>NW_027362772.1:45148754-45765991 GCF_046119375.1 Phyllobates terribilis | reverse complement strand
CTAGCTGAGGGTCGTTTCCTGCCTCCACTAGTTTCGGGGACCGGTCTCCCCCTTTGGCCTGACCCCTCCACGCAGGTGGATTCGGGCGTGCGGTGGCGACTTGCCAGTCCGCACCCCTGGGATCCCTTCGTTCCTCGTTCCTGGAGCCTTCTCCGCTCCTCTTCCTTCCTTCTCCCTCTTCCAGGCCTGGGCCTCTGTTACTAGGCCCGCCTCCGGAGCAGAGCTCATGCAGAGCCCCTGCTCCCTGCCACTTCTGCTCAGACTTCTCTGCACTGAACTAAGATGGTGCCCACCTTTTATACTCCCTTCTCAATGCACCCAGGAACTGCTTCCTCCCTGCTCCTGCACTACAGGGTTCCCCTTCCTCAGTGTTCCCTCCCCCCACTCCAGCCAGGGACAGGGACTGTCGTGACCATCTCAGGGGCATATTGGTCGCCCTGCCCCACGGCAATGTGGTGTAATGCATGCAGGTGTCGGGTCCTGATCCACTCTCCATCCTTACCTGAGAGTGAGATATCACACCTCTGGGTGAGGTGCAATTCCTCTGTAGCAACCGAGCCCTCAGGGTGCAACAGTTCCATTTATCTTCAGCCTAGGTGACGTATTGCGATACAGGGCCGTGATTTTGGCTATAAAAGGGTCCCCTAGACCCCTACAAAAGCTTTTTAAGAGAATCATATATGGCGTGCCGGGAGACTCTATGGAATGCTTTCTCAGCATCGAACAAGAGTATCTAATTACAAATTTTTAACTGCATCTAGCCCAGGAAATACTTTGTGCAGCAGCTTTAGTGGACGCTACTGGAGCTGGAATAACGCGGCTGCTGGCATGAGACTTGCCCTCCAATAGATCCTTGTAAATGGCACCAGTATTGGGAGAGGGGGGCTGGCCGTCAGGGTTCACCGCGGCTCTGGCACAAACCCGGCGACACGGAGGTGGCACGGGCAGGAGCGGACTGAACGTGTCGGCTACTCACTTTTTGGATTTTAGAAGGGCATGACATGCCTATATCTGTGTCTCCCCCTCCTTTTACTCCTCCACCTCTTTTCTTTTCGCATGACTATATGTACTTGTCACTTTTCCATGTGTTAGTTGTGTCTTCTGAGCAGTTTGTCAGCTTTTGGACACCTTTGAAGGTGTTTTCTATGTGTTTCTATGTGTTTTTGTTTGCCTGCCATTGGTTTTAATGGTGTTCGAAGGTGTTCGACGAACAGTTCGACGAACAGTTCGGCGAACACACTGGTGTTCGATGAACCGAACCGAACTCGAACACTACGGGGGTGGCTCAACACTAGTCGAGACTCACGGCTACTAAGAGTTGACCGTGTGGAAGACAGACCGGAGGTGGTGGTGCCCAGTTAACTGGAAGTATTATCTGCTATCCAATTAATAACCTCTGCACACTGATCAGTTCTCAAAACTGGTGTTGTTCTGTGCTTCCCTAGTAATTCGGTCAAGAAGTGGGAGCGAGAAGATGTGGCTGTTGGTTGTGGCACATTTTCACCTTGGCCACGGCCCCGTCCTCTGCACGAACCATCACCAGAACGTCCACTTCCACTTCCCTTGCCACGCGCCTTGCCCATTGTAAATGAAGTAAAATAGCTTACACTTACACTATCAATGGAAAAAGGGTAATAAAGAGTAGATTAGAACCGTGGAAGAGGAAAACCACAGTTATTTTTTACTGGGGTATACCACACTTTTTTAAATAGAGATATTTGCGGCTGAACAGTGAGCGACACACTCAAACTGCTTTTTTTTAGATACCAAAGGTCCAAAACTGGATAGTACAGCAATTTAACCCATGGAACTGCGAAACCACACTGGGATGTCGGGCCTACACAAACAAGACTATTTTCAACAGATATATTTTTGTGTCACAACAGTCAGGAGACACTACTGTTTTTCTTTACGGAAAAAAATAACAAAACCTGAATAATAGAGATTTTTTACCGTGGGATGGCAAAATCACAGTTATTGTTTACTGGGGTATACCACACATTTTTAAATAGAGATATTTGCGGCTGAACAGTGAGTGACACACTCAAACTGCTTTTTTTTTAGATACCAAAGGCCCAAAACTGGATAGTACAGCGATTTGACCTGTGGAACTGCGAAACCACACTGGGATGTCGGGCCTACAAAAGACTATTTTCAACAGATATATTTTTGTGTCACAACAGTCAGGAGACACTACTGTTTTTCTTTACGGAAAAAAACTACCAAAAGCTGAATAATAGAGATTTTTTACAGTGGGATGGCAAAATCACAGTTATTGTTTACTGGGGTGTACCACACTTTTTTAAATAGAGATATTTGCGGCTGAACAGTGAGCAACACACTCAAACTGCTTTTTTTTAGATACCAAAGGCCCAAAACAAGATAGTACAGCGATTTGATCCGTGGAACTGAGAAACCACACTGGGATGTCGGGCCTACACAAGACTATTTTCAACAGATATATTTTTGTGTCACAACAGTCAGGAGACACTACTGTTTTTCTTTACGGAAAAAAATACCAAAAGCTGAATAATAGAGATTTTTTACCGTGGGATGGCAAAACCACAGTTATTTTTTACTGGGGTATACCACACTTTTTTAAATAGAGATATTTGCGGCTGAACAGTGAGCGACACACTCAAACAGTTTTTTTTTTAGATACAGTTGGCCCAAAATGGATAATAGAGAGGTTTGAACCGTGGAAGTGCAAAACAACACTTCTGTTTCTCTAGCCTACACCAGACTATTTTCAACAGTTATATTTGTTGTCTTAAAAATCAGAGACACGCTTTTTTTTTGGCGGGGGGGACACCAAAAGGTTAATAAGACGAATATTTGTACAGTGTGAAGGAGGAAAAAAAAAGGAGGATTTAGATGAAAAAAAAAGGATGTTTCCTGGCCCCCGAGACCTGGAGCTAAGTCCAGCAATTTCAGCAACAGGAGCACACAGGACTGTAATGCAGCGTTTGCTGGTATAACCACTGTGTCTCCTATACAGCCTGCCTGCCTGGTATCTGGGATGGATATTAGTCCTGAAAAGGACTGTTTGTTTGTTCTGGCAGCCTTTACAGACCCTACACTAACTATTTCACAGTTTATATCACTCCCTAAATCAGCAGCGCTGTCCCTACACTGTCTAATCCGGAGCGACAGTGTCCAAGATGGCGGCGCCCGGTTTTAAATACTCGAGGTGACGCTGTGCAGCCAGCCAATCACTGTAATGCCCACAACCAACATGGCTGCAGCATTACAGTGACTGGCTGGCAATCCCTGCATGTTCATTGGCTCTGTAAAGAGCACCAAACATGCAGGGCGGAGACCCGAGCTCCCTCCCGAGTAACCCGGAAATGCTCGGTGCTCGCCGAACATCCCGAGTAGCGTGATGCTCGGGCGAGTACTGAGAAGTGTCGAGCATGCTCGCTCAACACTAATAATTACCCTTTTATACCCTTAAAAAGAAATTATGTTTCCTCTATACTTCCTCATAGTAATAATACTCCGCCATGCCTCCCTATAATTATACAGCAGCATGTAGAAATCATGTCTCCCTGTGCTGCCTAATATTAATGATAACCTTTAACATATTTAAAATAATAAAAATTCCCTCCCATGAATTCTTTTAATAATACAGCTGTGCTTCCTTATAACAATAATGTCACCACATTGTGCCTCATTAAAATGATGCTCCACGGTCAACGGACACAGTAGGATGCCCTGTTAGTTTCCCTAAGCACAGTATGATGCCCCATATCTCCCCTGTACACAGTATAATTCTCCATAGCACCTTTAACAAGGTATCATTTCTATATAGCTCCCTATACACAGTATGATGGCCCACAGGCCCTTATACAAACTATGATATGCCATAACCCATATAAACAAATTAATGGTCTCCACAGCCCAATGAACACAGTGTGATGCCCCGTAGACCATGAACCCCTATACATATTATGATGGCCTTCACAATTCCTGTACACAGTATGATATCTCAGAGCTCCCTATACATAGTGTGATGCGCCATTGACCCTATGCACAATATGATGCCTCTAACTGCTCTTCTAGCTTATATAACAGTGGGACTGCTGGAGAAATTGGTGAAGCAGCAAGCCTATAGTTCTCTACACCATGACAGCTATAAATAATATTGATGACCTGAGGATGCTGATGCTGTTAAAAGTGATGAGATTGATGCCGCCCATGTGTATAGTGTCCGTGACCGGTAGTCACAATTGAGCTGCTGTCCGGTTTCACTCTGGCACTTTACAGACAAAGAGTGTCCCAGTCCCAGTGTGCTGTAAGGTATGGGGTGCATCACAATCACTTGTAGTCAGTAGGTGGTCTCCATTGCCTCCAGGCCTCTGTCCTAAGGAGCTGCCGCACACAAGTCATGGGACACCAGGTTCTTTGCACCAGTCAATATTTTACTCAACAGTCCAAGTTCACCAGGTGGGCATAAGTGGGATAGGGCACAGCAATTCAAACTTCTTTCCTCCTTAGTACAACTGCTCTTCTCTCTTGCTACCTTTTTGTTCTACAACAAAGCCCGCTGTCTTGATTAGCGTCAGAAATTCATTGTCCACACTGGTAATACACCCAGGACCAGCTACCTGCCCCCCATGTAATTCCACATCCTCCAGCCTTGTGATGTCAGAAGAACAGGCCTATTCTGTGGTACTTGGCCTATGCCTTAAGCTTTGGATGCTGTTGAAATGTCTATCAGGGAACTCCATTTGGCCTCCCACTGCCTTGAACATTTGGCACATGATGCCCCTTGCAATCCACCCCACCTAAACTTGAACTCCACTATGTACTTCACTAGCTGACACCGAACTCCATTTAAGCAAGAAGTGCCCACCTTATCAGCACTAATGACCACCCACTGGGCTAGCCTTGTCCTTAACCACAGCTTTTACACTATACTTATTATCCCTATTCTATGTCTCAGGCTATCCTAAGCTTATCCTATACTGACAATATGCATTAACTCTTTGCATATTGTACATCACCATAATATATTATATTATACACACGTTACTTTTACATATAAAACAATATGATAGTATTCACAATTGACCTCCTAAAACAGTGTGACATCTCCCTCAGTTTGGGACTGCCCCTCTAGAACCAGGAAGATTCTATCTTTCTAGTGAATTGAAAAAAATAAAGCAGTATTGTATAATATTTTACAGGGTGTAAGCTTAAGAGAATTGACTGTTGACACGGCATCAAACAATAAAATAAAGCAGTGTTTCAAAAATAAAGTTTTATTAGCCCAATAGCAGCAATGTTTTAATCGAACACTTGTTTTTTTCACACGTTGATAGTACTGTACAGAACAAGCACATAGTTTTAGAGCAAACAAGTGACAGTGATTAATAATCAATTAAATATAATCTTCAAAACTATTGATGATCATCTGCATTGTACCGTCATGTACTGCACATATAATAGACAAATATCATGTATCCATACAAATAATGTTGAAAAGATCAAATGTCTTATAAGCAAAAAAATAAAGAATAATAAATTGCATAATTATCATGAAGCAACAAAAATATTTCACGTGTGTGAATTGAAAACGCTTATGATTAATCTAAATTAATACACTCGCTAATGAAGATGATCAGATTGTTTGAAATTCGTATTTGCTGAATTTGCCCTCAAAAATTAGATTTGCGATTAATACATTTGCACGACTCTCAATACTTGAAAATTTGTAATTGCTCATAAACTGTATGTGGGAGAGAGAAAAGAGTGATAGAGAGTACTCTAAGAACTTACACTCTACAGGAGAGAGGGATTTACCCATTATTCTGGAGATGGAAAATGAATCTGCCGCACAAACTGTGCTCCGGTGGGAACTGCTGATCTGCGGGGGCCCCGGTACTGACCACCCCTGTACAAGTTATGATAATGCACTAGATGTCATAGCTGCATGGCATTGAGGGAAGACTGCTTGGAAGTGCAAGATGACTTTTGCTCTCTCTACCATTCTGAATTTTAGCTTCGTACACTGTGTACTGACCATTCTCAAGCACTCCATCTCAGGTCCCTTTTACTTCAATAGGAGCACAGAAAGAGTTGCAATTCTTGAAAATGACCACTGCATGGTGCAAGAAGCCATGATGTTTCAGCTCCATACACTGAGCACTTCCATTTACTTGACATTCATGAATCTACCTAAGGAAATAGGCCATTATTAGCTAAGCTGTGGTAGCCCCCTTAACATAATTAGATCAGCTAAGATTTTGCAAGTGGATTGTATTTTTTTTTAAACATGCAATTTCACTAAATCAAAAAGAGGCCCTCCAAAGAAATTCCACCCTACACCATTACTGAAACACCACCAAACCGGTCATACTGAAAGATGTTGCAGGCAGCAGACCGCTCTCCACAGCGTCTCCAGACTTTGTCACGTCTGTCACATGTACTCAGTGTGACCCTGCTTTCAACTGTGAAGAACACAGGGTGCCAGTGGTGATTTTTCCAAACCTGGTGTTCTGTGGCAAATGCCAAGCGTCCTGCACGGTGTTGGGCTGTGAGCACAACCCTCATCTGTGGAAGTCGGGCCCTCATACCACCCTCACGGAGTCGGTTGCTAACCATTTGTGCAGACACATGCACATTTGTGGCCTGCTGGAGGTCATTTTGCAGGGCTCTGGCAGTGCTCCTCCTGTTCCTCCTTGCACAAAGGCAGAGGTAGCGGTCCTGCTGCTGGGTTGTTGCCCTCCTACGGCCCCCTCCATGTCTCCTGGTGTACTGGCCTGTCTCCTGGTAGCACCTCCAGCTTCTGGACACTACACTGACAGACACAGCAAACCTTCTTGCCACAACTCGCATTGATGTGCCATCCTGGGTGAGCTGCACTACCTGAGCATCTTCTGTGGATTGTAGAGTCCGTCTCATGCTACCACGAGTGTGAAAGCACAACCAACATTCAAAAGTGACCAAAACATCAGCCAGAAAGCATTGGTACTGAGATGTTGTCTGTGGTCTCCACCTGCAGAACCACTCCTTTATTGAGGGTGTCTTGATAATTGCCAATAATTTCCATCTATTGTCTATTCCATGTGCACAACAGCATGTGAAATTGATTGTCAATCAGTGTTGCTTCCAAAGTGGACAGTTTGATTTCACAGAAGTTTGATTTACTTGGAGTTATGTTCTGTGGTTTATGTGTTCCCTTTATTTTTTTGAGCAGTGTATATTTATATCAGGGATTCACAACTCCAGTCCTCAGGTGCCACCAACAGTGCATGTTTTTAGAATTGCCTTAGTAATGCATGGGTGATAATTTAATCAGCTGCCCAGGAGATGATTCCAACACCTTGTGCAATGCTAAGGAAATCCCCTCAATTAAATTATTCTTTATGTAATGAATATCTTGTTCTCTCAAATTTTTATCTATTCTGAGTATCTTTTTTCAATGCTGAAATGTTAATTGTTTTTACTACACAGTGCTGTGTTTAACATTCATAAGATGGTCACGTTCCTCACCTAGAGGTTGTGCCACGTGACGGACTTTGTATGTTTATTCATTTTTTTACTCATATGCTATTAAAAATATTTAAACTTTCACTTTGCCCATTTTATTGTAATGGAGTTTTTTTATTCCATTGTGCATATGGCTTTTCTACATTTATACTTAAGCAACTAATGTAGGTTTATAGGCTTATATATGTGTTTTCAAAATGCTCTTCAGCACCAGAGAAGCGCATACTACCCTGGGATTTGGTTTTGGTTCTGATCCACCATTTACCTTTTCTTTGGTTTTAAATAAGAGTACTTATGGTATTTTAGGTAATGTTAACTGTTTATTGATGACACAAATAATAATAAGGAAGATAAGGGCAGCACTTTTTAATAGACTTGTAAAGACTTAGTAGTGGCTTGATGGCTTCCAATTAAATAAATTGTTTGCATTTCCACAGTAAAAAATCAATGAGGAGTAGTGATGAGCGAGCATGCTTGCTACTGCTCAGTGCTCGCCCGAGCATGTCACTGCTTGAGAAACTCGGCGCTCGCCGAGTATTTCTGGGTTGATCGGGCTGGAACTCGGGTCCCCTCCCTGCATGTTTGGCCCTCTTAAAGAGCCAATGAACATACAGGGATTGCCTGCCATGCACTGTTATGCCGTAGCCATGTTGGTTGTGGGCATTACAGTGATTGACTGGCCGCACAGTGTCATCAGATCTATATCAGACCTGGCGCCGCCATGCTCGTCATAGTCACTCCGGATCAGACAGTGTAGGGAGAGCTGCTGCTGAGCTAGGGAGAGATTTGATTGTGTATTAGGTAGTGTAGGGAGAAAAACCGTACATTAAACATATCCATCTTAACAAACAGTACTTCTGAGGACTATCTAATCCATCTGCAGAGATATCAGGCAGGCAGGGTGTATAGGCAGGCAGGCAGTGTATATAGACTGCAGTGCATACAGTACAAGAGGCTCCATTCCTGTATTGTCTGCTGCTGTTAGATATTTCTATACAAAGGCCCAGGTCTCGGGCCAGGAATACTTTTCTTTGGATCTTAATCCTCATTATTTGCTTAAAAAGCAATCCAGAGAACACAGTTTTTCTGCGCCATTTGCTTGTTGGCACTGCAGAATACAGCCAGGTCCTTTCCATATTATAGCGCTAGAAATCTGGCTATTTAAAACTGTGTTTTCTCCGTCACACGGATCACATATACGTTGTCTGAAAATACTGCCATTTCTGGCCTCCATTAAAAATTCCCTTTAGTGTGTAAGTGAAGCAATTCACAGCAGTTTGCTGTTTAAACAACTTACCTACAGACCAGTGATGAAAGGGTGGTTATCCAGCAACTTGTGAAATTTACTTAAAAAATAGCCTTTATTTTGAAAAAATTAAAAACATGAGACCATAGTTCAAATAAAAGTGTACAGAGGCTTACGTATTTCGGATACGTAGATCTTTATTCATAGCATAATACAATGCTGAAATGGAAAAACTTTTAAGGCATATGGGGAAAGTAGCCGCCCACCGACATCACCTGTTCAGAAGCTCAATTACACATGAGTCCAGAGTCTCAGAAAACTCCGTTTTAACCCTTAATGAACTGACTGTTTCTATTTAAAAAGAAAAAAAAAAATGGGAAAGTTGCCAAACAATTGCAAACGCCATAAATATAACTCGCTAAATATAAGTCACATAATATCAACCTAGAAACAGACAATTATAATGAATATAGCAGGAAATCAGCTAGTGTAAAATAGTACAAGTGGAAATAACCGGAATATTAATACAAATACATTAATTCATTTCTCATATTTAAACCTGTTGGATATCTGGTATTTAATTTCAAAATCCACTGTGCGTCTTTTTTCCGTAATAATTTAACCCTGTCCCCACCACGATGAGATAGAGGGACAGATTCCAATGCACTTGCACGTAAGCAGCCGATATTACCTCCATGTTCATGCAGAAAATGCCTGGAGGCTCCTGACAAACTACGGGTAATGGGATTTAGGACATCGCATATGTGTTCTGACAAGCGTTTTCTCAAAGAGCGGCTTGTGGACCAACATACTGTTTATTACACTGTGTGCAGAGAATCACATAAGCACAGTAATTACTGCCGCAGTTCATAAATGTCATTAGACGGTATATTTGTCCCTCATTATTAATAACCGATTTGTTGTTATTTATCATGTACGGACACAAGCCACATTGCCTTTGTCCACACTTAAATGAGCCTTTTGTGGACAGCCAAGAATTCCTCCTCTTTTTATGTTCGTTATTTCTGAATTCACTAGGAGAAATAATATTCCCCACTGTGCGTGACCTCTTTGGGACAAATTTGCATCCATTTTTCAAAATTTCCTTTAGAGTACCATCGGTATAAAGCAATGGCAAATATTTCCGTACAACACCAATAACATTATCATAATTTTTGTTATATGTAGTTGAGAATATCACTTTTTACGGGACTTTATTTATTCTATTTGCAGTTTTGGAACTCTTTTCTAAATACTGATCCCTGGTTTTTCCATTAGCTTTATCTTTTGATGATTCTATGGTTTTAATGTCATACCCTTGATTTATTAGCCTCTCTTTGATGATTTGACATTCCTGTTCATATTTGACGCCATCAGTGCAACACCTGCGTGCCCTTATGAACTCTCCAGTGGGGATGTTGCTAAGAACATGTTTAGGGTGCTGGCTCGTGGTGTGCAATATAAAATTGCCAGCTATTTTTTTTACGAAAAAGGTTGCATTCCACCCTATGGTTATTAATATCACCCTTTAATTTCAAATCTAAAAAGGAAATTTCTTCCATTCTTGCTTCAATAGTAAAGGATAAATTCAATTCATTAATGTTTAAATAATTTTCAAACCCGAGAATATCACTCTCCTGTCCGCTCCATACAATTAAAATATCATCTATGAAGTGCATGTAATACCGCAGGTAGTCTGAATAAGGGTTAGAAATAGCATAAATGTATTTAGATTCCCACCAGTTCATGTACAGATTTGCCAGGCATGGTGAAAATTTGGCCCCCATTGAACATCCCTGGCACTGTACATAAAACTGATGGGAAAACTTGAAGTAATTATTTTGAAGCAAGAAAAGAGTAAGATCAAGAATTTATTCCTTCATTTTATCAGAGTAATTAGTATTCGTAATTAGTTGTTCCGTTAATGCTTGAATGGCCAAACAGTGCGGAATGCAGGAATATAAAGTTCTGACATCACAGATCATCCAAGTCAGATCCTCACTCCGTTTCACATCATTCATGATGGTTAGAATGTGCTTACTGTCTTACAAATAACTGGGTGATAGCACTACCAATGGTAGTAACTAGTGTTGAGCGAGCATGCTCGACATTGCTAGGTACTCGCCCGAGCATCTCGTTAGTCGGGATGTTCGGCTAGCACCGTGCATTTCCGGGTTACTCGGGCGGAAGCTTAGGTCTCCGCCCTGCATGCTTGGCGCTCTTTACAGAGCCAATAAACATGCAGGGATTGCCAGCCAGTCACTGTAATGCTGCAGCCATGTTGGTTGTGGGCACTACATTGATTGGCTGGCCGCACAGCGTCACCTCGAGTATTTAAAACCGGGCGCTGCCATCTTGGACACAGACGGCTGGGATCAGACCGCGTAGGGACAGCGCTGCTGATTTAGGGAGAGTTATATAGTGCGAAATAGTTAGTGTAGGGTCTCTAAAGCCTGCCAAATCAAACAAACAGTCCTTCTCAGGACTAATACCATCCCAGATATCAGGCAGGCAGGCAGGCAGGCTGTATAGGAGAGGCAGTGGTTATACCAACAAACGCTGCATTACAGTCCTGTGTGCTTCTGCTGTTCAAATTGCTAGACTTAGTCCCAGGTCTCAGCGGCCAGGAAAAATCCTTTTTTTTTTACCTAAATCCTCTTTTTAGTTTTTTCCCTCCTTCAGACTGAACAAATACTTGTCTTATTAAACTTTTGGCGTCCCCCCCCCAAAAAAAAGAGTGTGTCTGTGAGTGTTCAGACACAAATATATCTGTTTAATAGATTCTGGTATAGGCCACATAACTATAACTGTGGTTTTGCAGATCCATGGTTCAAATCTCGGTATTATCCAGCTTTTGGCCATTTTTCCATAAAAAAAACAGTAATATTGTATCCCTGACTGTTCAGACACAAATATATCTGTTTAAAAGATTCTGGTGTAGGCCACATAACTATATCTGTGGTTTTGCAGTTCTACGGTTCAAATTTCTGTATTATCCAGCTTTTGGCCTTTTTTCCGTTAAAAAAAAAAACAGTAATAGTGTCTCCCTGACTGTTCAGACACAAATATATCTGTTTAAAAGTTTCTGGTGTAGGCCACATAACTATAACTGTGGTTTTGCAATTCCACAGTTCAAATCTCTGCATTATTCAGCTTTTGGCTTTTTTTCCGTAAAAAAAACAGTAATAGTGTCTCCCTGACTGTTCAGACACAAATATATCTGTTTAAAAGATTCTGGTGTAGGTCACATAACTATAACTGTGGTTTTGCAGTTCCATGGTTCAAATCTCTGTATTATCCACTTTTTGGCCTTTTTTACATAAAAAAAAAACATTTTGAGTGTCTAGCTCAGTGTTCAGACACAAATATATCTATTTTAAAAAGTCTGGTATACGCCAGTAAATTAGAACTGTGGTTTTGCAGTTCCACGGTTCAAATCTCTGTTATCCACTTTTTGGCCTTTTTTACATAATAAAGACATTTTGAGTTTCTCACTTACTGTGCACACACAAATATATCAGTTTAAAAGATTCTGGTGTAAGCCAGAGAAATAGAACTGTGGTTTTCCTCTTCCACGGTTCTAATCTCCTTTTTATTACACTTTTTCCATTGATAGTGCGAGTGTAAGCTATTTTACTTCATTTACAATGGGCAAGGCGCGTGGCAAGGGACGTGGAACTGGACGTTCTGGTGATGGTGCGTGCAGATGACGGGGCTGTGGCCAATGGGAAAATGTGCCACAACCAACAGCCACATCTTCTCGCTCCCACTTTTTGACCGAATTACTAGGGAAGCACACAACAACACCAGTATTGCGAACTGATCAGTGTGTACCGGTTATTAATTGGATAGCAGATAATACTTCCAGTTACCTGGGCACCACCACCTCCGGTCTGTCTTCCACACGGTCAAGTTTAAGTAGCCGTGAGTCTCGACCGCATACTCCTCCTCACCCTGATGCTCCTTTCTGCCAATCATGCCAAGTGTCGTCAGACAGCAACTGATCCCACAGTTGGACACTCTGAAGAGCTGTTCACTGGTCCATTTCCATATTTGTGCCCCACGCCTGCTCCGCTTGAAGTGGTGGAAGAGGAGATCCCATGTAGGGATGCCCAAATATTTGAACAGCCACGGACACAGGAAGTCGACGCTGGCAATTTGTCACAAGAGGTGGACGATGATGAGCCACAATTGCCACAAAGTGAGAATCGTGGTGCGGAAGTGGAAGAGGAGGAGGTGGTGCATGATCTAGTAACTGACCCAATGTGGCAGGAGCACACACAGAGCGAGGCCAGCAGAACACAGGGGAAGGGAGGCAGTGTACCCCAACAGGCAGGAAGAAGCAGTGTAGTGGCCGCAGAAGGCGGGCAACTGTGCCTCATAACACCAACACGGGGGACTTTGCCCGTACGACCGGAAGGTCTTCCAGAGTCTGGAATTTTTTTAAAGACTCTGCTGATAACCCCAAAAAGGCCATTTGTACCACCTGCCATGCCAGCATCAGCATGGGTGACAAAAGTACCAGCCTGACCACCACCAGCAAGATCAGGCACATGTCAGCAAAGCACCCGACTTTGTGGGGCGAACTCCTGGGTCCATGACCAGTGTCAGCGGGTGTCACCACTGCTTCTTCTGCTGCTGTGCATGTAAGAGAACCTCCTCTTGTGCGTGCAAGTCAATCCCCTGTCCATACTGCATGGAAACATGCCCCCTCCTCTCAGTCTTCATTTCTTATGGCAATTTCTCAAGAACAGCATCAATGTCCACGTCTATGTTCCTCCGCAGCGCTCAATTGTCCATATCCCAGACCTTAGAACTAAAGCGCAAATTCGCAGCCAATGCCCCACAGGCCACAGTCCTAAATTCGCACATTTCATGACTGCTTGCGTTGGAAATGCTGCCTTTAACGCTGGTGGAGATGGAATACTTCCGCAACCTTATGGCAGTGGCCGTCCCTCGGTACTTGGTCCCCAACCGACACTATTTTGCCAACCCTGCACTACACAAGCACGTGTCCCAAAGCATCTGCAGTGCCCTCAACAACACAGTTACTGGGAGAGTCTACCTGACAAAGGACACATGGACAAGTGCTTGTGGCCAGGGACAGTACATCTCCCTGACGGCAAGCTGGGTAAACATAGCGGAAGCCGGGACCCAGTCGGACCTTGGGACGGAACACATCCTCCCAACACCAAGGATTGCGGGCCCTATGTCAGTCAGAGTTGCCCCCACAGTGTACAGCTCCTGCGCATCATCCTCCACCTCCTCCTCCTCATGTTCAGCCTCCATCTCAGATATCACCACATCAGTTACAAGCTGGATGCACTGCAGTACTGCCTCAGCAAAGTGGCAACAGGCTGTGCTGAAACTCATAAGCTTAGGTGATAAACCTCACACTGCTTTTCAGTTGTGGACAGCTGTGAAAGAGCAGGCAGATCTGTGGCTGAGACTGCTGGACCTAAATCCAGGCATGGTCATGTGTGACAATGGCCGTAACCTGGTGGTGGCTCTGAGGCGAGGCGAGATCACACACATACCATGCATGGCTCATGTGCTTAACCTCGTGGTTCAGCAATTTCTTAAATCGTACCTTGAGTTGCCAGATCAGCTCGTCAAAGTACGCCGCCTGTCAGCGCATTTTCGGAAGTCGGCTACAGCTTCCGCCGCACTTGCTGTGTTGCAGCACCATTTGAGGCTCAGGGCACACCGACTGGGGTGTGATGTCCCCACACATTGGAACTCTACCCTCCACATGTTGCAAAGGATTTGTGAGCAGAAGAGAGCAGCTGTGGAGTACCAGCTGCAACAAGGCCATCGATATTCAGGTCAGACTCCACACATAAGACCTCAGGAGTGGACCTGGATGTCTGACATATGAACCATCTTGACAAACTTTGAGGAGTGCACCAAGATGGTGAGTGGTGATGACGCCATCATTAGCGTCAGCATCCCACTTGTCTGTCTTTTGCAACGCTCTCTGCAGAGAATTAAAGAGGAGGCATTGCAGCCAGAGTATGATGAGATGGATCAAGAAGCCGTAGCGGTCGATTACACACAGCCCAGCCTCATCTCATTCCAACATGCCTTGTGGACAATGAGGGAGAGGAGGAGGAGGAAGAACCAGAGCTGGTATCATGCGCTGTAATACCTGTACATCTGTCATGCCGTCAGTTCAGCGTGGGTGGCCTGAGGAAAGGGGGGAGGAGGAGGAGGAGAGCATGGTCAGTCGTCATCTTGGTGAGGACACGGAAGTCTTGCCTGTTACCAGTCTGGCACGCATGGCAGAATTTATGTTACGCTGCCTTAACTGTGACCCTCGCATTGTCAAAATGTTGGGTAACAGTCATTACTGGTTGGTGACACTTTTAGACCCCCACTACAAGGAGAACTTTCTTTCTCATAATCCTGAGGTGGAGAGGACTACAAAAATGGAGCAGTACCAGAAGGCCCTTGCTGCAGAACTGTTTAAAAATTCCCATCTGAATACGCTAGCGGCAGATTTCACAGTTCGTTGCCCAACCAAGGCGTACAGGTGAGAGAGACGCAACTCCAATCCAACAGAGGCAGGGGAATTCTGTCAATGTTCTGGGAAAGTTTTCTCAGACCCGCCCAGCTTACAGGCCCTGAGGCGCGAGGTACTCTCACAAGGAGTGGAAAGTTTCAAAAGATGGTGAGGGAGTACCTTGCCAACCATACCAGCATCCTCCGTGATTCCTCTGTGCTTTTAATTATTGGGTATCCAAGCTGGATACTGGGAAAGAACTCACTCTGTACGCCTTGGAGGTCCTGGCCTGCCCTGCCGCTAGCGTGTTATCGGAGCGTGTTTTTAGTGCCGCTGGGGGAGTAATAACTGATAAGCGCACTCGCCTGTCAACTGACAATGCTGACAAGCTGACCCTTATCAAAATGGACAAGGGCTGGATTCAGTCAGACTTCTCATCACCACTAAATGACAGCAGAGTAACATAAAGTCAAATCCACTGTGTTATTTCGGGACCTGAATTCCCATGCATCGATTCACACCCACACATGGGTATTTGCTTCCTCATTTCAGTTGTATTTTGCTCTTCTCCTTATACTCAGCCTTCACCACCACTATACCACCAGGGTGACCATGGTCCGTGTTGCCAGCATTGCAAGTTCCTCCATCCTAATTTTTGGCAGCTTTTGCTTGGAAGGCATAGGCAAAGACTATGGGAGACCGACTCCTCAATAATGGGAATAATGTTTTAATATGCTGTACTGTATAGCTCTTGTTTGCCAGAATTGCAAGTTCCTCCGTCCTAATTTCTGGCAGCTTTTGCTTGGAAGGCATAGGGCAAAGACTATGGGAGACCAACTCCCCAATAATGGGAATAATGTTTTTAATATGCTGTACTGCATAGCTCTTGTTTGCCAGCATTGCAAGTTCCTCTGTCTTAATTTTTGGCAGCTTTTGCTTGGAAGGCATAGGCAAAGACTATGGGAGACCCACTCCCCAATAATGGGAATAATGTTTTAATATGCTGTACTGTATAGCTCTTGTTTGCCAGCATTGCAAGTTCCTCTGTCTTAATTTTTGGCAGCTTTTGCTTTTAAGGCATAGGCAAAGACTATGGGAGACCCACTCCCCAATAATGGGAATAATGTTTTTAATATGCTGTACTGCATGGCTCTTGCTTGCCAGCATTGCAAATTCCTCTGTCCTAATTGTTGGCAGCTTTTGTTTGGAAGGCATAGGCAAAGACTATGGGAGACCCACTCCTCAATAATGGGAATAATGTTTTAATATGCTGTACTGTATAGCTCTTGTTTGCCAGCATTGCAAGTTCCTCCGTCCTAATTTCTGGCAGCTTTTGCTTGGAAGGCATAGGGCAAAGACTATGGGTGACCCACTCCCCAATAATGGGAATAATGTTTTTAATATGCTGTACTGCATAGCTCTTGTTTGACAGCATTGCAAGTTCCTCTGTCTAAATTTTTGGCAGCTTTTGCTTGGAAGGCATAGGCAAAGAATATGGGAGACCCACTCCCCAATAATGGGAATAATGTTTTTAATATGCTGTACTGCTTGGCTCTTGTTTGCCTGCATTGCAAATTACTCTGTCCTAATTGTTGGCAGCTTTTGTTTGGAAGGCATAGGCAAAGACTATGGGAGACCCACTCCCCAATAATGGGAATAAGGTTTTTAATATGCTGTACTGCATGGCTCTTGTAAGGGGCATTAAAACCGTCTTGTTAAGCTACTGTGACCTCCACATCTCTTCCAAAGGGTATTGATATTGTCTTTTTATTCCACTGTCACCTCCACCACTCTTTCAAGTGGCATTAAAACTGTCTTGTTAAGCTACTATGACCTCCACGTCTCTTCCAAGGGGCATTAAAACCGTCTTGTTAAACCATTCTGAAGTCTACAGCTCCTCCACGGGGCATTGAAATTTTTTTAATTACCTCTAATCTCCACGACTCTTCCAAGGGGCAATTATATTGTCTTTTTTTTTCACTGTGACCTCCACCACTCTTCCAAGGGGCATTAAAACTGTCTTGCTAAACCACTCTGAACTCCACAGCTCTTCCAAGGGGCATTGATATTGTCTTTTTATTCCAGTGCGACCTCCACGACTCTTCCAAGGGGCATTAAAACCATCTTGTTAAACCACTCTGAACTCCACAGCTCTTCCAAGGGACATTGATATTGTCTTTTTATTCCACTGCGACCTCCACTATTCTTCCAAGGGGCATTAAAACCGTTTTGATAAGCTACTGTGACCTCCACGTCTCTTCCAAGGGGCATTAAAAACGTCTTGTTAAACCACTCTGAACTCCACTGCTCTTCCAAGGGGCATTGAAATGTTGTTTTTTATTACCTCTAATCTCCACCACTTTTCCTAGGGGCATTGATATTGTCTTTTTATTCCACTGCGACCTCCACCACTCTTCGAAGGGGCATGAAAACTGTCTTGTTAAACCACTCTGAACTCCACAGCTCTTCCAAGGTGCATTGATATTGTCTTTTTATTCCACTGCGACCTCCATCACTCTTCCAAGGGGCATTAAAACCATCTTGTTAAGCTACTGTGACCTCCACGTCTATTCCAAGGGGCATTAAAACCATCTTGTTAAAGAACTCTGACCTCCACAGGTCTTCCAAGGGGCATTGAAATGTTGTTTTTTATTACCTCTAATCTCCACCACTTTTCCAAGGGGCATTGATATTGTCTTTTTATTCCACTGCAACCTCCACCACTCTTCCAAGTGGCATTAAATCTGTCTTGTTAAACCACTCTGAACTCCACAGCTCTTCCAAGGGGCATTGATATTGTCTTTTTATTCCAGTGCGACCTCCACGTCTCTTCCAATTTCCATTAAAACCATCTTGTTAAACCACTCTGAACTCCACAGCACTTCCAAGGGGCATTGAAATGTTGTTTTTAATTACTCTAATCTCCACCACTCTTCCAAGGGGCATTAAAACCATCTTGTTAAACCACACTGAACTCCAGAGCTCTTCCTAGGGGCATTGATTTTGTCTTTTTGTTTCACTGCGACCTCCACCACTCTTTCAAGGGGCATTAAAACCGTCTTCTTAAGCTACTGTGACCTCCACGTCTCTTCCAAGGGGCATTAAAACCGTCTTGTTAAACCACTCTGAACTTCACAGCTCTTCCAAGGGGCATTGCATTTCCTCCTAATTTTAGTCAGCTTTTGCTTTTCAATGCATAGGTAAAAACTAAGGGAGACCCACTCCCCAATAATGGGTAGAAGGTATTTAGTACACTGTAGTCCACCTCTGTTTCAAGTGGCATTGCAGTTCCTCATAATTTTTGGAAAGCCTTCCATTCACTGCTTAGGCCAACAGTGTACAGGAGACCCATTTGCTATAAATGGAATAAACGGTTTAGTTAAGGCCCTCTGACCTCCATGTCACTTCCAATGGGCATTGGAGTGCCTCGAAATTTTTGGTAACAAAGAAAATGACGGCACTTCCACTATAAGAAATAGGTGTGAACAGGTGCTTACTAAGAGCAGCTACCTCCATATATAATGAACAAATAAAGTAGCACACTGTAACACTGAATATATAGATATGAAATATGAAATATGAATAGCATAACTGCAGTAGAATATAGAAATAAATGAAAAATTTTGAAAAATTTTTAGCGCATGTAAATATGAAGTATGAAAAATGAATAGCATTACTGCTGTAAAATAAATGAGAAATCTTAGCGCATAAATTGGCCAATTCATGTGTACCTGACAGCCGCGGTAAGGCGTTTCTCGATGTCAGGACCTAGCCATATGATTACCTCTCTAAGAGACCTTCGTCTCCTTATGTGTGGGAAAGTCAGATCCTGATGCATTTAAAACCACCTGCGGCATGGGGGTGGAGTGCTCAGTCAAAGCTTAAATCTAGTAACAAAGAAAATGACGGCACTTCCACTATAAGAAATAGGTGTGAACAGGTGCTTACTAAGAGCAGCTACCTCCATATATAATGTTACTAGTTACTTGGGACCAAGCGTCGACACCCGGCCGCCGGGCGGCTGGGGACTGAGTATGTATACCAGGCCGCCGACACAGCCATGATGTGGTGGCCAGATTCCACCTCCTCATGCTTAAAGGCCCAATTTGAAGTGCAAGGAAGCAAGCAGTATGGTATTGCAGCCTGGGGGTGGGTGGGTGGCAGGCTGCATACTTGCGCTTGCATTGCAAGGAATGGGGGAGGTACAATTGAACACTGCCCTGGGACAAGAACTTGCATGGGGATAGTTGCAAGTCTGCATCTTCTGATGCGGCAAGGATCACTTCTGATGGGCACACTTTTAGGCAGTGACCTGGGTATCAGAGATGCTTCCAGGGGTCTTCCCCATGCTGTTCCCATGTCTTTTCAGCACTGTATGCATGTGTCACACAGCACATGGCCAGATAAGGTTGTAAAATGTTAAAATTACATTTCCCGGTGAATGCATTTGTCATGGATGAAAGCAATACAAAAGTGCAAAAACGCATAAAAAATTATACTTGTGAACATAGCCCAAGATGTGGAGGAGTATTTTGGTTTTTGGTTATTTATTTTACCTTATACACAAGTCTTTACCCTGGAAAGGAAGTTCCTTAACATATTTAACCGGAAAACCGTTTCAGTTTCGTTTTTGAACATTTTATTGTGAGCCCATAAAAGTTGCTTAATACCTCTGAGCACGTTGTTGACAGCAGTGACCTGGGTGTCAGAAAGATTCCTGGGGCGATCCCCATGCTGTACCCATGTCATTTGAGCACTGTCACTATCGTTTTGGGCACTTTTAGGCTTTCTACAGACTGCCGGGGTGCCGCCGCAAAAATGCTCGGGTCTCCCATAGACTAACATTGGGCTCGTTGCTCGGGTCGAGCACCCAAGTATCACGGTGAGCTCAGCCCGAGCTTCGAGCACCCAAGCATTTTAGTGCTCGCTCAACACTAGTTGTAACCTATCATCCAACGATGAACCCAATCTCTCCAGCAGTGAACCTATGCCTGAGACTATAGGTCTTAGAGGGGGTAGAAACTGGTCCTTGTGCGTTTTTGGTAACGCATGAAAAATCTGCATTCTTGGATTACTAGGTTGTAAATAATCCTTCACTATAGTATTGGGATTATTTTTTATGTTATTTAGAGCTCTTCTTTCCCCCTTTGTTAGATTATCCTTATCTGTTTTTTTAGAATAGATTTGTTTTAAATCATTTTCTACCATTAACTGAAAATCATCCATGATGGGAGCTCTCGACTGTATGGGATAGAAATCCTCATTATTATATATTATGTTCTAGAAAAAAACATGCCATCATTCACATGGTTTTTTTCATGCCATTATCTGACAGGGTATTCAGTTGTATAATGGAAAACTGTTCCTGAAAGGAAAGTCCTTTATAAATATTCTCCGGTAGCAAAATGTAATTAATATCAGTTATTTCCTGATCCTGATTATAGAAATGTTTTTTAATAGTGAATCTCCTTATAAATTTGCTCACATCCAATATCGTGGAAAAAAAGTCCCCAGTATTTTCCGGAAAAAAATTCAGTCCTTTTTCTAAAACATCTAAATCATTCTTAGTAAGGATATTGGCTGATAAATTTAAAACTGTGAATTGATTTATTTCCTAAATCTGGTGCCGTAATTGTGTCTCCTCTCTCTTATGTTTGTGCTTGCGCCCCGATCTTCTAATAGGTCTCTGTTTTGTTCCTGATTTCGATGCTGATTTTGATCCTGATTTAAAACAGTCCCGTTTTTTGATGTACCAGACCTTTCACTGGATATTATAAAGCCCACTTCATCACTGCCTTCTGCGTCTCCATCTGTAGATTCATATTCAGAGGAGCTGAAGGTAACCCTAGGTGTTTCCCCAATCGTAGGAAATCTATTACCACCAGTCTGTTCGGTCTGCGCAGCGGTCGCCAATCATATACATGGCCTTTTTCGTAATCTTTACAATCACGGTTATATTTTTTCTGTTTATTCTCAGCTATTGTGTCCTCTAGTGCTTTAAGCCTCTCCATTATGTCAGATCTCATTTTTTTATACTCATCACTTTCCACATATTCGGTCATAGAGTTCTCAATTTTTTTTATTCACAGATCTAATTCTTTGACCTTTCTCTGCTGATAATTGATCAGCAAGTCCATTAAATTCAAAGAACAGCCTGTTAATATATAATTCCACTCTTTTTGGAATTTTTCATCAAACTGGATGGTTGATTGTTTCTTTATCCTTAATCCACCAGGGATCATTAAGTTTTCCACATATTTCTCAAAGATTGTATAGTACCACCACGTTTTGAGGCGCGCAGACAAATATTTCTCAAGTTGGTTCATGCTCTGTCTTATTCCCTCATGACCATCATTATTGGTGGCTGGTTTGTTCTTAGAAATGATAGAAGCAACTCTGTCCAGTCTTGCTTTATCATTGAGGCTCAAAAAGGTGGTATCCTTAAAAATAGTTTCCATTTTCTCCAAAGTTTGCTTATAATCATAGACGAGAAGGAACCAAAGAGAATGAAACAAATACTAACATCTCTTATGAGCAGCTGGCATGTTCAATGCCCCTTTACAAGAGCCATGCAGTACAGCATATTAAAAACATTATTCCCATTATTGGGGAGTGGGTCTCCCATAGTCTTTGCCTATGCCTTCCAAGCAAAAGCTGCCAAAAATTAGGACAGAGGAACTAGCAATGCTGGCAACACGGACCACAGTCACCGTGGTGGTATAGTGGTGGTGGAGGCTGAGGATAAGTAGAAGAGCAAAAATCAGCCAGAATGAGGAAGCGTATACCCATGTGTGGGTGTGAAGCAGTGCATGGGAATACACTTCCCGAAATAACACAGTGGATTTGACTTTATGTTACTCTGCTGTCATTTGGTGGTGATGAGAAGTCTGGCCCAATCCAGCCCTTGTTCATTTTGATAAGGGTCAGCTTGTCAGCATTGTCAGTTGACAGGCGAGTGTGCTTATCAGTTATAATTCCCCCAGCGGCACTAAAAACACGCTACAATAACACGCTAGCGGCAGGCAGGCCAGGACCTCCAAGGCATACAGAGCGAGTTCATTCCAAGTTTCCAGCTTGGATACCCAATAATTAAAAAGCACAGAGGAATCACGGAGGACGCTGGTACTGTCGGCAAGGTACTCCCTCACCATCTTTTGAAACTTTTCCCCTCCTTGTGAGAGTACCCCGCGCCTCAAGGCCTGTAATCTGGGCGGGTCACAGAAAACTGTCCCAGAATGTTGACAGTGTTCCCCTGCCTCTGTTGGATTGAAGTTGCGTCTCTCTCGCCTGTACGCCTTGGTTGGGCAGTGAACTGTGACCTCTGCCGCTAGCATGCTCAGATGCAGTTCTGCAGCAAGGGCCTTCTTGTACTGCCCCATTTTTGTAGACCTCTCCACCTCAGGAATAAGAGAGTGAAAGTTCTCCTTGTAGCGTGGGTCTAAAAGTGTCACCAACCAGTAATGACTGTCACCCAACATTTTGACACCGCGAGGGTCACGGTTAAGGCAGCGTAACATAAAGTCAGCCATGCGTGCCAGACTGGTAACGGGCAAGACTTCCGTGTCCTCACCAAGATGATGACTGACCATGCTCTCCTCCTCCTCCTCCTCACCCCTGTCCTCTGGCCACCCACCCTGAACCGACGGTATGACAGTTGTACAAGGTACTACCGTCTACAATGCATGATACCAGCTCCTGTTCTTCCTCCTCTCCCTCATTGTCCCACAATGCACGTTGGAATGAGATGAGGCGGGACTGTGTGTAATCGCCCACCATCAGTGAATATAAATAGCGGTACCAGAGCGCCAATAACAGGGCAAAAATATTAAAAGGACTGATTTATTAATACACACAACGCGTTTCGGTGGACACAGCCACCTTCATCAGGTGTGACAAGCAGCAAACATTTGATCCTTATATACATTTAACTAGGTATACAATTACTTAAAAGGGGCGGGGCCAGATACAGAGTAATACCTCTATATTAACCCCTTGAGTTAATATATGTTCAATAGAGTAAAAAGGATTGTTATAAAATAATGCCTAATGAAGCATATAGGGTTCTTATAAAAGAAGGTGGCTGTGTCCACCGAAACACGTTGTGTGTGTATTAATAAATCAGTCCTTTTAATATTTTTGCCCTGTTATTGGCGCTCTGGTACCGCTATTCATATTCACTGATTGTCCTTTTCCCCCTGTTGGGGTGCGGTAGAGCTGCCTTTAATCTATTGTTTTTTCACCTGTGGGAACAATTTAATTAAAATTACTACCCTGGTTTTCCAAGCTGCGCTGCCTTAACCCCTCCGGAACGCTGCCGGGGGTGTTGGTGAAGCTGGGCGTCCATCTCGGCATTACATGCTACTAACCTGACCATGTGATATACCACCAAGAGATCAGGATCTGTGAACGCCGCTGGAAATAGATGACAGCCACCAACAGAGCGGAGCTTGTGGAGCTTTACACTGGGGTTGTGCAGAGGTGCACAACTTCATAAGGTTAGTAGCCATCCCCACACCCCTCTACAAATTGCAATACTGAGTCACCCATTGCGCCTTGTTCTCTCCTCTCTTTACATAATCGCCCACTATGGCTTCTTGATCCATCTCATCATACTCTGGCTGCAATGCCTCCTCTTTAATTCTCTGCAGAGAGCGTTGCAAAAGACAGACAAGTGGGATGCTGACGCTAATGATGGCATCATCGCCACTCACCATCTTGGTGGACTCCTCAAAGTTTGTCAGGATGGTACATATGTCAGACATCCAGGTCCACTCATGAGGTCTTATGTGTGGAGTCTGACCTGAATATCGACGGCCTTGTTGCAGCTGGTACTCCACAACTGCTCTCTTTTGCTTACAAATCCTTTGCAACATGTGAAGCGTAGAGTTCCAACGTGTAGGGACTTCACAAGCCAGTCGGTGTACTGGAAGCTGCAAATGCTGCTGCAACACAGCAAGGGCAGAGGAAGCTGTAGCCGACTTCCGAAAATGAGCTGACGGGTGGCTTACTTTGACGAGCAGATCTGGCAACTCGGGGTACGATTTAGGAAACCACTGAACCACGAGGTTAAGCACATGAGCCAGGCAGGGTACGTGTGTTATCTCGGCTCGCCTCAGAGCCACCACCAGGTTACAGCCATTGTCACACACGACCATGCCTGGATGTACGTTCAGCGGTGTCAACCACAGATCTGCCTGCTCTTTCACAGCTGTCCACAACTCACAAGCAGTGTGAGGTTTTTCACCTAAGCTTATGAGTTTTAGCACAGCCTGTTGCCACTTGGCGGAGGCAGTACTGCGGTGCTTCTAGCTTGTAACTGATGTGGTGATATCTGAGATGGAGGCTGAACATGAGGAGGAGGTGGAGGTTGATGTGCAGGAGCTGTACACTGTCGGGGCAACTCTGACTGACATAGGGCCCGCAATCCTCGGTGTGGGGAGGATGTGTTCCGTCCCAAGGTCCGACTGGGTCCCGGCTTCCACTATGTTTACCCAGTAAGCCGTCAGAGAGCTGTACCGTCCCTGGCCACAAGCACTTGTCCATGTGTCAGTTGTCAGGTGGACTCTCCCAGTAACTGTGTTGTTGAGGGCACGTCAGATGTTTTGGGACTCGTGCTTGTGTATTGTGGGGATGGCATACCGGGCAAAATAGTGACGGCGTGTGGACCGAGAACCGAGGGACGGCCACCGCCATAAGGTTGTGGAAGGATTCCATCTCCACCAGCCTAAAAGGCAGCATTTCGAACGCAAGCAGTCGTGAAATGTGCTAATTTAATACTGTGGCCTGTGGGGCGTTGGCTGCGAATTTGCGCTTTTGTTCAAAGGTCTGGGATATGGACAATTGAACACAGCGGTGGGACGTGGACGTAGACGTTGATGCTGTTTCTTGAGAAACTGCCAGAACAAGTGAAGACTGAGAGGTGCGGGCATCTTTGCACGCAGTATGGACAGGGGATTAGCTTGCACTCACAACAGGGGGTTTTCTTATACGCACAACAGCGGAAGAAGCAGTGGTTTCACACGCTGACACTGGTCGTGGATCCTGGGGTTCGCGCCACAAAGTCGGGTGCCTGATCATGCTGGTGGTGTTCAGGCTGGTAGTATTGTAACTCCTTCTGATGCTGGCCTGGCAGTTGGTACAAATGGCCTTTTTGGGGTTATCAGCAGAGTCTTTAAAAAATTTCCAGACTCCGGAAGACCTACCGGTTGTACTGGCAACGTCCCTCATGTTGGTGTTACGAGGAACGGTTGCCCGCCTTCTGTCTGCGGCCACCACACTGCTTCTTCCTGCCTGTTGGGGTACTCTGCCTCCTCCCCCCTGTGTGCTGCTGGCCTTGCTCTGCGTGTCCTCCTGCCACGTTGGGTCAGTTCGATCATCCACCACCTCCTCCTCTTCCGCACCACGATACTCCTCCTCACTTCGTGGCAATTGTGTCTCGTCATCGTCCACCTCTTGTGACAAATTGCCAGCGTCGACTTCCTGTGGCCGTGGCTGTTCAAATATTTGGGCATCACTACATGGAATCTCCTCTTCCATCACTTCAAGCGGAGCAGGTGAGGGGCCCAAATATGGAAATGGACCAGTGAACAGCTCTTCAGAGTGTACAACTGTGTGATCAGTTGCTGCCTGATGACACTCGGCATGGTGGGAGGAAGGAGCCTCAGGGTGAGGAGGAGTATGCGGTTGAGACTCATGGCTACTAAGATTTGACCGTGTGGAAGACAGACCAGAGTTGGTCGTGCCCAGGTGACTGGAAGTAATATCTGATATCCAATTAATAACCTGTTCACGCTGATCAGTTCACAATAGTGGTGTTGTGTGCTTCCCTAGTAATTCTGTCAAGAACTGGGAGCGAGAAGATGTGGCTGTTGGTTGTTGCACATTTTCAACTTGGCCACAGCCCCGTACTCTGCACGCACAATCACCAGAATATCCAGTTCCACTTCCCTTGCCACGCACCTTGCCCATTGTAAATGAAGTAAAATAGCTTACACTCGCACTATCAATGGCAAAAGGGTAATAAAAAGGAGATTAGAACCGTGGAAGAGGTATTTCTCTGGCCTACATCAGAATGTTTTAAACAGATATATTTGTGTCTGAACAGTGAGCGAGAAACTCAAACTGTTTTTTTTTTATATAAAAAAGGCCAAAAAGTGGATAATACAGAGATTTGAACCGTGGAACTGCAAAACCACAGTTCCAATTTACTGGCATATACCAGAATTTTTTAAATAGATATATTGGTGTCTGAACAGTCAGCGAGACACTGAAGCTGTTTTTTTTATGTAAAATAATGCCAAAAGGTGGATAATGCATAGATTTGATCCGTGGAACTGCAAAACCACAGTTCTAATTTCCTGGCGTATACCAGACTTTTTTAAATAGATATATTTGTGTGTGAACAGTCAGCGAGACACTCAAACTGTTTTTTTTTAAGTAAAAAAGGCCAAAAAGTGGATAATACTGAGATTTAATCCATGGAACTGCAAAACCGCAATTCTAATTTCCTGGCTTATACCAGACTTTTTTAAATAGATATATTTTTGTGAGTACAGTCAGCGAGACACTCAATCTGCGTTTTTTTATGAAAAGAGGCCAAAAAGTGGATAAAACAAAGATTTGAACCGTGGAACTGCAAAACCACAGTTCTAATTTCCTGGCATATACCAGACTCTTTTAAACAGATATATTTTTGTCTGAACACTCACAGACACACACAATTTTTATTTTGGAGTGGGGGGGGGAATACCAAAAGGTATTTGTACAGTCTGACTGAGGGAAAAAAAAAAGAGGATTTAGATTAAAGAAAAAGTATTTTTCCTGGCCCCTGAGACCTGGAGCTAAGTCTAGCAATTTGACCAGCAGCAGCACACTGGACTGTAATGCAGAGTTTGTTGGTATAACCACTGCGTCTCCTATACAGCCTGCCTGTCTGCCTGATATCTGGGATGGATATTAGTCCTGAGAAGGACTGTTTGTTTGATTTGGCAGGCTTTAGAGACCCTACACTACCTATTTTGCACTATATATCTCTCTCTAACTCGGCAGCACTGACCCTACACTGTCTGATCCCGGGCGACTGTGTCCAAGATGGCGGCGCCCTGTTTTAAATACTCGAAATGACGCTGTGCGGCCAGCCAATCACTGTAATGCCCACAACCAAGATGGCTGCGGCATTACAGTGACTGGCTGGCAATCCCTGCATGTTCATTGGCTCTCTAAAGAGCACCAAACATGCAGGGCTGAGACCTGAGATCCCACCAGAGCAACCCGAAAATGCTCGGTGCTTGCCAAACATCCCAAGTAGTGAGATGCTCGGGTGAGTACCGAGCAGTGCTGAGCATTAGTTATGATCCCACACAGATTATAGGAGAAAAATTGGATAAGATCTTACCAGAAGGGGTGAACCTGGGTATCCTGAATTTAAAGCTAAAGTATTATTTACAACCTAGTAATTCAAGAATACCGATTTTTCATGCATTTCCAAAAACGCACAAGGACCAGTTTCCTCCCCCTCTAAGACCTATAGTCTCAAGCATAGGTTGACTGCTTGAGAGATTGGGTTCATGGTTGGATGATAGATTACAACCATTGGTAGTGATATCACCCAGTTATTTGAGAGACAGTAAGCACATTCTAACCATGATGAATGATGTGAAATGGAGTGAGGATCTAACTTGGATGACCTGTGATGTCAGATCTTTATATTCCTGCATTCCGCACAGTTTGGCCATTCAAGCATTAACAGAACAGCTAAATGCAAATTCTAAAAACTCTGATGAAATGAAGGAATACATTCTTGATGTTACTCTTTTCTTGCTTCAAAATAATTACTTCAAGTTTTCCCATCAGTTTTATGTACAGTGCCAGGGATGTTCAATGGGAGCCAAATTTTCACCATCCCTTACAAATCTGTACATGGTGGTGAATCTAAATACATTTATGCTATTTCTAACCCTTATTCAGACTATCTGCGGTATTACATACGTTTCATAGATGATATTTTAATTTTATGGAGCGGACAGGAGAGTGACCTTCTCGGGTTTGAAAAATATTTTAACACTAATGAATTGAATTTATCCTTTACTATTGAAGCAAGAAAGGAAGAAATTTCCTTTTTAGATTTTGAATTAAAGGGTGATATTAATAACCATAGAGTGGAATGCAACCTTTTTCGTAAAAAAATAGCTGGCAATTCTATATTGCATGCCACGAGCCAGCACCATAAACATGTTATTAGCAACATACCCACAGGAGAGTTCATAAGGGCACGCAGGTGTTGTACTGATGGCGTCAAATATGAACAGGAATGTCAAATCATCAAAGAGAGGCTAATAAATCAAGGGTATGACATTAAAACCATAGAAACATCAAAAGATAAAGCTAATGGTAAGACCAGGGATCAATATTTAGCAAAGAGTTCCAAAAATGCAAATAGAATAAATAAATTCCCGTAAAAAGTGATATTCTCAACCACATATAACAAAAATTATGATAATGTTATTGGTGTTGTACGGAAATATTTGCCATTGCTTTATACCGATAGTACTCTAAAGGAAATTTTGAAAAATGGATGCAAATTTGTTCCAAAGAGGTCACGCACAGTGGGGAATATTATTTCCCCTAGTGAATTTAGAAATAACGAACATAGAAAGAGGGGGAATTCTTGGCTGTCCACAAAAGGCTCATTTAAGTGTGGACAAAGGCAATGAGGCTTGAGTCCACATGATAAATAACAACAAATCGATAATTAATAATGAGGGACAAATATGCCGTCGAGTGACACATATGAACTACTGCAGCAATCATTGTGCTTATGTGATTCTCTGCACACAGTGTTATAAACAGTATGTTGGTCCACAAGCTGCACTTTGAGAAAACGCTTGTCAGAACACATATGCGATGTCCGAAATCCCACTACCCGTAGTTTGTCAGGAGCCTCCTGACATTTTTTGCATGAACATGGAGGTAATATAGGCTGCTTACGTTTAAGTGCATTGTAATCTGTCCCTATATCTCATCGTGGTGGGGACAGGGTTAAATTATTACGGAAAAAAGAAGCACAGTGGATTTTGAAATTAAATGCCAGATATCCAACAGGTTTAAATATGAGAAATGAATTAATGTATTTGTATTAATATTCCGGTTATTTCTAGTATTGAGCGAACATGCTCGACACTGCTCGGTACTCGCCCGAGCATCACGCTATTCGGGATGTTCGGCGAGCATCGAGCATTTCCGGGTTACTCGGGCGGGAGATCGGGTCTCCGCCCTGCATGTTTGGCGCTCTTTACAGAGCCAATGAACATGCAGGGATTGCCAGCAAGTCACTGTAATGCCGTAGCCTTGTTGGTTGTGGGCATTACATAAATAGGCTGGCCGCACAGCATCACCTCGAGTATTTAAAACCAGGCGCCGCCATCTTGGACACAGTCGCCACGGATCAGCTAGTGTAGGGAAAGCACTGCTGAGCTAGGGAGAGATTTATACTGCGAAATAGTTAGTGTAGGGTCTGTAAAGGCTGCCAAATCAAACAAACAGTCCTTCTCAGGACTAATGTCCATCCCAGATATCAGGCAGGCAGGCAGGCAGGCTGTATAGGAGACGCAGTGGTTATACCAGCAAACGGTGCATTACAGTCCTGTGTGCTCCTGTTGCTGAAATTTCTGGACTTAGCTCCAGGTCCTATCTAAAAAAAACAGTTTGAGTGTGTCGCTCACTGTTCAGTCGCAAATATATATATTTAAAAAATTCTGGTATACACCAGTAAATTATAACTGTGCTTTTGCTTTTCCATGGTAAAAAATCACTATCATACTGCTTTTGGCATTTTTTTGCAGTAAAAACTGTAATAGTGTCTCCCTGATTGTTCAGACACAAATATATCTGTTTAAAATAGTCTGGTGTAGGCCACAGATACAGCAGTGTGGTTTTGCAGTTCCACGGTTCAAACCTCTGTATTATCCACTTTTGGGCCATTTGTTCCTAAAAAAAAAACTGTTTTAGTGTGTCGCTCACTGTTCAGCCGCAAATATATATATTTTAAAAAGTCTGGTATATACCAGTAAATTATTACTGGGGTTTTGCTGTTCCACGGTAAAAAAAACTTTGTATTATCTTGCTTTTGGCATTTTTATCCGTAAAGAAAAATAGTAATAGTATCTCCTGATTGTTCAGACACAAAAATATCTGTTGAAAATAGTCTAGTGTAGGCCCGAGAAATAGAACTGTGGTTTTGCAGTTCCATGGGTCAAATCTCTGTATTATCCTGCTTTTGCCATTTTTTGCCGTAAAGAAAAACAGTAATAGTGTCTCTTGATTGTTCAGACACAAATATATCTGTTGAAAATAGTCTGGTGTAGGCCCGAGAAATAGAACTGTGGTTTTGCAGTTCCACCTGTCAAATCTCTGTATTATGCTGCTTTTGCCATTTTTTGCCGTAAAGAAAAACAGTAATAGTGTCTCCTGATTGTTCAGACACCAATATATCTGTTTAAAAGAGTCTGGTTTACACCAGTAAATTATAACTGTGGTTTTGCCGTTCCATGGTAAAAAATCTCTATTATCCAGCTTTTGGTGTTTTTCCGTAAAGAAAAACAGTAACAGTGTCTCCTGATTGTTCAGACACCAATATATCTGTTTAAAAGAGTCTGGTATACACCAGTAAATTATAACTGTGGTTTTGCCGTTCCACATTAAAAAATCTATATTATCCAGCTTTTGGTATTTTTTCCTTAAAGAAAAACAATAATTGTGTCTCCTGATTGTTCAGACACAAATATATCTGTTGAAAATAGTCTGGTGAAGGACAGATAAATAGAAGTGTGGTTTTGCAGTTCCACGGTTCAAACTTCTGTATTATCCACTTTTGGGCAATTTTTACCTAAAAAAAAACAGTTTGAGTGTGTCGCTCACTGTTCAGTCGCAAATATATCTATTTAAAATTGTCTGTTATACCCCAGTAAACAATAACTGTGGTTTTGCCATTCCACGGTAAAAAATCTCTATTATTCAGCTTTTGGTATTTTTTCCGTAAAGAAAAACAGTAATATTTTCTCCCTGATTGTTCAGATTGTTTAAAAGAGTCGGGTATAGGCCAGAGAAATAGAAATTTGGTTTTCCTCTTCCATGGCTGTAATCTACTTTTTATTACCCTCTTTTCATTGATAGTGAGAGTGTAAGCTATTTAACTTCCTTTACAATGGGTAATGCACGTGGCAAGGAACGGGAAACTGAACGTTCTGGTGATGGTGCGTGCAGAAGACGGGGCCGTGGCCAAGGTGAAAATGTGCCACAACCAACAGCCACATCTTCTCACTCCCACTTCTTGACTGAATTGCTAGGGAAGCATAGAACAACACCAGTATTGCTAACTGATCAGTGTGAACAGGTTATTAATGGGATAGCAGATAATACTTCCAGTTACCTGGGCACCACCACCTCCGGTCTGTCTTCCACACGATCAAATCTTAGTAGCCGTGAATCTCGATCGCATACTCCTCCTCACCCTGATACTCCTTCCTCCCTCCATGCCAAGTGTCGTCAGACAGCAACGGATCCCACACTTGGACACTCTGAAGAGCTGTTCACTGGTCCATTTCCATATTTGTGCCCCTCGCCTGCTCCGCTTGAAGTGGTGGAAGAGGAGATTCCATGTAGCAATGCCAAATATTTGAACAGCCACAGCAACAGGAAGGCGACGCTGGCAAGACACAATTGCCATGAAGTGAGGAGGAGGATCGTGGTGTGCAAGTGGAAAAGGAGGAGGTGGTGAATGATTTAGTAACTGACCCAACATGTCAGGAGGACATGCAAAGCGAGGCCCGCAGCACACAGGGTGATGGAGGCAGAGTACCCCAACAGGCAGGAAGAAGCAGTGTGGTGGCCGCACACAGAAGGCAGGCAACAGTTCCAAAATGAGTGACATTGCCAGTACAAACTGTAGGTCTTCCAGAGTCTGTAATTTTTTTAAAGACTCTACTGATAACCCCAAAATGGCCATTTGTACCACCTACCATGCCAGCATCATCAGGGGTGACATAACTATCAGCCTGACCACCACCAGCATGATCAGGCACATGGCAGCAAAGCACCCGACTTTGTGGGGAGAAGCCCAGGGTCCCCGACCAGTGTCAGTGGGTGTCACCACTGCTTCTTCCGCTGTTGTGCGTGCAATAGAACCCCCTGCTGTGTGTGCAGGGCAATCCCCTGTCCATACTGCATGCAAAGATGCCCCCTCCTCTCACTCTTCACTTATTATGGCAGTTTCTCAAGAAACAGCATCAACGTCCACGTCCACGTCCCACCGCTGCGTTCATTTGTATATATCCCAGACCTTTGAATGAAAGCGGATATTCGCAGCTAACGCCCCACAGGCCACAGTCTGAAATTCGCACATTTCACGACTGCTTGCTTTGGAAATGCTGCCTTGTAGGCTCGTGTAGATGGAATTCTACTTCAACCTTAAGGCAGTGGCCATCCCTCGGTACTCGGTCCCCAGCTGACACTATTTTGCCCAGTGTGCCATCCCCGCACTACACAAGCACGTGTCCCAAAACATCTGCCGTGCCCTCAACAACGCAGTTACAGGGAGCGTCCACCTGACAACGGACACGTGGACAAGAGCTTTTGGCCAGGGACAGTACATCTCCCTGATGGCACACTGGGAAAAATAGTGGAAACCGGGACCCAGTTGGACCTTGGGACGGAAAACATCCTCCCGACAACGAGGATTGCGGGCCCTATGTCAGTCAAAGGTTCCTCGACAGTGTACAGCTCCTGCACATCATCTTTCTCCTCCTCCTCATGTTCAGCCTCCATCTCAGATATCACCACATCAGTTACAAGCTGGAAGCACTGCAGTACTGCCTCAGCCAAGTGGCAACAGGCTGTGCTGAAACTTAGGTGATAAACCTCACACTGCTTGTGAGTTGTGGACAGCTGTGAAAGATCAGGCAGATCTGTGGTTGACACCGCTGAACCTACATCCAGACATGGTCGTGTGTGACAATGGCCGTAATCTGGTGGCGGCTCTGAGGGGAGGCGAGTAGAGATGAGCGTTGTTCTACTCGAACTGTTCGCCAATCTCAAATTCGAGCTGTTTTGGGCGGTGTTCGAGCCATTCGGCGAACACGAACAATTTGAGAAAAATTCGGCTGTTCGAGGTTATGTTCGATAACTGTTCGTGCACCAAAATCATAACTGGATTTTTTCTCAGTAATGATGAAAATTAATGTTAATACGCAGTTTGAGTGTACAGCGGGGTGGGGGGAGGGGCAGGGGATGGATCTCTGCAGGAACAATGAAGATCTCCATTTTTTTTTCTCTTTCCCGCATTTGCAGTGGGGAGGTGCAATCTGTCAGCCTATCAGCAGCGCACACACGGAGCGAAGTGCTTTTTTCACACAACACGAAGTGCCTAAGCAAGAAACAATACGAATATAAGGCCAAAAAAATATAATAAAAAGTATCTTTATTGAAAAAATATATATATAGATAAATAATCACAGTATCAATACAGGTAATGGTGGAACGACATATGTCAGAAAACATTACAGAGACTTAAATAAAACATACTTAAAACCAACCACCAGGTGTCGCCACAGAGTACAGATATCGCATGCCTCATGTAACATTATGGACTATAGCCATATCAATGAGGGTAATCATATATGGGTGATAATGAATGGCTAACAAAATTATCAACAGCACAACCACTTAAAGATGTACACCTTCATTATATATATATAGTTTATAAGGAAATACCAAGAGAAGGAAATGACACATCAGACATATGATTCACCTTAATATTGGGATCGAGACTGCACGCTGTGTGGCTCCCCGACGCGCGTTTCGGCGCTCCTGCCTTTTTCAAGGGGATAGCTATAACCGGAGCCGTTCCCCCTATAAATACCCCCACAAAGGGGTGGGACCTGCCGCTAGTGCCGGAACTAAATGGTCATGTGACCGTTGTCATAGTGGCACATAACGCTATCAACTGTGAATACAAACACAGTGGGATGGGCCATGCCGCTAATACCGGAACCAGACGGTCATGTGACCGTAGTCATAGTGGCACATGACGCTACCCATCATGCACTAAGATCCGGGAGTCACCTGACCATATGATCATTGCCATAGCAGCGCATAGCGCTACACACTATGCGCCGCAACCCGGAAGCCACATAATCATGTGACCGTTACTATGGTAGCGTAGAACACTAGCCACTGCATCTTACAGCCAAGCAAAACAAATAGGTCGTCATCATAGGGATATAGGGGCATATATATGTGACTGGTGGCAGCACAAAAAACTGCCTACCCTACAAATGACCCGAGAAAAAGACGCAGAATGCCTCGCTGCAAATAGACGACGGACTACATCAGCGTCGCAGCAGCAAGCCGCCCAGGACACCTATGGAGTCAGAAGCCACAGACAGGGAGGCATCTGCGTACGGAGTCATCAAGGTAAGAATGTATATATAACACACACTAATGTATAGCACTGGGGGGAGGGAGAAGGGGAAGGGGGAGGGAAGGGGAAGGGGGAAAGGAAAGGGAAAAGGGGAGGGGGGGGGAGGGGGAAGGGAAGGAGGGGGAAGGAAGAAAAGGAAAAACGTCACCCCAGTGATGACAATATACAGAGGGTCATAATACACCCCATATATAGCACAAGAAATATATATCCAACCCTAGCATGACTAATTACTGTATATATAAATTACCTTTGATGCTGACATCCTGTCTATACATATAAATTGTGCACATACAACACGTCACATCACAATGTATGGATGATAATATATATATTCATAGGGATACAACCCATATTTTAATACATATAACATGACTATGACATATGGCATATACACAATATATATACAAATCCAATGAAGAAAGAAATACATTGCATATTATCAGATGACGTATGTGGAAATGTTTGTTCAAATTGTCTCTAATGAATTGCAAAAAATTCCTAGACATATTTCTTGTGACAATTTGAACAGGGAGGAGAGACAAAGACTTAAGATCCTAAAAAATCTACCTGACGTCGTAATTAAGCCTGCTGATAAAGGTGTTAACCTTGTGATCTGGCCGCAGCAGATGTATGAAGCAGAGGCACTTCGCCAGTTACGTGATACAACTTGTTATAAAAAATTGACATATAATCCATTGCACTCCTTTCAGGAACAACTTAAAAACATCATCGGTAAGGCGGTAAGGAAAGGGATTATTTCTGGCGAATTGTCCTCTGCGTTGTGTGTGTCTGAACCGACAGTCCCTACTAGAGATGAGCGGTGTTCGACTAGAACTGTTCGCCAATCTCAAATTCGAGCTGTTTTGGGCGGTGTTCGAGTTGTTCGACGAACCCGAACGATTTGCAAAAAATTCGGCTGTTCGAGGTTATGTTCGATAACTGTTCGTGCACCAAAAGCGTGTCCTGCATGTCTGGCGCTATTTAGAGCACCAATCATGCAGGGATTGTCTGCCACTCACTGTAATGCCACAGCCATGGTGGTTGTGGCATTACAGTGATTGCCCAAATCGATGGGAACAGTGCCAACAGTGAAACATGAAAAGCCGGCAATTCAGCAGCGGCATACACCGGTACCCGACAATTTAGAACCGAAAGAATAGAGAATCACACATAGATTAGATAGATAGAAACATGTCAGCCACATATATACGAAGTACAGTGAAAGTGCTGCTTACTGTACTTGTCATTTAGCGTAAAGGATTTATCAAAAAAAATAATAGTGTTTTCATGCACCGTCTCTTTAAAAAAGCCGCCGGCAATTCAGCAGCGGTACCCGACAATTTATAACAGACAGAATAGAGCTTCACACATAGATTAGATAGATAGAAACATGTCAGTCACATATATATGAAGTACAGTGATAGTGTTGGTTACTGTACTTGTCATTTAGTATTAAAATAAAGGATTTATTATTAAAAAAATTGGCGTGGGGTTCCCCTTAATTTTAGGCTCTAGCGGAGGTTAAGCAGACGGCTGGGGCAGATGTTTGAAGCCTGGGAAGGGGGTAATACCCACGGAGCTTCCCAGGCTACTAATATCAGCCCCCAGCTGAATACATAGCCTTTACTAGCTATTAAAATGGGGGACACCCCAAAAAAAATGACGTGGGGTCCCCCCTAATTTAATAGCTAGCAAAGGCTAGGCAGACAGCTGGGGGCTGATATTAATAGCCCAGGAAGGGAGCCATGAATATTGGCCCCCTCCCAGGCTAGAAACACCAGCGGTCAGCCGCCCCAGGTTAGTAATGGAGAGGCGTCTATAAGACACCCCCATTACTAACCCCATAGTCAAAGTTAAAAAAAACACAAACACCCAGAATAAAGTCCTTTAATTGAAATAAAGACACAATCCTTTATTGTTCTAAATTAAACCATACTAACCGTCACGCCCATTCCAGCTGAAGCCAACGATCTCCTGCAATAAAAGAAAAATAATAAAGCAACCTCATCCTTACCTTTCCATGGTTCCCACGACAGCTTCAGCTCTGCTACATCGAGATGACAGGCTGGACCGCAGCAGAACGCTGCCATCCAGCCTCTCATCCCGCAGACACTGAGAAGCGCAGGCTTGCTTGCGCTGCTCAGCGTCTCTCTGTGACGACATCCAGATGAGCCGAGTTCATGTCCAATGAACTCGGCTCACCTCATGCACGTCACTGACAACGTGGGAAAATTCTCACGCTGAAGCGGTGAGTGCAGGAGAATTCTCCCACGCTGTCAGTGACGTGCATAAGGTGAGCTCATGTCCAATGAACTCAGCTCACCTCCTGCACGTCACTGACAGCGTGGGAGAATTCTCCTGCACTCAGCGCTTCAGTGTGAGAATTCTCCCACGCTGAAGCGCTGAGTGCAGGAGAATTTTCCCACGCTGTCAGTGACGTGCATGAGGTGAGCCGAGTTCATTGGACATTAACTCGGCTCATCTGGATGCCCTCACAGAGAGACACTGTGGAGCGCAAGCAAGCCTGCGCTTCTCAGTGTCTGCGGGATGAGAGGCTGGATGGCAGCGTTCTGCTGCGGTCCAGCCTGTCATCTCGATGTAGCAGAGCTGAAGCTGTCATGGGAACCATGGAAAGGTAAGGGTGATGTTGCTTTATTATTTTTCTTTTATTTCAGGAGATCGTTGGCTTCAGCTGGCATGGGCGTGATGGTAAGTATGGTTTAATTTAGAACAATAAAGAATTGTGTGTTTATTTCAATTAAAGGACTTTTTTCTGGGTGTTGTGTTTTTTTTAAATACTTTACTAGAAATTCATGGTGGTCATGTCTAATATTGGCGTGACCCCATGAATTTCGGGCTTAGGGCCAGCTGATAATGCCAAGCTGGCCCTAACCCCTTTATTACCCAGTGAGCCACCGCATCAGGGCCCTGGATGAGTTGGGTACAGCGCCAGAAGATGGCGCTTCTATGAACGCGCCATTTTCCGGGGTGGCTGCGGACTGCAATTTGCAGCGGGGGTGGCCCAGAAAGCTTGGGCCTCCCTGCGCTGCGGATTCCAGCCCCCAGCTGCCTAGTTGTACCTGGCTGGGCACAAAAACAGGGCGAAGCCCCACGTCAATTTTCTTTAAATTATTTCATGAAATAATTAAGAAAAAAAGGGCTTCCCTATATTGTTGTGTCCGGCCAGGTACAAATAGGCAGCTGGTGGTTGGGGGCAGCCCGTTCCTGCCTGCTGTACATGGCTGGACACAAATATAGTGCGAAGCCCCACGTCAATTTTTTTTAAATTATTTCATGAATTTCCTGAAATAATTTAAAAAAATTGAAGTGGGGCTTCGCACTATATTTGTGTCCAGCCAGGTACAGCAGGCAGGAACGGGCTGCCCCCATCCACCAGCTGCCTATTTGTACCTGGCCGGACACAACAATATAGGGAAGGCCTTTTTTTCTTAATTATTTCATGAATTTCATGAAATAATTAAAAAAAAAGTACGTGGGGCTTCGCCCTATTTTTGTGCCCAGCCAGGTACAACTAGGCAGCTGGGGGCTGGAATCTGCAGCGCAGGGAGGCCCAAGCTTTCTGGGCCCCCCCCCGCTACAAATTGCAGTCCGCAGCCACCCCGGAAAATGGCGCGTTCATAGAAGCGCCATCTTCTGGCGCTGTACCCAACTCATCCAGGGCCCTGGTGCGGTGGCTCACTGGGTAATAAAGGGGTTAGGGCCAGCTTGGTATTATCAGCTGGCCCCAAGCCCAAAATTCATGGGGTCACGCCAGTATTAGACATGACCGCCATGAATTTCTAGTAAAGTATTTAAAAAAAACACAACACCCAGAATAAAGTCCTTTAATTGAAATAAAGACACAATTCTTTATTGTTCTAAATTAAACCATACTTACCATCACACCCATTCCAGCTGAAGCCAACGATCTCCTGCAATAAAAGAAAAATAATAAACCAACCTCATCCTTACCTTTCCATGGTTCCCACGACAGCTTCAGCTCTGCTACATCGAGATGACTGGCTGGACCGCAGCAGAATGCTGCCATCCAGTCTGTCATCCCGCAGACACTGAGAAGCGCAGGCATGCTTGCGCTCCTCACTGTCTCGCTGTGACGGCATCCAGATGAGCCGAGGTCATGTCCAATGAACTCGGCTCACCTCATGCACGTCACTGACAGCGTGGGAAAATTCTCACGCTGAAGTGCTGAGTGCAGGAGAATTCTCCCACGCTGTCAGTGATGTGCATGAGGTGAGCTCATGTCCAATGAACTCAGCTCACCTCCTGCACGTCACTGACAGCGTGGGAAAATTCTCCTGCAGTCAGCGCTTCAGCGTGAGAATTTTCCCACGCTGTCAGTGACGTGCATGAGGTGAGCCGAGTTCATTGGACATGAACTCGGCTCATCTGGATGTCGTCACAGAGAGACGCTGAGCAGCGCAAGCAAGCCTGCGCTTCTCAGTGTCTGCGGGATGACAGGCTGGATGGCAGCGTTCTGCTGCGGTCCAGCCTGTCATCTCGATGTAGCAGAGCTGAAGCTGTCGTGGGAACCATGGAAAGGTAAGGATGAGGTTGCTTTATTATTTTTCTTTTATTGCAGGAGATCGTTGGCTTCAGCTGGAATGGGCGTGATGGTAAGTATGGTTTAATTTAGAACAATAAAGGATTGTGTCTTTATTTCAATTAAAGGACTTTATTCTGGGTGTTTGTGTTTTTTTTAACTTTGACTATGGGGTTAGTAATGGGGGTGTCTTATAGACGCCTCTCCATTACTAACCTGGGCTTGATGTCAGCTGGCATTATAAGCTGACATCAACCCCAACCCTATGACCCCCTGCCACCGCACCAGGGCAGCGTGGAAGAGCGAGGCTAAGTGCCAGAATTGGCGCATCCTATGAATGCGCCATTTCTGGGGCGGCTGACGGCTGGTGTTTCTAGCCTGGGAGGGGGCCAATATTCATGGCTCCCTTCCTGGGCTATTAATATCAGCCCCCAGCTGTCTGCCTAGCCTTTGCTAGCTATTAAATTAGGGGGGACCCCACGTCATTTTTTTTGGGGGGTCCCCCATTTTAATAGCTAGTAAAGGCTATGTATTCAGCTGGGGGCTGATATTAGTAGCCTGGGAAGCTCCGTGGGTATTACCCCCTTCCCAGGCTTCAAACATCTGCCCCAGCCGTCTGCTTAACCTCCGCTAGAGCCTAAAATTAAGGGGAACCCCACGCCAATTTTTTTAATAATAAATCCTTTATTTTAATACTAAATGACAAGTACAGTAACCAACACTATCACTGTACTTCATATATATGTGACTGACATGTTTCTATCTATCTAATCTATGTGTGATGCTCTATCTTTCTGTTCTAAATTGTCGGGTACCGCTGCTGAATTGCCGGCCGGCTTTTTTAAAGAGACAGTGCATGAAAACACTATTATTTTTTTAAATAAATCCTTTACACTAAATGACAAGTACAGTAAGCAACACTATCACTGTACTTATTATATATGTGACTGACATGTTTCTATCTATCTAATCTATGTGTGAAGCTCTATTCTTTCTGTTCTAAATTGTCGGGTACAGATGCTGAATTGCCGGCCGGCTTTTTTAAAGAGACGGTGCACGAAAACACTAATATTTTTTTAAATAAATCCTTTACACTAAATGACAAGTGCAGTAACCAACACTGTCACTGTGCTTCTTATATGTGTGACTGGCATGTTTCTATCTATCTAATCTATGTGTGATGCTCTATTCCTTCTTGTCTAAATTGTCGGGTACCGGTGTATGCCGCTGCTGAATTTGCCGGCCGGCTTTTTTAAAGAGAGTGTCTTCTAAGCAGTTTGTCAGCTTTTGGACACCTTTGCAGGTGTTTTCTATGTGTTTCTATGTGTTTTTGTTTGCCTGCCATTGGTTTTAACAGTGTTCGACGGTGTTCTAAGGTGTTCGACGAACAGTTCGACGAACAGTTCCTCGAACATCCCGGTGTTCGACGAACCGAACCGAACCCGAACACTACGGGGGTGGCTCAACACTAGTCCCTACACTCTATCTCCTCCCTAAACTGCATAAGAACCTACAAAGATCTCCGGGACGTCCTATTATATCTGGTAAAGGGAGCTACTTGGAGCCTGTCAATAGATGGATCGACTCTAAAATCAATCCATTAGTTGAAACTCTTCCTTCCTTTTTGAGAGACACAGGCGACCTGCTGAGAAGGGTGGATGGCCTGTATCTTGAGAGTGATTCCCTAATGGTGACCGCTGATATTGAGTCACTTTATACAAGTATTAAACATAATGATGGTCTACGTGCCACCCAATATTTTTTGAGAGGGTCATCCTTATCAATTGAGATACAAGCCCTATTGATGGAGCTGTTAGAGTTCACACTCACGCATAATTTTTTTGTATTTAAGGGGTCCTTCTACCTACAGCTCCAGGGGACTGCGATGGGGGCGGCCTTTGCCCCCTCATATGCTAATCTTTTCCTGGGGTTGTGGGAGATGGACCTCTCCCTGCCGGATCGGGAGTCCTCGATGGGCCGTGTCCTTTCTTGGACGCGGTACATCGATGACATTTTCCTGATCTGGCAGGGACCACGTGAACATCTTGAATCTTTTATCCATGGTCTTAACATTAACTCCCTGAACATACGGCTTACTTTTTGCTGTAATCCAGATAAAGTTGAATTTTTGGATGTATGTTTGACTCGTGGTTCTGACAATGCCATTCAAACAAATATTTACAGAAAGCCTACTGCTTCAAATACTTTGTTGCATGCTTCCTCCTCTCATCCATCACATGTTATTCAATCTGTCCCGGTGGGGCAGTTTCTGCGTCTTCGCAGAATCTGCTCCAATGACCGGGATTTTGAATTGCAATCTCAGGAATTGAGGGAGCGTTTCTATGCAAGAGGATACAGTCGTAGGTGTGTAAAGAAAGCATATAATCGAGCTAGACACTCTTCCCGCCATGATTTATTATATAAATCTAATACTAAGAAGGAAAGTGACGTTGTTAGGTTTATCACAACTTTTCATTCTCAAATACCGGCTGTAAGGAATGCCTTGAGAAAGGCCTGGCCGATACTTAGAGCAGATCCGGTGCTAGCTAAGTACACTACAACTAAACCCACTCTGGTATTTCGTCGTAGTAAAAACCTTCGTGATCACCTTGTTCGCAGCCATTATGAGGGGGGCAGGGTTGGTACTTTTTTGGATAATTTTAGGAACCGCCCGGGATGTACCCCATGTGGTCGGTGTGTGGCCTGCCCCAACGTGGTGAGGAGCACCACATTTGTGGACTCTACGGGGAAATATGTATATGATATTAAGAAACGCATTACATGTAGCTCTCAGAATGTTATATATCATGCTACATGTCCCTGTGGCCTCATCTACGTGGGGATGACCACACGTTGTCTTAAAACACGTATTAGGGAACACGTTCTAGGGATATTAGCGGCATCAGAGCAAAACGATATATCTACGCTAAAAACAATACCAAAGCACTTCAAAAGATACCACAATTGTAATCCAGGGTTGTTAAGGTTTAAAGGGATTGATTCAGTGGAGGTGGGTATACGTGGAGGTCCTGTTTCGCAGAGACTGGCACGTATGGAAACAAGGTGGATTTGGGCCCTTAATACAATAAATCCAAATGGTCTAAATGAACATAATAGCTTCGCCCCATATTTGTGAATCCGGTCCTGCTATTTCTCCTTATATATGTGTTAGATACTTTACAGTGAATTTTGCTGTGTTCTTTCGTTCTTTTAATTGTGCACATTTTTATGATTTTTTATCAGGTGCTATGAATCTGTGAGCTTTGATTGGACATGTGTCTCCCTCCCATATTGGATCATTCTACGTGACCTGCTGCTCTATCCCCTTGTATCCATACTGGACTATGTTGTTTTACACTTGGGTACCGGACAATTCCTTGATGAGACACTACGCGTTATGTCATCTGATAATATGCAATGTATTTCTTTCTTCATTGGATTTGTATATATATTGTGTATATGCCATATGTCATAGTCATGTTATATGTATTAAAATATGGGTTGTATCCCTATGAATATATATATTATCATCCATACATTGTGATGTGACGTGTTGTATGTGCACAATTTATATGTATAGACAGGATGTCAGCATCAAAGGTAATTTATATATACAGTAAATAGTCATGCTAGGGTTGGATATATATTTCTTGTGTTATATATGGGGTGTATTATGACCCTCTGTATATTGTCATCACTGGGGTGACGTTTTTCCTTTTCTTCCTTCCCCCTCCTTCCCTTCCCCCTCCCCCCCCTCCCCTTTTCCCTTTCCCTTCCCCCTTCCCCTTCCCTCCCCCTTCCCCTTCTCCCTCCCCCCAGTGCTATACATTAGTGTGTGTTATATATACATTCTTACCTTGATGACTCCGTACGCAGATGCCTCCCTGTCTGTGGCTTCTGACTCCATAGGTGTCCTGGGCGGCTTGCTGCTGCGACGCTGATGTAGTCCGTCGTCTATTTGCAGCGAGGCATTCTGCGTCTTTTTCTCGGGTCATTTGTAGGGTAGGCAGTTTTTTGTGCTGCCACCAGTCACATATATATGCCCCTATATCCCTATGATGACGACCTATTTGTTTTGCTTGGCTGTAAGATGCAGTGGCTAGTGTTCTACGCTACCATAGTAACGGTCACATGCTTATGTGGCTTCCGGGTTGCGGCGCATAGTGTGTAGCGCTATGCGCTGCTATGGCAATGATCATATGGTCAGGTGACTCCCGGATCTTAGTGCATGATGGGTAGCGTCATGTGCCACTATGACTACGGTCACATGACCGTCTGGTTCTGGTATTAGCGGCATGGCCCATCCCACTGTGTTTGTATTCACAGTTGATAGCGTTATGTGCCACTATGACAACGGTCACATGACCATTTAGTTCCGGCACTAGCGGCAGGTCCCACCCCTTTGTGGGGGTATTTATAGGGGGAACGGCTCCGGTTATAGCTATCCCCTTGAAAAAGGCAGGAGCGCCGAAACGCGCGTCGGGGAGCCACACAGCGTGCAGTCTCGATCCCAATATTAAGGTGAATCATATGTCTGATGTGTCATTTCCTTCTCTTGGTATTTCCTTATAAACTATATATATATAATGAAGGTGTACATCTTTAAGTGGTTGTGCTGTTGATAATTTTGTTAGCCATTCATTATCACCCATATATGATTACCCTCATTGATATGGCTATAGTCCATAATGTTACATGAGGCATGCGATATCTGTACTCTGTGGCGACACCTGGTGGTTGGTTTTAAGTATGTTTTATTTAGGTCTCTGTAATGTTTTCTGACATATGTCGTGCCACCATTACCTGTATTGATACTGTGATTATTTATCTATATATATATTTTTTCAATAAAGATACTTTTTATTATATTTTTTTGGCCTTATATTCATATTGTTTCTTGCTTAGGCACTTCGTGATATATGCTATTTATACGAATGGCCCTATATACATAGTCCTCTGAATAGTTTCCAATATGGAGATACTTGTTATCTCCTTTATATATTTGTTTGGTAATTTATTTTTCGGTTCTAATCTTTTTTCTTATACTATTTTTACTGTGTACAGCACAGCGTCTGTGATTAGAAATATGGACTATAAAGCCAAAGAGAGAACTTGGCTTAATCAAGTGGAACAGGTGTTTGGGGTCGATGGTGGTACTATACGGCAGGACGGTGAACAAAAAAAAAAAAAAAAATGGGAGGATGACTTTACAGTAATACAGGATCTGATTATAAAAAGGACACGCCTGTGGTGGAATAGAACGTTCCTTGATACTTATTTGAATAAAAAAATGATACCAAGAGGCTTACGTGTAAAAGTCACCCCTACTTTCCCAGTGGAGGATACAACATTTATATCTAAATGGGAAGCTACATGTGATGAATGTTCATTTAAATTGATGCAACAACTAAGTGAACTCAATGCTGGCAAAATTGCGGCATTGGACATATCCATTGACACGGCTCAGACGGCATTTAGATTGAATTGTCCTTCTGATAAATTATCGATCTTTGATTCTAAGTTGGAAAATTCTATTGATGGAACTGTCAAGAAAATTCAGGATGTTCATGTTAAAAAGATTAATAGAGACATACGTGATTATCAATTGAAAAGAGTCTATTGGTGGCGCAAAGTCCATACTCAGCAACCTCGTTCACTCCGTACACCGTCATTTTCATCAGGATCATCATTGAGTGAATCCTGTGACGAGGCAGGCAACACAAGGGTGACTAGGTCGAGTTCCATGACCCGGAAACATCGTGACCTCAATTATCACCCCTATAAATGACAAAACTCTAGACCACCTGGGAAAAAGAATATCGATAACAAGGTAATTAATTTAAGCCAACATCTTCTCTCTGTATCTGATTTGTACCTTCTTAGCAGGGGCCTGTCCTTCTCGCCAACTATGGGATTTGATGAGTTTACTCTTATCAAGGATCTACATATTTTTGCTAGATCCTTGATCTTTAAACATCATTTTCATGACCCATATTTGTGGCATTTATTTCCATCTGAGGAAGAGCAAAGAGCATTGAGAACTCTGGAAGAATTGGCTAGTGAACATATATCCACTGAGAGTGGAAAGATACCTCCATCTATTAGACAAGGCTCCAAGCGGTTCCCTCCTCTTTCGAGTCACCCCAATGTGGAAATGTTTGTTCAAATTGTCTCTAATGAATTGCAAAAAATTCCTAGACATATTTCTTGTGACAATTTGAACAGGGAGGAGAGACAAAGACTTAAGATCCTAAAAAATCTACCTGACGTCGTAATTAAGCCTGCTGATAAAGGTGGTAACCTTGTGATCTGGCCGCAGCAGATGTATGAAGCAGAGGCACTTCGCCAGTTACGTGATACATCTTGTTATAAAAAATTGACATATAATCCATTGCACTCCTTTCAGGAACAACTTAAAAACATCATCGGTAAGGCGGTAAGGAAAGGGATTATTTCTGGCGAATTGTCCTCTGCGTTGTGTGTGTCTGAACCGACAGTCCCTACACTCTATCTCCTCCCTAAACTGCATAAGAACCTACAAAGACCTCCGGGACGTCCTATTATATCTGGTAAAGGGAGCTACTTGGAGCCTGTCAATAGATGGATCGACTCTAAAATCAATCCATTAGTTGAAACTCTTCCTTCCTTTTTGAGAGACACAGGCGACCTGCTGAGAAGGGTGGATGGCCTGTATCTTGAGAGTGATTCCCTAATGGTGACTGCTGATATTGAGTCACTTTATACAAGTATTAAACATAATGATGGTCTACGTGCCACCCAATATTTTTTGAGAGGGTCATCCTTATCAATTGAGATACAAGCCCTATTGATGGAGCTGTTAGAGTTCACACTCACGCATAATTTTTTTGTATTTAAGGGGTCCTTCTACCTACAGCTCCAGGGGACTGCGATGGGGGCGGCCTTTGCCCCCTCATATGCTAATCTTTTCCTGGGGTTGTGGGAGATGGACCTCTCCCTGCCGGATCGGGAGTCCTCGATGGGCCGTGTCCTTTCTTGGACGCGGTACATCGATGACATTTTCCTGATCTGGCAGGGACCACGTGAACATCTTGAATCTTTTATCCATGGTCTTAACATTAACTCCCTGAACATACGGCTTACTTTTTGCTGTAATCCAGATAAAGTTGAATTTTTGGATGTATGTTTGACTCGTGGTTCTGACAATGCCATTCAAACAAATATTTACAGAAAGCCTACTGCTTCAAATACTTTGTTGCATGCTTCCTCCTCTCATCCATCACATGTTATTCAATCTGTCCCGGTGGGGCAGTTTCTGCGTCTTCGCAGAATCTGCTCCAATGACCGGGATTTTGAATTGCAATCTCAGGAATTGAGGGAGCGTTTCTATGCAAGAGGATACAGTCGTAGGTGTGTAAAGAAAGCATATAATCGAGCTAGACACTCTTCCCGCCATGATTTATTATATAAATCTAATACTAAGAAGGAAAGCGACGTTGTTAGGTTTATCACAACTTTTCATTCTCAAATACCGGCTGTAAGGAATGCCTTGAGAAAGGCCTGGCCGATACTTAGAGCAGATCCGGTGCTAGCTAAGTACACTACAACTAAACCCACTCTGGTATTTCGTCGTAGTAAAAACCTTCGTGATCACCTTGTTCGCAGCCATTATGAGGGGGGCAGGGTTGGTACTTTTTTGGATAATTTTAGGAACCGCCCGGGATGTACCCCATGTGGTCGGTGTGTGGCCTGCCCCAACGTGGTGAGTAGCACCACATTTGTGGACTCTACAGGGAAATATGTATATGATATTAAGAAACGCATTACATGTAGCTCTCAGAATGTTATATATCATGCTACATGTCCCTGTGGCCTCATCTACGTGGGGATGACCACACGTTGTCTTAAAACACGTATTAGGGAACACGTTCTAGGGATATTAGCGGCATCAGAGCAAAACGATATATCTACGCTAAAAACAATACCAAAGCACTTCAAAAGATACCACAATTGTAATCCAGGGTTGTTAAGGTTTAAAGGGATTGATTCAGTGGAGGTGGGTATACGTGGAGGTCCTGTTTCGCAGAGACTGGCACGTATGGAAACAAGGTGGATTTGGGCCCTTAATACAATAAATCCAAATGGTCTAAATGAACATAATAGCTTCGCCCCATATTTGTGAATCCGGTCCTGCTATTTCTCCTTATATATGTGTTAGATACTTTACAGTGAATTTTGCTGTGTTCTTTCGTTCTTTTAATTGTGCACATTTTTTTGATTTTTTATCAGGTGCTATGAATCTGTGAGCTTTGATTGGACATGTGTCCCCCTCCCATATTGGACCATTCTACGTGACCTGCTGCTCTATCCCCTTGTATCCATACTGGACTATGTTGTCTTACACTTGGGTACCGGACAATTCCTTGATGAGACACTACGCGTTATGTCATCTGATAATATGCAATGTATTTCTTTCTTCATTGGATTTGTATATATATTGTGTATATGCCATATGTCATAGTCATGTTATATGTATTAAAATATGGGTTGTATCCCTATGAATATATATATTATCATCCATACATTGTGATGTGACGTGTTGTATGTGCACAATTTATATGTATAGACAGGATGTCAGCATCAAAGGTAATTTATATATACAGTAATTAGTCATGCTAGGGTTGGATATATATTTCTTGTGCTATATATGGGGTGTATTATGACCCTCTGTATATTGTCATCACTGGGGTGACGTTTTTCCTTTTCTTCCTTCCCCCTCCTTCCCTTCCCCCTCCCCCCCTCCCCTTTTCCCTTTCCCTTCCCCCTTCCCCTTCCCTCCCCCTTCCCCTTCTCCCTCCCCCCAGTGCTATACATTAGTGTGTGTTATATATATATTCTTACCTTGATGACTCCGTACGCAGATGCCTCCCTGTCTGTGGCTTCTGACTCCATAGGTGTCCTGGGCGGCTTGCTGCTGCGACGCTGATGTAGTCCGTCGTCTATTTGCAGCGAGGCATTCTGCGTCTTTTTCTCGGGTCATTTGTAGGGTAGGCAGTTTTTTGTGCTGCCACCAGTCACATATATATGCCCCTATATCCCTATGATGACGACCTATTTGTTTTGCTTGGCTGTAAGATGCAGTGGCTAGTGTTCTACGCTACCATAGTAACGGTCACATGCTTATGTGGCTTCCGGGTTGCGGCGCATAGTGTGTAGCGCTATGCGCTGCTATGGCAATGATCATATGGTCAGGTGACTCCCGGATCTTAGTGCATGATGGGTAGCGTCATGTGCCACTATGACTACGGTCACATGACCGTCTGGTTCCGGTATTAGCGGCATGGCCCATCCCACTGTGTTTGTATTCACAGTTGATAGCGTTATGTGCCACTATGACAACGGTCACATGACCATTTAGTTCCGGCACTAGCGGCAGGTCCCACCCCTTTGTGGGGGTATTTATAGGGGGAACGGCTCCGGTTATAGCTATCCCCTTGAAAAAGGCAGGAGCGCCGAAACGCGCGTCGGGGAGCCACACAGCGTGCAGTCTCGATCCCAATATTAAGGTGAATCATATGTCTGATGTGTCATTTCCTTCTCTTGGTATTTCCTTATAAACTATATATATATAATGAAGGTGTACATCTTTAAGTGGTTGTGCTGTTGATAATTTTGTTAGCCATTCATTATCACTCATATATGATTACCCTCATTGATATGGTTATAGTCCATAATGTTACATGAGGCATGCGATATCTGTACTCTGTGGCGACACCTGGTGGTTGGTTTTAAGTATGTTTTATTTAAGTCTCTGTAATGTTTTCTGACATATGTCGTGCCACCATTACCTGTATTGATACTGTGATTATTTATCTATATATATATTTTTTCAATAAAGATACTTTTTATTATATTTTTTTGGCCTTATATTCGTATTGTTTCTTGCTTAGGCACTTCGTGATATATGCTATTTATACGAATGGCCCTATATACATAGTCCTCTGAATAGTTTCCAATATGGAGATACTTGTTATCTCCTTTATATATTTGTTTGGTAATTTATTTTTCGGTTCTAATCTTTTTTCTTATACTTTTTTTCACACAAGCAAGGGCATGTGTCATTGGCAGTGTATGTCACATGTCCTTGCCCTATAAGACCAAGCCATTTTCCCCGTCGCCACCATTTTCTCACTGCTGCAGCTGCGTGTTAGACGGCACCACTGTTGCTGTGTGCGCTATACCTTGTTAATTTCAAGCCAATTTTCGCACAAATCTACAGATAGCTTGGGAGTAGGGAATAGTTGTGATTGCAGTCCTTTTAAGGACTAGGTTACAGCATTTCCTATGACTTTTATCAGGCAGGTCTGTGCTCTTAAATAGATAGATTGTGGGAGTAAAGACTAATTGTAATTGGAGTCCTTTTCAGGACTAGGTTACATCAGTTCCTATCAGTTTTTGCCAGGCAGGTCTGTGCCAGTGCTGTGCAAGTTTTTTTCACAGCATTTGGCTGAATCTAGCAAAGCTAATCCTTTTTGGCCTATTGCAGAGTGTGTTAGTCAGTGGAGTAGCCTATCTGTGTTGCAAGATATACCACCTGTGTATAGAATACACCTAGTATTACTGCACCTAGTGAAGTAAAATCTTTTGGGCATAGCATCATTCTATTAGTCCATCTATACTGACCTCCATCAGGTTGCAAATTGAATATAATTTTTTTCTGCATCTAGCTCTGAAAAAATATTGGCCTTCTAGCTGTGTGTGGGACTTGTTCTATTAATCCATCTATACAGACCTCCATCAGGTTGCAAACTGAATATATTTTTTTCTGCATCTACCTCTGAAAAAATATTGGGCTTCTAGCTGTGTGTGGGACTTGTTCTATTAATCCATCTATACAGACCTCCATCAGGTTGCAAATTGAATATAATTTTTTTCTGCATCTAACCAAGCCAGTAGTTTTGGCCTAATACCACAGTTTGGCCACTCAGCTCTGCTCGGTTCCCATCCATTGTTTTTTTGTGCAAACAACTCCAGAGTTGTGAATTAGTTAACCACCAAAATGAGTGGAAAAAGGCCTGCTGCTGGTGGAAAGGGGAATAGGCGTGTTGGGAATGGGAAAAAAGGTTGTGTCCATGGGGTAGGTGTTAAAGCAACAGTAACATCTGCAGAAGAAAGACCATCTTCCAGCCAAACTAAAATGTCTACTTCTTTTAGCGGACAATGTGATAAGATCCCTTTCTTACGGCCACGCCAATCGCTACAAATTCCAGATGAGGCACAAAAACAGCAGGTGCTTCAACGGATATCAAGTGCTCCTTTAAGTGGGATCTCCTCCACATCAACTTCAACATCACAAATACTCCAGCCCTCAAAGGTGTCACCCCAATCGCACTTGTTTCCTCACAGCTCCCAAATCTCCAGCTGCCCGTCTGAGTATGAGGTAGAACAGATGGTTGAGTCTGCAGAGCTGTTTACTCATACTATAGCGTGGGAATCAGAGGTCGACTCCAGCGCTTCTGTGAATCCAGACGAGGAAATGATCTGCACTGATGCCCAGAATCTTTATGAGTCGGATCCAGGACCAGACGCAGAAGGTTCTGACCATAATGTAGACCCTCATTCCCAAACTGTAACTCCTGTTGGTGGAGACAATGAGGAAGACGATGATAAGACTCAAATACCTGATTGGAGCGACAACTTTAGTTTTTTGTCAGGGCAGGAACAGGTTGGCTCTGAGGACGACGGGTGTGATAACGCACAGGGTGATGATGATGAGGTTGGAGTTCCCACTTACTGTCAACCCACAGTCAGCCAAGAGATGAGGTCAGCAGAGGAGGTGGAGGAAGATGCTAGTGACGACGAGGTCAGGTTGCGCCTTCCTGGACAGAGACGTAGTACTGGAAGCACGTCAACAACTGCATCCTCAAACGCAACTCTGCCTCTCACCACAAGTCGTGGTGGCTCTTCAGGTCGCATGGGTGCTAAGCCTTGCATAGCCTGGGCATTTTTTCAGATCGATAAAGATGACCCAACTCGTGTTATCTGTAACATTTGTCAGCAAAAGCTAAGTAGAGGCCAAAAAATACATAGTTTGAGTACTTCATGCATGAACCGGCACATGGACATGAAGCATAAGTTGCAGTGGGAAGCTCAGTGTGCTACAATGCGGCCTAGCCGGCCGGGCCAACCACCGTCTGCCATATCTTGTGCATCCGCGGCCTCTTCATCCTCTGTGACTGGGGGGACAGCAGTCACACCTGTTTTGGGGCGCAGACCTGCCACCTCTTTACCCGCAACCGCCAGCGTGATTGGCAGGTCATCATTTTCTTTGGAGGTGGTAACACCAGCTGGTGTTGAGCGCTGTCCGACATCGATAGCAACACCTTTGGATCAAGGCAACCTAACATGTCCGCCTGCATCTTCCTCACAGACCGGCAGTTTGCCAGGGACACCCTTATCAACCCCGTCTAAGCACAATAGCCAGCCCTCGGTCCCTCAGATGTGGACAAGTAAAAGACCATTTCCTCCTAGCCATGAGAAAGCTAAGAGTTTGAATTTCACCATCTGCAAGCTCTTGGCTACAGAAATGCTGCCTTTCCGCCTGGTGGACACAGAGGATTTTCGAGACCTTTTGTCTGTCGCAGTGCCCCAGTACCAGATGCCCAGTCGGCACTACTTCTCAAAGAAAGGTGTGCCTGCGCTCCACCAGCATGTCGCACACAACATCACCGCTTCTTTGAGAAACTCTGTGTGTGACAGGGTGCATTTCACCACAGACACTTGGACGAGTAGGCATGGACAGGGGCGTTACATGTCGCTGACTGGGCACTGGGTAACTATGGTGACAGCAGGACAAGGGGCTGCTGTCCAAGTCTTGCCGTCCCCACGAGTTGTGCGTCAATCCTCTTTATGTCAAAGTTCCTCCACTGCTTCTGCCTCCTCAACCTCCTCTTGGTCTTCCACCTGCACCCAAAGACTGTCTGGTCATGCCACAAGCTTTCTAACTGCGCAGAAGGGATCCTGCACACCTCCTTACTATGCTGGCAGTAGGGCTCAACGTCATCAGGCGGTTTTTACATTGAAATGTCTGGGAAATGTGAGTCACACAGCTGAGGAGTTGTGGTCAGCTCTGGAGAACCAATTTCATGAATGGTTGTCTCCACTGGACCTGAAACCAGGGAAGGCCGTGTGCGACAATGCTGCAAACCTGGGTGCGGCCCTTCGCCGGGGCAATGTCACACACGTGCCTTGTATGGCTCACGTGTTGAACCTGGTTGTCCAGCAATTTTTAGCCCACTATCCCAGACTAGATGGCCTTCTGCAGAGGGCACGGGCGCTGTGTGCTCACTTCCACCGTTCGCATCCCGCAGCTCAGCGACTTACATCTCTACAGAAGTCGTTGGGCCTGCCACTTCACCGGCTAAAATGCGATGTGCCTACCCGGTGGAATTCAACTCTGCACATGTTGCAGCGACTGTGGCAGCACCGACAAGCCCTGGTGCAATACGTTCTGACGTATAGCCTGGGCCAACGAGATTCAGAGGTGGGGCAAATCACGCTGGAGGAGTGGTCTCAGATCAGGGACCTATGCACCCTTCTGCACAGTTTTGAAATGGCGACGAAGATGTTTAGTGCTGACGATGCCATTATCAGCATGACTATTCCGGTGATTTACATGCTGGAGCACATGTTAAACAGCATTCGGAGTCAGGTGGTGGCACAAGAGGAGGTGGAGGAAGTAGAGGAGGAGGAGTTGTATGCGGAAGGGCTAACATCTGCAAGGTCCAGACGGTCGGCAGCACCAAGGCGGCAGGCATGTGAGGGTGGGGGAGATGGTTTTACCAGGGCGCATGGTAGCAGCCAAACTAGTGAGGAAGGTGCAGGAGCCCAGGAAGAAGTGGAGGACGAACTGATGGAAGACTCATCAGATGAGGGAGACCTTGATCACATTTCTGTTGTGCGAGGTTGGGGGGAGAGGACAGAGGAATGAAGCATGATTGTTACCTCGCCACCAACACAACAGGGACTTGGTGCTCCTGGATGCGCAACATACATGAGTGCCTTCTTGCTGCACTACCTGCAACATGACCCTCGAATTGTGAGAATTAGAAATAATCCTGACTACTGGGTTGCCACACTGTTAGATCCCCGGTATAAAAGTAAATTTGCAGAAATTATTCCTGCCATAGAAAGGGATGCACGCATGCAGGAGTATCAGCAGAGACTGTTGCAGAATCTTACATGTGCTTTTCCACAAAATACCAGTGGTGCACGTAGTGAATCTCACAGTTCCAACTTGCCAACCGTGGGACCGTCAAGTGTTCAGCACTCAAACCGTAACAGAACCACAGTATCTGCTGGTAACATCAATTTTGCGGAATCATTTCACCACTTTTTTAGCCCATCCTTTGCAAGGCCACAGGAGACAAGAAGTCTGACACATAGTCAACGCCTAGAGACGATGGTACAGGAGTATCTCCAAGTAAACATTGAAGCCATGACTGTGTCACTGGACCCTTGCTCTTTTTGGGCTTCCAATCTGGATAAATGGCCGGAGCTAGCCACTTACACCTTGGAGATCTTGTCATGCCCCGCAGCCAGCGTTCTGTCTGAACGTGTGTTCAGCGCTGCTGGTGGTGTCCTGACAGATAAGCGCACGCGGCTCTTCACTGATAATGTAGACAGACTCACGTTCATAAAGATGAACAAATCATGGATCCGAAACGACTTTTCTACCCCTGTGTCATCCTGGGGAGAGTAAAAGCTTGATGATTGGTTAAAATCACCCTACCAACCGTTTTAAGCTTTCAAATTACTAATCATGTTTATCTGTATCTTGGCTGGAAAATAATTTGGGCTTTGTAGCAGTGTGCAGCACTGATTCTATTAGGCTATCTATAATAAGCTCCACCAGATTTAAAATTACTAATCATGTTTATCTTTATCTTGACTGGAAAATAATTTGGACTTTGTAGCAGTGTGCAGCACTGATCCTATTAGGCCATCTATACTAAAGCTTCACCAGATTTAAAATTAATAATAATTTTTAGCTGCATCTAGCCCGGAAAATAATTTTGGGGCTCCGAGATGCGCAAGACACATAAGTGGCTTCTTGCTGCACTACCTGCAGCATGACCCTCATATTGTCAGAATTCGAAGAAATCATGACTACTGGGTTGCCACACTCTTAGATCCCCCAAACTTTTTGATCAACCTTTTCATTTTAATAAAGACCAAAAAATGGTCATTTTTGAAATTATAAGCATTAGCAGGTTGTTAGAAACTGAAATCAAACAGTTTTCAACTCAAAACTTTATTCTAGGTCATGTTACATTTTCACATAGGACCCCTTGTTCGAAAGGAGCTTCTGAACTCTCTCGTCCATTGAATTTGTCAGGTTTTGGATGGTTTCTGCTTCAATTGTTTTGCATGAGGACAGAATACCCTCCCAGAGCTGTTGCTTAGATGTGAACTGCCTCCCGCCATCATAGACACTCCTTTTAATGATGCTCCAAAGGTTCTGAATGGGGTAGAGGTCAGGTGTCACGGGTGTGTCGCCACGAAGATCGTCACGATTACACAGCCTGACTTCTCGCAGCTGACTTTTTGGTGCTTTGTGTTTTTCAGCAGTGAGGGAGTTAATTCTCTCTCTCTCTGTGCTAGACGAGGTCCAGCCTCGCCCAGCTGCAATCAATGTTGCTCTAGTGAGTCTCCTTCATATGCCTGCTGGTCTGTTAGGGAAGTGTCGGTGAAAGCTTTTCATGCAGACTAACAGAGCGGATCGTGGCATTTGGAGTTTAAGAGATAAGTGTATTTGGAGAGTTTTTTCCCTTCCTCGCTTTATCATTTATCTCCTTTCCCGTTGGTGTTCCCTCTGTTGTAGTTGTGTAGTTTTTGTATGCAAGGTGATTTTGGTTTTTCCCTTGTACTGTCTCGTGCGTCTAAGTACTGTGTGTGGGCATATTATTACTTGTCCCCTTTTGTAGTGATCGGGGTCCTTCTCAGGACTAGATTACTTTGGTGCAGGGATCCTCAGGAGGTAGGGGTTACGCTGGCGGCCTGGACCTCTGTACCTTTAACAGTACCTCCAGGTTGAGGGATTAGTCAGGGCCCCAGCTTAGGGTCAGCTTAGGCCCCTACCTCCAGTATACAGAGACAGCGTGACATCAGGGGAGCATGGGGGTCACACCATAAGTTTGTCCCCTTTTATGCCCATATCAGCCAGAGATGCAGATGTTTTATGTGCAGCATGAGATGGTGCATTATCATGCAGAAAAATGATCTTGCTGTGAAATACACGGTTCTTCTTCTTGAACCATGGCAGGAAGTGCTGTTTGAGAAAATCCACATACATTATGGAGTTCATCTTTAGCGCCTTCAGGGATCCTAAAGGGGCCGACAATCTCTCTCCCCATGATTCCAGCCCAAAACATTACTCCACCTCCTCCTTGTTGGCGCTGTAGCCGTGTTTGCGTGGGGTGTCCATCAACCAGCCATCCTCCACTCCATCCATCTGGACCATCGAGCGCTGCACGGCACTCATCCGTGAACAAAACAGTTTTGAAATCAGTCTTCATGTAATGTTTGGCCCACTGGAGCCGTTTCTGCTTGTGTGAAGTGGATAGAGGAGGTCGACAGGATGGCGTATGCACAGCTGCAAACCTCTGAAGGACCCTTCATTTTGTTGTTCGGGGCACGTTGGAGGCACATGCAGCTTCAAAAACTTGTCTGCTGCTATGACAAGGCTTTTTTGCCGCTGCTCTTTCAACCTGACGTAATTGCCTGTAGGAAAGAGTCCTCAATTTGCCCTTATCAGCACGCACACGTGTGTACTGTGAATCAGCTACATACTTCTTGATTGCCAAGACACTTCATCCTGATCATCGCACAATGTTGATTGTAGTCATGCCTTGACCTAAACACTCCACAATTTGTTGCTTCTCAGCAGCCGACACATACTTTTTCTTTCCCATTTTGGCAGAAAATGTAGGCTGCTTAATAATGTGAGACAGCCTTCTTAAGTAGTCTTGCCTTTCATTGGACACACCTGCCAAACTAATTTGCACAGGTGTCTGCAATTGCTTACAGTGATATAAAGAGCCCTGACACACATCACCATCAATGAGTTTAACTGACAAACAAACAAATTCTTCCCTTATCACTCCTAAACACTTTTTGCATAATAATTTGGAACGCAGTGTACATGTGCTTTTCCACAAAACACCAGTGGTTCACGTAGTGAATCTTACAGTTCTAACTTGCCAACCGTGGTCTGTATGGAGTTGTTCAATAAAGGGCCCAAAATTAAGATAACATAGATGGGAGAGGTCTCTTTGAATAGGAATTCCTAAGTATTTGATACCCTGTGAGGGCCAGGCAAAGGGAAAGTTGGACTGGATGGAATCCTATATGGATTTGGGGAGGGAGACATCGAGGGCCTCAGACTTCGCTGCATTGATTTTAAAATTTGACCATGTAACAAAGTGATCTATTTCAGCCATAACAGCATGGAAGGATATATGTGATTGAGTGATATATACTAGGACATCATCAGCAAATAGAGAGCACTTGTACTCGGTGCCTCCCACCTCAATCCACCTAATATTGGGGTTATGGCGAATTGATGAGAGCAGGTGCTCCTTCACTAGGATGTATAAGAGAGGGGACAGAGGACATCCCTGCCTTGTCCCATTGGTGATTGTGAAAGGTGATGAAAATGTTCTGATGCACCCCCTGGGCCTTGGGACACCCGGAGCCGGACCCTTTTTGGTGGATGCTGGTGGTTGTAGTCTTCGTGGCGGCGACCCGGTTCCGTGGCTCAGGGTGGTCAAACCAGTGGCGGAAGTATTTATGTGGTTTTGATGTTTAAATGTCCGACTATGCCACCCGTGGATTGCGGTCAGAGTGAACCGCCGCTGCAGGGCAGACCGCTGAGGCTGGTGTTGTGGGTGCAGCAGAGCGTAGCATAACTCCCCACGGGAGGAGTATAGCCTCAGGGCAGTGTATGCGGAGGATGGGGGTGATGGTGCAGGGCAGCAGCAGTAACGACACGGAGTCAGTGATGCAGTCCAGGGCCTTTACTCACAGTTCTTATTATCCAGACCACGTCTGCAGGTAACGGCTGCCCACGTCGTACTGTGCTCACCAGGTGAGGGGCTCAGACAACTCCCAGATAACTTTGGAGCGCTTCACAGGACCCCCTTTGTGTGTCCTTTGTCTTGCCTTTCTTACCAACCCTTCTGTCCGGCAGCCTCGGGCCTCCTCTTGGTAAACTTGGCGCCAGTTTCCCTGACCCTATGTGGTGCCTTCCTAGCGGGTGTAGCGAGGGGCTGCGCCACATAAAATGTCACAGCCTCCGGTTTCTAGCTGAGGGTCGTTTCCTGCCTCCACTAGTTTCGGGGACCGGTCTCCCCCTTTGGCCTGACCCCTCCACGCAGGTGGATTCGGGCGTGCGGTGGCGACTCGCCCGTCCGCACCTCTGGGATCCCTTCATTCCTCGTTCCTGGAGCCTTCTCCGCTCCTCTTCCTTCCTTCTCCCTCTTCCAGGCCTGGGCCTCTGTTACTAGGCCCGCCTCCGGAGCAGAGCTCATGCAGAGCCCCTGCTCCCTGCCACTTCTGCTCAGACTTCTCTGCACTGAACTAAGATGGTGCCCACCTTTTATACTCCCTTCTCAATGCACCCAGGAACTGCTTCCTCCCTGCTCCTGCACTACAGGGTTCCCCTTGCTCAGTGTTCCCTCCCCCCACTCCAGCCAGGGACAGGGACTGTCGTGCCATTCTCAGAGGCATATTGGTCGCCCTGCCCCACGGCAATGTGGTGTAATGCATGCAGGTGTCGGGTCCTGATCCACACTCCATCCTTACCTGAGAGTGAGATATGCAATACCTCTGTAGCAACCGAGCCCTCAGGGTGCTACAGTTCCATTTATCTTCAGCCTAGGTGACGTATTGTGATACAGGGCCGTGATTTTGGCTATAAAAGGTTCCCCTAGACCCCTACCCCAAGCTTTTTAAGAGAATCATATATGGCGTGCCAGGAGACTCTATGGAATGCTTTCTCAGCATCCAACGAGAGTATCTAATTACAAATTTTTAACTGCATCTAGCCCAGGAAATACTTTGTGCCTAGTAGCAGTGTCTGCTAGTCAGCGGATTATCCCGGCTGTTAAGCAAGCTACACCACCTGTAGTTTAGACACCTAATTTTTTCAAAGGAAATGCTTCGGGACCATGGGATACTCAGTGAAGAGCATCAGGAGGCACCCCAAGGCATAGGGGCTGGGACTGGCAGTAGGATGCCTTGCGGTGGACAGCCGAGCTCGATATTTATAAAAGCTTTTTAACTGCAGCAGCTTTAGGGGACGCTACTGGAGCTGGAATTACTCGGCTGCTGGCATGAGACTTGCCCTCCAATAGATCCTTGTAAATGGATTTAAAGTGTATTCATTCAAATTAGAGAGACAATTTAAATTAAAAAGCTTAGAGATGCCTCCACCACAGGGGGGCTCGCTCGACCCACCAGCGGACAGGCACCAGTATTGGGAGAGGGAGGCTGGCCATCAGGGTTCACCGCGGCTCTGGCACAAACCCGGCGACACGGAGGTGGCACGGGCAGGAGCGGACTGGCCGTGTCGGCTTCTCACTTTTTGGATTTTAGAAGGGCATGACATCCCTATATCTGTGTCTCCCCCTCCTTTTACTCCTCCACCTCTTTTATTTTCGCATGACTATATGTACTTGTCACTTTTCCATGTGTTAGTTATGTCTTCTGAGCAGTTTGTCAGCTTTTGGACACCTTTGAAGGTGTTTTCTATGTGTTTCTATGTGTTTTTGTTTGCCTGCCATTGGTTTTAACGGGGTTTGAAGGTGTTCGACGAACAGTTCGACGAACAGTTCGGCGAACACACGGGTGTTCGACGAACCGAACTGAACTCGAACACTATGGGGGTGGCTCAACACTAGAGGCGAGATCACACATGTATCATGTGCTTAACCTCGTGGTTCAGCGGTTTCTTAAATCGTACCCCGAGTTGCCAGATCTGCTCATCAAAGTACGCCGCCTGTAAGCTCATTTTCGCAAGTCGGCTACAGCTTCCGCCGCTCTTGCTGTGTTGCAGCAGCGTTTGCAGCTTCCATCACACTGACTGGTGTGTGATGTCCCCACACCTTGGAACTCTACCCTCCACATGTTGCAAAGGATTTGTGAGCAGAAGAGAGCAGTTGTGGAGTACGAGCTGCAACAAGGCCGTCGATATTCAGGTCAGACTCCACACATAGGACCTCAGGAGTGGACCTGGATGTCTGACATATGTACCATCTTGACAAACTTTGAGGAGTCCACCAAGATGGTGAGTGGCGATGATGCAATCATTAGTGTCAGTACTCCCCTTGTCTGTCTTTTGCAACGCTCTCTGCAGAGAATTAAAGAGGAGGCATTGCAGCCAGAGTATGATGAGATGGATCAAGAAGCCGTAACGGTCGATTACACACAGACCAGCCTCATCTCATCCCTACGTGCATTGGGGCACAATGAGGGAGAGGAGGAGGAGGAGGAAGAACAGGAGCTTGCATCATGCGCTGTAGACGGTAGTACCTGTACAACTGTCATACCGTCGGTTCAGCATGGGTGGCCTGAGGACAGGGGGGAGGAGGAGGAGGAGGAGAGAATGGTCAGTCATCATCTTGGTGAGGACACGGAAGTCTTGCCCGTTACCAGTCTGGCACGCATGGCTGACTTTATGTTATGCTGCCTTAACCGTGACCCTCGCGTTGTCAAAATGTTGGGTGACAGTCAATACTTGTTGGTGACTATTTTAGACCCCTGCTACAAGGAGAACTTTCACTCTCTTATTTCTGAGGTGGAGAGGTCTACAAAAATGGGGCAGTAAGAGAAGGCCCTTGCTGCAGAACTGTTAAAAATTCCCATCTGAACACGCTAGCAGCAGAGGTCGCAGTTCGTTACCTAACCAAGGCGTACATGCGAGAGAGATGCAACTCCAATCCAACAGAGGCAGGGGAACACTGTCAACGTTCTTGGACAGTTTTCTCAGACCCTCCCTTCGGACAGACCCTGAGGCGCGGGGTACTCTCACATGGAGTGGAAAGTTTCAAAAGATGGTGAGGGAGTATTTTACCGACTGTACCAGCATCCTCCGTGATTCCTCTGTGCCTTTTAATTATTGGATATCCAAGCTGGACACTTGGAATGAACTTGCTCTGTACGCCTTGGAGGTCCTGGCCTGCCTTGCCGCTAGCGTGTTATCGGAGCGTGTTTTTAGTGCCGCTGGGGGAATTATAACTGATAAGCGCACTCGCCTGTCAACTGACAATGCTGACAAGCTGACCCTTATCAAAATGAACAAGGGCTGGATTTTGCCAGACTTCTCATCACTAGAGATGAGCAGTGTTCGACTCGAACTGTTCGCCAATCTCAAATTCGAGCTGTTTTGGGCGGTGTTCGAGCCGTTCGGTGAACACGAACAATTTGAAAAAAATTCCGCTGTTCGAGGTTATGTTCGATAACTGTTCGTGCACAAAAATCGTAACTGGATTATTTCTCAGTAATGCTGAAAATGAATGTTAATACGCAGTTTGAGTGTACAGCGGGGTGGAGGGAGGGGCAGGGGATGGATCTCTACAGAAATAATGAAGATCTCCATTTTTTTTCTCTTTCCCGCATTTACAGTGGGGAGGTGCAATCTGTCAGCCTATCAGCAGCGCACACATGGAACGAACTGCTTTTTTTCACACAAGCAAGGGCATGTGTCATTGGCAGTGAATGTCACATATCCTTGCTCTATAAGACCCAGCCATTTTCCCCGTCGCCACCATTTTATCACTGCTGCAGCTGCGTGTTAGACGGCACTGCACAAATCTACAGATAGCTTGGGAGTAGGGAATAGTTGTGATTGCAGTCCTTTTGAGGACTAGGTTACATCATTTCCTACGACTTTTATCAGGCAGGTCTGTGCTCTTAAATAGATAGGTTGGGAGTAAAGACTCATTGTAATTGCAGTCCTTTTGAGGGCTAGGTTACATCAGTTCCTATCACGTTTTGCCAGGCAGGTCTGTGCCAGTGCTGTGCAACTTTTTTTCACAGCATTTGGCTAAATCTAGCAAAGCAAATCCTTTTTGTCCACTTGCAGTGTGTGTTAGTCAGTGGAGTAACCTATCTGTGTTGCAAGCTACACCACCTGTGTATAGAATACAAAATTTTTTACTGCATCTAGTGAAGTAAAACCTTTTGGGCAAATCATCATTCTATTAGTCCATCTATGCTAACCTCCACCAGGTTGCAAATTCAAAATAATTTTTATCAGCATCTAGCTCTGAAAAAATATTTGGACTTTGGCTTGTAGCAGTGTGTGGGACTTGTTCTTTTAGTCCATCTATACCAACCTCCACCAGGTTGCAAATTCAATATAATTTTTATCTGCATCTAGCTCTGAAAAAATATTTGGGCTTCGGCTTGTAGCAGTGTGTGGGACTTGTTCTATTAGTCCATCTATACTAACATCCACCTAGTTGCAAATTCAATACAATTTTTATCTGCATCTAGCTCTGAAAATGTATTTGGGCTTCGGCTTGTAGCAGTGTGTGGGACTTATTCTATTAGTCCATCTATACTAACCTCCATCAGGTTGCAAGTTCAATATAATTTTTATCTGCATCTAGCTCTGAAAAAATATTTCGGTTTCGGCTTGTAGCAGTGTGTGGGACTTGTTCTATTAGTCCATCTATACTAACCTCCACCTGGTTGCAAATTCAATATAATTTTTATCTGCATCTAGCTCTGAAAAAATATTTTGGCTTCGGCTTGTAGCAGTGTGTGGGACTTGTTCTATTAGTCCATCTATACTAACCTCCACCTGGTTGAAAATTCAATATAATTTTTATCTGCATCTAGATCGGAAAAAATATTTCGGCTTCGGCTTGTAGCAGTGTGTGGGACTTGTTCTATTAGTCCATCTATACTAACCTCCACCAGGTTGCAAATTCAATATAATTTTTATCTGCATCTAGCTCTGAAAAAATATTTCGGCTTTGGCTTGTAGCAGTGTGTGGGACTTGTTCTATTAGTCCATCTATACTAACCTCCACCAGGTTGCAAATTCAATATCATTTTTAACTGCATCTAGCTTTGAAAAAATATTTCGGCTTCGGCTTGCAGCAGTGTGTGGGACTTGTTCTATTAGTCCATCTATACTAACCTCCACCTGGTTGCAAATTCAATATAATTTTTATCTGCATCTAGCTCTGAAAAAATATTTTGGCTTCGGCTTGCAGCAGTGTGTGGGACTTGTTCTCTTAGTCCATCTATACTAACCTCCGCCAGGTTGCAAATTCAATATAATTTTTATCTGCATCAAGCTCTGAAAAAATATTTCGGCTTCAGCTTGTAGCAGTGTGTGGGACTTGTTCTATTAGTCCATCTATACTAACCTTCACCAGGTTTCAAATTCATTATAATTTTTATCTGCATCTAGCTCTGAAAAAATATTTCGGCTTCGGCTTGTAGCAGTGTGTGGGACTTGTTCTATTAGTCCATCTATACTAACCTCCACCAGGTTGCAAATTCAAAATAATTTTTATCTGCATCTAGCCCTGAAAATAATTTTGGGCTTAGTAGCAGTGTGTGGTACTCATTGTATTAGGCCATCCATGCCAAGCTCCACCAGCTTTGAAATTAATAATAATTTTTAGCTGCATCTTGCCTGTAAACTAATTTTGGGCATATTAGCAGTGTTTGGTACTCATTCTATTAGGCCATCTATACTATGCTCCACCAGCTTTTAAATTACTAATAATTTTTAGCTGCATCTTGCCTGGAAAATAATTTGGGGCATAGTAGCAGTGTGTGGTACTCATTTTATTAGGCCCTCTATACCAAGCTCCACCAGCTTTGAAATTTATAATAATTTTTAGCTGCATCTAGCACAGAAAAAAAATTTTCTTCCCAATAGTGGAAGGAATAGAAATATGGGGGGCGCTCCTGGCTATCAAAAATATACGCTTCATAACAAAAAACACCAGCCTAGCGCACTGCATTAATAAGATGGCTTCATCGTCTCTCCCGTCTACGCTGGCTAGCATTCCTGTGACTAAAACACAATGCATGGGTCCGCACTAGCCACGATGCTGAGGGGTCTAAAGCTGCTGCTAATGCTTTATCACAATTCAATTGGCAGATTTTCACAGAGCTCCTCCCCAACGCCCACCCATCGGGCAACAGTTGCCCACTCTGCCTATGGGATCTAGTGGCGAATAGTTGATGCCATTAATCAGAGCATCAGTTGCCCTGTTGACGTGGCAAGCATACTGTAAGGCATGGGAAGAGTGGACACGACTAGTAGCAGGCAGATGGGTTGACCAATGTGAACAAGCCAGATTACAAGTCACCATAGAATTTCTCCACAAGCTAATGATGAGGTGCATATCAGGGGCGTCAGCGCAGCAATGTCTGACCGGAGTAGCATTTCACTTCCAACTACTGAATTGGGGAGATGTGACAAACAGATTCATCTTCAGACAATCCATGAAAAGGTGGAAAAGGGGTCAGCCAAGTCAGGAGTATAGACGTCCTGTCCCGTTTCACTAAAACTGATTTCTCACATCATATCCCTAACACCATAAACTTGACACTCACAATTTGAAGCAACACTACTGTCTACTGCATTTGCGATCACCTTCTTCGAGGCGCTATGCATAAGCGAATTAGTCCCTCAATCCAAAATTACCACCAGTGGAGGCTTATTACACCAGGACGTAGTCATAGCCAATAATGCAATACGTCTACACATACGCCAATTGAAAATGGTTCCAGCGGGCAGGGGCACTTGGGTACTTCTACAACCCACAAATGGTACACTGAGTCGGGTAACAATAGTAAAAACATATATAACCATCAGATCACAAAGTAATTTCTTCCTATCACACATTGATGGAACGCCATTATCAAGATACCAGTTCCAAGCTATATTTAATAAATGCATAACATCGGCAGGGAACCACCCCAAAGATTACGGGACACACTCATTCCGCAAAGGCGCGGCCACGGAAGCAGCAAGAGCAGGACTGTCAGAAATGGAAGTTCAGAGGATAGGGAGATGGTGATCCTCGTGTTTGGCGAGATACATGAGACCGGACTTGTTATCCTAACGTGGTTTGTTTCTTTTACAGGTGACGCTAAGCCAACAGTGTGGGTGATAGGCCACTCGTATATATATTGTGCAGAAAAAAGGGCGAACGTTCGCCCAGGCGGGAGGAAATTAGAGTTTCATAACACATATTTCAACTGGAGAGGTATTAGAGGCCTGCTATGGCCACAGGTACTAATGGAGGTAATCAAGGTAGGGAGAGAGGCAAGAGGTCCGGTCATATTAGTTATACAGGCCCGGGGAAACGACCTAGGTCATCACAAGAGCGCATAACTAATGGCAATAATGAAACTAGACACTGAGCGCTTCAGAGAATTTTTCACTAAACTAACTATAGTATGGTCAGAGATTGTGCCGATAGCGGTATGGCAAGGTGCGCGAGACATCACGGCCATCGAACGGACAAGGCGGTAATAAATATTCGGATGGCAAAATTTAGAAGAGACAGAGGCGGTGTAGTGATACAATACCGCCAACTGGAAGGAGATAAAGCAGGCCTCATATGGCCCGACGGTGTTCACTTAATGGATATAGGACTGGACATATTCCTGTCAGGACTCCAGGACGGAGTGGAACAAGCGTTAAGAGTGATGGATGGGGGTCAGAGTCCTGCATACGAGTACGCAGGATCCTCCGTGCCCTGGAAATAGAAAGGACATGTTGGAGAGTTACACTTGTTGGCCAACTTGCCGGTGTGGAGACCCAGGGCATGCTGCAACAAGCTGAATTATTTTAGAAATAAAATGCCTTTCTAATGGAATGAGTATAAAGAGTTAATAAAGCTGTGACCGATCCTCACCCATCCAGTTGTAATAGTTACATTATTGTATTGTCAAGGAAAGGGGGGCGGTAGGGGGGCTGAGCGTCTGGATTTGGTTGGGTGTCCCCACAGTCTGCCTAGGCTAGATGCATTTAAAAATTCTTATTAGATACACAAGCGGTGCAGCTTGCTTCGCAGCTGGGCTACTACGCCCAAAGTATTAACAATCCAAACAAGTTCCAAATGGTATCCAAAGGGAAAGATAGTTTTCTACCAAAACTCTAGAGTATAATATCAGCACCTTGTGTAGGACACATAAATCCAAAACACAACAAATGAGTATTATGTTTAAAATATAATATATTTATTGGATATTCTTTAAAATAAAGGTATAAAAACAGATAAATACCCGTACTACAAACATGGTGGGTCAAACCATGAACCATTCAAAAAAAATATATATATATATGGGTAACACAGATGTTTATAAAGCCATAGCATAATCAACTCAGCTACTATGAAAAATATCCTACATGATAGGTAGATAACCAATCCACATTACAGGATATATGAGTAAATCACATTAGACAGAAAACAACATTACCTCACACAATTGTAAATAAGGATGAAGGCATGGGGGACCACCGCCGCTTCGACGCGCGTTTCGACACCTTTTTCAAGGAGCGCTGGCCAGGTGCTAGGTGGAGCAGAGCAAAACATAGCGAGCAGGTCAGCGCTTAGATGGCGTGCGAGTGGCTGGCATAATTCTTAAGCACAAAAAATTAGTTTGCCTTTAATGTATCAGTGTAATAAAAGCTGTGCAATTTTACCAGAATGGTAGCAAAAATCCCCTTATGTAATTTTTTTGGCCATTAAATTTTTATAGAGGGAGAGCTGCAAATATGGCATTTAATGTGTATAAGTTGACTAGATAATGCCAATATTCATATGGATATCCAACTATTAGATTACACAGTATTATAGGTGTTTAAGCATAATTACATTAGACAATATGTATAGCTTATTTTTCTAGACTGTAAAATTGCTCTCACTAACACTGAGAAGCCAATACAGTGTCTGAAGCTTTTTCTAGCAGGCAATCTTATATTCTCTTAGTCATTATTGGAGTACGATTGACAAACAGTCCAAAATATGGATTTTTCCTGTTTGCATAGTATTGAATGTAAGCATTAGAGATGAGAGTTGTTCTACTCGAACTGTTCGCCAATCTCAAATTCGAGCTGTTTTGGGCGGTGTTCGAGCCGGTCGGCGAACACGAACAATTTGAGAAAAATTCGGCTGTTCGAGGTTATGTTCGATAACTGTTCGTGCACCAAAATCATAACTGGATTTTTTCTCAGTAATGATGAAAATTAATGTTAATACGCAGTTTGAGTGTACAGCGGGGCGGGGGGAGGGGCAGGGGATGGATCTCTGCAGGAACAATGAAGATCTCCATTTTTTTTTCTCTTTCCCGCATTTGCAGTGGGGAGGTGCAATCTGTCAGCCTATCAGCAGCGCACACACGGAGCGAAGTGCTTTTTTTCACACAAGCAAGGGCATGTGTGATTGGCAGTGTATGTCACATGTCCTTGCCCTATAAGACCAAGCCATTTTCCCCGTCGCCACCATTTTCTCACTGCTGCAGCTGCGTGTTAGACGGCACCGCTGTTGCTGTGTGTGCTATACCTTGTTAATTTCAAGCCAATTTTCGCACAAATATACAGATAGCTTGGGAGTAGGGAATAGTTGTGATTGCAGTCCTTTTAAGGACTAGGTTACAGCATTTCCTACGACTTTTATCAGGCAGGTCTGTGCTCTTAAATAGATAGATTGTGGGAGTAAAGACTAATTGTAATTGGAGTCCTTTTCAGGACTAGGTTACATCAGTTCCTATCAGTTTTTGCCAGGCAGGTCTGTGCCAGTGCTGTGCAAGTATTTTTCACAGCATTTGGCTGAATCTAGCAAAGCTAATCCTTTTTGGCCTATTGCAGAGTGTGTTAGTCAGTGGAGTAGCCTATCTGTGTTGCAAGATATACCACCTGTGTATAGAATACCAATTTTTTTACTGCACCTAGTGAAGTAAAATCTTTTGGGCATAGCATCATTCTATTAGTCCATCTATACTGACCTCCATCAGGTTGCAAACTGAATATAATTTTTTTCTGCATCTAGCTCTGAAAAAATATTTGGGCTTCTAGCAGTGTGTGGGACTTGGTCTATTAGTCCATCTATACTGACCTCCATCAGGTTGCAAATTAAAAATAATTTTTTTCTTCATTTAGCTCTGAAAAAATATTTGGGCTTCTAGCAGTGTGTGGGACTTGTTCTATTAGTCCTTCTATACTGACCTCCAGCAGGTTGCAAATTGAATATAATTTTTTTCTGCATCTAGCTCTGAAAAAATATTTGGGCTTCTAGCGGTGTGTGGGACTTGGTCAATTAGTCCATCTATACTGACCTCCATCAGGTTGCAAATTAAAAATAATTTTTTTCTGCATCTAGCTCTGAAAAAATATTTGGGCTTCTAGCAGTGTGTGGGACTTGGTCTATTAGTCCATCTATACTGACCTCCATCAGGTTGCAAATTAAAAATAATTTTTTTCTTCATTTATCTCTGAAAAAATATTTGGGCTTCTAGCAGCGTGTGGGACTTGTTCTATTAGTCCATCTATACTGACCTCCATCAGGTTGCAAATTAAAAATAATTTTTTTCTGCATCTAGCTCTGAAAAAATATTTGGGCTTCTAGCAGTGTGTGGGACTTGGTCTATTAGTCCATCTATACTGACCTCCATCAGGTTGCAAATTAAAAATAATTTTTTTCTGCATCTAGCTCTGAAAAAATATTTGGGCTTCTAGCAGTGTGTGGGACTTGGTCTATTAGTCCATCTATACTGACCTCCATCAGGTTGCAAATTGAATAAAAAAATTTTCTGCATCTAGCTCTGAAAAAATATTTGGGCTTCTAGCGGTGTGTGGGACTTGGTCTATTAGTCCATCTATACTGACCTCCATCAGGCTGCAAATTGAAAATAATTTTTTTCTGCATCTAACCCAGCCAATAGTTTTGGCCTAATACCACAGTTTGGCCACTCAGCTCTGCTCGGTTACCATCCATTGTTTTTTTGTGCAAACAACTCCAGAGTTGTGAATTAGTTAACCACCAAAATGAGTGGAAAAAGGCCTGCTGCTGGTGGAAAGGGGAATAGGCGTGTTGGGAAGGGGAAAAAAGGTTGTGTCCGTGGGGTAGGTGCAGAAGAAAGACCATCTTCCATCCAAACTAAAATGTCTACTTCTTTTAGCGGACAATGTGATAAGATCCCTTTCTTACGGCCACGCCAATCGCTACAAATTCCAGATGAGGCACAAAAACAGCAGGTGCTTCAACGGATATCAAGTGCTCCTTTAAGTGGGCTCTCCTCCACATCAACTTCAACATCACAAATACTCCAGTCCTCAAAGGTGTCACCCAAATCGCACTTGCTTCCTCACAGCTCCCAAATCTCCAGCTGCCCGTCTGAGTATGAGGTAGAACAGATGGTTGAGTCTGCAGAGCTGTTTACTCATACTATAGCCTGGGAATCAGAGGTCGACTCCAGCGCTTCTGTGAATCCAGACGAGGAAATGATCTGCACTGATGCCCAGAATCTTTATGAGTCGGATCCAGGACCAGACGCAGAAGGTTCTGACCATAATGTAGACCCTCATTCCCAAACTGTAACTCCTGTTGGTGGAGACAATGAGGAAGATGATGATAAGACTCAAATACCTGATTGGAGCGACAACTTTAGTTTTTTGTCAGGGCAGGAACAGGTTGGCTCTGAGGACGACGGGTGTGATAACGCACAGGGTGATGATGATGAGGTCGGAGATCCCACTTACTGTCAACCCACAGTCAGCCAAGAGATGAGGTCAGCAGAGGAGGTGGAGGAAGATGCTAGTGACGACGAGGTCAGGTTGCGCCTTCCTGGACAGAGACGTAGTACTGGAAGCACGTCAACAACTGCATCCTCAAACACAACTCTGCCTCTCACCACAAGTCGTGGTGGCTCTTCAGGTCGCATGGGTGCTAAGCCTTGCATAGCCTGGGCATTTTTTCAGATCGATAAAGATGACCCAACTCGTGTTATCTGTAACATTTGTCAGCAAAAGCTAAGTAGAGGCCAAAAAATACATAGTTTGAGTACTTCATGCATGAACCGGCACATGGACATGAAGCATAAGTTGCAGTGGGAAGCTCAGTGTGCTACAATGCGGTCTAGCCGGCCGGGCCAACCACCGTCTGCCATATCTTGTGCATCCGCGGCCTCTTCATCCTCTGTGACTGGGGGGACAGCAGTCACACCTGTTTTGGGGCGCAGACCTGCCACCTCTTTACCCGCAACAGCCAGCGTGATTGGCAGGTCATCATTTTCTTTGGAGGTGGTAACACCAGCTGGTCTTGAGCGCTGTCCGACATCGATAGCACCACCTTTGGATCAAGGCAACCTAACATGTCCGCCTGCATCTTCCTCACAGAACGGCAGTTTGCCGGGGACACCCTTATCAACCCCGTCTAAGCACAATAGCCAGCCCTCGGTCCTTCAGATGTGGACAAGTAAAAGACCATTTCCTCCTAGCCATGAGAAAGCTAAGAGGTTGAATTTCACCATCTGCAAGCTCTTGGCTACAGAAATGCTGCCTTTCCGCCTGGTGGACACAGAGGATTTTCGAGACCTTATGTCCGTCGCAGTGCCCCAGTACCAGATGCCCAGTCGGCACTACTTCTCAAAGAAAGGTGTGCCTGCGCTCCACCAGGATGTCGCACACAACATCACCGCTTCTTTGAGAAACTCTGTGTGTGACAGGGTGCATTTCACCACAGACACTTGGACGAGTAGGCATGGACAGGGGCGTTACATGTCGCTGACTGGGCACTGGGTAACTATGGTGACAGCAGGACAAGGGGCTGCTGTCCAAGTCTTGCCGTCCCCACGAGTTGTGCGTCAATCCTCTTTATGTCAAAGTTCCACCACTGCTTCTGCCTCCTCAACCTCCTCTCGGTCTTCCACCTGCACCCAAAGCCTGTCTGGTCATGCCACAAGCTTTCTAACTGCGCAGAAGGGATCCTGCACACCTCCTTACTATGCTGGCAGTAGGGCTCAACGTCATCAGGTGGTTTTTACATTGAAATGTCTGGGAAATGTGAGTCACACAGCTGAGGAGTTGTGGTCAGCTCTGGAGAACCAATTTCATGAATGGTTGTCTCCACTGGACCTGAAACCAGGGAAGGCCGTGTGCGACAATGCTGCAAACCTGGGTGCGGCCCTTCGCCGGGGCAATGTCACACACGTGCCTTGTATGGCTCACGTGTTGAACCTGGTTGTCCAGCAATTTTTAGCCCACTATCCCAGACTAGATGGCCTTCTGCAGAGGGCACGGTCGCTGTGTGCTCACTTCCGCCGTTCGCATCCCGCAGCTCAGCGCCTTACATCTCTACAGAAGTCGTTGGGCCTGCCACTTCACCGGCTAAAATGCGATGTGCCTACCCGGTGGAATTCAACTCTGCACATGTTGCAGCGACTGTGGCAGCACCGACAAGCCCTGGTGCAATACGTTCTGACGTATAGCCTGGGCCAACGAGATTCAGAGGTGGGGCAAATCACGCTGGAGGAGTGGTCTCAGATCAGGGACCTATGCACCCTTCTGCACAGTTTTGAAATGGCTACGAAGATGTTTAGTGCTGACGATGCCATTATCAGCATGAGTATTCCGGTGATTTACATGCTGGAGCACATGTTAAACAGAATTCGGAGTCAGGTGGTGGCACAAGAGGAGGTGGAGGAAGTAGAGGAGGAGGAGTTGTATGCGGAAGGGCTAACATCTGCAAGGTCCAGACGGTCGGCAGCACCAAGGCGGCAGGCATGTGAGGGCGGGGGAGATGGTTTTACCAGGGCGCATGGTAGCAGCCAAACTAGTGAGGAAGGTGCAGGAGCCCAGGAAGAAGTGGAGGACGAACTGATGGAAGACTCATCAGATGAGGGAGACCTTGATCACATTTCTGTTGTGCGAGGTTGGGGGGAGAGGACAGAGGAAGGAAGCATGATTGTTACCTCGCCACCAACACAACAGGGACTTGGTGCTCCTGGATGCGCAACACACATGAGTGCCTTCTTGCTGCACTACCTGCAACATGACCCTCGAATTGTGAGAATTAGAAATAATCCTGACTACTGGGTTGCCACACTGTTAGATCCCCGGTACAAAAGTAAATTTGCAGAAATTATTCCTGCCATAGAAAGTGATGCACGCATGCAGGAGTATCAGCAGAGACTGTTGCAGAATCTTACATGTGCTTTTCCACAAAATACCAGTGGTGCACGTAGTGAATCTCACAGTTCCAACTTGCCAACCGTGGGACCGTCAAGTGTTCAGCACTCAAACCGTGACAGAACCACAGTATCTGCTGGTAACATCAATTTTGCGGAATCATTTCACCACTTTTTTAGCCCATCCTTTGCAAGGCCACAGGAGACAAGAAGTCTGACACATAGTCAACGCCTAGAGACGATGGTACAGGAGTATCTCCAAGTAAACATTGAAGACACGACTGTGTCACTGGACCCTTGCTCTTTTTGGGCTTCCAATCTGGATAAATGGCCGGAGCTAGCCACTTACGCCTTGGAGATCTTGTCATGCCCCGCAGCCAGCGTTCTGTCTGAACGTGTGTTCAGCGCTGCTGGTGGTGTGCTGACAGATAAGCGCACGCGGCTCTCCACTGATAATGTAGACAGACTCACGTTCATAAAGATGAACAAATCATGGATCCGAAACGACTTTTCTACCCCTGTGTCATCCTGGGGAGAGTAAAAGCTTGATGATTGGTTAAAATCACCCTACCAACCGTTTTAAGCTTTCAAATTACTAATCATGTTTATCTGTATCTTGTCTGGAAAATAGTTTGGGCTTTGTAGCAGTGTGCAGCACTGATCCTTTTAGGCCATCTATACTAAAGCTTCACCAGATTTAAAATTAAAAATAATTTTTAGCTGCATCTAGCCCGGAAAATAATTTTGGGGCTCCGAGATGCGCAAGGCACATAAGTGCCTTCTTGCTGCACTACCTGCAGCATGACCCTCATATTGTCAGAATTCGAAGTAATCATGACTACTGGGTTGCCACACTCTTAGATCCCCCAAACTTTTCGATCAACCTTTTCATTTTAATAAAGACCAAAAAAATGGTCATTTTTGAAATTATAAGCATTAGCAGGTTGTTAGAAACTGAAATCAAACAGTTTTCAACTCAAAACTTTATTCTAGGTGATGTTACATTTTCACATAGGACCCCTTGTTCGAAAGGAGCTTCTGAACTCTCTCGTCCATTGAATTTGTCAGGTTTTGGATGGTTTCTGCTTCAATTGTTTTGCATGAGGACAGAATACCCTCCCAGAGCTGTTGCTTAGATGTGAACTGCCTCCCGCCATCATAGACACTCCTTTTAATGATGCTCCAAAGGTTCTGAATGGGGTAGAGGTCAGGGGAGCATGGGGGTCACACCATAAGTTTGTCCCCTTTTATGCCCATATCAGCCAGAGATGCAGATGTTTTATGTGCAGCATGAGATGGTGCATTATCATGCAGAAAAATGATCTTGCTGTGAAATACACGGTTCTTCTTCTTGAACCATGGCAGGAAGTGCTGTTTGAGAAAATCCACATACATTATGGAGTTCATCTTTAGCGCCTTCAGGGATCCTAAAGGGGCCGACAATCTCTCTCCCCATGATTCCAGCCCAAAACATTACTCCACCTCCTCCTTGTTGGCGCTGTAGCCGTGTTTGCGTGGGGTGTCCATCAACCAGCCATCCTCCACTCCATCCATCTGGACCATCGAGCGCTGCATGGCACTCATCCGTGAGCAAAACAGTTTTGAAATCAGTCTTCATGTAATGTTTGGCCCACTGGAGCCGTTTCTGCTTGTGTGAAGTGGATAGAGGAGGTCGACAGGATGGCGCATGCACAGCTGCAAACCTCTGAAGGACCCTGCATCTTGTTGTTCGGGGGACGTTGGAGGCACAAGCAGCTTCAAAAACTTGTCTGCTGCTATGACAAGGCTTTTTTGCCGCTGCTCTTTCAACCTGACGTAATTGCCTGTAGGAAAGAGTCCTCAATTTGCCCTTATCAGCACGCACACGTGTGTACTGTGAATCAGCTACATACTTCTTGATTGCCAAGACACTTCATCCTGATCATCGCACAATGTTGATTGTAGTCATGCCTTGACCTAAACACTCCACAATTTGTTGCTTCTCAGCAGCCGACACATCCTTTTTCTTTCCCATTTTGGCAGAAAATGTAGGCTGCTTAATAATGTGAGAGAGCCTTCTTAAGTAGTCTTGCCTTTCATTGGACACACCTGCCAAACTAATTAGCACAGGTGTCTGCAATTGCTTACAGTGATATAAAGAGCCCTGACACACATCACCATCAATGAGTTTAACTGACAAACAAACAAATTCTTCCCTTATCACTCCTAAACACTTTTTGTATAATAATTTGGAACGCAGTGTACATGTGCTTTTCCACAAAACACCAGTGGTTCACGTAGTGAATCTTACAGTTCTAACTTGCCAACCGTGGTCTGTATGGAGTTGTTCAATAAAGGGCCCAAAATTAAGATAACATAGATGGGAGAGGTCTCTATGAATAGGAATTCCTAAGTATTTGATACCCTGTGAGGGCCAGGCAAAGGGAAAGTTGGACTGGATGGAATCCTATATGGATTTGGGGAGGGAGACATCGAGGGCCTCAGACTTCGCTGCATTGATTTTAAAATTTTACCATGTAACAAAGTGATCTATTTCAGCCATAACAGCATGGATGGATATATGTGATTGAGTGATATATACTAGGACATCATCAGCAAATAGAGAGCACTTGTACTCGGTGCCTCCCACCTCAATCCACCTAATATTGGGGTTATGGCGAATTGATGAGAGCAGGTGCTCCGTCACTAGGATGTATAAGAGAGGGGACAGAGGACATCACTGCCTTGTCCCATTGGTGATTGTGAAAGGTGATGAAAATGTTCTGACGCACCCGCTGGGCCTTGGGACACCCGGAGCCGGACCCTTTTTGGTGGATGCTGGTGGTTGTAGTCTTCGTGGCGGCGACCCAGTTCCGTGGCTCAGGGCGGTCAAACCAGTGGCGGAACTATTTATGTGGTTTTCATGTTTAAATGTCCGACTACGCCACCCGTGGATTGCGGTCAGAGTGAACCGCCGCTACAGGGCAGACCACTGAGGCTGGTGTTGTGGGTGCAGCAGAGCATAGCATAACTCCCCACGGGAGGAGTATAGCCTCAGGGCAGTGTATGCGGAGGATGGGGGTGATGGTGCAGGGCAGCAGCAGTAACGACACGGAGTCAGTGATGCAGTTCAGGGCCTTTACTCACAGTTCTTATTATCCAGACCACGTCTGCAGGTAACGGCTGCCCACGTCGTACTGTGCTCACCAGGTGAGGGGCTCAGACAACTCCCAGATAACTTTGGAGCACTTCACAGGACCCCCTTTGTGTGTCCTTTGTCTGGCCTTTCTTACCAACACTTCTGTCCGGCTGCCTCGGGCCTCCTCTTGGTAAACTTGGCGCCAGTTTCCCTGACCCTATGTGGTGCCTTCCTAGCGGGTGTAGAGAGGGGCTGCGCCACATAAAATGTCAGAGCCTCCGGTTTCTAGCTGAGGGTCGTTTCCTGCCTCCACTAGTTCGGGGACCGGTCTCCCCCTTTGGCCTGACCCCTCCACGCAGGTGGATTCGGGCGTGCGGTGGCGACTCGCCCGTCCGCACCCCTGGGATCCCTTCATTCCTCGTTCCTGGAGCCTTCTCCGCTCCTCTTCCTTCCTTCTCCCTCTTCCAGGCCTGGGCCTCTGTTACTAGGCCCGCCTCCGGAGCAGAGCTCATGCAGAGCCCCTGCTCCCTGCCACTTCTGCTCAGACTTCTCTGCACTGAACTAAGATGGTGCCCACCATTTATACTCCCTTCTCAATGCACCCAGGAACTGCTTCCTCCCTGCTCCTGCACTACAGGGTTCCCCTTCCTCAGTGTTCCCTCCCCCCACTCCAGCCAGGGACAGGGACTGTCGTGCCCATCTCAGGGGCATATTGGTCGCCCTGCCCCACGGCAATGTGGTGTAATGCATGCAGGTGTCGGGTCCTGATCCACACTCCATCCTTACCTGAGAGTGAGATATCACACCTCTGGGTGAGGTGCAATACGTCTTTAGCAACCGAGCCCTCAGGGTGCTACAGTTCCATTTATCTTCAGCCTAGGTGACGTATTGCGATACAGGGCAGTGATTTTGGCTATAAAAGGGTCCCCTAGACCCCTACCCCAAGCTTTTTAAGAGAATCATATATGGCGTGCCAGGAGACTCTATGGAATGCTTTCTCAGCATCCAACGAGAGTATCTAAATACAAATTTTTAACTGCATCTAGCCCAGGAAATACTTTGTGCCTAGTAGCAGTGTCTGCTAGTAAGCGGATTATCCCGGCTGTTAAGCAAGCTGCACCACCTGTAGTTTAGACACTTAATTTTTTCAAAGGAAATGCTTCGGGACCATGGGATACTTAGTGAAGAGCATCAGGAGGCACCCCAAGGCATAGGGGCTGGGACTGGCAGTAGGATGCCTTGCGGTGGACAGCCGAGCTCGATCCTTATAAAAGCTTTTTAACTGCAGCAGCTTTAGTGGACGCTACTGGAGCTGGAATTACCGCGGCTGCTGGCATGAGACTTGCCCTCCAATAGATCCTTGTAAATGGATTTAAAGTGTATTCATTCAAATTAGAGAGACAATTTAAATTAAAAAGCTTAGAGCTGCCTCCACCACAGGGGGGCTCGCTCGACCCACCAGCGGACAGGCACCAGTATTGGGAGAGGGGGGCTGGCCGTCAGGGTTCACCGCTTCTCTGGCACAAACCCGGCGACACGGAGGTGGCACGGGCAGGAGCGGACTGGCCGTGTCGGCTTCTCACTTTTTGGATTTTAGAAGGGCATGACATGCCTATATCTGTGTCTCCCCCTCCTTTTACTCCTCCACCTCTTTTATTTTCGCATGACTATATGTACTTGTCACTTTTCCATGTGTTAGTTATGTCTTCTGAGCAGTTTGTCTGCTTTTGGACACCTTTGAAGGTGTTTTCTATGTGTTTCTATGTGTTTTTGTTTGCCTGCCATTGGTTTTAACGGTGTTCGAAGGTGTTCGACGAACAGTTCGACGAACAGTTCGGCGAACACACGGGTGTTCGACGAACCGAACCGAACTCGAACACTACGGGGGTGGCTCAACACTAGTAAGCATTAATAATTGTCTTATGCGAAAGGAGCCACCAACAAGCTGTCCCTCAGCATATACAAGTGCAGTGCCCTGATTAACATCCCCATTGGGTATCGCTCCATAACAAACAATGTTGCATTGTATTTTACCTGCAATTCTTTGACATGGAGTCTGAATCAACAATACAGTATACAGTATATAACAGGGGTCAAGATTTTATTGAATATTTAATCTTTAAAAGAGAAATCAAAAGCTAAAATATTGATGTTGCCATTTTGAATAAAGTGCCAGCACGTTAGACCTCACAGTTCAATTTTGTAGTTTTCTCTTTCTTTATTGCAGAACAAATGCCCCTTCAATAATGTTCTGTATAACTGCAGCAGTGAAGCAGCAAGAAAGGGGAGAGGGGAAAAAAAAAAAAAAGTTATGGGGGATCGGATGAGAAAGCCTCACTTTAAAGAAAAATATAAATAAGTTATTTTTTTTTTTCCATTCTTAGGCTTTTGTGTTGGAATTGTGCCTTATTTTTGGTATTAATTTATTAAAACAAATTATAAAAAACACTTTAACGAGAGAGAAATGTAAAGATCAAAAGTAACTTATTGATTCTGGTTAACTAAAACTGAAATAGAAAGGACATGTTGGAGAGTTACACTTGTTGGCCAACTTGCCGGTGTGGAGACCCAGGGCATGCTGCAACAAGCTGAATTATTTTAGAAATAAAATGCCTTTCTAATGGAATGAGTATAAAGAGTTAATAAAGCTGTGACCGATCCTCACCCATCCAGTTGTAAGAGTTACATTATTGTATTGTCAAAGAAAGGGGGGCGGTAGGGGGACTGAGCGTCTGCGTTTGATTGGGGGTCCCCACAGTCTGCCTAGGCTAAATGCATTTAAAACTTCTTATTAGATACACAGGCGGTGCAGCTGGCTTCGCAGCTGGGCTATTACGCCCAAAGTATTGCCTAGGCTAGATGCAGTTAAAAATTCTACGCTGACTAGCAGACACTGAAGCTTTGGAGCAGATCTCTGAGTAAACAGCTCTTCAGACTCAACCATCTGTGTTACCCCAAGCCATAGTGTATGTAGTTTCTTACAGTTAAAAGGGGGGGAGCGACCCAACCCACCTGGAATTGATGATGCCAACGTCACGTAAAACACAGCAAGGGGACTCCAAAAAGAGTCTCCATTTTTTCAAAAAATTGTGGCACAGACACCACTTAAGTGGCATCAATTGTCCCAGAGTTGCTTAAAACGGTTGGTTAAGTGATTTTACCAAATCCTCAAGTTTTTATTCTCCCCAGGATGACACAGGGGTAGAAAAGTCCTTGCGGATCCATGATTTGTTCATCTTTATCAACTTGAGTCTGTCTACATTCTCAGTGGACAGCCGCTTGCGCTTATCTGTCAGCACACCACCAGCAGGGCTGAACACCCGTTCTGAGCGAACGCTGGCTGCAGGGCATGACAAGATCTCCAAGGCGTGAGTGGCGAGCTCTGGTCATTTTTCCAGATTGGAAGCCCAAAATGAGCAAGGGTCCAGTGACACAGTCATAGCTTCGATGTTCACTTGGAGATACTCCTGTACCATCCTCTCTAGGCGTTGACTATGTGTCAGACTTCTTGTCTCCTGTGGCCTTGCAAAGGATGGTCTAAAAAAGTGGTGAAACGATTCCACAAAATTGCTGTTACCAGCAGATACTGTGTTACTGTTACGGTTTGAGTGATGAAGACTCGACAGTCCCACAGTTTGCAAGTTAGAACTGTGAGAGTCACTACGTGCACCACTGGTGTTTTGTGGAAAAGCACATTTAAGATTCTGCAACAGCCTCTGCTAATACTCCTGCATGCTTGAATCCCTTTCTATGGCAGGAATTATGACGGCAAATTTACTTTTGTACCAGGGATCTAAGAGTGTGGCAACCCAGTAGTGGGGATTACTTCGAATTCTGACAATCCGAGGGTCATGTTGCAGGTAGTGCAACAAGAAGGCACTAATGTGTCTTGCGCATCCAGGAGGACCAAGTCCTTGTTGTGTTGGTAGCGAGGTAAGAATCATGATTCCTTCCTCTGCCCTCTCCCCCCAACCTCGCACAACAGAAATGTGATCAAGGTCTCCCTCATCTGATGAGTCTTACATGCCCATCGCCAGTTCGTCCTCCACTTCTTCCTCGGCTCCTGCACCTTCCTCAACAGTTTGGCTGCTACCATGCGCCCTGGTGAATCCCTCTCCCCCACCCTCCCATGCCTGTCACCTTGGTGCTGCCGACCATCTGGACCTTGGAGATGTTATCCCTTCCGCATACGACTCCTCCTCTACTTCCTCCACCTCCTCTTGTCCCACCACCTGACTCTGAATTCTGTTTAATGTGTGCTCCAGCATGTAAATCACCAGAATAGTCATGCTGATAATGGCATCGTCTTCAGCACTAAACAACTTCATCGCCACTTCAAAACTGTGCAGAAGGGTGTGTGGCGCCCCTGAGGGTTCAGTTGCCACAGAGGTACTGCATCTCACCCAGAGGTGTGGTATCTCACCCTCTGGTAAGGAAGGAGTATGGCTCGGGACCCTATCACCTGCATCCAACACTTACCCGCAGAGGGGGTAGGGCGAGATTGCTCCTAAGGGAGAGCACAGTCCCAGGTCCCTAGCTAGTGGGAGGGTCCTATGTAGTGGGTGTGGGTGGAGAAAGCAGCTTAGGGGAGCACATGACAGGGAGAGTATAAATAGGAAGCCATCTTAGAAAGAGCACGCCAGTTAGAGGAGAAGAAGTGACAGGAGCAGAAGCTCTGCATGAGCTCTGTTCCGGAGGCGGGCCTAGCCAGGGAGGCCCAGGACTGAAGGAGAGAAGAGAGGAGTGGGAGCAGGAAGGCTCCAGGAACCGAAGGGACCCTAGGGGTACGGGTCATGCAGAAGGCCACCCGTACGCCCGCTGCTACCAGGAGGTAGAGGGGTCAGGCCAGATAAGGGGAACCGGTCCCTCAACTAGCGGAGAAACAGCAAGGCTCAACTAGAAACCGGAGGCTGCAGCATTTCATGTACTGCAGGCCAAAGTCCACACCAGTCTCACTAAGAAGGTAGCCACATAGGACCCAGGGGACGGAGCACACGTCGCCCGTCAAGGCCCGAGGATACTGTATAGAAGTGTCATTGGGTGTGAGGTGCAGGGAGAAGGCCAGAGAAAGGACACACAGAAGGGGGTCCTGCTAAGTACTCCAGAGCTATCTGGGGGTGGACTGAGCCCCTCACTGAGTACGCACAGCACGACGGGGGAGATTGCTCTGGTACCTGTAATCTGGACTGAGACAACTGTGAGTAAAAATCTTGGGACTGCATCACACGGACTCTGTGTTCATTACTGACTCCCTGCACTACAACCACCATCATCCACCCACACTGCCCTGAAACTACACTCTTCCTGTGGGGAGTAATAATACCATTGCTGCAAAACCACCAGCTTCAGAGGACTGCTCCGCAGTGGCGGCCCCTTTGGCCGCACTCCACAGGTAGCGTAATCGGACATTATAAAACCCATATATACAAATTACCCTTGGATTGACCGCCCTGGGTAACGGACTGGGTCGCCGCCACAGTGACTACAACCCCCAGCGTCTACCGGCCTGGCTCCGGGTACCCCACAGCCCAGGGGGCGGGTCAGCTTCATAGGTCCCTGATCTGAAACCACCCCTGTAGCGTGATTTGCCCCACCTCTGAATCTCGTTGGCCCAGGCTATACGTCAGAATGTATTGCACTAGGGCTTGTCGGTGCTGCCACAGTCGCTGCAACATGTGCAGAGTTGAATTCCACCATGTCGGCACATTGCATTTCAGCCGGTGAACTGGCAGGCCCAACGACTTCTGTAGAGATGTAAGTCGGTGAGCTGCGGGATGCAAACGGCGGAAGTGAGCACACAGCGACCGTGCCCTCTGCAGAAGGCCATCTAGTCCGGGATAGTGGGCTAAAAATTGCTAGACAACCAGGTTCAACACGTGAGCCATACAAGGCATGTATGTGACATTGCCCTGGCGAAGGGCCGCACCCAGGTTTGCAGCATTGTCGCACACCGCCTTCCCTGGTTGCAGGTCCAGTGGAGACAACCATTCATGAAACTGGGTCTCCAGAGCTGAACACAACTTCTCAGCTGTGTGACTCACATTTCCAAGACATTTCAAAGTAAACACCGCCTGGTGCCGTTGAGCCCTGCTGCCAGCATAGTAAGGAGGTGTGCAGGATTCCTTCTGCGCAGTTAGAAAGCGGGTGGCATTACCAGACAGGCTTTGGGTGCAGGTAGATGACCGAGAGGAGGTTGAGGGGGCAGAAGCAGTGGAGGAACTTCTAGTTAAAGAGGATTGACGTACAACTCGTGGGGATGGCAAAACTTGGACAGCAGCCCCTTGTCCTGCTGTCACCATAGTTAGCCAGTGCCCAGTCAGCGACATGTAACGCCCCTGTCCATGCCTACTCGCCCAAATGTCTGTGGTGAAAGGCACCCTGTCACACACAGAGTTTCTCAAAGAAGCAGTGATGTTGTGTGCGACATGCTGGTGGAGCGCAGGCACACCTTTCTTTGAGAAGTAGTGCCGACTGGGCATCTGGTACTGGGGCACTGCGACGGACTTAAGGTCTCGAAAATCCTCTGTGTCCACCAGGCAGAAAGGCAGCATTTCTGTAGTCAAGAGCTTGCAGATGGTGAAATTCAACCTCTTAGCTTTCTCATGGCTAAGAGGAAATGGTCTTTTACTTGACCACATCTGATGGACCGAGGGCTGGCTGTTGTGGTTAGACGGGGTTGAGTAGGGTGTCCCGGCAAACTTGCCGGTCTGTGAGGAAGATGCAGGCGGAAAAGTTAGGTTGCCTTGATCCAAAGGTGGTGCTCTCGATGTCGGAGAGCGCTCAACACCAGCTGGTGTTTCCACTTCCAAATGAAATGATGACCTGCCAATCCCACTGGCTGTTGAGGGTAAAGAGGTGGCAGGTCTGCGTCCAAAAGCATGTGTGACTGCTGTCCCCCCAGTCACAGAGGATGAAGAGGCCACGGATGCAGACGGTGGTTGGCCCGGCCAGCTAGGCTGCATTGTAGCACAGTGAGCTTCCCACTGCAACTTATGCTTCATATCCATGTGACGGTTCATGCATGAAGTACTCAAACTATGGATTTTTTAGCCTCTACTTAGCATTTGGTGACAAATATTACAGATAACACGAGTTGGGTCATCCTTATCGATCTGAAAAAATGCCTAGGCTATGCAAGGCTTAGTGCCCATGCGACCTGAAGAGCCACTACGACTTGTGGTCAGAGGCAAAGTTGTGGTTGAGGATGCAGTTGTTGACGTGCTTCCAGTACTCCGTCTCTGTCCAGGAAGGCGCAACCTAACCTCGTCGTCAATAGCATCTGTCATGCCCAGCTGCGCTTGGTATCACAGATCCTAGAAGAGTGCATTGATGGAATCCTCCACAAGAGGCCCCCATAAACACTCACACATCTCCACCTTCCACCTCAGACCAGCAGAGGGAGCCCATTTTGGATATAAATAGGGAAGGTGGAGCTAGGCAGTTCAGTTCCTCTGAAGAGTTCCTGCTGTAGAGAAGCCTAAGAGAGATCAGTCTGCAGTGGAGCTCAGTCTAGTCTTGAGAACTCAGTTAGTAGTTCAGCAGTGGAGCACGAGGCTCCTGTTAGCTAGATTCAGGGAGCCCAGTTAGAGCTTAAGGTGTGCCGGCGCCATAAGATCGGTGAAGCGCGGCAAGTTTCCGTTAGTGTGTATAGCCTAGTGAGGGCCTGAGTAGGCCGAAGGCGAGTGGAGAGTTAGTACATAGGGGACAGAGGAGCTTAACCAGCTCACCCCGAAGCATTTACCGGACACCGGATCCGAGCTTACCGGGATCTCTATGACCCAGTAAGGCATAATCGGAATCCCCAGAGAACTACAAGTCCCAGGATCGCTAAGGTGCTGATACGTAAGAGAGCCAGGAGACGCTTATGCCCCGCATAGTGGGAGCGTGAATTCCAAGACAAGGCCCTACCACAAGGTCAGCCAGTGCAGGACAGAGACAAAGTTAGGCCTAGCTCCAGGCAAGTCAGAAACTTACTACGCAGAGGCAAGAAACAGAAGGCCCTACACCCACTCATTGGGGAGGATCTTGATATTCACCCTTCACCCTACAGTGCTCCGGGATGTGCCTGAATTTCCACCAGTAAAAGGTACTGAAGTGACTACCGTGTTCGTTCCCGTTCTTGCTCTGACCCAGCTGGGTCTCGCCTGTCCTGCATTCCCCCTGCATACGCTGCCCTGAGGCCTAGTTCCACCTGTGGGGAGCTATACCATCGAGCTGCCTTATCACCGGCCTCAGTGGACTACTGCAGCGCTGGTGCTTCTCACCAGATACCACAGGTGGCGTCACAAACTCTTATAAAATTAACAATTATCCACACTATTAAAGACTGACCCCAGGGTACGGGCACGGGTGCCGACCACCGCAACACCCCAAAGGCCAGGCAAAGGCCCGGGTACCGAGTCATCCCCATCCCCTGGGCTAGTCACATCCTCCTCCACCTCTTCTGCTGACCTCATCGACTGGCTGACTGTGGGTTGACATTAAGTGGGATCTCCAACCTCGTCATCATCACCCTGTGTGTTCTCACACCCGTCGTCCTTAGAGCCAACCTCTTCCTGCCCTGACCGAAAAGTCAAGTTGTCGCTCCAATTAGGTATTTGAGTCTCATCATCGTCTTCATCATTGTCTCCACAAACAGGAGTTACAGTTTGGGAACGAGGGTCTACATATTGCTCAGAACTTTCTTAATCTGGTCCTGAATCCGACTCATAAAGATTCTGGGCATCAGTGCAGATCATTTCCTCATCTGGATTAACAGAAGCTCTGGAGCATACCTCCATTTCCCAGGCTATAGTATGAGTAAAAAGCTCTGCAGACTCAACCATCTGTGTTACCCCATACTCAGACGGGCGGCTGGAGACTTGGGAGCTGTGAGGAAGCAAGTGCGATTGGGGTGACACCTCTGAGGACTGGAGTATTTGTGATGTTGAAGTTTAGGTGGAGGAGAGCCCACTTGAAGGAGCACTTGATATACATTGAAGAACCTGCTGTTTTTGTGCCTCATCTGGAATTTGCAGCGATGGGCATGTCCGTAAGAAACGGATCGTATCACATTGTCCACAAAAAGAAGTAGACATCTTAGTTTGGCTGGAAGATGGTCTTTCTTCTGCAGATGTTACTCCCCCCCACCGCGGCGGGGCTCGACCCACCAGCAGACAGGCACCAGTATTGAGAGAGGGGGGCTGGCCATCAGGGTCCACCGCAGCTCTGGCACAAACCCAGCGACACGGAGGTCGCACGGGCAGGAATGGACTGGCCGTGTCGGCTTCGCACTTTTTTGGTTTTAGAAGGGCATGACATGCCTATATCTGTGTCTCGCGCTCCTTTTACTCCTCTGCCTCTTTTCTTTTCGCATGACTATATGTACTTGTCACTTTTCCATGTGTTAGTTGTGTCTTCTGAGCAGTTTTTCAGCTTTTGGACACATTTGAAGGTGTTTTCTATGTGTTTCTATGTGTTTTTGTTTGCCTGCCATTGGTTTTAACGGTGTTCGAAGGAGTTCGACGAACAGTTCAGCGAACATACGGGTGTTCGACGAACCGAACCGAACTCGAACACTACGGGGGTGGCTCAACACTACTCATCACCACCAAATGACAGCAGAGTAACATAAAGTCAAATCCACTGTGTTATTTCGGGAGGTGTGTTCACATGCACCGCTTCACACTCACACATGGGTATACACTTCCTCATTTCGACTGTTTTATGTTCTTCTCCTTATCCTCAGCCTCCACCACCACTATACCACCAGGGTGACCATGGTCCTTGTTGCCATTAATGAAAGTTCCTCTGTCGTTATTTTTGTCAGCTTTTGCTTGGAAGGCATAAGCAAACACTGTGGGAGACCCACTCCCCAATAATGGGAATAATATTTTTAATATGCTGTAATGTATGGCTCTTGTAAGGGGCATTAAAACCGACTTATTAAGCTACTGCGACCTCCACGTCTTTTCCGAGGGGCAATAAAACCGTCTTCTTAAGCTACTGCGACCTCCTCGTCTCTTCCGAGAGGCATTAAAACCATCTTGTTAAGCTACCGTGACCTCCACCACTTTTCCAAGGGGCATTAAAACCATCTTGTTAAGCTACTGTGACCTTCACACTTTTCCAAGGGGCATGAAAACCATCTTGTTAAGCTACTGAAACCTCCACGTCTCTTCCAAGGGGCATTAAAACTGTCTTTTTAAGCTACTGCGACCTCCACCACTTTTCCAAGGGGCATTAAAACCATTTTGTTAAGCTACTGTGACCTCCACCACTTTTGCAAGGGGCATTAAAACCATCTTGTTAAGCTACTGCGACCTCCGCGTGTCTTCGGAGGGGCATTAAAACCGTCTTGTTAAGCTAGTGGGACCTCCACGTCTCTTCTGAGGGGCATTTAAACCTTCTTATTAAGCTACTGTGAACGACACCACTATTCCAAGGAGCATTAAAACCATCTTGTTAAGCTACTGCAACCTCAACGTCTCTTCCGAGGGGCATTAAAACCATCTTGTTAAGCTACTGCGACCTCCACGTCTCTTCCGAGGGGCATTAAAACTGTCATGTTAAGCTACTGTGACCTCCACCACTTTTTCAAGGGGCATTAAACCATCTTGTTAAGCTACTGCGACCTCTTCGTCTCTTCCAAGGGGCATTAAAACCGTCTTGTTAAGCTACTGTGACCTCCACCACATTTTCAAGGGGCATTAAAACTGTCTTGTTAAGCTACTGCGACCTCCACGTCTCTTCCGAGTGGCATTAAAACCATCTTTTTAAGCTACTGGGACCTCCACGTCTCTTTCGAGGGGCATTAAAAGCATCTTGTTAAACCACTCCGAACTCCACAGCTCTTCCAAGGGGCATTGAAATGTTTGTTTTTAACTTAAACTAACCTCCACGACTCTTCGAACGGGCATTGCATTTCATCCTAATTTTTGGCATCTTTCGCTTGGAAAGCATAGGCAAAGACTATGGGAGACCCACTCCCCAATAATGGGAATAATGTTTTTAAGATACTGTACTGCATGGCTCTTGTAAGCAGCATTGCAAGTTCCTCCATCCTAATTTTTGGCAGCTTTTTCTTGGAAGGCATATTCAAAGACTATGGGAGAGCCTCTCCCCAATAATGGGAATAATGTTTGTAATATGCTGTACTGCATGGCTCTTGTAAGGAGCATTGCAAGTTCCTCCATCCTAATTTTTGGCAACTTTTGCTTGGAAGACATAGGCAAAGACTAACCTCCATGACTCTTCGAAAGGGCTTTGCATTTCATCCTAATTTTTGCAAGTTCCTCCGTCCTAATTTTTGGCATCTTTTGCTTGGAAGGCACAGGCAAAGACTATGGGAGACCCCCTCCCCACTCCCCAATAATGTGAATAATGTTTTTAAGATGCTGTACTGCATGGATCTTGTAAGGGGCATTGTAAGTTCACCTGTCCTAATTTTGACAGCTTTTGCTTGGAAGGCACAGGCAAAGACTATGGGAGACCCACTCCCTAATAATGGGAATAATGTTTTTAACATGCTGTACTACATGGCTCTTGTAGGGGGCATTGCAAGTTCCTCCGTCCTAATTTTTGGCCGCGTTTGCTTGGAAGGCATAGGCAAAGACTATGGGAGACCCACTCCCCAATGATGGGAATAATGTTTTAAATATGCTGTACTGCATGGCTCTTGTAAGGGGCAATGCAAATTCCTCCGTCCTAATTTTTGGCAGCTTTTGCTTGGAAGGCATAGGCAAAGACTATGGGAGACCCACTCCCAAATAATGGGAATAATGTTGCTAAGATGCTGTACTGTATGGCTCTTGAAAGGGGCATTAAAACTGTCTTTTTAAGCTACTGCTACCTCCACGACTCTTTCATTGGGCATTGCATTTCCTCCTAATTTTTGTCAGCTTTTGCTTTTCAATTCATAGGCGAACACTAAGGGAGACTCACTCCCCAATAATGCGTAGAAGGTTTTTAGTACGCTGTAATCCACGTCTGTTTCAAGGGGCATTGCAGTTCCTCATAATTTTTGGAAAGAATTCAAATCACAGCTTATGCAATCAGTGCACAGGAGACCCAGTTGCTATAAATGGAAAAAATGGTTTAGTTAACACTAGGACTACTGGACTCGTGACCCCGCCTAGAACTACTGAAAGGAGTCATTTTGACTCCTTGCTTGTTTTCGTTTATTTTTAGAGTTTCATTTGTGGTTATTTATTAATAATTATATTTTTTGTAATGTATTATTATTGTGAGATCCAACAGTAATGCTTTTGATTGTTTTTTTTCTGCTTTTCTTATTTTTCTACAGAAAATAACAATAATTATAATAGAAGTTTTTCAAACATTTTTTTTTATTCAAGTGCACACATATAAACAACAACTGAAGAACAAAAAGCAGAGAAAATGTAGGTGGAGGAGCATAAAAATGAAAATATGGCGCAGAATTCACCTTCTAAACATTTGGTGTTTCGCATTTTAGGCATTGCCTTTGATTTATGGCAGTACATTGCCCACACAAAGACTTACCACAAGTCTTACAATTTCCGACAGTTCTATTTTTCTTGCACTTTTCTTTGATCTGGCAAAATTTTGTTTGAACCATCTCTTCTGAGCATGTAGAAACTTGGTACGTGGAACCCTTTTCCCTATCTGTGACATAAGGACCACTCAACTCTCTCACAAGCGTTTGCAAAAATGCCTTGCGTGACATTTTTTGGTGGGTAATCTCCTTGAATATTATCCATGCATTTATACCCGCAAAGTCTAAGGCATTTTCAAATGCATGAACAGGCCATCTCCTTGTGCATGTTCGTGTGGTATATTTTCGTGCCATCTGATCCACTACATCTACTCCATATTTTGTTTCATTGTAAAACTTTACCGTTTCTGGAGTTTTTTTAGCGGAATCAGACGCAACAACAACATCTGGATGGACGGAACTCAAAATGACAACATTTTTGTTGGGCTTTCCTTGATTTACTGTAAGTGTAAAATTGTCTTCATTTCTAAACACTTTAGTGTTGTACAATTCCTCTTTCATGGATTTTATTTCTTTAGGCACTTCTCGCCTTATCTTGTTCAGTGTTCCCACGATGGTTGTTCCTTTGCTTTTTAGCTGTTTAGCTAATTTTACTGAAGTAAAATAATTATCGGTTGTAACATTGCGACCTTTTTTCAAAAACGGGTCCAATAACTTCATTACCACATGGTCAGCTAAACGGTCCTCAGCACGGCGTGTGTCATCTTTGCCTAGATAAGGGAAGCCATTTGCCAGATATTTGCTCCTCTTATCAACAGCTAGCCAAAATTTGTGGCCATATTTATCTGGTTTGGAAGGCATGTACTGCGTGAATGGACACCTAGTTTTGCTTGGGAAAAGTTGCTCATCCACCATTATGTATGGGCCAGGTTTGTAACACGCAATACAATTTTCAATAAACCTGTCCCACACAGTAGAAAATAGAGCAAACTTGTCCGTTTGCAGTCTCTCCGATCGAGTAGATTTCTCATCAAATCTGAGAAACCTCATAATTTCAACAAAGCGGTCCCTAGACATTGTCGCTTTGCAAAACGGTATTCCCCAGTCATTACACCAAATACTGCTAATCGAGTGATGGTTCGTGCCAGATATTCCACGAGCATAGAATATCGCAATGAATGCATCTAGCTCCTCATCAGATAGAGTTTGTTCAGCATTACACAGTAATACAAGCAGGTAAAACACAAGGAAAATGTGAAAAGTTGACATGTAAATTGAACTACATCTATATGAACATCAGGGTAAATAAGACAGAGTGAAAAAATTATGCACAAAACTTTATAGCAACATTTAGTGACAAAAGGACCTCAAAATATAGTAGGGAGTCAAAATGACTCCCTTCAGTAGTTCTTGGTAAATTTTGAAAAAAACGCGCAGATTTTTCACCAAAATTATTTATTCTCACAAAATCTTTTTTCACATCATATTTGAGGAAAAGTCACCGAGTTTCAAGCCGGAATTCTGAAAAATGTAGTCACAGAAGAGAAATAAAAAACGAAAGGAGTCAAAATGACTCCATCAGTAGTTCTAGTTTTAAGGCCCTCTGACCTCCATGTCACTTCCAAGGGTCATTGGAGTGCCTCTAAATTTTTGGTAGGCATTGCACTCACTGTATGCCCTATAACTTTGTAGCCAAACTGCTCCTTTTGGTACAGAAACATATCCTACAAGACATGTGTGGTTGACTGGCCTGATATTGATGTGAATGGTCCCTGTTCCTTCTGCTCTTTCTCCTATGCCACCTCCTCATCCATCATTCATCACTTGAAGCTTTGTTTTTATGAGAGTCTTAGAACTGGGATAGTAGCAGGAAAACATCCAGCAATCCTCGGTGGAGGCAGGATATGCGCCAAAACGCTGACCACCTCAGGCCTAGCCGCTACTACATATATGCACTTGCATTCCAAGAAAACAAAGCAAATGCTAACTTGTATCATCATCATGCTCCTCACCTTGGCACTCTCAACTCCCCTGATGGAGAAGCCAGAGCCCTCCGGAGGAGTCTGGTTCTCTGGTGGGCTCCTCGAATGCTGCCCTAAAGCAGGCCAGGCTAAGGAAAGTGTGTGGGAAGGTAACAGGAGAAATAGGGGCGGCTGGGGACCGCTTATGGACACCTGGTCGCCCCCTTGCGGCTAGGGACCGAGCGTGGACACCTCGCTTCCGAAGCAGCCATGAGGTAGTGGCCAGCTTCGGCCTGCTTCAAACTAAAAGGCCCCATTTCAAGTGAAAGTTAGCAGTATGGTATTGCAGCCTGCGGGTGGGTGGCTGGTTGGCTGCATATTTGCGATTTCATTGCAAGGAATGGGGGAGGTACAATTGAACACTGCCCTCGAACAAGGACTTGCACGGGGATAGTTGCAAGTCTGCTTCTTCTGATGCGGCAGGGATCACTTCAGATGTGCACACTTTTAGGCAGTGACCTGGGTGTCAGAGATGCTTCCAGGCGTCTTCCCTATGCAGTTCCTATGTCTTTTCAGCACTGTATGCATGTGTCACACAGTACATGGCCAGATAATATTGCAAAATGTTAAAATGACATTTCCCGGTGAATGCATTTGTCACAGTTGAAAGCAATACAAAAGTGCAAAAACGCATAAAAAATGCTACTTGTGAACATAGCCCAAGGTGGGGAGGAGTATTTTTTTGGGTTATTTATTTTACCTTATACACAAGTCTTTACCCTGGAAAGGAACTTCCTTAACATATTTCACAGGAAAGCAGTTTCAGTTTCGTTTTTGAACGTTTTATTGTGAGCCCTTAAAAGTGGCTTAATACCTCTGACCACGTTGTTGACAGCAGTGACCTGGGGGTCAGAAATGCTTCCTGGTGCGATGCCCATGCTGTCCCCATGTCATTTGAGCACTGTCGTTTTTGGGCACTTGCTAGACTTTTAAAAGACTGGGGGGGTGCCGCCGCAATAATGCTCGGGTCTCCCATAGACTAACATTGGGCTCGTTGCTCATGTCTTGCACACGAGTATCACAGTGAGCTCGGCCCGAGCTTCGAGCACCCAAGCATTTTAGTGCTCGCTCAACACTAGTTATTTCCATTTGCACTCTTTTACACTAGCTGATTTCCTGCTATATTCATTATAATTGTCTGTTTCTAGGTTGATATTATGTGACTTTTATTTAGTGAGTTATATTTATGGAGTTTGCAATTGTTTGGCAACTTTACATTTTTTTTCTTTTTAAATAAAAACAGTCCGTTCATTTAGGGTTAAAACTGAGTTTTCTGAGACTCTGGACTCATGTGTAATTGAGCTTCTGAAGAGGTGATGTCGGTGGACGGCTACTTTCTCCATATGCCTTAAAAGTTTTTCCATTTCAACATTGTATTATGCTATGAATAAGGATCTACGTATCCGAAATGCGTAAGCCTCTGTACGCTTTTATTTGCACTATGGTCTCATGTTTTTAATTTTTTCAAAATAAAGGCAATTTTTTAAGTCAATTTCACGAGTTGCTGGATAACCACCCTTTCATCACTGCCTAATATCTACCAGACGGGGATCTTTACAATCCGAGCACCGTGCCTCATGCGAAAGTGGACAGAGCAGACTGACCAAGGGGAGTTGAAATATTTTTTCTACATTACCTCATCCTCCTCAGCCTCCTCTTCAGCCTCCATCTTCAAAATGACCACATAAGTCACAAGCTGGAAGCACTGCCTCGGCCAAGTGGCAAAAGGCTGTGCTGAAGCTAATATGCTATGGTGAAAAACCGCACAATGCTGAAGAGTTGTGGACAGCTCTGAAAGAGCAGGCAGATATGTGGCTCACACCGCTTACCCTACAGCCAGGCAAGGTCGTGTATGACAATGGTCAGAACCTGGTGGCGGCTCTGAGGCAAGGCAAGCTCACACACGTACCATGCCTGGCGCATGTGCTTAACCTCGTTGTTCAGCGGTTTCTAAAATCCTACCCGGAGCTGCCGGATCTGCTTGTTAAAGTACGCTGCCTGTGTGCCCATTTTAGAAATTCAACTACAGCTTCCTCCGACTTTGCCATGCTTCAGCAGCCTTTGCAGTATCCGGCTCACAGACTGGTGTGTGATGTCGCCATGCATTGGAACGCTACACTGCAGATGTTGGGAAGGATTTGTGAGCAGAAGAGGGCAGTTGTTGAGTACCAGCATCAACAATGCAATCGGTATTCAGTTCAGACTCCACACATAAGACCTCAGGAGTGGACATAGATGTCAGACATATGTACCATCCTCCAAAACTTTGAAGACTCCACCAAGATGGTGAGTGGCGATGAAGAAATAATTAGCATCATCATCCCGCTTCTCTATCTACTGAAATTCTCTCTGCTCAAGAACAAAGAGGATGCATTGCAGGCGGTGCACGATGAGATGGAGCAAGGAACCATACAATGTGATTACACACAGCCTAGCCTCATCTCATCCCATTATGGAATGGGTGACAATGAGGAAGAGGAGGAGGAGGAGGAAGAACAGGAGCTAGTTTCATGCGCTATAGACGGTACTACCTGCACAGCTGTCATACCGTCTGTTCAGCATGGATGGCCTGAGGACAGAGAGGAGGAGGAGGAGGAGGAGAGCATGGCCAGTTGTCCTCTTAGTAGGGACACGGAAGTCTTGCCTGTTAGCAGTCTGGCACGCATGGCTGAGTTTATGTTACGCTGCCTTTCCCATGACCCTCGCGTTCTCAAAATTTTGGATGAGAGTCATTACTGGTTGGTGACACTTGTAGACCCACGCCAAAAGGAGAACTTTATATCTCTTATTCCTGAGGCGGACAGGTCTACAAAAATTGGGTAGTACCAGAAGGCCCTTGTTGCAGAACTATTAAAAAAATTCTCATCTGAAAACTCTGGCGGCAAAGGTCACAGTTCATTGGACAACCAAGAACTACAGGCGAGAGAGACACAACTCCAATCCAGCTGAGGCAGGGGAACAATTTCAAAGTTCTGGGAGAGTTTTCTCAGACCCTCCCATCCCACAGGCCCTGGAGTGCGGGGTACTCTCACAAGGAGTGCAAAGTTTGGGAAGATGCTGAGGGAGTATCTTTCCGACCGTACCAACATTCTACATAATTTCTTTGTGCCTTATAATTATTGGGTATCCAAGCTGAATACGTGGAATGAACTGGCTCTGTATGCCTTGGAGGTCCTGGCCTGCCCTTCCGCTAGGGTTTTTTCAGAGCGGATTTTTAGTCCTGCTGGTGGAATTATAACTGATAAGCGCATCTGCATGTCAACTGAAAATGCTGACAGACTGACTGTTATAAAGAAGAACAAGAGCTGGATTGGGCCAGATTTCCCAACACCACCGAATGATAGCAGCGTAACATAAACTCAAAACCAGTGTCTTTTCTTGGGAGGTATATTCTCATGCACCTTTACACACCGACACGTGGGTATATGCTTCCTGATTTTGTCTATTTGCTCTTTTCCTCCTCCTTCTCCTCATCCTCATCCTCAACCACCATATCACCAGGGTGACCGTGGTCCGTGATGCAACACCCACATTATTTTTTTAAAGGGTGATTATGATGCCCGTAAACAACATTTTAATGCAGTATGTTCATGTATACCCCCCAGGAATAAATGTTTGTCAGCCCATACACTTAGTGCATGGGCATTACAAGTATAGAAGACCCACTCCATTCAAATGGGAACATTTTTTTATGAGGCCCTCCTCTACGTCTCTTCCAAGGGGCATTGGAATGCTTCCCAATTTTTGGCAGCCCTTGCATTCACTGTATAGTCCAACACTATGGGAGACCCACTTCCTAATAATGGGACTCTTTTTTCATGAGGCCCTCCTCCACGACTCTTCCAAGGTGCATTGGAGTGCCTCCAAATTTTTGGCAACCCTTGCATTCACTGCATAGGCAAACAGAATGGGAAGCCCACTTCCTAATAATGGGAACATGGAAGAAAAATGTAGGTCAGAGGGCCTCCAGAAAACTATGTTCCCATTATTAGGAAGTGGGCTTCCATTCTGTTTGCCTATGCAGTGAATGCAAGGGTTGCCAAAAATTATTTGGAGGCACTCCAATGCCCCTTGGAAGAAAAATGTAGGTCAGAGGGCCTCCAGAAAACTAAGGGGCATTCGAGTGCCACCAGATTTTTGGCAACCCTTGTATTTACTGCATAGGCAAACACAATGGGAGGCCTACTTCCTAATAATGGGAACATTGTTTTCAGGAGGCCCTCCTCTATGTCTCTTCAAAGAGGTATTGGGGTGCATCCAAATTTTCAAAGGGGTATTGGTGTGCGTTCAAATAACAATGCAATATGCAATAACAGTATAGGAGACCCACTCTTTAGTAATGGGAACAACAAAGCATAGCCGGCTGATGGCTCTCTAATTATAGTGAGGGCCAACTGCTGGCCCTTTAAGAATAGTAAATACTGCCTGATGGCCCTATAAAAATAGGCTTTGTGACTTTCAGAGTTCCTCCTTCATAAATGAAACAGGATGTGTCTGATCATGTCTCACACACCACATAGCCAAATAAGGTTATAAAATGTTAAAATGACATTTCCTGGTGAATACATTTGTCACGGTTGAAAGCAATGCAAAAGTGCAAAAACGCACCCAAATCGCTACGTGTGAACATAGCTCAAGGTGTGGAGGAGTATTTTTATTTTTGGTTATTTATTTTGCTTTATACACAAGTCATTACTCTGGAAAGGATGTTCCTTAACATATTTTTCAGGAAAATCCATTTTGGTTTTGTTTTCGTATGTTTTATTGTGAGTCCGTAAAAGTGGCGTAATACCTCTGACAACATTGTTGACCATTTGAGCACTGTTCCCATAGACTTGGGCAATTTTTAGGCCCTCTGCAAACCACTGGGGGGAAGCCGCCTGAAAAATGCTCGAGCTTCCCATAGATTTACATTTGGCTCGTTGCTCGGGTCGAGCACCCGAGTTTTCCAATGTGCTCAACCTGAGCAACGAGCACCAAAGCATTTTATTGCTTGCCCCTCACTAGTAACTAGGTCTTGTCATAATTTCTGCACTAAACTTCAAGTCACTGAATTATAATTAGAGATGAGCGAATGTTTTGCAGTTTGGGTTTGGCGAATAAACCCAAACATCAAAAAAATGTCAAACCCGCAGCCGCTCCTGATCATGTGCACATACCCTTAAAAGCGATGTCCCACGTTTTTTTTTTCAAATATCTTTGTTTAGTTCCAAAAACCATTCATTGCTGTACAAAAACGCAAAAATCGCATGCAAAAAACACACCAAAAACTCTGCAGCAAAGTGAATGAGAAACGTGAAGTGTCATGCACACACTGAGTATTTTTGACTTGCAGATTTGGTGCAGAAAATCACAGTAAAACCTCAGCAAAAAACACAGGAAATAACTCGCATTAAAATTGTGGCAAAAAACGCAGGCCATAAAAAGCATCAAAATTGTGGTAAACCGTGGTAAACTGCGGTAAAACCATGGAATAAATGCAGGCAATAACACGCAACAAAACCATGGCAAAATTGCGGTAAAACCACAGCAAAAATGCAGACAATAACAAGGATCAAAATCTCGGTAAAATTGCTATAAAACTGTGGCAAAAAACACAGGCAATAACAAGCATCAAATAGCGGTAAAATGGCGGTAAAATGGCGGAAAAAACGCAGGCAATAACATACATCAAAATCGCAGTAAAATCACGACAAAATCATGGCAAAATAGCGGGCAATAAAACACATCAAAATCGCGATAAAATTGCAGCAAAAACAAAATGTGTGAACATAGCCCTATTCTGCAAAAACATATGCAAAGAACAAAATCCTGATTTAAAAAAACAATATGGGTGCGTGAGATATTTGTAAACTTTTAGACTTTGCTGGTACTTTAAAACGCAGCTGCAAATGTGCATAAAAAAAGCACAGAAAAAAAGCATTGCATTTCTTTCTGCAGCAAATCCTAATGTCTTGACAGGAAGGTTTGTTCAGGATTTTTCTTGCTTTTTTGCTGCATTTTTTTTCACTGTCCTTTTGTTTCTTTATGCTTTAACTTAAAGTTCAGTGAAAAAAAAAATCTTATCAGGTTTTGGCACCAAAAATGCTGAAAAAACTGACCTGCATTTTTGGTGCTTTTTTCCCAGCTTTTTTTTCACCACCCACTAATTCCAATGGGTGAAAAATGCTGAAAAAACGCTGGAAGAAGTGACATATTCCCACATTGCGTTTTTTCAGCATTTTTTTGGGGTGCTTTTTTATTCTAATTTTCTGCTGCATTTTACAGTACCAGCAAAGTCTTTGAGATTCCAGAAATCTCATACACACATCTTGGGTTTTTTATCAGGATTTTGTACTTTGCATGTTTTTTTGCAGAATAGAGCTATGTTCATACATTCCATTTTTGCCACAATTTTACATCAATATTGATGCTTTTTATGGCCTGCATTTTTGTCGCGATATTGATGCATTTTTTCAATGCATTCAATGCACAGAGAATTGACATGCTGAAGATTATTCTCTATTTTGGCTTCTGATGCATTCTGCATGCACTGAAGAAACGTAGGCAAAAAACGCGGCAAAAATTCATAGGGAATTGACATGCTGAAGATTATTTTCTGCACCAAATCTGCAAGTCAAAAAATACACAGCGTGTGCATAACACTTAACGTTTCTCATTCACTTTGCTGAAGAGTTTTTGCCATGTTTTTTGCATGCGTTTTTGTACAGCAATGAGTGTTTTCTGGAGCTACAGTAAATAAAGATATTTGAAAAAAGAAATGTGGGACATCGCTTTAAGGGTATGTGCACACAATCAGGAGCCACTGTGTGCTTGACACTGCTTGCTTATGCAATGACAAACCCGCAGCGCCAGAAGTTACAGCATAGTGGTTGGGATTTGTAGAAATCCCATGCCCACTATTTATTCATCTGTGCCTTTGGGTCACCTGTGGATACGGACATGCGGGCACGTCTTTCAAGACTGCAGCATGTCAATTTCTCTTGTGGAGTTGCTAGTTTCCGCAACAGAAATCCCATCCGTACAATGTAATGAATGTGTTGAAACCACATAGTTCAATGAATACATATGGATTCACCAGCGTTCAATAGAACACAGAGCTTTGGACGCAGCATAAAGTTTACTGTGTCCATAACGCTACCTGTCCAGATCGTGAGCACATACCCTAAGCCTTGGATTACAGTCGGACCAGGGGTGAGTATCGCTGCATCCAAGATGTTGCGTTCTAATGTCACACTTGTATTGTCGGTACATGTGGATCTACCACATGTAATGACATTTCAATCGTTCAAACTCTGCAGTGGAGAGTTGCTTCTCCGCTACAGACTTGGCATGCTGCGAGTGAGTTTACACTGCGTCAAAAACAAGCACAGTGGGCATGGGATTTCTTATAAATGAAATAAAATGAAAAATTAAATAAAAAAAAATGGCGTGGGCTCCCGCGTCATTTACGTAACCAGCAAAGGGGAAGCCGACCACTGGGGGCTGATATTACTAGCTGAGAAGGGGGCCATTAGCCAAAAATGTTCCCGGGCTATTAATAACAGCTCACACTGTTTGTATAGCCATTAGTGGCTAGTTTACAGGGGGACCTCAGAAAAAAATTGACGTAGGGTCCCCCTATAAAATATAACCAGCAAAGGCTAAACAGACAGCTATGAGCTGATATTAATAGCCAGGGAAGGGGCCATGGATCCTGGCCCCATCCGAGGCTAATAACATCAGCCCTCAGAAGTCCCAGAAATGGCGCATCCATAAGATGCGACAATTCTGACGTTTAGCCTCGCTTTTCACACTGCAGTGTAGCGGTGGCGAGTGAGGTAATAGGGCTAGGGTTCATGTCAGCCTTGTATTGGAGGCTGACATGAAGCCCAGGTTAGTAATGGAGAGGTATCTATAAGATGCCCCCATTACTCACCGCTTAGTAAAGGTTTACAATGCTTTTCCAATAAAGACACCGCCAGAATAAATTAGTTTCTTTCAATAAAATTTCACACAGTTTTAATAATGTATTTATTACTCACCCAGTCCCCGAAGCCCTCGATCTTCTGTAAAAAAAATAAATAAACAAATAAAAAACAACCATATCCCTCACCTGTCCGCCATCATGATGTAATCTAGATTGTCCAATGGCAATCCAGGTCACTTCTACAGCAGAGACATCAGCAATCACTGATGTCACTGCTGTAGAAGACAGCACTGTATACACTGACCGAAGTGTAACTCCTGTGAGTGTATAGTTCTGTTGCTGGGGCCGAGGTCACTTGAGTTCAAACAGCTGATGATCAGCTGAGAGTGCCAGTGATCTCACTTATGACATTAAGTGCTGCATGGGAAAATTCCCACAAAGCACTAATGGTGTAAGCCAGGTCCCAGAGCTCTCAGCTGATCATCAGCTGTTTGATCTCCGGTGACCTGAACCGGCAGCTTCTCGTGATACACTGCAGGAGGCAAAGCTCCTGTCAGTAATATCACCGCCTTCCGGATAGCATGGTCACAGCTCCGGATGTGGCCGTGCTATCAATGAGATAATCATGGGACCCTCGCTATATGGACTATGGCAGAAAGGTGAGGATAAGGTTGGTTTATTATTTTACCTTTATTGCAGGTGAGCATGGGTTTCGGGGATTAGCTGTAAGGTGAGTATATGGTGTTTTTTTATTTTTTACAGGGGACGAGAACATTGGGGTCAAGTTGCAGGTAAGTGATAGGTGTGTATAATGTGTTTATTATTTTTATTTAAATATTTATTTATTTATTTTTTTACTTCTACTTTTACTTTGCAAGCGCGCTGATGAGATTATTTCTCCCTTCAGCGGCGCTTTTGTTTAGTGACAGCAGGCGCGGGATGATGGGGCCAGTAGTTCCATCAGCCGGTGCCTGTGACCTGTGGTAATCTTTTTACCGCCGATCACTGTCACTATGATCCCGCAGTACTGTGACCCGTGGTAGAGATATTACCGCTGGTCAAAGCCCCTTATTCCTGGGTCAATGACACAGCTGCGGGGATCATGCTGATAGCTGACAGCATGATCCCTGCAGTGCTGTTACCGGCTGTAATGATCTTACCGCTGATCACAGCCCCTGATTCCCGCGCTGTCACGCAGATGACAGCTTGGGAAACCAGGGATGTTCGGGGCAATGTTTGTGTTCGGGGCCGACTTTCACTGATTTTTTAGCAAAAAGCTCAGCAACCCGAACACAAATCCGAATTTGCCATATTCGTGCCGAATTTGAAAATGGCTATCATTCGCAGAACATATTCTCTCATCTCTAATTATAATCAAGAAGGAAATCTGACAGTGGATTCAATGAGGTCCCTCTCAAGCATATAGCTCTAGATTATACCTGTAATAATTTCCCATTCTGGACCCTAATCCTGTAAAAATGTCCCCCATTCTGTAAAAATGTCTTTTTTCATGGCCCCCATCCTGTAATAATTTCCCGGTCCTGTAATGTTGTCCTCCATCCCCTATATCCGGTAATAATGTCCTGTTATGCACATTCTGTCCCCTATTCTGTAATAACATCCTTCGTTCAGGCCTCTTTCTGTAATAATATCCTTTGTCTTGCCCCCTCCTGTACTAATGTCCCCCTTCCTTGCTCTAATCCCTTAATAATATCCCTCGTCCTGGCCCCCATACTGTAATAATATCCCTAGTCCTGGCCCCCATACTGCGATAATATCCCTAGACCTGGCCCCCATACTCTAATAATATCCCTAGTCCTGTCCCCCATACTGTAATAATTGATTTTGCCAGTGTATACTATTCCTTATTAATAAAGTAATTTCACTTAGTAAAAAGAATGGCCTGTGGTTGTCACTATTGCACTAGCTACAGATAGATAAAAAAAATGGAAGCAGTTATAAAAAAAATCTGATAAGAAAGATTTAGAGCGGTTGTAAGTCATGTGAAAATATTACCAAATAAAGGATGTTCTCAATAAAGATTAAGAAGCTGAATTACAGATATGATACATATGATAGGAGAATGTATCTGGACTAACATAGAAGGTGAAGCCATCGATACAAACAGAAGAGAGAAAGCTATGGTAGGTATTTAGACGATTAATGCAATAGTATAGTATAAAGTTGTAATAACTCTATTATACATGGCTATAAGGAATGATAGTAGCTTTAATAGGAATATAACTGACTAAACAAATCGAAACTGTTAAGCAAAACAATACTACGTGTACATTATTTGTGTCTGCCTTTTTTATTATTTGTCTTTTTGTAGCGCATGTCACTTTATTCTTCCACAAGATTTTATTGATACACAAATCATCACGGCTACTTGATTAATATTATTTTATTGTCATGCTTCAATTAAAGTTTTGTGCATAGCTGTTTATTTGTTGTAGCATTAGTCACTTTAATAAACTGTCTATATATTTGGGCATATTCATTCAAGAACACAATTATTTCTTTAGTACTTTACTAAATTGCTTCATGACTCCTTGATATGTTACTTGCTACATGAACATTTATGGTAAACCTCTACATCATGTATTTTAATCTTTTTCTGTAATCTCCTTCCCTTAAACCACTCTAATCTACTTTGATTGAATTTAATAAAATATATATTTAGCATTATCAGTTATATGTCATAATTATTGGTTTTACATATGCTAATTATATATATATCAAAATATCGAAAAGAACACAAGCTCCTGTCAAGAGATTTTGGCTTTAAACATTTAAATAATTGTTTCTCAAATTTCTCTTCTGCACTAGAGATGCGCATACTCCCTTGCGATTTAGTTTTGGGTTCAATCCACTACTTGTTTTTTTTACATCCTTACATATGGGTAAAGATGAGCGAATCCAAACAGAAATATTTGGCGCTCGTACCTGAAAATTACTTTCTGGTGCAAAACGCCGAACACAGACTTTTCCCAGAACGCCGTTGCAGTGTTTGGCGGTCCGGGGTAAGTCCATTGCAAAAAGAGAGACAGATTTTTTCTTTCCAGTTTGGGTCTTCTTTATTCTGGTTGAAGTTCGCGTACTGTTCTGATATCCAAACTGAATTTTGGACTAGATTTTGGGTTTGGGTACCAGAACTCAAACTTCCACTGATACGTTCATCCCTACATATGAGCACATATAGTATTTTAGGAAAATCTACAACTGTTTAATCCCAACTGAAATAATAATGATGAAGATAAGTCCAGCACTTTTGAGTTTGGTCCTGGTTTGGCTACTTTCAATTAAACAACTTGTTTGCATTTTCATAGTAAAAAATTAATGAGTCAACAAACTTAAATTGAGAGAGAGAGAATAATTAGACTTAATTTTACATTTTCTAAAGCAGAATTTTATCAATTATTTTTTTTCCGAATTCTATTTGAGTCAACTATTGTCTTGGGATTTTCTTATAGGGCAGTGAGAGTAGAAAGTTACCATCATACAATATTACACGTTCATTTATTTATTTTTTTACTTAATTTTCCAGAAAAGAAATACAAGAAAATATTCCTGACAGATAAGACACAGAAAAAATAATGGAGAATGTAACATATTTAATTTCCCTGGAAAATGCCACAGATTCAGTATATACAAGTTATTATAAAAACTATACGAGAAGTGATGAACAAACTGCCATTCTCATACAGGGCATTTGCTTTGCGGTGATCTGTTCAGTGTTTTGTTTGTTGGCAATCATTGGAAACGGTCTTGTCATCTGGTTCGGCTTCTTCAGGATGAAAAAGACAGTCAACGTTGTGTGGTTCCTCAGCTTGGCCATTGCTGATTTCTTCTTTGCATTAATGGTTCCTGTGTACGTTGCACAAACATTATTAGCACATTGGACAAAACTTTTTTGCAAGCTAATGCCACTACTTTTTTATCTTAACACTTCAGTCAGTGTCCTCCAGCTCACGGTCATCAGTGTAGACCGATGCATCTGTGTCAAGTTCCCGGTATGGTGTCATAACCACCGAAGACCAACACTGGCTTTCATCATTGCCCTGATTATTTGGATATTTTCATTGGCCCTGGCTACACCCTTCATAACATATCAAGACACGTTAAACAATTACAGTGGAACGCTTTGCATTTCAGACATAAATAATTATATTTCCATAAACAAGACAGTTTTTGGTTTTGTTTTCTACTTTCTTTTACCTTTTATTATCATTGTCTCCTGTTACACCATCATTGTCTTGCACATGAGAAGGAAATGCATCTTCACATCTTCGAAGCCTTTGAAAACCATCGCGGCCATCATCATTGCTTTCTTTATCTGTTGGTTTCCCAGTTACTTGCTTTCCCTTTATATAACATTTGGATCTATTTGGAATAATTTTTATGTAATTTATTATGGAGGCTTTGTCGCCGTGCTCCTGATTATCATGAATTCTTGCATTAACCCCATTCTCTACGTCTTCATTGGTCGAGACTTCAAGGAAAAATGTTGTGGTTCATTCCAGATTACGCTTGAAAAGGCTTTTATTGAAGATGAGGGAAAGGCAGATTGTGAGAATCAAGAAGGGAATATAGCTCTCACAAGGGCACATACAGAGGACAAATGAAAAGTTATAGAGTAGCACAAACTACACTATGACTCTGGATGAAATATAGATTTTTAAGATATTACTAAAGGAATTTTTTTTCATGTTTTTCTTTTTATTAGTCATTTACCAAAAATAGGAAAGCTGAATTAGATAAATGTAATACTAGATTAAGTTACAACTAGTGATGAGCGAGCATGCTCGCCACTGCTCGGTACTCGCCCGAGCATCTCAGTACAGATGCTTGTAGCACACCGAGTACTTTCGAAATGCTCGGGCGGGAGCTCGGGTCCGCGTCCTGCATGTTTGGCGCTATTTAGAGCACCAAACATGCAGGGATTGTCTGCCACTCACTGTAATGCCGCAGCCATGGTGGTTGTGGCATTACAGTGATTGCCCAAATCAATGGAAACAGTGCTCACAGTGAAACATGAAAAGCCGGCAATTCAGCAGTGGCATACACCGGTACCCGACAATTTAGAACAGAAAGAATAGAGCATCACACATAGATTAGATAGATGGAAACATGTCAGTCACATATATAATAAGTACAATGACAGTGTTGGTTACTATACTTGTTATTTAGTGTTAAAATAAAGGATTTATTGAAATAAAATAAGAGTGTTTTCATGCATCCGTCTCTTTAAAAAAGCCGGCCGGGAATTCATCAGCGGCTTACATCGGTACCCGACAATTTAGAACAGAAAGAATAGAGCATCACACAAAGATTAGATAGATAGAAACATGTCAGTCACATATATAATAAGTACAGTGACAGTGTTGGTTACTGTGCTTGTCATTTAATGTTAAAATAAAGGATTTATTTAAAAAAAATTGGCGTGGGGTTCCTCATAATTTTAGTCTCTAGCGGAGGTTAAGCAGATGACTGGGGCAGATGTTTGAAGCCTGGGAAGGGGGTAATACCCATGGAGCTTCCCAGGCTACCAATATCAGCCCCCAGTTGAATACCTAGCCTATACCAGCTATTAAAATAGGGGACCCCCCCAAAAAATGAAGTGGGGTCCCCCCTATTTTAATAGCTAGCAAAGGCTAGGCAGACAGCTGGGGACTGATATTAATAGCCCAGGAAAGGTGCCATGAATATTGTCCCCCTCTCAGGCTAGAAACATCAGCCGTCAGCCGCCCCAGAAATGGCACATCCATAGGATGCGCCAATTCTGGCACTTAGCCTCCCTCTTCCCACTGCCCTGTAGCAGTGGCAGTGTGGTAATAGGGCTTGGATTGATGTCAGCTTATAATGCCAGCTGACATAAAGCCCAGGTTAGTAATGGAGAGGCGTCTATAAGACACCCCCATTACAAACTAATAGTGAAAGTTAAAAAAAACACCAACACTCAGAATAAAGTCCTTTAATTGAAATAAAGACACATTCCTTTAATGTACTAAATTAAACTCTACTTACCGTCACGCCCATTCCAGCTGAAGCCAATGTCTTCTGCAATAAAAGTAAAATAATAAACCAACCTTATCCTTACCTTTCCATGGTTCCCAGGACGGCTCCAGCTCTACTACATTGGAATGACAGGCTGGACCGCAGCAGAACGCTGCCATCCAGCTTGCCATGCCGCAGAGACACTGAGAAGCTCCTCAGTTTCTCGCTGTGACGGCATCCAGATGAGCCGAGTTCATGTCCAATGAACTCAGCCTACCTCATGTCACTGACAGCGTGGGAGAATTCTCCTGTGCGTGCGGTGCCGGCAAATGACGTCACCGCATGAGCAGGAGAATTCTCCCCCGCTGGGATGGCATTGAGATGACAGGCTGGATGGTAGCAGAATGCTGCCATCCAGCATACCATCCTTCAGAGACACTGCGGAGAGCAGGCAATGTCTCTGAAGGATGAGAAGTTTGTAAGTCCACCCTTGTTAACTGATTTACTGTCACATGAAAGTTCAGTTCAACTTCGCTATTGTCAGTGGTCATAAATAAGTATATACATAGTGTGATGTTCCATAGCCCACTATACAAAATATGATGTGCTATACCCCTGATGCACATTATGATTAGTGTTGAGCGAGCATTCGGCGAGCACCGAGCATTTCCGGGGGTTACTCGGGCGGGAGCTCGGGTCTCCACCCTGCACGTTTGGCGCTCTTTACAGAGCCAATAAACATGCAGGGATTGCCAGCCAGTCACTGTAATGTCGCAGCCATGTTGTTTGTGGGCATTACAGTGATTGGCTGGCCGCACAGCGTCACCTCGAGTGTTTAAAACCGGGTGCCGCCATCTTGGACCCAGTCGCTCCGGATCAGACAGTGTAGGGTCAGTGCTGCTGAACTAGGGAGAGATTTATTCTGTGAAATAGTTAGTGCAGGGTCTCTAAAGCCTATCAAATCAAACAAACAGTCCTTCTCTGGACTAATATCCATCCCAGATATCAGGCAGGCAGGCAGGCTGTATAGGAGACGCAGTGGTTATACCAGCAAACGCTGCATTACAGTCCTGTGTGATCCTGCTGGTCAAATTGCTAGACTTATTCACCGGTCTCAGGGGCCAGGAAAAATCCATTTTTTTTTTAATCTAAATCCTCTTTTATTTTTCCTCAGTCAGACTGTCCAAATACGCGTCTTATTAGCCTTTTGGTATTCCCCCCCCCCAAAAAAAACAAAATTGAGTTTGTCTGTGACAGTTCAGACACCAATATATCTGTTTAAAAGAGTCTGGTGTAGGCCAGAAAAATATAACTGTGGTTTTTCAGTTCCACGGGTCAAATCTCTGTATTATCCTTTTTTTGGCATTTTTTGCCGTAAAAAAAAACTGTAATAGTGTCTCCCTGACTGGTCAGACACAAATATATCTGTTTAAAAGAGTCTGGTATAGGCCAGAAAAATGTAACTGTGGTTTTGCAGTTCCATGGGTCAAATCTCTATAATATCCTTTTTTTGGCATTTTTTGCCGTAAAAAAAACTGTAATAGTGTCTCACTGACTGGTCAGACACAAATATATCTGTTTAAAAGAGTTTGGTGTAGGTCAGAAAAATACAACTGTGGTTTTGCAGTTCCACGGGTCAAATCTCTGTATTATCCTGTTTTTGGCACTTTTTTCTGTAAAAAAAACAGTAATAGTGTCTCTCTGACTGGTCAGACACAAATATATATGTTTGAAAGATTCTGGTGTAGGCCAGAAAAGTTTAACTGTGGTTTTTCAGTACCACAGGTCAAATCTCTGTATTATCCTTTTTTTGGCATTTTTTGCCGTACAAAAAAACTGTAATAGTGTCTCCCTGACTGGTCAGACACATATATATCTGTTTAAAAGAGTCTGGTGTAGGCCAGAGAAATATAACTGTGGTTTTGCAGTTCCACGGGTAAAATCTCTGTATTATCCTGTTTTTGGTATTTTTTGCCATAAAAAAAACAGTAATAGTGTCTCCCTGCTTGTTCAGACACAAATATATCTGTTTAAAGATACTGGTGTAGGCCAGAAATGTATAACTGTGGTTTTGCAGTTCCTCAGGTTAAATCTCTGTATTATCTGTTTTTGGCATTTTTTTCCATAAAAATAACAGAAATAGTGTCTCCCTGATTGTTCCGACACAAAAATATCTGTTTGAAAGATACTGGTGTAGGCCAGAAAAGTATAACTGTGGTTTTGCAGTTCCACGGGTCAAATCTCTGTATTATCCTTTTTTTGGCATTTTTTGCCATAAAAGAAAACTGTAATAGTGTCTCCCTGACTGGTCAGACACAAATATGTCTGTTTAAAAGAGTCTGGTGAAGGCCTGAAAAATATAACTGTGGTTTTCCTCTTCCACGGTTCTAATCTCCTTTTTATTACCCTTTTTCCACTGATAGTGCGAGTGTAAGCAATTTTACTTCATTTTCAATGGGCAAGGCGCGTGGCAAGGGACGTGGAAATAGACGTTCTGGTGATGGTGCGTGTAGAGGATGGGGCCGTGGCCAAGGTGAAAATGTGCTACAGCCAACAGCCACATCTTCTCGCTCCCAGTTCTTGACCGAATTACAAAGGGAAGCACACAACAACAAGACCACTATTGCAAACTGATCAGTGTGAACAGGTTATTAAATGTACAGCAGATAATTCTACCAGTTACCTGGGCACCACCACCTCCGGCCTGCCTTCCACACGGTCAAGTTTTAGTAGCCGTGAATCTCGACCGCATACTCCTCCTTACTCTGATGCTCCTTCCTCCCACCATGCCGAGTGTCGTCAGATCCCACACTTGGACACTCTGAAGAGCTGTTCACTGGTCCATTTCCATATTTGTGCCCCTCGCCTGCTCCGTTTGAAGTGGTGGAAGAGGAGCTCCCATGTAGCGATGCCCAAATATTTGAACAGCCACGGCCAGAGGAAGTCGACGCTGGCAATTTGTCACAAGAGGTGGACGATGACGAGACACAATTGCCACGAAGTGAGGAGGAGGATCGTGGTGCGCAAGTGGAAGAGGAGGAGATGGTGGATGATCTAGTAACTGACCCAACGTGGCAGTAGGACATGCAGAGTGAAGCCAAGAGCACACAGTGGGAGGGAGGCAGAGTACCCCAACAGGCAGGAAGAAGCAGTGTGGTGCCAGCAGACAGACGGCGGGCAACCATTCCCCGTAACACCAACACGAGGGACGTTGCCAGTGCAACTGGTAGGTCTTCCAGAGACGGGAATTTTTTTAAAGACTCTGCTGATAACCCCAAAAAGGCCAGCCTGACCACCACCATCATGATGGGGCACATGGCAGCAAAGCACCCGACTATTTGGGGTGAACTCCAGGGTCCACGACCAGTGTCAGCGGGTTTCACCACTGCTTCTTCCGCTGTGGTGCTTGTAATAGAACCCCCTGTTGTGCGTGCAAGGCAATCCCCTGTCCATACTGCATGCAAAGATGCCCCCTCCTCTCAGTCTTCACTTGTTAAGGCAGTTTCTCAAGAAACAGCATGAATGTCCACGTCCACGTCCCACCGCAGCGTTCAATTGTCCATATCCCAGAGCTTTGAATGAAAGCGCAAATTCGCAGCCAATGCCCCACAGGCCACAGTCCTAAATTCACACATTTCACGACTGCTTGCATTGTAAATGCTGCCTTTTAGGCTGGTGGAGATGGAATCCTTCTGCAACCTTATGGCGGTGGCCGTCCCTCCGTACTCGGTCCCCAGCCAACACTATTTTGCCTGGTGTGCCATCCCCGCACTACACAAGCACATGTATCAAAACATCTGCCGTGCCCTCAACAATACAGTTACTGGGAGAGTCCACCTGACAACGGACACGTGGACAAGTGCTTGTGGCCAGGGACGGTACATCTCCCTGACGGCACACTGGGTAAACATAGTGGAAGCCGGGACCCAGTCGGACCTTGGGACGGAAAACATCCTCCCCACACCGAGGATTGTGGGCACTATGTCAGCCAGAGTTGCCCCCACAGTGTACAGCTCCTGCGCATCATCCTCCTCCTCATGTTCAGCCTCCGTCTCAGATATCACCACATCAGTTACAAGCTGAAAGAACTGCAGTACTGCCTCTGCCAAGCGGCAACAGGCTGTGCTGAAACTCATAAGCTTAGGTGATAAACCTCACACTGCTTGTGAGTTGTGGACAGCTGTGAAAGAGCCGGCAGATCTGTGGCTGAGACCGCTGAACCTGAATCCTGGCATGGTCATGTGTGACAATGGCCGTAACCTGGTGGTGTCTCTGAGGCGAGGCGAGATCACACACGTACCATGCCTGGCTCATTTGCTTAACCTCGTTGTTCAGCGGTTTCTTAAATCGTACCCCGAGTTGCCAGATATGCTCGTCAAAGTACGCCGCCTGTCAGCTCATTTTCGCAAGTCGACTACAGCTTCCGCCGCCTTTGCTGTGTTGCAGCAGCTTTTGCAGCTTCCGGCACACCGACTGGTGTGTGATGTCCCCACACGTTGGAACTCTACCCTAAACATGTTGCAAAGGAATTGTGAGCAGAAGAGAGCAGTTGTGGAGTACCAGCTGCAACAAGGCCATCGATATTCAGGTCAGATTCCACACATAGGACCTCAGGAGTGGACGTGGATGTCTGACATATGTACCATCCTGACAAACTTTGAGGAGTCCACCAAGACGGTAAGTGGCGGTGACGCCATCATTAGCGTCAACATACCACTTGTCTGTCTTTTGCAACGCTCTCTGCATAGAATTAAAGAGGAGGCATTGCAGCCAGAGTATGATGAGATGGATCAAGAAGCCATAGCTGGTGATTACACACAGCCCACCCTCATCTCATCCCAACGTGCATTGGGGGACAATGATGGAGAGGAGGAAGAGGAAGAGCAGGAGCTGGTATCATGCGCTGCAGATGGTAGTACCTGTACAACTGTTATATAGTAGGTTCAGCATGGGTGGCCTGAGGACTGGGGGGAGGAGGAGGAGGTGGAGGAGGATGAGACGAGCATGGTCAGTCATCATCTTGGTCAGGACATGTAAGTCTTGCCCATTACCAGTCTGACACGCATGGCTGACTTTATGTTACACTGCCTTAACCGTGACCCTCGCGTTGTCAAAATGTTTGGTGACAGTCATTACTGGTTATTTGACACTTTTAGACCCCCACTACAAGGAGAACTTTCACTCTCTTATTCCTAAGGTGGAGAGGTCTACAAAAATGTGGCAGTACCAGAAGGCCCTTGCTGCAGAACTGTTAAAAAAATTCCCATCTGAACACCCTAGCAGCAGAGGTCACAGTTCATTGACCAACCAAGGCGTACAGGCGAGAGAGACAAAACTCCAATCCAACAGGGGCAGGGGAACACTGTCAACATTCTGGGACAGTTTTCTGAGACCCGCCCAGCTTACAGCCCCTGAGGCGTGGGGTACTCTCACAAGGAGTGGAAAGTTACAAAAGATGGTGAGGGAGTACTTTGCCGACTGTACCAGCGTCCTTCGTGATTCCTCTGTGCCTTTAACTTTTTTGGTTTCCAAGCTGGACACTTGGAATGAACTCGCTCTGTACGCCTTGGAGGTCCTGGCCTGCCCTTCCGCTAGCGTGTTATCGGAGCATGTTTTTAGTACCACTGGGGGAATTGTAACTGAAAAGCGCACTCGCCTGTTAACTGACTATGCTGACAAGCTGACCCTTATCAAAATGAACAAGGGCTGCATAGGGCCAGAATACTCATCACAATCAAATGACAGCAGAGTAACATAAAGTCAAATCCACTGTGTTATTTCAGGAGGTGTATTCCCATGCATCGCTTCACACCCACACATGGGTAAAAGCTACCTCATTTTGGCTGTATTTTGCTTTTCCCCTTATCCTCAGCTTCCACCACCACCATACTACCAGGGTGACCAAGGTCCGTCTTGCCAGCATTGCAAGTTCCTCCTTCCTAATTTTTGGCATCTTTTGCTTGGAAGGCATAGGCAAAGGCTATGGGAGACCCACTCCCCAATAGTGGGAATAATGTTTTCAATATGCTGTACTGCAAGGCTCTTGTAAGGGGCATTAAAATCGCCTTGTTAAGTTACTGCGACCTCCACCATTCTTCAAAGGTGCATTAAAACCATCTTGTTAAGCTACTGCGACCTCCACCACTTCTCCAACGGGCATTGATATTGTCCTTTTATTCCACTGTGACCTCCACGTCTCTTCCAAGGGGCATTAAAACCGTCTTTTTAAACTACTGCGACCTCCACCGCTCTTCCAAGGGGCATTAAAACCATCTTTTTAAGCTACTGCGACCTCCACCGCTCTACCAAGGGGCATTTAAAATGTCTTGTTAAGGTACTGCGACCTCCACGTCTCTTCCAAGGGGCATTCAAAATGTCTTTTTAAGCTACTGCGAACTCCACCACTTCTCCAAGGGGCATTAAAACCGTCTTGTTAAGCTACTGTGACTAGAGATGAGCGTTGTTCTACTCGAACTGTTCGCCAATCTCAAATTCGAGCTGTTTTGGGCGGTGTTCGAGCCGGTCGGCGAACACGAACAATTTGAGAAAAATTCGGCTGTTCGAGGTTATGTTCGATAACTGTTCGGGCACCAAAATCATAACTGGATTTTTTCTCAGTAATGATGAAAATTAATGTTAATACGCAGTTTGAGTGTACAGCGGGGCGGGGGGAGGGGCAGGGGATGGATCTCTGCAGGAACAATGAAGATCTCCATTTTTTTTTCTCTTTCCCGCATTTGCAGTGGGGAGGTGCAATCTGTCAGCCTATCAGCAGCGCACACACGGAGCGAAGTGCTTTTTTTCACACAAGCAAGGGCATGTGTGATTGGCAGTGTATGTCACATGTCCTTGCCCTATAAGACCAAGCCATTTTCCCCGTCGCCACCATTTTCTCACTGCTGCAGCTGCGTGATAGACGGCACCGCTGTTGCTGTGTGTGCTATACCTTGTTAATTTCAAGCCAAATTTCACACAAATCTACAGATAGCTTGGGAGTAGGGAAGAGTTGTGATTGCAGTCCTTTTAAGGACTAGGTTACAGCATTTCCTACGACTTTTATCAGGCAGGTCTGTGCTCTTAAATAGATAGATTGTGGGAGTAAAGACTAATTGTAATTGGAGTCCTTTTCAGGACTAGGTTACATCAGTTCCTATCAGTTTTTGCCAGGCAGGTCTGTGCCAGTGCTGTGCAAGTTTTTTTCACAGCATTTGGCTGAATCTAGCAAAGCTAATCCTTTTTGGCCTATTGCAGAGTGTGTTAGTCAGTGGAGTAGCCTATCTGTGTTGCAAGATATACCACCTGTGTATAGAATACCAATTTTTTTACTGCACCTAGTGAAGTAAAATCTTTTGGGCATAGCATCATTCTATTAGTCCATCTATACTGACCTCCATCAGGTTGCAAACTGAATATAATTTTTTTCTGCATCTAGCTCTGAAAAAATATTTGGGCTTCTAGCGGTGTGTGGGACTTGGTCTATTAGTCCATCTATACTGACCTCCATCAGGTTGCAAATTAAAAATAATTTTTTTCTGCATCTAGCTCTGAAAAAATATTTGGGCTTCTAGCAGTGTGTGGGACTTGGTCTATTAGTCCATCTATACTGACCTCCATCAGGATGCAAATTAAAAATAATTTTTTTCTTCATTTATCTCTGAAAAAATATTTGGGCTTCTAGCAGCGTGTGGGACTTGTTCTATTAGTCCATCTATACTGACCTCCATCAGGTTGCAAATTAAAAATAATTTTTTTCTGCATCTAGCTCTGAAAAAATATTTGGGCTTCTAGCAGTGTGTGGGACTTGGTCTATTAGTCCATCTATACTGACCTCCATCAGGTTGCAAATTGAATAAAAAAAATTTCTGCATCTAGCTCTGAAAAAATATTTGGGCTTCTAGCGGTGTGTGGGACTTGGTCTATTAGTCCATCTATACTGACCTCCATCAGGTTGCAAATTGAATAAAAAAAATTTCTGCATCTAGCTCTGAAAAAATATTTAGGCTTCTAGCGGTGTGTGGGACTTGGTCTATTAGTCCATCTATACTGACCTCCATCAGGTTGCAAATTAAAAATAATTTTTTTCTGCATCTAGCTCTGAAAAAATATTTGGGCTTCTAGCAGTGTGTGGGACTTGGTCTATTAGTCCATCTATACTGACCTCCATCAGTTTGCAAATTAAAAATAATTTTTTTCTTCATTTAGCTCTGAAAAAATATTTGGGCTTCTAGCAGTGTGTGGGACTTGTTCTATTAGTCCTTCTATACTGACCTCCAGCAGGTTGCAAATTGAATATAATTTTTTTCTGCATCTAGCTCTGAAAAAATATTTGGGCTTCTAGCGGTGTGTGGGACTTGGTCTATTAGTCCATCCATACTGACCTCCATCAGGTTGCAAATTAAAAATAATTTTTTTCTGCATCTAGCTCTGAAAAAATATTTGGGCTTCTAGCGGTGTGTGGGACTTGGTCTATTAGTCCATCTATACTGACCTCCATCAGGTTGCAAATTAAAAATAATTTTTTTCTGCATCTAGCTCTGAAAAAATATTTGGGCTTCTAGCAGTGTGTGGGACTTGGTCTATTAGTCCATCTATACTGACCTCCATCAGGTTGCAAATTGAATAAAAAAATTTTCTGCATCTAGCTCTGAAAAAATATTTGGGCTTCTAGTGGTGTGTGGGACTTGGTCTATTAGTCCATCTATACTGACCTCCATCAGGTTGCAAATTAAAAATAATTTTTTTCTGCATCTAACCCAGCCAATAGTTTTGGCCGAATACCACAGTTTGGCCACTCAGCTCTGCTCGGTTACCATCCATTGTTTTTTTGTGCAAACAACTCCAGAGTTGTGAATTAGTTAACCACCAAAATGAGTGGAAAAAGGCCTGCTGCTGGTGGAAAGGGGAATAGGCATGTTGGGAAGGGGAAAAAAGGTTGTGTCCGTGGGGTAGGTGCAGAAGAAAGACCATATTCCAGCCAAACTAAAATGTCTACTTCTTTTAGCGGACAATGTGATAAGATCCCTTTCTTACGGCCACGCCAATCGCTACAATTTCCAGATGAGGCACAAAAACAGCAGGTGCTTCAACGGATATCAAGTGCTCCTTTAAGTGGGCTTTCCTCCACATCAACTTCAACATCACAAATACTCCAGTCCTCAAAGGTGTCACCCAAATCGCACTTGCTTCCTCACAGCTCCCAAATCTCCAGCTGCCCGTCTGAGTATGAGGTAGAACAGATGGTTGAGTCTGCAGAGCTGTTTACTCATACTATAGCCTGGGAATCAGAGGTCGACTCCAGCGCTTCTGTGAACCCAGACGAGGAAATGATCTGCACTGATGCCCAGAATCTTTATGAGTCGGATCCAGGACCAGACGCAGAAGGTTCTGACCATAATGTAGACCCTCATTCCCAAACTGTAACTCCTGTTGGTGGAGACAATGAGGAAGACGATGATAAGACTCAAATACCTGATTGGAGCGACAACTTTAGTTTTTTGTCAGGGCAGGAACAGGTTGGCTCTGAGGACGACGGGTGTGATAACGCACAGGGTGATGATGATGAGGTCGGAGATCCCACTTACTGTCAACCCACAGTCAGCCAAGAGATGAGGTCAGCAGAGGAGGTGGAGGAAGATGCTAGTGACGACGAGGTCAGGTTGCGCCTTCCTGGACAGAGACGTAGTACTGGAAGCACGTCAACAACTGCATCCTCAAACACAACTCTGCCTCTCACCACAAGTCGTGGTGGCTCTTCAGGTCGCATGGGTGCTAAGCCTTGCATAGCCTGGGCATTTTTTCAGATCGATAAAGATGACCCAACTCGTGTTATCTGTAACATTTGTCAGCAAAAGCTAAGTAGAGGCCAAAAAATACATAGTTTAAGTACTTCATGCATGAACCGGCACATGGACATGAAGCATAAGTTGCAGTGGGAAGCTCAGTGTGCTACAATGCGGTCTAGCCGGCCGGGCCAACCACCGTCTGCCATATCTTGTGCATCCGCGGCCTCTTCATCCTCTGTGACTGGGGGGACAGCAGTCACACCTGTTTTGGGGCGCAGACCTGCCACCTCTTTACCCGCAACAGCCAGCGTGATTGGCAGGTCATCATTTTCTTTGGAGGTGGTAACACCAGCTGGTCTTGAGCGCTGTCCGACATCGATAGCACCACCTTTGGATCAAGGCAACCTAACATGTCCGCCTGCATCTTCCTCACAGACCGGCAGTTTGCCGGGGACACCCTTATCAACCCCGTCTAAGCACAATAGCCAGCCCTCGGTCCCTCAGATGTGGACAAGTAAAAGACCATTTCCTCCTAGCCATGAGAAAGCTAAGAGGTTGAATTTCACCATCTGCAAGCTCTTGGCTACAGAAATGCTGCCTTTCCGCCTGGTGGACACAGAGGATTTTCGAGACCTTATGTCCGTCGCAGTGCCCCAGTACCAGATGCCCAGTCGGCACTACTTCTCAAAAAAAGGTGTGCCTGCGCTCCACCAGCATGTCGCACACAACATCACCGCTTCTTTGAGAAACTCTGTGTGTGACAGGGTGCATTTCACCACAGACACTTGGACGAGTAGGCATGGACAGGGGCGTTACATGTCGCTGACTGGGCACTGGGTAACTATGGTGACAGCAGGACAAGGGGCTGCTGTCCAAGTCTTGCCGTCCCCACGAGTTGTGCGTCAATCCTCTTTATGTCATTTTTCCTCCACTGCTTCTGCCTCCTCAACCTCCTCTCGGTCTTCCACCTGCACCCAAAGCCTGTCTGGTCATGCCACAAGCTTTCTAACTGCGCAGAAGGGATCCTGCACACCTCCTTACTATGCTGGCAGTAGGGCTCAACGTCATCAGGCGGTTTTTACATTGAAATGTCTGGGAAATGTGAGTCACACAGCTGAGGAGTTGTGGTCAGCTCTGGAGAACCAATTTCATGAATGGTTGTCTCCACTGGACCTGAAACCAGGGAAGGCCGTGTGCGACAATGCTGCAAACCTGGGTGCGGCCCTTCGCCGGGGCAATGTCACACACGTGCCTTGTATGGCTCACGTGTTGAACCTGGTTGTCCAGCAATTTTTAGCCCACTATCCCAGACTAGATGGCCTTCTGCAGAGGGCACGGTCGCTGTGTGCTCACTTCCGCCGTTCGCATCCCGCAGCTCAGCGACTTACATCTCTACAGAAGTCGTTGGGCCTGCCACTTCACCGGCTAAAATGCGATGTGCCTACCCGGTGGAATTCAACTCTGCACATGTTGCAGCAACTGTGGCAGCACCGACAAGCCCTGGTGCAATACGTTCTGACGTATAGCCTGGGCCAACGAGATTCAGAGGTGGGGCAAATCACGCTGGAGGAGTGGTCTCAGATCAGGGACCTATGCACCCTTCTGCACAGTTTTGAAATGGCGACGAAGATGTTTAGTGCTGACGATGCCATTATCAGCATGACTATTCCGGTGATTTACATGCTGGAGCACATGTTAAACAGAATTCGGAGTCAGGTGGTGGCACAAGAGGAGGTGGAGGAAGTAGAGGAGAAGGAGTTGTATGCGGAAGGGCTAACATCTGCAAGGTCCAGACGGTCGGCAGCACCAGGGCGGCAGGCATGTGAGGGTGGGGGAGATGATTTTACCAGGGCGCATGGTAGCAGCCAAACTAGTGAGGAAGGTGCAGGAGCCCAGGAAGAAGTGGAGGACGAACTGATGGAAGACTCATCAGATGAGGGAGACCTTGATCACATTTCTGTTGTGCGAGGTTGGGGGGAGAGGACAGAGGAAGGAAGCATGATTGTTACCTCGCCACCAACACAACAGGGACTTGGTGCTCCTGGATGCGCAACACACATGAGTGCCTTCTTGCTGCACTACCTGCAACATGACCCTCGAATTGTGAGAATTAGAAATAATCCTGACTACTGGGTTGCCACACTGTTAGATCCCCGGTACAAAAGTAAATTTGCAGAAATTATTCCTGCCATAGAAAGGGATGCACGCATGCAGGAGTATCAGCAGAGACTGTTGCAGAATCTTACATGTGCTTTTCCACAAAATACCAGTGGTGCACGTAGTGAATCTCACAGTTCCAACTTGCCAACCGTGGGACCGTCAAGTGTTCAGCACTCAAACCGTAACAGAACCACAGTATTTGCTGGTAACATCAATTTTGCGGAATCATTTCACCACTATTTTAGCCCATCCTTTGCAAGGCCACAGGAGACAAGAAGTCTGACACATAGTCAACGCCTAGAGACGATGGTACAGGAGTATCTCCAAGTAAACATTGAAGCCACGACTGTGTCACTGGACCCTTGCTCTTTTTGGGCTTCCAATCTGGATAAATGGCCGGAGCTAGCCACTTACGCCTTGGAGATCTTGTCATGCCCCGCAGCCAGCGTTCTGTCTGAACGTGTGTTCAGCGCTGCTGGTGGTGTGCTGACAGATAAGCGCACGCGGCTCTCCACTGATAATGTAGACAGACTCACGTTCATAAAGATGAACAAATCATGGATCCGAAACGACTTTTCTACCCCTGTGTCATCCTGGGGAGAGTAAAAGCTTGATGATTGGTTAAAATCACCCTACCAACCGTTTTAAGCTTTCAAATTACTAATCATGTTTATCTGTATCTTGACTGGAAAATAATTTGGGCTTTGTAGCAGTGTGCAGCACTGATCCTATTAGGCCATCTATAATAAGCTTCACCAGATTTAAAATTAAAAATAATTTTTAGCTGCATCTAGCCTGGAAAATAATTTTGGGGCTCCGAGATGCGCAAGACACATAAGTGCCTTCTTGCTGCACTACCTGCAGCATGACCCTCATATTGTCAGAATTCGAAGTAATCATGACTACTGGGTTGCCACACTCTTAGATCCCCCAAACTTTTCGATCAACCTTTTCATTTTAATAAAGACCAAAAAAATGGTCATTTTTGAAATTATAAGCATTAGCAGGTTGTTAGAAACTGAAATCAAACAGTTTTCAACTCAAAACTTTATTCTAGGTGATGTTACATTTTCACATAGGACCCCTTGTTCGAAAGGAGCTTCTGAACTCTCTCGTCCATTGAATTTGTCAGGTTTTGGATGGTTTCTGCTTCAATTGTTTTGCATGAGGACAGAATACGCTCCCAGAGCTGTTGCTTAGATGTGAACTGCCTCCCGCCATCATAGACACTCCTTTTAATGATGCTCCAAAGGTTCTGAATGGGGTAGAGGTCAGGGGAGCATGGGGGTCACACCATAAGTTTGTCCCCTTTTATGCCCATATCAGCCAGAGATGCAGATGTTTTATGTGCAGCATGAGATGGTGCATTATCATGCAGAAAAATGATCTTGCTGTGAAATACACGGTTCTTCTTCTTGAACCATGGCAGGAAGTGCTGTTTGAGAAAATCCACATACATTATGGAGTTCATCTTTAGCGCCTTCAGGGATCCTAAAGGGGCCGACAATCTCTCTCCCCATGATTCCAGCCCAAAACATTACTCCACCTCCTCCTTGTTGGCGCTGTAGCCGTGTTTGCGTGGGGTGTCCATCAACCAGCCATCCTCCACTCCATTCATCTGGACCATCGAGCGCTGCACGGCACTCATCCGTGAACAAAACAGTTTTGAAATCAGTCTTCATGTAATGTTTGGCCCACTGGAGCCGTTTCTGCTTGTGTGAAGTGGATAGAGGAGGTCGACAGGATGGCGTATGCACAGCTGAAAACCTCTGAAGGACCCTGCATCTTGTTGTTCGGGGGACGTTTTAGGCACAAGCAGCTTCAAAAACTTGTCTGCTGCTATGACAAGGCTTTTTTGCCGCTGCTCTTTCAACCTGACGTAATTGCCTGTAGGAAAGAGTCCTCAATTTGCCCTTATCAGCACGCACACGTGTGTACTGTGAATCAGCTACATACTTCTTGATTGCCAAGACACTTCATCCTGATCATCGCACAATGTTGATTGTAGTCATGCCTTGACCTAAACACTCCACAATTTGTTGCTTCTCAGCAGCCGACACATCCTTTTTCTTTCCCATTTTGGCAGAAAATGTAGGCTGCTTAATAATGTGAGAGAGCCTTCTTAAGTAGTCTTGCCTTTCATTGGACACACCTGCCAAACTAATTAGCACAGGTGTCTGCAATTGCTTACAGTGATAAAAAGAGCCCTGACACACATCACCATCAATGAGTTTAACTGACAAACAAACAAATTCTTCCCTTATCACTCCTAAACACTTTTTGCATAATAATTTGGAACGCGGTGTACATGTGCTTTTCCACAAAACACCAGTGGTTCACGTAGTGAATCTTACAGTTCTAACTTGCCAACCGTGGTCTGTATGGAATTGTTCAATAAAGGGCCCAAAATTAAGATAACATAGATGGGAGAGGTCTCTATGAATAGGAATTCCTAAGTATTTGATACCCTGTGAGGGCCAGGCAAAGGGAAAGTTGGACTGGATGGAATCCTATATGGATTTAGGGAGGGAGACATCGAGGGCCTCAGACTTCGCTGCATTGATTTTAAAATTTTACCATGTAACAAAGTGATCTATTTCAGCCATAACAGCAGGGATGGATATATGTGATTGAGTGATATATACTAGGACATCATCAGCAAATAGAGAGCACTTGTACTCGGTGCCTCCCACCTCAATCCACCTAATATTGGGGTTATGGCGAATTGATGAGAGCAGGTGCTCCGTCACTAGGATGTATAAGAGAGGGGACAGAGGACATCCCTGCCTTGTCCCATTGGTGATTGTGAAAGGTGATGAAAATGTTCTGACGCACCCCCTGGGCCTTGGGACACCCGGAGCCGGACCCTTTTTGGTGGATGCTGGTGGTTGTAGTCTTCGTGGCGGCGATCCGGTTCCGTGGCTCAGGGCGGTCAAACCAGTGGCGGAACTATTTATGTGGTTTTGATGTTTAAATGTCCGACTACGCCACCCGTGGATTGCGGTCAGAGTGAACCGCCGCTACAGGGCAGACCGCTAAGGCTGGTGTTGTGGGTGCAGCAGAGCGTAGCATAACTCCCCACGGGAGGAGTATAGCCTCAGGGCAGTGTATGCGGAGGATGGGGGTGATGGTGCAGGGCAGCAGCAGTAACGACACGGAGTCAGTGATGCAGTTCAGGGCCTTTACTCACAGTTCTTATTATCCAGACCACGTCTGCAGGTAACGGCTGCCCACGTCGTACTGTGCTCACCAGGTGAGGGGCTCAGACAACTCCCAGATAACTTTGGAGCGCTTCACAGGACCCCCTTTGTGTGTCCTTTGTCTGGCCTTTCTTACCAACACTTCTGTCCGGCTGCCTCGGGCCTCCTCTTGGTAAACTTGGCGTCAGTTTCCCTGACCCTATGTGGTGCCTTCCTAGTGGGTGGAGCAAGGGGCTGCGCCACATAAAATGTCAGAGCCTCCGGTTTCTAGCTGAGGGTCGTTTCCTGCCTCCACTAGTTCGGGGACCAGTCTCCCCCTTTGGCCTGACCCCTCCACGCAGGTGGATTCGGGCGTGCGGTGGCGACTCGCCCGTCCGCACCCCTGGGATCCCTTCATTCCTCGTTCCTGGAGCCTTCTCCGCTCCTCTTCCTTCCTTCTCCCTCTTGCAGGCCTGGGCCTCTGTTACTAGGCCCGCCTCCGGAGCAGAGCTCATGCAGAGCCCCTGCTCCCTGCCACTTCTGCTCAGACTTCTCTGCACTGAACTAAGATGGTGCCCACCTTTTATACTCCCTTCTCAATGCACCCAGGAACTGCTTCCTCCCTGCTCCTGCACTGCAGGGTTCCCCTTCCTCAGTGTTCCCTCCCCCCACTCCAGCCAGGGACAGGGACTGTCATGCCCATCTCAGGGGCATATTGGTCGCCCTGCCCCACGGCAATGTGGTGTAATGCATGCAGGTGTCGGGTCCTGATCCACACTCCATCCTTATCTGAGAGTGAGATATCACACCTCTGGGTGAGGTGCAATACGTCTGTAGCAACCGAGCCCTCGGTGCTACAGTTCCATTTATCTTCAGCCTAGGTGACGTATTGTGATACAGGGCCGTGATTTTGGCTATAAAAGGGTCCCCTAGACCCCTACCCCAAGCTTTTTAAGAGAATCATATATGGCGTGCCAGGAGACCTTATGGAATGCTTTCTCAGCATTCAACGAGAGTATCTACTTACAAATTTTTAACTGCATCTAGCCCAGGAAATACTTTGTGCCTAGTAGCAGTGTCTGCTAGTCAGCGGATTATCCCGGCTGTTAAGCAAGCTACACCACCTGTAGTTTGGACACTTAATTTTTTCAAAGGAAATGCTTCGGGACCACGGGATACTCAGTGAAGAGCATCAGGAGGCACCCCAAGGCATAGGGGCTGGGACTGGCACTAGGATGCCTTGCGGTGGACAGCCGAGCTCGATCCTTATAAAAGCTTTTTAACTGCAGCAGCTTTAGTGGACGCTACTGGAGCTGGAATTACGCGGCTGCTGGCATGAGACTTGCCCTCCAATAGATCCTTGTAAATGGATTTAAAGTGTATTCATTCAAATTAGAGGGACAATTTAAATTAAAAAGCTTAGAGCTGCCTCCACCACAGGGGGGCTCTCTCGACCCACCAGCGGACAGGCACCAGTATTGGGAGAGGGGGGCTGGCCGTCAGGGTTCACCGCGGCTCTGGCACAAACCCGGCGACACGGAGGTGGCACGGGCAGGAGCGGACTGGCCGTCTCGGCTTCTCACTTTTTGGATTTTAGAAGGGCATGACATGCCTATATCTGTGTCTCCCCCTCCTTTTACTCCTCCACCTCTTTTCTTTTCGCATGACTATATGTACTTGTCACTTTTCCATGTGTTAGTTGTGTCTTCTGAGCAGTTTGTCAGCTTTTGGACACCTTTGAAGGTGTTTTCTATGTGTTTCTATGTGTTTTTGTTTGCCTGCCATTGGTTTTAACGGTGTTCGAAGGTGTTCGACGAACAGTTCGACGAACAGTTCGGCGAACACACGGGTGTTCGACGAACCGAACCGAACTCGAACACTACGGGGGTGGCTCAACACTAACTGTGACCTCCATCACTTCTCCAAGGGGCATTAAAACAGTCTTGTTAAGCTACTGCGACCTCCATCACTTCTCCAAGGGGCATTAAAACCATCTTGTTAAGCTACTGCGACCTTCACCACTTTTACCAGAGGCATTAAAACCGTCTTGTTAAGCTACTGCGACGTTCACCACATTTTCAAGGGGTAATGATATTGTCTTTTTATTCCACTGTGACCTCCATGTCTCTTCCAAGGGGCATTAAAAACGTCTTTTTAAGCTACTGCGACCTCCATCGCTCTTCCAAGGGGCACTAAAACCATCTTTTTAAGCTACTGCGACCTCCGCCGCTCCACCAAGGGGCATTTAAAATGTCTTGTTAAGGTACTGAGACCTCCACGTCTCTTCCAAGGGGCATTCAAACCATCTTTTTAAGGTACTGAGACCTCCACCACTTCTCCAAGGGGCATTAAAACCGTCTTGTTAATACTGGGTCAATACTGGGGGTGGAGCATAGAGGGGAAGTGCAGGCTGAACAGGCAGGGAGCTGGATAACAGTTAGGAGGGATAGGGGGAAGAAGTATAGGAAGGCTGGTTCAGAACCGGCATTATTGGAGCACGACAGATCCTCTGACCGCCGGGGGAGAGAATGCTCCAGTAATGAGGGGGAGGGGGGAAGTGCAGGGCAGGCAAGACAGGTTCTGGTAGTGGGTGACTCTATTATTAGGGGGACAGACAGGGCAATCTGTCACAAAGCCCGGGATCGCCGAACGGTGTGCTGCCTCCCTGGCGCTCGAGTCCGGTACATCGCGGATCGGGTTGACAGGTTACTGGGTGGGGCTGGTGAAGACCCAGCGGTCATGGTCCACATCGGCACCAATGACAAAGTGAGTGGTAGATGGAGGGTCCTTAAAAATGATTTCAGGGACCTAGGTAGGAAGCTTAGGGCAAAGACCTCCAAGGTAGTTTTCTCAGAAATACTACCAATCCCGCGAGCCACACAGGAGCGCCAACGGGAAGTTAGGGAGGTGAATAAGTGGCTAAAGAGTTGGTGCAAGGCAGAAGGGTTTGGGTTCATGGAGAACTGGGCCGACTTCGCGGTCGGCTACAGGCTCTACCGTAGGGACGGGCTGCACCTCAATGGGGAGGGTGCAGCGGTGCTGGGGAAGAAGATGGCTAATAGGTTGGAGGAGTTTTTAAACTAGAGACGGGGGGGGGAACCAAGGAAATAGGTGGGATGCGAGGCAAGCAAGGGGGAAGGGGAGAAGTGAATATAATGAGGGTGGAGAGGGGGGTGGGGATAGTACAGTTAGATCGTTAGAGAAGAATAGGATGCTAAATAACCCCAAAGTTTTATCTTGCATGCTGACCAACGCAAGAAGCCTGACCAATAAGGCGGATGAGCTGCAGGCGCTTATATCGGAGGAGAGGTATGACATCGTAGGTATAACAGAGACTTGGCTAGACGATAGCTACGACTGGGCGGTAAATTTATTAGATTATAGTTTATTTAGAAGGGACCGGAAACAGGGGAAAGGTGGAGGTGTCTGCTTATATGTAAAGTCATGTCTAAAACCCAGACTAAGGGAAGATATAGGAGAGGGAGAAGAGGGGGTCGAGTCCATGTGGGTAGAGATAGAGGGGGCAAAAAATAATACTAAAATATTACTGGGGGTCTGCTATAAGCCACCAAATATAACAGAGGAGAATGAGAATCTGCTATTAGGACAAATAGACAAAGTAGCAAAACATAATGAAGTGATTGTAATGGGGGATTTCAACTACCCGGATATTGACTGGGAAACAGAAACCTGTAGATCTCAGAAAGGAAAAAGGTTCTTGACAAATATTAAGGATAATTATCTCTCCCAACTAGTGCAGGAACCAACGAGAGGGAAGGCCGTGTTGGACTTAATATTGACTAATAGGCCTGATAGAATAACTGAGGTACAGATAGGGGGGCACCTAGGTAATAGCGATCATAATATTATCGACTTCAAAATGCCCTTCAGTAGGGTTATCAATAAGGGAACAACAAAAACATTAAACTTTAGGAGGGCGAAGTTTGATCAGCTGATAGAAAACCTTCAACTTATTGACTGGGACAAAGTACTTAATCAATGGAATACGAATAGTAAATGGGAAACCTTCAAAAGAATTCTGAATACTCAGTGCGAGAGGTATATACCGTATGGGAATAAAAGGGCCAGAAATAAGAGGAAACCAATATGGTTGAACAAGAAGGTAAAAGGGGCGTTAAATAGCAAAAAAGAGGCATTCAAGAGATTAAAACAGGAAAACAGTAAGGAGGCACTAATGTGTTACAAGGAAAAAACGAGAAGCTGTAAAAAACAAATAAAAATAGCGAAGGAGGAAACAGAGAAACGTATTGCTAGGGAAAGTAGATCAAATCCCAAACTGTTCTTTACGTATATAAATAGTAAAAGGATTAAATCGGATAATATTGGACCGATAAAAAGTGAGGAAGGCAAAATCATAGAGAAAGATGAGGATATAGCTAATCTATTAAATATTTTTTTCTCGACAACTTTCACAAAGGAAATAGAACTAACAGGAGAAATGAGAAGTGACAAGCTTAATCCTCCACTAAGTATGACTAATCTAACCCAAGTTGAGGTACAGAAACGCCTCAGTAACATTAAAATAAACAAATCACCAGGACCTGATGGCATACACCCATGGGTACTAAGGGAACTAAGTAATGTGATAGACAGACCGTTATATCTTATATTTAAGGACTCTGTTGAGACTGAGTCTGTGCCACTTGATTGGCGACAGGCGAATGTAGTGCCAATATTCAAAAAGGGAGCGAAAAGTGACGCCGGAAACTATCGGCCGGTGAGTCTAACGTCCGTTGTGGGCAAAATTTTTGAAAGCTTCATTAAAGAGGCAATTATGGAGCATCTTGATGCAAATAATCTTTTAATCCCGAACCAACATGGATTCATGAGGAATCGCTCCTGCCAAACAAACCTGATTGTCTTCTACGAGGAGGTTAGCGCTCGATTAGATCAGGGGGAACCAGTGGATGTCGTGTATCTCGACTTCTCAAAAGCGTTCGATAGCGTGCCACATAATAGGTTGGTATACAAAATAAGAATGATGTGGCTGGGGGAAAATGTCTGCAAGTGGGTAGCTAACTGGCTAAAGGATAGAAGGCAGAGGGTGGTTATAAATGGAATATACTCAGATTGGGTAAGCGTCACTAGTGGGGTACCACAGGGGTCTGTACTAGGCCCAATGTTATTTAACATCTTTATTAACGACATAGTCAACGGGATAAATAGTAAAATATCAATATTTGCAGATGACACAAAGTTATGTAAAACAATTAATACAAAAGAGGACAGTGCAGACCTACAGAGGGATTTGGATAAGCTGGGTAGGTGGAGCATTAAATGGCAAATGAGGTTTAACGAGGAGAAATGTAAGGTCATACATATGGGAAGGAAAAATGGAAGTCACCAGTACTCACTGAATGGGAAATCATTGGGGAATTCAGAGATGGAGAAGGACTTGGGCATCTTGATTGATAGCAAACTAAATTGGAGTGCCCAAAGTCAGGCCGCTGCTGTAAGGGCAAACAGGGTAATGGGATGTATGAGAAGAGGTATAGCTGCAAAGGATGAGAACATTGTTCTTCCACTGTACAAAGCACTGGTCAGACCACACTTGGAATACTGTGCTCAGTTTTGGGTCCCAATATATAGAAAGGATATAAATGAGCTTGAAAAGGTACAAAGGAGGGCAACAAAATTAATAAAGGGAATGGAGGGACTGCAATACCCAGAGAGGTTGGCAAAACTAGGACTATTCAGCCTGGAAAAGAGAAGGTTGAGGGGGGACATAATAAATGTGTACAAATATGTTAGGGGATTAAAACCATCTTGTTAAGAAACTGAGACCTCCACTGCTCTTCCAAGGGGCATTAAAACCGTCTTGTTAAGCTACTGTGACCTCCACCACTTCTCCAAGAGGCATTAAAACTGTCTTGTTAAGATACTGCGACCTCCAACACTTTTCCCAATAGCAATAAAACCGTCTTGTTAAGCTACTGCAACCTCCACGTCTCTTCCAAGGGGCATTTAAACCATCTTGTTAAGCTACTGCAACCTCCATGTCTCTTTCAAGGGGCATTTAAACCATCTTGTTAAGCTACTGCGACCTCCACGTATTTACTAAGGAGCATTAAAACCATCTTGTTAAGCTACTGCAACCTCCACGTCTCCTCCAAGGGGCATTTAAACAGTCTTGTTAAGCTACTGTGACCTGCACCATTCTGCCAAGGGGCATTAAAACCATTTTGTTATGCTACTGCAACCTCCACGTCTCTTCCAAGGGGCATTTAAACCGTCTTGTTAAGCTACTGCAACCTCCACATCTCTTTCAAGGGGCATTTAAACCGTCTTGTTAAGCTACTGCGACCTCCACGTCTCTTCAAGGGGCATTAAAACCTTCTTTTTAAGCTAATGTGACCTCCACCAAAACTCCAAGGGGCATTAAAACCATCTTGTTAAGCTACTGCGACCTCCACCACATCTCCAAGGGGCATTTAAACCGTCTTGTTAAACTACTGCGACCTCCACCGCTCTTCCAAGGGGCATTAAAACCATCTTTTTAAGCTAGAGCGACCTCCACGTCTCCTCCAAGGGGCATTTAAACCATCTTGTTAAGCTACTGCGACCTCCACATCTCTTCCAAGGGACATTAAAATCAACTTTTTAAGCTACTGCGACCTCCACCACTTCTCCAAGGGGCATTAAAACCATCTTGTTATGATACTGCGACCTCCACCGCTCTTCCAAGGGGCATTAATATCATCTTTTCAAGCTACTGCGACCTCCACGTCTCTTCCAAGGGGCATTTAAACTGTCTTGTTAAGCTACTGCGACCTCCATGTCTCTTCCAAGGGGCATTAAAACCGTCTTTTTAAGCTACTGCTACATCCACCACTTCTCCAAGGGGCATTAAAACGATCTTGTTAAGCTTCTGCGACCTCCATGTCTCTTCCAAGGGGCATTAAAACCGACTTGTTAAGCAACTGCCACCTCCACGTCTCTTCCAAAGGGCATTAAAACCATCTTGTTAAGCCACTGCGACCTCCACGTCTCATCCAAGGGGCATTAAAACCGTCTTTTTAAACCATTCTGAACTCCACAGCTCTTCCAAGGGACATTGAAATGTTGTTTTTAATTAACTCTAACCTCCATGACTCTTCCAACTGGCATTGCATTTCCTCCTAATTTTAGTCAGCTTTTGCTTTTCAATGCATATGTGAACACTAAGGGAGACCCACTCCCCGATAATGGGTAGAAGTTTTTTAGTATGCTGTAATCCACGTCTGTTTCAAGGGCCATTGCAATTTCTCATAATTTTTGGAAAGCCTTCCATTCACTGCTTAGGCCAACAGTGCACAGGAGACCCAGTTGCTATAAATGGAAAAAACGGATTAGTTAAGGCCCTCTGACCTCCATGTCACTTCCAAGGGGCATTGGAGTGCCTCGAAATTTTTGGTAGGCATTTCACTCACTGTATGCCCTATAACGGTGTAGCTGAACCTCTCCTTTTGGTACAGAAACATATCCTACAAGACGTGTGGTTGACTGGCCTGATATTGATGTGAATGGTCCCTGTTCCTTCTGCTCTTTCTCCTTTGCCACCACATCATCCATCATTCATCACCTGAAGCTTTGTTTTAACTGGAATCATAGAACTGGGATAGAAGCAGGAAAACATCCAGAAATCCTCGGAGGAGGTAGGATATGCGCCAAACGCTGACCACCTCAGGCCTAGCCGCTACTACATACATGCGCTTGCATTCCAAGGAACAGAAAGCTAAGGAGATGGATGGCCACATGATCATGAATAATTTACTAGTTGTGTAGGAGGCCAACCACTGCTGCTGTCTACCGTTTGGACTTTGTGTTGAAGCCTGATTGACCCAGGACCTGCAATCCTCTATGTCTGGAGGACGTGTTGCATACCAGTGTCCAACTGTGTCCCGGCTTCCACAATATTAACCCAGTGTGAAGGCATGAGATGGACCATCCCTGGCCACATTCACTTGTCCACGTGTTTGTGGTTAGGCTGTCCTTCAAAGAGGGCCTGGCTGGGGACCGTTTTGTGGACACCCGGCCGCCCCCAGGTGGCTGGGGACCGTGTGTGGACACCCGGCAGCTGGGCGGCTGGGGACCAAGTATGGATACCTCGCTGCCGAAGGAGCCATCAGGCCATGAGGTAGTGGCCAGCTTTGGCCTCCTCCAAACTAAAAGGCCCCATTTCAAGTGCAAGCTAGCAGTATGGTATTTCAGCCTGTGGGTGGATGGGTGGGTGGCAGGTTGCACACTAACGCTTGCATTCCAAGAAAACAAAGCAGATGCTAACTTCTATCATCATCATCATGCTCCTCACCTTGGCACTCTCAACTCCCCTGATGGAAAAGCGAGGGCCAACCGGAGGAGTCTGGTTCTCTGGTGGACTCGTCCAATGCTGCCCTAAAGCAGGCTGGGCTAAGAAAAGTGTGTGGGGGATGTTCCGCCGAGAAATCGAGGCAGCTGGGGACTGTTTATGGACACCCGGCCGCGGGGCGGCTGGGGACCGAGTATGGACACCCGGCCGCCCCCTGGCGGCAGGGGACCAAGTATGGACTCCCGGCTGCCCCCTTGCGGCTTGGGACCGAGCGTGGACACCCCGCCGCCGGGCGGCTGGGGACTGAGTATGGATACCTCGCTGCCAAAGCAGCCATGAGGTAGTGGACAGCTTCAGCCTCCTCCAAACTAAAAGGCCCCATTCCAAGTGCAAGCTAGCAGTATGATATTGCAGACTGGGGGTGGGTGGGTGACAGGATGCATACTTGCGTTGCATTGGAAGGAATGGGGAAGGTACAATTGAACACTGCCCTGGGACAAGGACTTGCACGGGGATAGTTGCAAGTCTGCATCTTCTGATGCGGCAAGGATCACTTCTGATAGGCACACATTTAGGCAGTGACCTGGGTGTCAGAGCTGCTTCCAGGGGTTTTCCCAATGTTATTCCAATGTCTTTTCAGCACTGTATGCATGTGTCACACAGCACATGGCCAGATAAGATTGTAAAATGTTAATATGACATTTCCCGGTGAATGCATTTGTCACAGTTGAAAGCAATACAAAAGTGCAAAAACGCATAAAAAATGCTACTTGTGAACATAGCCCAAGGTGTTGTGGAGTATTTTTGTTTTTGGTTATTTATTTTACCTTGTACACAAGTCTTTACCCTGGAAAGGAAGTTCCTTAACATATTTCATAGGAAAGCACTTTCAGTTTCGCTTTTGAACGTTTTCTTGTGAGCCCGTAAACGTGGCTTAATACCTCTGACCACATTGTTGACAGCAGTGACCTGGGGGTCAGAAATGCTTCCTGGGGCGATGCTCATGCTGTCCCCATGTCTTTTGAGCACTATCACTATCGTTTTGAGCACTTTTTAGGCTTTCTACAGACTGCCGGGGGTGCCGCCGCAAAAATGCTCAGGTCTCCCATAGACTAACATTGGGCTTGTTGCTCGTGTTGAGTACCCGAGTATCACGGCGAGCTAGGCCTGAGCTTCGAGCATCCGAGCATTTTAGTGCTCGCTGAACAACAATAATGATAGACCCCACAGTGCATTTCTCCATACGATGTGGCTTTTCTTACCCATGGGTCTCATAAAACAATATATATGTAGATATATTGTCATAGAAAACATTAAGATTAATGATGAGTACTCGGGTACTCATTACTTGGGTCTACCAAATCGTAATGCTCGAGTGCTCATCCCAAGTAATGAGTATAATTGAAGTCAATGGGAAACTCGAGCATTCTTCTGGCAGCATCTCGGTGGTCTGGAGGGGGTCTAAAAATTGGTCAAATCGATGAAAATGAAATGGCATGGGAACAGCATGGGGAAGACACCTGGAGGCATCTCTGAATCCCAGGTTGCTGCTGTGAACAATGTTGTCAGAGTATTACACCACTTTTATGGACTGACTATAAAACATAAAAAAATCAAAGATAAAATGGATTTTACTGGAAAGAATGTTAAGAAACATTCTTTCCAGGATAATGACTTGTATATAAGGCAAAATAAATAACAGAAAAAAAATGCTCCTCCACACCTTGGGCTACGTTCACACATAGTATTTTTGCTGCGATTTTGCAAGTTGGCATTGCTTTCAATGGTGAAAAATACATTCACCAGTATATGTAATTTTAACATTTAACTACCTTATCTGGCCATGTGGGGTGAGACATGATCAGACACATCCTGTTAATTTATGAAGGAGGACCTCTGAAAGTCACAAAGCCTATTTTTACAAGGTCATCAGGTGGACCTCAATATTTGTAGAGGGCTATAAGCTGGTCCTTACTATTGCAAGAGGGCCAGCAGTCAGCCCTCACTATTGTTAGAGGGCCAGCAGCAGGCTATGCGTTGCATAGATGTATATTGCTACTGTAATATACTTTATCCATCTGAGGTGGTCAAATTTTCTTTTTCGTATATATTTTGTAAAGTTTGAAACTTGGAGGTCCATCAGTCGGCCCTCACAATTTATAGAGTGCCAGCAGATGGCCTCCACTCTTTTTAATGGGCCAGCAGGCATCTTGGGGACAGATGAGACAAAGATAGAGCTTTTTGGTAAAGAACATCATTCAACTGTTTACTGTATATGGAATGAGGTCTACAAATAAAAGAACACAGTACTTACAGTCAAATATGGTGAAGGTTCAAAGACATTTAGGGGTTGTTTTGCTGCCTCAGGGACTGAGTGCCTTGACTGTGAGCAAGGCTTCATGAAATGTGAAGCTTTACATAGGAATTTGTGTCACAATGTAGTGCCTAGTGACCTAAAGCTGGATTTGCATCTTAAGTCATTGGTCTTCCTACAGATCAATGACTCCAAACATTCTTCAAAAAGCACCCAGAAATGTATAGAAACAAAGTACTGGAGAGTTCTGAAGTAGTAATTCTAGCTCCAATAGCTTTAAGTCTCATGCCACTACATATTACGTACAGAAGCTGAGGCGAAACTGTGAATGACACATTAAATTAGTAAACTTTGTTAACTTTGATTAATTTCTGTCAAATTTGAAAAGTTTCTGCAAACTTCAATGAATTATTGTCAACTATGATAAAATTCTGTCAATTTTTATGAATTTCTGAGTACAAATCACCATAAAAATTTTGAATCAGTCAATGAGTATATGGAAAACGTCAATCAAGTTATGAACTGTCGAAGAATGTAACCAGAATGAACACTCATTTCCAGCAGATGTTACCACCTAGCACCTGTCCCAATTCTAAATGTAGCTAACAGCGGTATTAATAGGCAATAGAATAGATTGTTTTTGTTGTTGCAGCAGCATGGAGCATAAGGCAATAATCCTTGACTAGATTCCTGTAATACGTCATACCTAGTGTGTTAGGCTCATCGTACACAAATTGCAGATACGAGAGATAATATTGAAGAACAGAAAATAGTCTGGGCCAATCCAACCTTTGTTCATTTTGATAAGAGTCAGCCTGTTAGAATTTTTTAGTTGACAGGTGAATGGATGTGCTTATCAGTTATAATGCCCCGGCAGCACTAAAAACCCGCTCTGACAAAACGCTAGCGAAAGGGCAGGCCAGAACCTCCAAGGCGTGGAGAATCAGTTCTTGCAGTGTCCATCTTGGATACCCAACAGTTGTAAAGTACAGAGGAATCACGGAGGACGTTGGTATGATCGTCAAAGTACTCCTTCAGCATCTTCCAAAACTTTTCCCTCCTTGTCAGATTACCCCACACATCAGGGCCTGGGCGCTGGGAGGATCAGAGAAAACTGTCCCAGACCTTTGACAGTGTTCCCCTGCTTCTGCTGCATCTGGTTTGTTTCTCCCTCGCCTATTGTTCTTTGTTGTCCAAGGAAATGTGACCTCTGCTGCCAGCGTTGTCAGATGGGAATTTTTTCAACAAGGGCCTTCTGGTATTGCAACATTTTGTTAGACCTCTCCGCAGTGGTTCTCCTTGTAGCACAGGTCTAGAAGGGTGACCATCCAGTTATTACTGGTGCCCAAAATGCATACAACATGAGGGTAATGGGAAAGGCAGCGGAACATAAACTCAGCCATGTGTGCAAGACTGCCAACAGCCAAGACTTCTCTGTCCCCACCAAAAGGACTACTGTCCATGTACTCCTTCTCATCCCCCTCCTGGTCCTCCTTCTCTTACTCTCCCTCTTCAGGCCATTCATACTGAACAGAAAGGATGAAGATGGTGTAGGTAGTACAGTCTGTATCGCAGGAAATCAGCTCCTGTTCCTCCTCCTCATTATCACCCACTCCGCGCTGAGAAGATAAGATGAGGCTGGGCTGTGTAGCATCACTCTGTATTGGTTCTTGCTCCATCTTATCATGCTTTATCTGCAAAGCCTCCTCTTTAATTGTGATCAGCAAGCAAATCAGTAGACAGGGAAGCTGGATGGTGATGCTAATTATGACATCATTGCTACTCACCATTTTGGTGGAGTCCTTAAAGTTTTGGAGAACCACACAGATGTCAGACATCCATGCCCACTCATCAGCTCTTATGTACAGCGGCTGACTGGAATAGTGACGGACGTGTTGAAGCTGGTACTCAACAACTGCCCTTTGATGCTCACAAAGCCTTGCCAACATATGAAATGTTGAGTGCCAATGCGTGGTCACATCGCACACCAGTCGGTGAGCTGGGAGCTGCAAATGCTGCTGAAGTACTGCTAGGGTGGCAGAAGCTGTAGCTGACATTTAGAAATGGGCATAAATGCAGCGTACTTTCACAAGCAGCTCAGGCAGAAGAGGGTATGTTTTGAGAAACTGCTGAACCTCTAAGTTGAGCACGTGGGTCAGACATGGTATGTGTGCAAGGTTGCCAAGCCTCAGAGTCGCCACCAGGTTCCAGCCATTGTCACACATGACCATGCCTGGTTGTAAGTTCAGGGGTGATCTGTCTGCTTTGTTACAGCTTTCAACAACTCTTCAGCGGTGTGCAGTTTGTCACCTAAGCAGATTATCTTCAGTAGAGCCTGTTGCCACTTGGCCGAGGCAATGCTGCAGTGCTTCAAGCTGGCAGCTGTTGTTGACATTCTGGAGATGGAGGGTGAGGAGTAGGAGGAGGTGCAAAAATGCTGTAGATGGTGGGGGCAACCCTGATTGAACCAGGGCCAGTAATCCTCTGCATCGGTAGCACATGTTCCATCCCAGGATCCAGCTGGGTCCGGCTTCCAAAATATTCACACAGTGTCAGGGAAATGTAGCATCCCTGGCCACAAGCAATTATCCACTTGTCCGTGGATAGGTGGATATTTCAGTAACTGCATTGGTCAGGGTACGGGTAATGTTATGGGATACGTGGTTGTGAAAGGCACACCCGGAGAAATAGAGGTGGCTGGGGACCGATTACCTAAGGACGGCCGCTTCCATGAGGCTGTGGATGTTATGTTCTGCAACTTAAAACTAAGGAATAGGAGGGAAAAGCTGTCCCTGCACTGAGACTCAGCTTAACCCTACACTGGGGTGGGTGCCCTATTCCTTATGAATAACCCCACTGAAACTCCTGCTCTGAACTCAAACGAATGCCTGGAAGACGGGCAAAGGGGTCCCTAAAAGATCTAACGACTGGGAGCAAAAGCAAGAGACCTCCTAACAGAAAAGTTAGTTGCAGAAACAAAAATTAAAGGAAACAAAACTGGTGGAACAAGAAGCCCCAGGATAACAAAAGTCCAAAGCAAGAAGAACTAAACAAGGCTACTTAGCCAGAGTACAAGCATTACAACACTGATGTCCAGCAGGGAATGGGAGCCAGGTGCTGAGTAATAATGAGTACAGAGATCACGTGACCAAGAAACCCCGCACCAGAGGAAAAGACTAGAAGCCAGCAAACCACAACAAGATGGTTGATAGTAAATCAAACAAGAGATCCTAACAGTGGAAAGTTTCTGTCGCCACAAGGCTAAAAGGCAACATTTCCAGTGCAATCAGTCTGGTAATGTGTCAGTTTACTATTATGGTCTGTGAGTGGGTGGAGGCATATTTTCTCTTGCGTTCCAAGGACTGGGGTAGGGACAACTGAACTCTGCTCCAGGACAAGGATGTGGACGTGGATGCTGGTGGTGGTTGCAAGTTTGCAATGCCAGGTGCAGGGTGGGAAGCATATTCCCCTGTGCCAAGGACAGAGGATTGGCGTGCATGTACAACAGCAGAAGAGGCAGTGGTGTCACCCGCAGACACTGTTTCTGGTCCCTGGCGTTAGGCCTAACTAGTCGGGTGCTTTGCTGTCAAGTGCCTGAGAATGTTGATGGTGGTCAGGCTTGTAGTTTTGCTGTTCCTGAAAATTCTTGCATGGCAGATGTTGCAAATGGCCTTTTTTGGGTTAACTGGACTGTCTTTAAAAAGTTGCCAGACGAGGGAAGACGTAACAGTTGAACTTGCAATTTCCCTCATGTTGGTGTTCTGGGGAAAAGTTGCTCACCATGTGTCTGTGACCACTCCACTGCCTCTTTCTACCTGTTGTGGTGCTATGGATCCCTCCCCCTCTGTGCTGCTGTCTGCTGCCCTGCCAGTGCTTCAGCAACGTTTGCAGTTTCCAGCTCACCGACTGGTATGCAATGTGACTATGCATTGGAAATTAACATTGCAAATGTTTGGAATGATTTTGAGCAGCAAAGAGCAGTTGTTGAGTCCGTCGGCATTCAGGTCAGCCTCCGCACATAAGAGTTGATGAGTGGGCATGGATGTCTGACATCTGTGCCCTCCTCCAAATCTTTGAGGACTCCACCAAGATGGTGAGTGGCGATACCACCATAATTAGCGTCACCATCCAGCTTCTCTGTCTACTGAAATGTTCGCTGCTCAAAATTAAACAGGAGGCATTGCAGGCAGAGCAAGGAACTATACAGGGTAATGCTACCAAGCCCATACTCATCTCATCTCAATACGGATTGAGTGATTATCAGGAGGAGGAGGAGGAAGAAAATATAGACAGTCCTACTCTTGGTGAAAACAGGGAAGTCTTGGCTGTGGGCTCGCACACAAGGCTGACATCATGTTCCCCTGCCTTTACCATGACCATCGCGTTGTACGCACTTTGGGCATTACAGAAAACTGACAAAACAAGAGAATTCTTGGAGACGGAGGTGTGAGGTTCTGTTTAAGGAGGATGTCTGTCTTAGATCAGTTGCAGAATAAAGGGCACAGGAGGGGTGATACACAGAAATGAGGGAAGAGATATAGGCCAGTGCAGAACTGTGGACTGCTTGGTGGATGAGAGAGATGAGCTTGTATTGTATTCTGTAGTGAATGTTTAACCTAACCCGTGCAATGACTGGCACAGGGTAGAGGCATTGGTGAAGCAGCTTGATTGAAATACAACCCTGGCTGCTGCATTCAGAAGAGATTGGAGAGGAGACAGTTTGTTTAGAGGGAGACTGATTAGAAGAGAGTTGCACTAGTGAATAAGAGAAACAGTAAAAGTTTTTGCAGCATCAGAGGTGAGAAAAGGTCAACTTCTGGAGAAGTGTTTAAGGTGCAGGTGACATGAGCAAGTAAGTGATTTTACAAGTTGAATAAAGGAAAGTTGTGTGTCAAATATGACTCCAAGATAGCAGGCGTGACGAGTGGGAGTTATGGTGGCAGCATCTAAAGGAAATTGCAAAGTCAGGTACCGGTAGGTTAGTAGAGAGAGGAAACTGAAGAAGTTCATTTTTGGAAAAATTAAGTTCAGGCTCTTGTTGAAGAATTATAACAAAAAAAAACACTGTCAGCAGAGGTCACCGTCTGACAGTTCATTGGACAAATACAAACCAGATGCGGTAGAGGCAGGTGAACGCTGTCAAAGGTCTGGGACAGTTTTCTCAGACCCTCCTCTACCCAGGCCCTGATACATGGGGTACTCTGACAAGGAGGGAAAAGTTTTGGAAGATGCAAGCTGAACACGTGGCATGAACTTTCTTTCTACGCCCTGGAGGTCCTGGCCACTAGCATTTTGTCAGAGATAGTTTATAGTGCTGCCGGGGCATTATAACTCATAAAACTGATAGGTGCATCCACCTGTCAACTGAAAATGCTGACAGGCTGATTCTTATAAAAATGAACTAGAGCTGAATGGGGCCAGACTTCTCAACACCACCAGATGATAGCATCAAACATAAACTCAAATCCAATGGTTACTTTTTTGGGGTCTATTCCCATGCACACTTTCACATCCAGACATGTGAATACCTTTCAGGAATTGTTCTATTTTATGCTGACCTCCTCCTTCTCCTCATCCTCCACCAACATATCACCAGGGAGAACATGATGCAACACCCACATAATTTTTTAAGGGTCTTTCTGATTAGAGACGAGCAAATATTTCAATATATGTTTCTGATTACAATCACTGTTTTTGCAATATTTGCTAATGTAATTGTTGAATATTCGCCGAACATTGCTGAACGCCATTGGATTCAATGGGTGCCAAAACAAAAATATACAAAACACCTTCAAAAGGGACCAAAAGCTGCCAAAATACATCAATTTAGGGGCAGTCACCAGGAAAGTGCCATCAATTGACCAAGGGTACAAGTAGTATAATTATTATTAATTATTATTATAGCGCCATTTATTCCATTGTGCTTTACTTGTTAAAAAAGGTCACTGACTGGTACAAGAGCTGAGAGGACCCTGCCTGTGAGGGCACACAAACAGTCTATAAGGGATGGGTTAGGATACAGAAGGTTAGGAAATAGCTGGTCGTGCAGCAGTATGGTGGAGCGAGGGTTACTGCAGTTTGTAGGCTTGTCGGAAGAGGTGGGTCTTCAGCATCCTTTTAAAGGTTTCAACAGTAGGCAAGAGTGTGACATGTTGGGGTACAGAGTTCAAGAGTAAAAGTGATGCACGGGAAAAATCTTGTATGCGATTGTGGGAAAAGGAGAGAAGACAGGAGTAGAGAAGAAGATCTTGTGAGGATTGGAAGTTGCATGTGTTGCGTATGTACCAGGAGACTAGGTCACAGACATATGGAGCAGGCAGATTGTGGATGACTTTAAATGTCATGGTTACGGTTTTGAACTGAAGTCTCTGGGCAATGGGGAGCAAGTGAAGGGATCATAGATTTCAATCTTATATATTGCTGGATGCAGTCCACAATAGAAAAAAAGCAGCCATAGAGTGTCCAGGAACTTTCCCACATACTTTTCTTAACTAGGGCTGCTTCTCTTCAGGATTATACGTGTCCACCAGAGAACTGGAGACTCCTCCGGTGGGCCCTGGCTTCTCTGTCATGAGAGTTCATAGTGCCGAAGTGAGGTTGCGATGTTGATTGAGGCCACCGACTTTTTAGCTTGCTGCAGGCACTTTTCTATCTGAATCAGCCTTGCTCCAACCAGCCTGAAATATTTCCAGTTAAATATTGAATGACTCCATAGTATTAACAGTGTCTCCAGTACCAGTAGTGAAGCCATCCACATTTTCCTTTTCTTCTGCCCAAATACATTAGTCTCTCAAAAAGGAGCTGAAGATACTTAGTGGCAGTAGATGCAAGTTTCCCCAGCATGTTAGATATCAGAGGGAGAACAGAAAGGGCAGCACAGTGTCTCAGTAGTTAACTTAGCACTGAAGCCTTCCAGAGCTGAGGACCAGGGTTCAAATCTCACCAAGGACAACATCTGCAAGAATTTTGTATGTTTTTCCCTTGTTTGCGGGGGCTTCCCCCTCAGTGGAAAAGCATCCATAGAGTGTCCAGGAACCTTCCCACTCACTTTTCTTAACTAGGGCTGCTTCTCGGCAGGGTTGGACAGGTCCATCAGAGAATCCTCAGAGGGGCCCTGGCTTCTCCGTGAGGAGAGTTCATGATAGCGCAAACTTTGCAGCTGCTATGGGACTCTTGAGTAGAGATGAGCGTTGTTCTACTCGAACTGTTCGCCAATCTCAAATTCGAGCTGTTTTGGGCGGTGTTCGAGCCGGTCGGCGAACACGAACAATTTGAGAAAAATTCGGCTGTTCGAGGTTATGTTCGATAACTGTTCGTGCACCAAAATCATAACTGGATTTTTTCTCAGTAATGATGAAAATTAATGTTAATACGCAGTTTGAGTGTACAGCGGGGCGGGGGGAGGGGCAGGGGATGGATCTCTGCAGGAACAATGAAGATCTCCATTTTTTTTTCTCTTTCCCGCATTTGCAGTGGGGAGGTGCAATCTGTCAGCCTATCAGCAGCGCACACACGGAGCGAAGTGCTTTTTTTCACACAAGCAAGGGCATGTGTGATTGGCAGTGTATGTCACATGTCCTTGCCCTATAAGACCAAGCCATTTTCCCCGTCGCCACCATTTTCTCACTGCTGCAGCTGCGTGTTAGACGGCACCGCTGTTGCTGTGTGCGCTATACCTTGTTAATTTCAAGCCAATTTTCGCAGAAATATACAGATAGCTTGGGAGTAGGGAATAGTTGTGATTGCAGTCCTTTTAAGGACTAGGCTACAGCATTTCCTACGACTTTTATCAGGCAGGTCTGTGCTCTTAAATAGATAGATTGTGGGAGTAAAGACTAATTGTAATTGGAGTCCTTTTCAGGACTAGGTTACATCAGTTCCTATCAGTTTTTGCCAGGCAGGTCTGTGCCAGTGCTGTGCAAGTTTTTTTCACAGCATTTGGCTGAATCTAGCAAAGCTAATCCTTTTTGGCCTATTGCAGAGTGTGTTAGTCAGTGGAGTAGCCTATCTGTGTTGCAAGATATACCACCTGTGTATAGAATACCAATTTTTTTACTGCACCTAGTGAAGTAAAATCTTTTGGGCATAGCATCATTCTATTAGTCCATCTATACTGACCTCCATCAGGTTGCAAACTGAATATAATTTTTTTCTGCATCTAGCTCTGAAAAAATATTTGGGCTTCTAGCAGTGTGTGGGACTTGGTCTATTAGTCCATCTATACTGACCTCCATCAGGTTGCAAATTAAAAATAATTTTTTTCTTCATTTAGCTCTGAAAAAATATTTGGGCTTCTAGCAGTGTGTGGGACTTGTTCTATTAGTCCTTCTATACTGACCTCCAGCAGGTTGCAAATTGAATATAATTTTTTTCTGCATCTAGCTCTGAAAAAATATTTGGGCTTCTAGCGGTGTGTGGGACTTGGTCTATTAGTCCATCTATACTGACCTCCATCAGGTTGCAAATTAAAAATAATTTTTTTCTGCATCTAGCTCTGAAAAAATATTTGGGCTTCTAGCGGTGTGTGGGACTTGGTCTATTAGTCCATCTATACTGACCTCCATCAGGTTGCAAATTAAAAATAATTTTTTTCTGCATCTAGCTCTGAAAAAATATTTGGGCTTCTAGCAGTGTGTGGGACTTGGTCTATTAGTCCATCTATACTGACCTCCATCAGGTTGCAAATTGAATAAAAAAAATTTCTGCATCTAGCTCTGAAAAAATATTTGGGCTTCTAGCGGTGTGTGGGACTTGGTCTATTAGTCCATCTATACTGACCTCCATCAGGTTGCAAATTAAAAATAATTTTTTTCTGCATCTAACCCAGCCAATAGTTTTGGCCTAATACCACAGTTTGGCCACTCAGCTCTGCTCGGTTACCATCCATTGTTTTTTTGTGCAAACAACTCCAGAGTTGTGAATTAGTTAACCACCAAAATGAGTGGAAAAAGGCCTGCTGCTGGTGGAAAGGGGAATAGGCGTGTTGGGAAGGGGAAAAAAGGTTGTGTCCGTGGGGTAGGTGCAGAAGAAAGACCATCTTCCAGCCAAACTAAAATGTCTACTTCTTTTAGCGGACAATGTGATAAGATCCCTTTCTTACGGCCACGCCAATCGCTACAAATTCCAGATGAGGCACAAAAACAGCAGGTGCTTCAACGGATATCAAGTGCTCCTTTAAGTGGGCTCTCCTCCACATCAACTTCAACATCACAAATACTCCAGTCCTCAAAGGTGTCACCCAAATCGCACTTGCTTCCTCACAGCTCCCAAATCTCCAGCTGCCCGTCTGAGTATGAGGTAGAACAGATGGTTGAGTCTGCAGAGCTGTTTACTCATACTATAGCCTGGGAATCAGAGGTCGACTCCAGCGCTTCTGTGAATCCAGACGAGGAAATGATCTGCACTGATGCCCAGAATCTTTATGAGTCGGATCCAGGACCAGACGCAGAAGGTTCTGACCATAATGTAGACCCTCATTCCCAAACTGTAACTCCTGTTGGTGGAGACAATGAGGAAGACGATGATAAGACTCAAATACCTGATTTGAGCGACAACTTTAGTTTTTTGTCAGGGCAGGAACAGGTTGGCTCTGAGGACGACGGGTGTGATAACGCACAGGGTGATGATGATGAGGTCGGAGATCCCACTTACTGTCAACCCACAGTCAGCCAAGAGATGAGGTCAGCAGAGGAGGTGGAGGAAGATGTTAGTGACGACGAGGTCAGGTTGCGCCTTCCTGGACAGAGACGTAGTACTGGAAGCACGTCAACAACTGCATCCTCAAACACAACTCTGCCTCTCACCACAAGTCGTGGTGGCTCTTCAGGTCGCATGGGTGCTAAGCCTTGCATAGCCTGGGCATTTTTTCAGATCGATAAAGATGACCCAACTCGTGTTATCTGTAACATTTGTCAGCAAAAGCTAAGTAGAGGCCAAAAAATACATAGTTTGAGTACTTCATGCATGAACCGGCACATGGACATGAAGCATAAGTTGCAGTGGGAAGCTCAGTGTGCTACAATGCGGTCTAGCCGGCCGGGCCAACCACCGTCTGCCATATCTTGTGCATCCGCGGCCTCTTCATCCTCTGTGACTGGGGGGACAGCAGTCACACCTGTTTTGGGGCGCAGACCTGCCACCTCTTTACCCGCAACAGCCAGCGTGATTGGCAGGTCATCATTTTCTTTGGAGGTGGTAACACCAGCTGGTCTTGAGCGCTGTCCGACATCGATAGCACCACCTTTGGATCAAGGCAACCTAACATGTCCGCCTGCATCTTCCTCACAGACCGGCAGATTGCCGGGGACACCCTTATCAACCCCGTCTAAGCACAATAGCCAGCCCTCGGTCCCTCAGATGTGGACAAGTAAAAGACCATTTCCTCCTAGCCATGAGAAAGCTAAGAGGTTGAATTTCACCATCTGCAAGCTCTTGGCTACAGAAATGCTGCCTTTCCGCCTGGTGGACACAGAGGATTTTCGAGACCTTATGTCCGTCGCAGTGCCCCAGTACCAGATGCCCAGTCGGCACTACTTCTCAAAGAAAGGTGTGCCTGCGCTCCACCAGCATGTCGCACACAACATCACCGCTTCTTTGAGAAACTCTGTGTGTGACAGGGTGCATTTCACCACAGACACTTGGACGAGTAGGCATGGACAGGGGCGTTACATGTCGCTGACTGGGCACTGGGTAACTATGGTGACAGCAGGACAAGGGGCTGCTGTCCAAGTCTTGCCGTCCCCACGAGTTGTGCGTCAATCCTCTTTATGTCATTTTTCCTCCACTGCTTCTGCCTCCTCAACCTCCTCTCGGTCTTCCACCTGCACCCAAAGCCTGTCTGGTCATGCCACAAGCTTTCTAACTGCGCAGAAGGGATCCTGCACACCTCCTTACTATGCTGGCAGTAGGGCTCAACGTCATCAGGCGGTTTTTACATTGAAATGTCTGGGAAATGTGAGTCACACAGCTGAGGAGTTGTGGTCAGCTCTGGAGAACCAATTTCATGAATGGTTGTCTCCACTGGACCTGAAACCAGGGAAGGCCGTGTGCGACAATGCTGCAAACCTGGGTGCGGCCCTTCGCCGGGGCAATGTCACACACGTGCCTTGTATGGCTCACGTGTTGAACCTGGTTGTCCAGCAATTTTTAGCCCACTATCCCAGACTAGATGGCCTTCTGCAGAGGGCACGGTCGCTGTGTGCTCACTTCCGCCATTCGCATCCCGCAGCTCAGCGACTTACATCTCTACAGAAGTCGTTGGGCCTGCCACTTCACCGGCTAAAATGCGATGTGCCTACCCGGTGGAATTCAACTCTGCACATGTTGCAGCGACTGTGGCAGCACCGACAAGCCCTGGTGCAATACGTTCTGACGTATAGCCTGGGCCAACGAGATTCAGAGGTGGGGCAAATCACGCTGGAGGAGTGGTCTCAGATCAGGGACCTATGCACCCTTCTGCACAGTTTTGAAATGGCGACGAAGATGTTTAGTGCTGACGATGCCATTATCAGCATGACTATTCCGGTGATTTACATGCTGGAGCACATGTTAAACAGAATTCGGAGTCAGGTGGTGGCACAACAGGAGGTGGAGGAAGTAGAGGAGGAGGAGTTGTATGCGGAAGGGCTAACATCTGCAAGGTCCAGACGGTCGGCAGCACCAGGGCGGCAGGCATGTGAGGGTGGGGGAGATGATTTTACCAGGGCGCATGGTAGCAGCCAAACTAGTGAGGAAGGTGCAGGAGCCCAGGAAGAAGTGGAGGACGAACTGATGGAAGACTCATCAGATGAGGGAGACCTTGATCACATTTCTGTTGTGCGAGGTTGGGGGGAGAGGACAGAGGAAGGAAGCATGATTGTTACCTCGCCACCAACACAACAGGGACTTGGTGCTCCTGGATGCGCAACACACATGAGTGCCTTCTTGCTGCACTACCTGCAACATGACCCTCGAATTGTGAGAATTAGAAATAATCCTGACTACTGGGTTGCCACACTGTTAGATCCCCGGTACAAAAGTAAATTTGCAGAAATTATTCCTGCCATAGAAAGGGATGCACGCATGCAGGAGTATCAGCAGAGACTGTTGCAGAATCTTACATGTGCTTTTCCACAAAATACCAGTGGTGCACGTAGTGAATCTCACAGTTCCAACTTGCCAACCGTGGTCTGTATGGAATTGTTCAATAAAGGGCCCAAAATTAAGATAACATAGATGGGAGAGGTCTCTATGAATAGGAATTCCTAAGTATTTGATACCCTGTGAGGGCCAGGCAAAGGGAAAGTTGGACTGGATGGAATCCTATATGGATTTAGGGAGGGAGACATCGAGGGCCTCAGACTTCGCTGCATTGATTTTAAAATTTTACCATGTAACAAAGTGATCTATTTCAGCCATAACAGCAGGGATGGATATATGTGATTGAGTGATATATACTAGGACATCATCAGCAAATAGAGAGCACTTGTACTCGGTGCCTCCCACCTCAATCCACGTAATATTGGGGTTATGGCGAATTGATGAGAGCAGGTGCTCCGTCACTAGGATGTATAAGAGAGGGGACAGAGGACATCCCTGCCTTGTCCCATTGGTGATTGTGAAAGGTGATGAAAATGTTCTGACGCACCCCCTGGGCCTTGGGACACCCGGAGCCGGACCCTTTTTGGTGGATGCTGGTGGTTGTAGTCTTCGTGGCGGCGATCCGGTTCCGTGGCTCAGGGCGGTCAAACCAGTGGCGGAACTATTTATGTGGTTTTGATGTTTAAATGTCCCACTACGCCACCCGTGGATTGCGGTCAGAGTGAACCGCCGCTACAGGGCAGACCGCTAAGGCTGGTGTTGTGGGTGCAGCAGAGCGTAGCATAACTCCCCACGGGAGGAGTATAGCCTCAGGGCAGTGTATGCGGAGGATGGGGGTGATGGTGCAGGGCAGCAGCAGTAACGACACGGAGTCAGTGATGCAGTTCAGGGCCTTTACTCACAGTTCTTATTATCCAGACCACGTCTGCAGGTAACGGCTGCCCACGTCGTACTGTGCTCACCAGGTGAGGGGCTCAGACAACTCCCAGATAACTTTGGAGCGCTTCACAGGACCCCCTTTGTGTGTCCTTTGTCTGGCCTTTCTTACCAACACTTCTGTCCGGCTGCCTCGGGCCTCCTCTTGGTAAACTTGGCGCCAGTTTCCCTGACCCTATGTGGTGCCTTCCTAGCGGGTGGAGCAAGGGGCTGCGCCACATAAAATGTCAGAGCCTCCGGTTTCTAGCTGAGGGTCGTTTCCTGCCTCCACTAGTTCGGGGACCGGTCTCCCCCTTTGGCCTGACCCCTCCACGCAGGTGGATTCGGGCGTGCGGTGGCGATTTGCCCGTCCGCACCCCTGGGATCCCTTCATTCCTCGTTCCTGGAGCCTTCTCCGCTCCTCTTCCTTCCTTCTCCCTCTTGCAGGCCTGGGCCTCTGTTACTAGGCCCGCCTCCGGAGCAGAGCTCATGCAGAGCCCCTGCTCCCTGCCACTTCTGCTCAGACTTCTCTGCACTGAACTAAGATGGTGCCCACCTTTTATACTCCCTTCTCAATGCACCCAGGAACTGCTTCCTCCCTGCTCCTGCACTGCAGGGTTCCCCTTCCTCAGTGTTCCCTCCCCCCACTCCAGCCAGGGACAGAGACTGTCGTGCCCATCTCAGGGGCATATTGGTCGCCCTGCCCCACGGCAATGTGGTGTAATGCATGCAGGTGTCGGGTCCTGATCCACACTCCATCCTTATCTGAGAGTGAGATATCACACCTCTGGGTGAGGTGCAATACGTCTGTAGCAACCGAGCCCTCGGTGCTACAGTTCCATTTATCTTCAACCTAGGTGACGTATTGTGATACAGGGCCGTGATTTTGGCTATAAAAGGGTCCCCTAGACCCCTACCCCAAGCTTTTTAAGAGAATCATATATGGCGTGCCAGGAGACTCTATGGAATGCTTTCTCAGCATCCAACGAGAGTATCTACTTACAAATTTTTAACTGCATCTAGCCCAGGAAATACTTTGTGCCTAGTAGCAGTGTCTGCTAGTCAGCGGATTATCCCGGCTGTTAAGCAAGCTACACCACCTGTAGTTTGGACACTTAATTTTTTCAAAGGAAATGCTTCGGGACCACGGGATACTTAGTGAAGAGCATCAGGAGGCACCCCAAGGCATAGGGGCTGGGACTGGCACTAGGATGCCTTGCGGTGGACAGCCGAGCTCGATCCTTATAAAAGCTTTTTAACTGCAGCAGCTTTAGTGGACGCTACTGGAGCTGGAATTACGCGGCTGCTGGCATGAGACTTGCCCTCCAATAGATCCTTGTAAATGGATTTAAAGTGTATTCATTCAAATTAGAGGGACAATTTAAATTAAAAAGCTTAGAGCTGCCTCCACCACAGGGGGGCTCTCTCGACCCACCAGCGGACAGGCACCAGTATTGGGAGAGGGGGGCTGGCCGTCAGGGTTCACCGCGGCTCTGGCACAAACCCGGCGACACGGAGGTGGCACGGGCAGGAGCGGACTGGCCGTCTCGGCTTCTCACTTTTTGGATTTTAGAAGGGCATGACATGCCTATATCTGTGTCTCCCCCTCCTTTTACTCCTCCACCTCTTTTCTTTTCGCATGACTATATGTACTTGTCACTTTTCCATGTGTTAGTTGTGTCTTCTGAGCAGTTTGTCAGCTTTTGGACACCTTTGAAGGTGTTTTCTATGTGTTTCTATGTGTTTTTGTTTGCCTGCCATTGGTTTTAACGGTGTTCGAAGGTGTTCGACGAACAGTTCGACGAACAGTTCGGCGAACACACGGGTGTTCGACGAACCGAACCGAACTCGAACACTACGGGGGTGGCTCAACACTACTCTTGAGTGGGGGAGAAAGGTGGGCCCTCAAAATCAAATCCTCTGCTGGGCCCAATGTTTTTCAGTCTGACATTACTTCTCGGTGAGAGTTGTATTTCACCACAATCATATTCTTTAGCTCAGTGAAAGGACTGGTATAGAGAGAAACCGTATCTACTCCGGCTTTCATTTCATTTTGTTACTATGCCACCAGGCTCCGCCCATTGTCACACACGACCATGCCTGGCTGAATGTTCAGTGGTGAGAGCCACAGATTAGGCTGCTTTGTTACAGTTTTCAACAACTCTGCAGCAGTGGGCGGTTTGTCTCCTAAGCATTAAGCATGTTATCTTCAGCACAGCCTACTGCCGCTTGGCCAAGGCAGTGCTGCAGTACTTCCAGCTTGTGACTGAGGTGGTCATTTCAGAGATGGAGGCCGAACTGGAGGAGGAGGTGCAGGAGCTGAACAATGTGATTATATTGAGGTTACATTAGCGAGTCTGGTTTTTATACTAAAGAAAGATCCTACTGTGCTTTTAATTTTCTTTTCTTTTTTTTTAACATCTCTTCAAATGTGTATTGGAGTGTGTCTTAATTTTTGGTAGCCCTTGAAATTGTTGCATATGCAATAACAGTATAGGAGACACACTCCTTAACACTAGGACTACTGGACTCGTGACCCCGCCTAGAACTACTGAAAGGAGTCATTTTGACTCCTTGATTGTTTTCGTTTATTTTTAGAGTTTCATTTGTGGTTATTTATTAATAATTATATTTTTTGTAATGTATTATTATTGTGAGATCCAACAGTAATGCTTTTGATTGTTTTTTTTCTGCTTTTCTTATTTTTCTACAGAAAATAACAATAATTATAATAGACGTTTTTCAAACATTTTTTTTTATTCAAGTGCACACATATAAACAACAACTGAAGAACAAAAAGCAGAGAAAATGTAGGTGGAGGAGCATAAAAATGAAAATATGGCGCAGAATTCACCTTCTAAACATTTGGTGTTTCGCATTTTAGGCATTGCCTTTGATTTATGGCAGTACATTGCCCACATAAAGACTTACCACAAGTCTTACAATTTCCGACAGATCTATTTTTCTTGCACTTTTCTTTGATCTGGCAAAATTTTGTTTGAACCATCACTTCTGAGCATGTAGAAACTTGGGACGTGGAACCCTTTTCCCTATCTGTGACATAAGGACCACTCAACTCTCTCACAAGCGTTTGCAAAAATGCCTTGCGTGACATTTTTTGGTGGGTAATCTCCTTGAATATTATCCATGCATTTATACCCGCAAAGTCTAAGGCATTTTCAAATGCATGAACAGGCCATCTCCTTGTGCATGTTCGTGTGGTATATTTTCGTGCCATCTGATCCACTACATCTACTCCATATTTTGTTTCATTGTAAAACTTTACCGTTTCTGGAGTTTTTTTAGCGGAATCAGACGCAACAACAACATCTGGATGGACGGAACTCAAAATGACAACATTTTTGTTGGGCTTTCCTTGATATACTATAAGTGTAAAATTGTCTTCATTTCTAAACACTTTAGTGTTGTACAATTCCTCTTTCATGGATTTTATTTCTTTAGGCACTTCTCGCCTTATCTTGTTCAGTGTTCCCACGATGGTTGTTCCTTTGCTTTTTAGCTGTTTAGCTAATTTTACTGAAGTAAAATAATTATCGGTTGTAACATTGCGATTTTTTTTCAAAAACGGGTCCAATAACTTCATTACCACATGGTCAGCTAAACGGTCCTCAGCACGGCGTGTGTCATCTTTGCCTAGATAAGGGAAGCCATTTGCCAGATATTTGCTCCTCTTATCAACAGCTAGCCAATATTTGTGGCCATATTTATCTGGTTTGGAAGGCATGTACTGCGTGAATGGACACCTAGTTTTGCTTGGGAAAAGTTGCTCATCCACCGTTATGTATGGGCCAGGTTTGTAACACGCAATACAATTTTCAATAAACCTGTCCCACACAGTAGAAAATAGAGCAAACTTGTCCGTTTGCAGTCTCTCCGATCAAGTAGATTTCTCATCAAATCTGAGAAACCTCATAATTTCAACAAAGCGGTCCCTAGACATTGTCGCTTTGCAAAACGGTATTCCCCAGTCATTACACCAAATACTGCTAATCGAGTGACGGTTCGTGCCAGATATTCCACGAGCATAGAATATCGCAATGAATGCATCTAGCTCCTCATCAGATAGAGTAAACTGTAAATTATTGTTCCTGCATGCTTCTGCAAGCGTACAGTTCTTTATATGTGTCAATATATATGAATCAAAAAATAAACGCCATGCGCTCAAAGGACTATCGATAATGATATTTCTTCTGGCGTATCCTGTAGGGCCAGGTGCTTCTCGAAGAATATTTTGGCTGTCACACCTACCAGGCAAGTGTTCTCCAATTTCAACAGATTTCCATTGAATACCATCCGCTGAAACTAGTATCCTTCAGATTCGCCTTCTCTGGTGTTTGTTGTTGCATTACCTTCGCCGCCATCGTTATCTGTTGTTCTTTCATTTCTGGGACGTTTTGCTGATTTTTTTCTGTCCACGACCAGGAGGATGGTCACGAGGCAACATAACTGCATGAGCCCGATCCCCAGTTGATGTGCTTGGAATATCTGTAAAAAAGTTGATGAATATTTAGAATTTTTGTTTTGTAAGGGTCCGTGCACACTGGCTGGATTAGCGGCGGAATATCCGACCGGATATTCTCACCACAATCCGGCCCGTACCTGCCCGCTCAGGTACAGAGCGGAGTTTCATACCTGAAGCTCCGCTCCGAACCCCGGGCTGGAGCCGCTGTCTGAGACGGAGCCGTGCTCGCGCGTAAGCAAGCGCTGCTCTGTCCCTGACAGCGGCTCCAGCCCGGGGTTCGGAGCGGAGCTTCAGGCATGAGCGGGCAGGTACGGCCTGTATTGCGGCAAGAATATCCAGATGGCTATTCAGCCAGAATTCTGCTAGTGTGCACAGGCCCTAACTCAGTGTGTGGAAGAACAAATAAATACACATAACTACTTACCTTCTGGATTTGTTCCTTCTGAGTCTTCAGATTCACTTGATATGTTCTGAGGAATGAAATCTTCATCACTGTCAGAATCAAATACATGTTCCTGCAATTCGGATTCCGATTCATCCTCAGGTATGGATTGCAAAGTAGCCAGAATATCCTGAGGCTTTATCAAACGTCTTCTCTCCATATTCCTCACAAATTCCATAATTCTATATAGTTCCCTGCTGAAAAATAGAAATGAAATGAAAACTAAAAGAAATAATAACTGTTCTGCCACCTTCAAAAGTAGGTGGGCTGAATCAGTTGACAGACAGCTAAACTATTTCATAACAATTCATACCTGTATGAGTCTTCAGAGCTCGTATGTCTGCATCTGTTCTCTTTGTCTCTTCAGCTGAACTGAAAGTAAAGTTACTATCCAGAATACTGTCTCCTGCTAGGACCTTAGAAAAACACCACCCTTCATTAGCATAAGATAAGAGCCTAGAGTAAACAAGCTATTTTGTTCAGCATTACACAGTAATACAAGCAGGTAAAACACAAGGAAAATGTGAAAAGTTGACATGTAAATTGAACTACATCTATATGAACATCAGGGTAAATAAGACAGAGTGAAAAAATTATGCACAAAACTTTATAGCAACATTTAGTGACAAAAGGACCTCAAAATATAGTAGGGAGTCAAAATGACTCCCTTCAGTAGTTCTTGGTAAATTTTGAAAAAAACGCGCAAATTTTTCACCAAAATTATTTATTCTCACAAAATCTTTTTTCACATCATATTTGAGGAAAAGTCACCGAGTTTCAAGCCGGAATTCTGAAAAATGTAGTCACAGAAGAGAAATAAAAAACGAAAGGAGTCAAAATGACTCTGTAGCACCCTGAGGATTCGGCTGCTACAGGAGTATTGCACCTCAACCCAGAGGTGTGATATTCCACTCCCGGGTAAGGATGGAGTGTGGAACTGAGCTCGGTAGGCTGCATGCACTACACACATCCCATTTCCGAGGAGCAGACCGACGGTACTCCCACTTAGAAATGTGCAGGTACGACCGAGTCTGTTCCTGGCTGGAGTGGGAGGGGGGTGGTACATCCCAAGTAGTGTAGGGGCAGATAGGGGGAGCAGCCTGGGTAAAGATAGGAGCTCATTGGGTGCTGGTCACCTGAGCTCACACATAGAGGGTGTATATAAGGTGGGCACCAACTAAGATCAGGGTCAGATGCAGAGGATCAGATGCAGAGAGTCAGTCAGCTGCAGAGAACAAGTCAGGAGCAGAGGAGAGAAGAAAGACAAAGACCCAGAGTGAGAGAGGAGAAAAGAGAGAGACCCAGAGCACAGAAGAGAAGGACTCTGAGATCCCAACTCAAAGCACCGGGTGAAGAGTCGGCATCAGGGTACCGGAACCCAAGCTGGTGGGGGTAAAAACATTCCCCAGCCAGAGACCGGAGACCGTGGGCAGCGTCTGCCACGGTCACCCATCACATCCACCCCGAAGGCACACCACATGAAGGGTCAGGGAACCCAGGGCCAAGGGTGTCCCAACAGAAGGCCCGAGGGAGCTGGACCTAGGTGGATTACTGGTGGGGACGGCCAGAGAACGGGACAGAAAGAGAGCTCAGGGCCACGCTCCGGACTTGTTTGGGGGTTGGCTGGATCCAGGACCTGGTGGACGCAGCACGGCTCGGGTGGTCACTAGCAGCTGGAGTGACCAGTACAACATCTGCAGTAAGTAAACACCCTTAACTGCACAACCCGACTCTGTCTTCACTGCCGTCTGCACTACACCACCACAACCCCCATCCTCTGCGCCTGTCCCCTCTGAGGCTATACCCCTCCCGTTGGGGGTTATCCCACCAAGCTGCGCACCCACCATCAGCCTCAGCGGACCCTGCTGCAGCGGCGGCCACAGTGACCGCATCACAACGGGTGGCGTAGTCGACACAAAAGAACTCTTAATAACATCTGTAGGACTGCCACATAACACTGAGCTTGACGCCCTGGGCACGGGGCCGGGTCACAGCCGCTCGGAGACTACAACCCCCCATCTGATCCGGTGCCGGGTATTCCCCTCAAAAAGGAATATGTCCCAGGGGGCGCGTCAACTTTGGCGTAGTCGGCAGGATTACGTGCCCGCAACACCCGGGTACTGCGTGCCTGAAGAAAAGTGCAAGTTTACCTCAGAAAGAAGTCTCCCGCCGGTTCCGGAGGGTGCACGCCATCGGACTCCATCACCAGTCGTTTCCCGCCGATTGTCCGCCATTTCCAACTTGTTCCCGCCATCTGCAGAGTTTCCCGCCACTGGGCGACGCTTCCCGCCAAAACCGCAGATTTCCCGCCTTGGAAGAGCAGCGGACGCCATTATGGGCGTGCCAAAGGAGGGCAAGAGGCCACCTCCCATCGTGGGCCAGGACAGAAAATGGCGCCAAAAGTGGAAACCGCCCCCACCAACAGAGACTGTGATGCTAGAGGTGTCTGTCAGCGTGAAAGAACTACCCCTGGAGCTGACAGTCACCGAGTGGCCCCGGGACCGCCCTCGAAGTGGGAGGAGACGAGAGAAAAGAACAAAGATGGGTGCCGCCTGGAGCAGTCTGGAGCGAGCGCACCCGGAGACAAGAAGTCTGGAGAGGAGTAGCAGAGAAGCTCACCCGGAGATGTCCAGAGAGCAGAGCAGCACCGGCCCGCTGGCCAGGAGCCTGCTGGAAGAAGAGCAGAGCAGCACCGACCCGTTGGTCAGGAGCCTGCTGGACACCACGACCCCACTAGGCCTAGTGGAGGTCCTTGCACAGCTCCCCCGAGACCGGGAGTGTGCGCAGACTGCCCTGGAGGGCCTCGCACGGAGGATGGCCCGGGTACAGCGCGAGATATTGGTGGAATGGAGCCGGGAGATGGCCCAGCAAGCTGAAACCAAGACGCAAGCTGAAACCAAGACCCGGAGCACGCCAGCCGAGATGAGGAAGGAGACCGCCTCTGAGGATGGCGCGGGAGGACCCAAGGCCGGAGACGGCGCTGAGGAGGGAGCCGAACGCATGGAGGCAGGTAAAGGGGACGTCTACACCCCAAGCCGGGACACCGCTTACCTGCCCCAGCTCCCCGTCGCAGAGCCCGAAAGTCCCCCTGCTGTGCCCGAAAACGCCATGTCACCGACGCAGACTAGGCCCCAACCGGAAGCCGCCGCCGCGACCCCTGTGACGTCACACGCCTCGACCCCGAGCGTGACCAAGCAGGAAGTACCACCAGCCTGGTCACAGGGCCTAGAATTCCCGGGCGCCGCAACACCAACAGCGCCCCCTACCTCTGCGGAGCCTCCGGCCTGGTCGCAAGGCCAGGTAGCCCAGGGCGCCGCCGTATTAACGGTGCCCTTCACCTTCCAGGTGCCCCAGGCCTGGCCGCAAGGCCTGGGCAACCCGGGCGCCACCACCACCACGCCCGCACCCGTAAAACCAAGGGTGCCGCGTCTGGGAGAGGACTTGTTTGCCCAGCACACGTGGCCGGACGGGCAGCCTTTCGTCTGGCCCCAGAAATATTACGAACTGGAGCACCAGAGGAGGGTTGGGGCCATGTGTGCACCCCTGATTCCGGCTCCGAAGCCCGTAATAAGGATCTCGCCCCCGCTAGCGGAAGCGCAGTTTGAGTGGGACCCCACCGGAGAAGATCTAATGGGGTTCACTCAGGAAACTAGGGCAGCTGCAGCAGAGCGTGCGGAGTGCTGCCGCCAACAGCTCGAGGAGTTTGCGAGGGAGCGGAGAGAGAGGCGGGTCCGGGAACAACAGGCCCAAATAAGGAGCGCCGAGCAAAAGAGCCGGACCAGGAGGGACCCCCGTGCAGCGCACAGTCCCCGTACCACCGGGACTGTAATCAAGTTCAACCAGCAGCATGGGTGGGGCTTCATTAGAGACAACAACACCCCCGGCGACGTCTTTGTCACGCGCAGAGACGTGGAGTCCCATCTGCCGGAGGGGCACAGAGGTCGTGACCTCTACATCGGAGACGAGGTCACCTTTACCCGGCACAAGTGTGCCAAGGGACCTTATGCCCTCCACGTACACCGCCTGACGGAGGAGGAGTTGCGGTGCGAGGAGGAGGAGCAAGAGGACCCGGACGGGTCTGAAGTTGCCACCAGCTATAAGCAAAGAGCAGGAGGAAGACGCCGTTGAGTGCGGCAGAGCAAGTGATGTAAATAGTTACCCGACCGGGTACCAAAGAAACTGTTGATACATATATATAGTCCCCGTTGGGACCAGCTGAGTGAACTGTTTACCCGTTAACCCCTTAATCCATACCAGGCTGAGGACTGTGAGCAGCCATTCCCTTCCCTTTACCTGGCCGAGGACTGAGAGCGGCCATATCCCTGTATATAGTTGCGCTTCCTAAAGCGCCCCCTACCGGTTTTATAGGAAAACCAGTTTTTCTAAGAGACTGTCGCACTTTTCCCGGACACACGTTGCACAGTGTCCGGAGGAGGAACCTGAAACAAGAAACGACTACGAGAATGTTTATATGAAAAGTTTTATATATATAATGTTTTATATGTTTTATTATGTTTATATGAAAAAAAAAAATTTTTGTATGTTTTGGTGTTTTTGTCTTTACAGCCCGAGGACGTGCTGTGATTTACCAGGGGGGAATGTAGCACCCTGAGGATTCGGCTGCTACAGGAGTATTGCACCTCAACCCAGAGGTGTGATATTCCACTCCCGGGTAAGGATGGAGTGTGGAACTGAGCTCGGTAGGCTGCATGCACTACACACATCCCATTTCCGAGGAGCAGACCGACGGTACTCCCACTTAGAAATGTGCAGGTACGACCGAGTCTGTTCCTGGCTGGAGTGGGAGGGGGGTGGTACATCCCAAGTAGTGTAGGGGCAGATAGGGGGAGCAGCCTGGGTAAAGATAGGAGCTCATTGGGTGCTGGTCACCTGAGCTCACACATAGAGGGTGTATATAAGGTGGGCACCAACTAAGATCAGGGTCAGATGCAGAGGATCAGATGCAGAGAGTCAGTCAGCTGCAGAGAACAAGTCAGGAGCAGAGGAGAGAAGAAAGACAAAGACCCAGAGTGAGAGAGGAGAAAAGAGAGAGACCCAGAGCACAGAAGAGAAGGACTCTGAGATCCCAACTCAAAGCACCGGGTGAAGAGTCGGCATCAGGGTACCGGAACCCAAGCTGGTGGGGGTAAAAACATTCCCCAGCCAGAGACCGGAGACCGTGGGCAGCGTCTGCCACGGTCACCCATCACATCCACCCCGAAGGCACACCACATGAAGGGTCAGGGAACCCAGGGCCAAGGGTGTCCCAACAGAAGGCCCGAGGGAGCTGGACCTAGGTGGATTACTGGTGGGGACGGCCAGAGAACGGGACAGAAAGAGAGCTCAGGGCCACGCTCCGGACTTGTTTGGGGGTTGGCTGGATCCAGGACCTGGTGGACGCAGCACGGCTCGGGTGATCACTAGCAGCTGGAGTGACCAGTACAACATCTGCAGTAAGTAAACACCCTTAACTGCACAACCCGACTCTGTCTTCACTGCCGTCTGCACTACACCACCACAACCCCCATCCTCTGCGCCTGTCCCCTCTGAGGCTATACCCCTCCCGTTGGGGGTTATCCCACCAAGCTGCGCACCCACCATCAGCCTCAGCGGACCCTGCTGCAGCGGCGGCCACAGTGACCGCATCACAACGGGTGGCGTAGTCGACACAAAAGAACTCTTAATAACATCTGTAGGACTGCCACATAACACTGAGCTTGACGCCCTGGGCACGGGGCCGGGTCACAGCCGCTCGGAGACTACAACCCCCCATCTGATCCGGTGCCGGGTGTTCCCCTCAAAAAGGAATATGTCCCAGGGGGCGCGTCAACTCCATCAGTAGTTCTAGTGTTAATAATGGGAAGGACAATTCAAATAGATTCTATATTCGAGAATATTAACTGTCGTAATTGAAATTATTTTACGAGTGAGGTATCGCAATATGTATAGCATATTACACTGATCCAGCCAGGTATTATTGCCTTATACTGCGTGCTGTTGGTGCTGTCCTAAATAATTTAAAATCTATTCTATTCCCTATTGATAATGCTGTGAGATGCACTTACAATATGAACAGGTGCTGCTGCTAGGTGGTATCATCACCAGCTGCAGATGAATGTACATTCTGGTCACTAAAATGTCTTCCACAGTCCATAACTTTATTTCTTTTTTTATTTCTTTGGCCTTATATACAAGTCATTACCTTGGAAAGAATATTTCTTAATCTTTTTTTCATTTTAGCTTGTTTTTTGTATGTTTTTTTTTGTCAGTCCGCAAAAGTGGCGTAATACTCTGACAACATTGTTCACAGATATGCTATTTGTCAGTGGCCAAGTGAGAATAGGTTTGAACCCACAACTGCAATACTTTAAATGGAGTGAAATATTTGACACGCTGACAATAATTGCTGGATTATTAGGGCAGTCATATGGCATAACGTCTAATGGCCACGGTTTCAGGCAGTCACCTAATAGTATGGTATTTGTCAGCGACCAAATGTCAATTGGGTCAACAAAACACAGGTGGCTGACTTTAAAAGTAGTGGAATATTTGGCACGCTCCACAATATTTCTGTATTATTATGGCAATCATATGGATCACATGCGTCTGATCATTGAAAAAAGTTCCTCTGCTTCCACAATACAGTAATATTAATAAAACTAAAATTATCTGCCTGTATTCTGCAAACAAGCAAAGGGAGCTGTAAATGGGTGTACACTGACACACTGCTGCAATCTATAAATGGAAGACAATATTTTCCACGTCCACTAAAAATGGCTGGATTTGAACCGCAGTTATATGTGATACGTGTGACAGAGAACTTCAGCTTTAAATAGTAGGCCTGTAGTTTACTAATACTATTCTTAAGAGACCTAGTGTGAGTAGCTTGACCGACACACTGCAATGAAATGGAAGGCAGAAATGGCTGATTTTGGAACACTGTTATATGTGATATGTCTGATAGAGAACCACTGTTTTAAATAGCAGACCTGTAATTAACTAATGTTATTCTACACAGAGACGTAGTGTGAAAAGCTTGACCGACACACTGCAATAGAATGAAAATGGAGGCCAATATTTTCCACATTCAGTTCAAATTTCTGGATTTTCATCACTGAAATATGGAACAGATCCAGCTGTATTCTGCAGTGCTAACAAGAATACAGACCAGAAAAATTGTGTATTCTGGAATGCTTTTTTATCAAATAACCAGGATTAAGATAAAAAAATTGCCCTGGCCACTGATATCTTGGGCTATGTCTACAGATATCTGTACTTATTACAGCAGCAGACAGGACGTTCAATTGCACTGCACTATTGCGCTATTTGCACTGCAGTCTGCAACATACACTGCCTGCTTGCCTAACTCCTGCCCAACACTGATTATATGCTGCTGGATTAGTCCTCAGAAGGATGCTTAGTACAGATGAATATATATATATATATATGTATATATATGTATATATATATATATATTTATATTGTGGAATAATTGTACTAACAGGACATTCAATGGACCCTCTTGCAGTATATGCACTTTAGTCTGCCACATACCCTGCCTGCCTGCCTAGCTCCTGCTGAACAGCTGGAAAAACAGACAGCGTCCACTTCAGGGTGTCATAAGGATGTAAACCTTTTTTATTCCACATTGTCAAAAAGACCACACAACGTTTCAACTCCAAGGAGTCTTTATCAAGAGCATACACATAGTCCAACATGGTGGTCTTATATAGTCAACAACATAGACCAATTACTACCCAAGCCCACCCACTAAAACATCATCACATAGATATAAAATAACATACATCAGAGTATTTCAACATACATACAAACATTATAGTAGTATACCATTACATAAATAGAAGGAAAATATAATGCTTAACAAATATGTATATATATTGATCCTAGGTATAAAACTCCCACTAACCAATCAGTGAGATGCATCATCACCTTGAATACCGACCACCAATTACCTTCTGTAGAGTCACAGATGAACAACCTTAATACTAAAAATACATCTCACCTGGGGACATTGATAAAATAAGCTAATCCCCTCATAAAGCTTCATCTCCATGGAAGCCAAAGAAACTATCACCACCTCCTATCCCTTGTATGTTATAAGAGCACAAGCTATCACACAGAGTAGGCGGTCACATGACCACACTCCTTGATTACCACACCCAGGAACTAACATCACTGCCCACATGATCTCTGCAAGCCCTAAACATTGCACAGAATGCGGTCACATGACCGCTACTGCCACAATGTACCTGCCCACAGTCCTTAAAATCAAAAGTGCAGTCACATGACCACTACTACCGTGGTATATACACCCACATTCCTACAATTTAACCCATGCTTTCAAAAATAGCATGGAAGCGTGTACATCACTAGATGTTTACTGCACAATTTCTATTAATGAAGCAGGCAGATATTACCCATATTTAACCAACCCAGGCTACAAATCCAGGCAAAACATGCCGGAACCAACCCCATGTTAATCTAATCATGTCTATGCCAGACATACAGTGGTGGCCAAAAAGTATTGGCACCCCTGCAATTCTGTGAGATAATACTCAGTTTCTTACTGAAAATGATTGCAATCACAAATTCTTTGGTATTATTCTCTTCATTTAATTTCTTGCAAGGAAAAAACACAAAAGAGAATGAAGCAAAAATCAAATCATTGATCATTTCACACAAAACTCAAAAAATGGGTGAGACAAAAGTATTGGCACCCTCAGCATAATACTTGGTTGCACAACCTTTAGCCAAAATAACTGCGAACAACCGCTTCCGGTAACCATCAATGAGTTTCTTACAATGCTCTGCTGGAATTATAGACCATTCTTCTTTGGCAACCTGCTCCAGGTCCCTGATATTTGAAGGGTGCCTTCTCCAAACTGCCATTTTGAGATCTCTCCACAGGTGTTCCATGGGATTCAGGTCTGGACACATTGCTGGCCACCTTAGAAGTCTCCAGTGCTTTCTCTCAAACCATTTTATAGTGGTTTTGGAAGTGTGTTTTGGGTCATTGTCCTGCTGGAAGACCCATGACCTCTGAGGGAGACCCAGCTTTCTCACACTGGGCCCTACATTATGCTGCAAAATTTTTTGGTAGTCTTCAGACTTCATAATGCCATGCACACGGTCAAGCAGTCCAGTGCCAGAGGCTGCAAAGCAACCCCAAAACATCAGGGATCCTCTGCCATCTTTGACTGTAGGGACTGTGTTCTTTTCTTTGAATGCCTCTTTTTTTTCCTGTACACTCTATGTTGATGCTTTTTCCCAAAAAGCTGTACTTTTGTCTCATCTGACCAGAGAACATCCTTCCAAAACGTTTTAGGCTTTCTCAGGTAAGTTTTGGCAAACTCCAGTCTGGCTTTTTTATGTCTCGGGGTAAGAAGTGTGGTCTTCCTGGGTATCCTACCATACAGTCCCTTTTCATTCAGATACTGATGGATAGTACGGGTTGACACTGTTGTACCCTCGTACTGCAGGACAGCTTGAACTTGTTTGGATGTTAGTCGAGGTTCTTTATCCACCATCCGGACAATCTTGCGTTGAAATCTCTCGTCAATTTTTCTTTTCCGTCCACATCTAGGGAGGTTAGCCACAGTGCCATGGGCTTTAAACTTCTTGATGACACTGCTCACGGAAGACACAGGAACATTCAGATCTTTGGAGATGGACTTGTAGCCTTGAGATCGCTCATTCTTCCTCACAATTTGGTTTCTCAAGTCCTCAGACAGTTCTTTGGTCTTCTTTCTTTTCTCCATGCTCAATGTGGTACACACAAGGACACAGGACAGAGGTTGAGTTAACTTTAATCCATGTTAACTGGCTGCAAGTGTGATTTAGTTATTGCCAACACCTGTTAGGTGCCACAGGTAAGTTAAAGGTGCTGTTAATTACATGAATTAGAGAAGCATCACATGATTTTTCAAACAGTGCCAATACTTTTGTCCACCCCCTTTTTAGGTTTGATGTGGAATTATATCCAATTTGGCTTTAGAACAATTCTTTTTGTGTTTTTTCATTGAAGACAAATTAAATGAAGATAATAATACCAAAGAATTTGTGATTGCAATCATTTTCAGGAAGAAACTGAGTATTATCTGACAGAATTGCAGGGGTGCCAATACATTTGGCCACCTCTGTAGATAGCCAATCCTGGCCATGACCTTTTTCATACATAGAAAAACAACTATTGGTCACAGCACGTGCATCCAAACTATATAACATAACTACAAAAGGGGTAGAAAAATATCAATCAAAAAGGAAAAGGGAACAAGAGGGGAAAATAAAAAAATAAATCCATTAAAGAATAGAGGTATCTCGTTCATGAGGTGAAGGCAGAATAACCATAGCAACATTAGCATATAATCCAATATTTATTAATTTTTAGCGTTGAGCGAGCATGCTCGACACTGCTCGGTACTCGCCCGAGCATCACGCTACTCGGGATGTTTGGCGAGCACTGAGCATTTCCGGGTTACTAGGGCGGGAGCTCGGGTCTCCGCCCTGCATGTTTGGCGCTCTTTACAGAGCCAATGAACATGCAGGGATTGCCAGCCAGTCAATGTAATGCCGCAGCCATGTTGGTTGTGGGCATTACATTGATTGGCTGGCCGCACAGCATCACCTCGAGTATTTAAAACCGGTCGCCACCATCTTGGACCCAGACGGCCGGGATCAGACAATGTCGGGAAAGTGCTGCTGATTTATGGAGAAATATATACTGCAAAATAGATAGTGTAGGGTCTCTAAAGCATGCCAAATCAAACAAACAGTCCTTCTCAGGACTAATATCCATCCCAGATGTCAGGCAGGCAGTATGTATAGGAGATGCATTGGTTATACCAGCAAACGCTGCATTACAGTCCTGTGTGTTGCTCCTGCTGCTGAAATTGCTAGACTCAGCTCAAGGTCTCGGGGTCCAGTAAAAATCCTCTTTTTATTTTTCCTCTTTCACACTGTACAAATACCCATCTTATTAACCTTTTGTTGTCCCCTCCCCCAAAAAAAAAGTGTGTCTGTGAGTGTTCAGACACAAATGGAACTGTTTAAAAGTTTCTGGTGTAGACCACATAACTATATTTGTGGTTTTGCAGTTCCACGGTTCAAATCTCTGTATTATCCACTTTTTGGCCTTTTTTACATAAAAAAAACAGTTTGAGTGTGTCGCACACTGTTCAGCCGCAAATATATCTATTTAAAAAGTCTGGCATATGCCAGTAAATTATAACTGTGGTTTTGCAGTTCCACGGTTCAAATCTCTGTATTATCCAGCTTTTGGTATTTTTTCCATAAAGAAAAACAGTAATAATGTCTCCCTGGTTGTTCAGACACAAATATATCTGTTTAAAAGATTTTGGTGTAGGCCACATAACTATATTTGTGGTTTTGCAGTTCCATGGTTCAAATCTCTGTATTATCCACTTTTGGGCCTTTTTTACTTGAAAAAAACAGTTTGCATGTGTCGCTCACTGTTCAGCCGCAAATATATCTATTTAAAAAAGTCTGGTATACGCTAGTAAATTATAACTGTGGTTTTGCAGTTCCACGGTTCAAATCTCTGTATAATCCAGCTTTTGGTATTTTTTCCGTAAAGAAAAACAGTAATAGTGCCTCCCTGATTGTTTAGATACAAAAATATCTGTTTGAAAGATTCTGGTGTATGCCACCTAACTATATTTGTGGTTTTGCAGTTCCACGGTTCAAATCTCTGTATTATCCACTTTTTGGCCTTTTTTACATAAAAAAAACCAGTTTGAATGTGTCGCTCACTGTTCAGCCGCAAACATATCTATTTAAAATAGTCTGGCATATGCCAATAAATTATAACTGTGGTTTTGCAGTTCAACGGTTCAAATCTCTGTATTATCCAGCTTTTGGCCTGTTTTACGTTAAAAAAAAACAGTAATAGTGTCTCCCTGTCTGTTCAGACACAAATATATCTGTTTAAAAGATTCTGGTGCAGGCCAGAGAAATAGAACTGTGGTTTACCTCTTCCACAGTTCTAATCGCCTTTTTCTTACCCTTTTCCATTGATTGTGCGAGTGTAAGCTATTTTACTTCATTTCGAATGAGCAAGGCGCGTGGCAAGGGACGTGGAACTGGGCGTTCTGGTGATGGTACGTGCAGAGGACGGGGTCGTGGCCTAGGTGAAAATGTGCCACAACCAACAGCCACATCTTCTCGCTCCCACTTCTAATAGGGAAGCACACAACAACACGAGTATTGCGAACTGAGCAGTGTGAACAGGTTATTAATTGGATAGCAGATAAAACTTCCAGTTACCTGGGCACCACCACCTTCGGTCTGTCTTCCACAGGGTCAACTCATAGTAGCCATGAGTCTCGACTGCATACTCCTCCTCATCCTGATGCTCCTTCCTCCCACCATGCCGAGTGTCGTCAGACAGCAACTGATCCCACAGTTGAACACTCTGAAGTGCTGTTCACTGGTCCATTTCCATATTTGTGCCCCTCGCCTGCTCCGCTTGAAGTGGTGGAAGAGGAGATCCCATGTAGCGATGCCCAAATATTTGAACAGCCATGGCCACAGGAAGGCGACGCTGGCAATTTGTAACAAGAGGTGGATGATGATGAGTCACAATTGCCACGAGGTGAGGAGGGGGATCGTGGTGTGGAAGTTTGAAGAGAAGGAGGTGGTGGATGATCTAGTAACTGACGCAACGTGTCAGGAGGACACACAGAGCGAGGCCAGCATCACACAGGGGGAGGAAGGCAGAGTACCCCAACAGGCAGGAAGAAGCAGTGTGTGGCCACACACAGAAGGCGGGCAACCGTTCCCCGTAACACCAACACGAGGGATGATGCCAGTGCAACCGGTAGATCTTCCAGAGTCTGAAAGTTTTTTAAAGACCATTTTTACCAGCTTCCATGCCAGCATCAGCAGCGGTGACAAAACTACCAGCCTGACCACCACCAGCATGATCAGGCACATGTCAGCAAAGCACCTGACTTTGTAGGGCAAACCCCAGGGTCCACGACCAGTGTCAGCAGGTGTCACCACTGCTTTTTCCACTGTTGTGCGTGTAAGAGAACCCCCTGTTGTGCATGCAAGGCAATCCCCTATCCATATTGCATGCAAAGATGCCCCCTCCTCTCAGTCTTCACTTGTTATGGCAGTTTCTCAAGAAACAGCAACCACGTTCACATCCCACGGCAGCGTTCAATTGTCCTTATCCCAGACCTTTGAACGAAAGTGCAAATTCTCAACCAACATCCCACAGGCCACAGTCCTAAATTCACTCATTTCCCGACTGCTTGCGTTGGAAATTCTGCCTTTTAGGCTTGTGGAGACGGAATCCTTCTGCAACCTCATGGCGGTGGCCGTCCCTCGGTACTCGGTTCCCAGCCGACACTATTTTGCCCGGTGTGCCATCCCTGCCCTACACAAGCATGTATCCCAAAACATCTGCCGTGCCCTCAACAACGCAGTTACTGGGAGAGTCCACCTGACAACGAACACGTGGACAAGTGCTTGTGGCCAGGGACGGTACATCTCCCTGACGGCACACTGGGTAAACATAGTTGAAGCTGGGACCCAGTCGGACCTTGGGACTGAACACATCCTCCCCACACCGAGGATTGCGGGCCCTATATCAGTCAGAGATGCCCCCACAGTGTACAGCTCCTGTGCATCATCCTCCTCCTTATCTTCATGTTCAGCCTCCATCTCAGATATCACCACATCATTTACAAGCTGGAAGCACTGCAGTACTGCTTCCGCCAAGCGGGAACAGGCTGTGATGAAACTCCAAAGCATAGGTGATAAACCTCACACTGCTTGTGAGTTGTGGACAGCTGTGAAAGAGCAGGCAGATCTGTGGCTGAGACCGCTGTACCTACATCCACTCATGGTCATGTGTGACAATGGCCGTAGCCTGGTGGCGGCTCTGAGGCGAGGCGAGATCACACATGTACCTTGCATGGCTCATTTGCTTAACCTCGTGGTTCAGCGGTTTCTTAAATCGTACCCCGAGTTGCCAGATCTGCTCGTCAAAGTAAGCCGCCTGTATGCTCATTTTTGCAAGTCGGCTACAGCTTCCGCCGCCCTTGCTGTGTTGCAGCAGGGTTTGCAGCTTCCGTCACACCGATTGGTGTGTGATGTCCCCACACGTTGGAACTCTTCCCTCCACATGTTGCAAAGAATTTGTGAGCAGAAGAGAGCAGTTGTGGAGTACCATCTGCAACCAGGCCGTCGATATTCAGGTCAGACTCCACACATAAGACCTCAGGAGTGGACCTGGATGTAACATCTTGACAAACTTTGAGGAGTCCACCAAGATGGTGAGTAGCGATGACTCCATCATTAGCATCAGCATCCCACTTGTCTGTCTTTTGCAACGTTCTCTGCAGAGAATTAAAGAGGAGGCATTGCAGCCAGAGTATGATGAGATGGATCAAGAAGCCGTAGCGGGTGATTACACACAGCCCAGCCTCATCTCATCCCAACGTGCTTTGGGGACAATAAGGGAGAGGAGGAGGAGTAGAAAGAACAGGAGCTGATATCATGCGCTGTAGACGGTAGTACCTGTACCACTGTCATACCGTCGGTTCAGCGTGGGTGGCCTGAGGAAAGGGGGGAGGAGGAGGAGGAGGAGAGCATGGTCAGTCGTCATCTTGGTGAGGACACGGAAGTCTTGCCCGTTACCAGTCTGGCACACATGGCTAACTTTATGTTACGCTGCCTTAACCGTGACCCTTGCGTTGTCAAAATGTTGTGTGACAGTCATTACTGGTTGGTGACACTTTTAGACCACTGCTACAAGGAGAACTTTCACTGTCTTATTCCTGAGGTGGAGAGGTCTACAAAAATGTGGCAGTACCAGAAGGCCCTTGCTGCAGAACTGTTAAAAAAATTCCCATCTAAACACGCTAGCAGCAGAGGTCACAGTTCATTGTCCAACCAAGGCGTACAGGCGAGAGAGACGCAACTCCAATCCAGCAGATGCAGGGGAACACTGTCATCGTTCTGGGACAGTTTTCTGAGACCCGCCCAGCTTACAGGCCCTGAGGCGTGGGGTACTCTCACAAGGAGTGGAAAGTTTCCAAAGATGGTGAGGGAGTACCTTGCCTACCGTACCAGCATCCTCCGTGATTCCTCTGTGTCTTTTAATTTTTGGGTATCCAAGCTGGACAATTGGAATGAACTTGCTCTGTACGCCTTGGATGTCCTGGCCAGCCCTGCCGCTAGCGTGTTATCGGAGCGTGTTTTTAGTGCCGCTGGGGGAATTATAACTGATAAGCGCACTCGCCAGTCAACTGACAATGCTGATAAGCTGACCCTTATCAAAATGAACAAGGGATGGATTGGGCTAGACTTCTCATCACCACCAAATGACAGCAGAATAGCATAAAGTCAAATCCAATGTGTTATTTCGGGAAGAGTATTCCCATGCACCGCTTCGCACCCACACATGGGTATACGCTTCCTCATTTCGGCTGCATTTTGCTCTTCTTCTAATCTTCAGCCTCCACCACCACAATACCACCAGGGTGACCTTGGTCCCTGTTGCCAGCATTGCAAGTTCCTCCATCCTAATTTTTGGCAGCTTTTGCTTGGAAGGCATAGGCAAAGACTATGGGAGACCCCTTCCCCAATAATGGGAATAATGTTTTTAATATGCTGTACTGAATGCTTCTTGTAAGGGGCATTGCAAGTTCCTCCATCCTAATTTTTGGCATCTTTTGCTTGGTAGGCAGAGGCAAACACTATGGGAGTCCCACTCCTCAATAATGGGAATAATCTTTTTAGGATGCTGTACTGAATGGCTCTTGTTTGCCAGCATTTCAAGTTCCTCCGTCCTAATTTTTGGCGGCTTTTGCTTGGAAGGCATAGGCAAAGACTATGGGAGACCCACTCCCCAATAATGGGAATAATTTTTTTAAGATGCTGTACTGCATGGCTCTTGTAAGGGGCACTGCAAGTTCCTCCATCCTAATTTTTGGCAGCATTTGCTACGAAGGCACAGGCAAAGACTATGGGAGACGCACTCCCCAATAATGGGAATAATGTTTTTAAGATGCTGTTCTGCATGGCTCTTGCTTGCCAGCATTGCAAGTTGCTCCATCCTAATTTTTGGCTGCTTTTGCTTGGAAGGCATAGGCAAAGACTATGGGAGACCAACTCCTCAATAATGGGAATAATGTTTTTAAGATGCTGTACTGCATGGCTCTTGTAAGGGGCATTGCAAGTTCCTCCATCCTAATTTTTGGCAGCTTTTGCTTCGAAGGCATAGGCAAAGACTATGGGAGACCCACTCCCCAATAATGGGAATAATGTTTTTAAGATGCTGTACTGCATGGCTCTTGTTTGACAGCACTGCAAGTTGCTCCATCCTAATTTTTTGCAGCTTTTGCTTGGAAGGCATAGGCAAAGACTATGGGAGACCCACTCCCCAATAATGGGAATAATCTTTTTAAGATGCTGTACTGCATGGCTCTTGTTTGCCAGCATTGCAAGTTCCTCCATCCTAATTTTTGGCAGCTTTTGCTTGGAAGGCATAGGCAAAGACTATGGGAAACCCACTCCCCAATAACGGGAATAATGTTTTTAAGATGCTGTACTGCATGGCTCTTGTAAGGGGCACTGCAAGTTACTCCATCCTAATTTTTGGCAGCATTTGCTTCGAAGGCATAGGCAAAGACTATGGGAGACGCACTCCCCAATAATGGGAATAATGTTTTTAAGATGCTGTACTGCATGGCTCTTGCTTGCCAGCATTGCAAGTTGCTCCATCCTAATTTTTGGCAGCTTTTGCTTGGAAGGCATAGGCAAAGACTATGGGAGACCAACTCCTCAATAATGGGAATAAAGTTTTTAAGATTCTGTACTGCATGGCTCTTGTAAGGGGCATTGCAAGTTCCTCCATCATAATTTTTGGCAGCTTTTGCTTGGACGGCATAGGCAAAGACTATGGGAGACCCACTACCCAATAATGGGAATAATGTTTTTAAGATGCTGTACTGCATGGGTCTTGTTTAGTGTTGAGCCACCCCCGTAGTGTTCGAGTTCGGTTCGGTTCGTCGAACACCCGTGTGTTCGCCGAACTGTTCGTCGAACTGTTCGTCGAACACCTTCGAACACCGTTAAAACCAATGGCAGGCAAACAAAAACACATAGAAACACATAGAAAACACCTTCAAAGGTGTCCAAAAGCTGACAAACTGCTCAGAAGACACAACTAACACATGGAAAAGTGACAAGTACATATAGTCATGCGAAAAGAAAAGAGGTGGAGGAGTAAAAGGAGGGGGAGACACAGATATAGGCATGTCATGCCCTTCTAAAATCCAAAAAGTGAGAAGCCGAGACGGCCAGTCCGCTCCTGCCCGTGCCACCTCCGTGTCGCCGGGTTTGTGCCAGAGCCGCGGTGAACCCTGACGGCCAGCCCCCCTCTCCCAATACTGGTGCCTGTCCGCTGGTGAGTCGAGAGAGCCCCCCTGTGGTGGAGGCAGCTCTAAGCTTTTTAATTTAAATTGTCCCTCTAATTTGAATGAATACACTTTAAATCCATTTACAAGGATCTATTGGAGGGCAAGTCTCATGCCAGCAGCCGCGTAATTCCAGCTCCAGTAGCGTCCACTAAAGCTGCTGCAGTTAAAAAGCTTTTATAAGGATCGAGCTCGGCTGTCCACCGCAAGGCATCCTAGTGCCAGTCCCAGCCCCTATGCCTTGGGGTGCCTCCTGATGCTCTTCACTAAGTATCCCGTGGTCCCGAAGCATTTCCTTTGAAAAAATTAAGTGTCCAAACTACAGGTGGTGTAGCTTGCTTAACAGCCGGGATAATCCGCTGACTAGCAGACACTGCTACTAGGCACAAAGTATTTCCTGGGCTAGATGCAGTTAAAAATTTGTAAGTAGATACTCTCGTTGGATGCTGAGAAAGCATTCCATAGAGTCTCCTGGCACGCCATATATGATTCTCTTAAAAAGCTTGGGGTAGGGGTCTAGGGGACCCTTTTATAGCCAAAATCACGGCCCTGTATCACAATACGTCACCTAGGCTGAAGATAAATGGAACTGTAGCACCGAGGGCTCGGTTGCTACAGACGTATTGCACCTCACCCAGAGGTGTGATATCTCACTCTCAGATAAGGATGGAGTGTGGATCAGGACCCGACACCTGCATGCATTACACCACATTGCCGTGGGGCAGGGCGACCAATATGCCCCTGAGATGGGCACGACAGTCCCTGTCCCTGGCTGGAGTGGGGGGAGGGAACACTGAGGAAGGGGAATCCTGCAGTGCAGGAGCAGGGAGGAAGCAGTTCCTGGGTGCATTGAGAAGGGAGTATAAAAGGTGGGCACCATCTTAGTTCAGTGCAGAGAAGTCTGAGCAGAAGTGGCAGGGAGCAGGGGCTCTGCATGAGCTCTGCTCCGGAGGCGGGCCTAGTAACAGAGGCCCAGGCCTGCAAGAGGGAGAAGGAAGGAAGAGGAGCGGAGAAGGCTCCAGGAATGAGGAATGAAGGGATCCCAGGGGTGCGGACAGGCGAGTCGCCACCGCACGCCCGAATCCACCTGCGTGGAGGGGTCAGGCCAAAGGGGGAGACCGGTCCCCGAACTAGTGGAGGCAGGAAACGACCCTCAGCTAGAAACCGGAGGCTCTGACATTTTATGTGGCGCAGCCCCTTGCTCCACCCGCTAGGAAGGCACCACATAGGGTCAGGGAAACTGGCGCCAAGTTTACCAAGAGGAGGCCCGAGGCAGCCGGACAGAAGTGTTGGTAAGAAAGGCCAGACAAAGGACACACAAAGGGGGTCCTGTGAAGCGCTCCAAAGTTATCTGGGAGTTGTCTGAGCCCCTCACCTGGTGAGCACAGTACGACGTGGGCAGCCGTTACCTGCAGACGTGGTCTGGATAATAAGAACTGTGAGTAAAGGCCCTGAACTGCATCACTGACTCCGTGTCGTTACTGCTGCTGCCCTGCACCATCACCCCCATCCTCCGCATACACTGCCCTGAGGCTATACTCCTCCCGTGGGGAGTTATGCTACGCTCTGCTGCACCCACAACACCAGCCTTAGCGGTCTGCCCTGTAGCGGCGGTTCACTCTGACCGCAATCCACGGGTGGCGTAGTCGGACATTTAAACATCAAAACCACATAAATAGTTCCGCCACTGGTTTGACCGCCCTGAGCCACGGAACCGGATCGCCGCCACGAAGACTACAACCACCAGCATCCACCAAAAAGGGTCCGGCTCCGGGTGTCCCAAGGCCCAGGGGGTGCGTCAGAACATTTTCATCACCTTTCACAATCACCAATGGGACAAGGCAGGGATGTCCTCTGTCCCCTCTCTTATACATCCTAGTGACGGAGCACCTGCTTTCATCAATTCGCCATAACCCCAATATTAGGTGGATTGAGGTGGGAGGCACCGAGTACAAGTGCTCTCTATTTGCTGATGATGTCCTAGTATATATCACTCAATCACATATATCCATCCCTGCTGTTATGGCTGAAATAGATCACTTTGTTACATGGTAAAATTTTAAAATCAATGCAGCGAAGTCTGAGGCCCTCGATGTCTCCCTCCCTAAATCCATATAGGATTCCATCCAGTCCAACTTTCCCTTTGCCTGGCCCTCACAGGGTATCAAATACTTAGGAATTCCTATTCATAGAGACCTCTCCCATCTATGTTATCTTAATTTTGGGCCCTTTATTGAACAATTCCATACAGACCACGGTTGGCAAGTTGGAACTGTGAGATTCACTACGTGCACCACTGGTATTTTGTGGAAAAGCACATGTAAGATTCTGCAACAGTCTCTGCTGATACTCCTGCATGCGTGCATCCCTTTCTATGGCAGGAATAATTTCTGCAAATTTACTTTTGTACCGGGGATCTAACAGTGTGGCAACCCAGTAGTCAGGATTATTTCTAATTCTCACAATTTGAGGGTCATGTTGCAGGTAGTGCAGCAAGAAGGCACTCATGTGTGTTGCGCATCCAGGAGCACCAAGTCCCTGTTGTGTTGGTGGCGAGGTAACAATCATGCTTCCTTCCTCTGTCCTCTCCCCCCAACCTCGCACAACAGAAATGTGATCAAGGTCTCCCTCATCTGATGAGTCTTCCATCAGTTCGTCCTCCACTTCTTCCTGGGCTCCTGCACCTTCCTCACTAGTTTGGCTGCTACCATGCGCCCTGGTAAAATCATCTCCCCCACCCTCACATGCCTGCCGCCCTGGTGCTGCCGACCGTCTGGACCTTGCAGATGTTAGCCCTTCCGCATACAACTCCTCCTCCTCTACTTCCTCCACCTCCTCTTGTGCCACCACCTGACTCCGAATTCTGTTTAACATGTGCTCCAGCATGTAAATCATCGGAATAGTCATGCTGATAATGGCATCGTCAGCACTAAACATCTTCGTCGCCATTTCAAAACTGTGCAGAAGGGTGCATAGGTCCCTGATCTGAGACCACTCCTCCAGCGTGATTTGCCCCACCTCTGAATCTCGTTGGCCCAGGCTATATGTCAGAACGTATTGCACCAGGGCTTGTCGGTGCTGCCACAGTCGCTGCAACATGTGCAGAGTTGAATTCCACCGGGTAGGCACATCGCATTTTAGCCGGTGAAGTGGCAGGCCCAACGACTTCTGTAGAGATGTAAGTCGCTGAGCTGCGGGATGCGAACGGCGGAAGTGAGCACACAGCGACCGTGCCCTCTGCAGAAGGCCATCTAGTCTGGGATAGTGGGCTAAAAATTGCTGGACAACCAGGTTCAACACGTGAGCCATACAAGGCACGTGTGTGACATTGCCCCGGCGAAGGGCCGCACCCAGGTTTGCAGCATTGTCGCACACGGCCTTCCCTGGTTTCAGGTCCAGTGGAGACAACCATTCATGAAATTGGTTCTCCAGAGCTGACCACAACTCCTCAGCTGTGTGACTCACATTTCCCAGACATTTCAATGTAAAAACCGCCTGATGACGTTGAGCCCTACTGCCAGCATAGTAAGGAGGTGTGCAGGATCCCTTCTGCGCAGTTAGAAAGCTTGTGGCATGACCAGACAGGCTTTGGGTGCAGGTGGAAGACCGAGAGGAGGTTGAGGAGGCAGAAGCAGTGGAGGAAAAAAGACATAAAGAGGATTGACGCACAACTCGTGGGGACGGCAAGACTTGGACAGCAGGTCACCATAGTTACCCAGTGCCCAGTCAGCGACATGTAACGCCCCTGTCCATGCCTACTCGTCCAAGTGTCTGTGGTGAAATGCACCCTGTCACACACAGAGTTTCTCAAAGAAGCGGTGATGTTGTGTGCGACATGCTGGTGGAGCGCAGGCACACCTTTCTTTGAGAAGTAGTGCCGACTGGGCATCTGGTACTGGGGCACTGCGACGGACATAAGGTCTCGAAAATCCTCTGTGTCCACCAGGCGGAAAGGCAGCATTTCTGTAGCCAAGAGCTTGCAGATGGTGAAATTCAACCTCTTAGCTTTCTCATGGCTAGGAGGAAATGGTCTTTTACTTGTCCACATCTGAGGGACCGAGGGCTGGCTATTGTGCTTAGACGTGGTTGATAAGGGTGTCCCCGGCAAACTGCCGGTCTGTGAGGAAGATGCAGGCGGACATGTTAGGTTGCCTTGATCCAAAGGTGGTGCTATCGATGTCGGACAGCGCTCAAGACCAGCTGGTGTTACCACCTCCAAAGAAAATGATGACCTGCCAATCACGCTGGCTGATGCGGGTAAAGAGGTGGCAGGTCTGTGCCCCAAAACAGGTGTGACTGCTGTCCCCCCAGTCACAGAGGATGAAGAGGCCGCGGATGCACAAGATATGGCAGACGGTGGTTGGCCCAGCCGGCTAGACCGCATTGTAGCACACTGAGCTTCCCACTGCAACTTATGCTTCATGTCCATGTGCCGGTTCATGCATGAAGTACTCAAACTATGTATTTTTTGGCCTCTACTTAGCTTTTGCTGACAAATGTTACAGATAACACGAGTTGGGTCATCTTTATCGATCTGAAAAAATGCCCAGGCTATGCAAGGCTTAGCACCCATGCGACCTGAAGAGCCACCACGACTTGTGGTGAGAGGCAGAGTTGTGTTTGAGGATGCAGTTGTTGACGTGCTTCCAGTACTACGTCTCTGTCCAGGAAGGCGCAACCTGACCTCGTCGTCACTAGCATCTTCCTCCACCTCCTCTGCTGACCTCATCTCTTGGCTGACTGTGGGTTAACAGTAAGTGGGATCTCGGACCTCATCATCATCACCCTGTGCGTTATCACACCCGTCGTCCTCAGAGCCAACCTGTTCCTGCCCTGACAAAAAACTAAAGTTGTCGCTCCAATCAGGTATTTGAGTCTTATCATCGTCTTCCTCATTGTCTCCACCAACAGGAGTTACAGTTTGGGAATGAGGGTCTACATTATGGTCAGAACCTTCTGCGTCTGGTCCTGGATCCGACTCATAAAGATTCTGGGCATCAGTGCAGATCATTTCCTCGTCTGGATTCACAGAAGCGCTGGAGTCGACCTCTGATTCCCAGGCTATAGTATGAGTAAACAGCTCTGCAGACTCAACCATCTGTTCTACCTCATACTCAGACGGGCAGCTGGAGATTTGGGAGCTGTGAGGAAGCAAGTGCGATTTGGGTGACACCTTTGAGGACTGGAGTATTTGTGATGTTGAAGTTGATGTGGAGGAGAGCCCACTTAAAGGAGCACTTGATATCCGTTGAAGCACCTGCTGTTTTTGTGCCTCATCTGGAATTTGTAGCGATTGGCGTGGCCGTAAGAAAGGGATCTTATCACATTGTCCGCTAAAAGAAGTAGACATTTTAGTTTGGCTGGAAGATGGTCTTTCTTCTGCACCTACCCCACGGACACAACCTTTTTTCCCCTTCCCAACACGCCTATTCCCCTTTTCACCAGCAGCAGGCCTTTTTCCACTCATTTTGGTGGTTAACTAATTCACAACTCTGGAGTTGTTTGCACAAAAAAACAATGGATGGTAACCGAGCAGAGCTGAGTGGCCAAACTGTGGTATTAGGCCAAAACTATTGGCTGGGTTAGATGCAGAAAAAAATTATTTTTAATTTGCAACCTGATGGAGGTCAGTATAGATGGACTAATAGACCAAGTCCCACACACCGCTAGAAGCCCAAATATTTTTTCAGAGCTAGATGCAGAAAAAAATTATATTCAATTTGCAACCTGCTGGAGGTCAGTATAGAAGGACTAATAGAACAAGTCCCACATACTGCTAGAAGCCCAAATATTTTTTCAGAGCTAAATGAAGAAAAAAATTATTTTTAATTTGCAACCTGATGGAGGTCAGTATAGATGGACTAATAGACCAAGTCCCACACACTGCTAGAAGCCCAAATATTTTTTCAGAGCTAGATGCAGAAAAAAATTATTTTTAATTTGCAACCTGATGGAGGTCAGTATAGATGGACTAATAGACCAAGTCCCACACACTGCTAGAAGCCCAAATATTTTTTCAGAGCTAGATGCAGAAAAAAATTATTTTTAATTTGCAACCTGATGGAGGTCAGTATAGATGGACTAATAGACCAAGTCCCACACACCGCTAGAAGCCCAAATATTTTTTCAGAGCTAGATGCAGAAAAAAATTATATTCAATTTGCAACCTGCTGGACGTCAGTATAGAAGGACTAATAGAACAAGTCCCACACACTGCTAGAAGCCCAAATATTTTTTCAGAGCTAAATGAAGAAAAAAATTATTTTTAATTTGCAACCTGATGAAGGTCAGTATAGATGGACTAATAGACCAAGTCCCACACACCGCTAGAAGCCCAAATATTTTTTCAGAGCTAGATGCAGAAATTTTTTTTATTCAATTTGCAACCTGATGGAGGTCAGTATAGATGGACTAATAGACCAAGTCCCACACACTGCTAGAAGCCCAAATATTTTTTCAGAGCTAGATGCAGAAAAAAATTATTTTTAATTTGCAACCTGATGGAGGTCAGTATAGATGGACTAATAGACCAAGTCCCACACACTGCTAGAAGCCCAAATATTTTTTCAGAGCTAGATGCAGAAAAAAATTATTTTTAATTTGCAACCTGATGGAGGACAGTATAGATGGACTAATAGAACAAGTCCCACACGCTGCTAGAAGCCCAAATATTTTTTCAGAGATAAATGAAGAAAAAGATTATTTTTAATTTGCAACCTGATGGAGGTCAGTATAGATGGACTAATAGACCAAGTCCCACACACTGCTAGAAGCCCAAATATTTTTTCAGAGCTAGATGCAGAAAAAAATTATTTTTAATTTGCAACCTGATGGAGGTCAGTATAGATGGACTAATAGACCAAGTCCCACACACCGCTAGAAGCCCAAATATTTTTTCAGAGCTAGATGTAGAAAAAAATTATATTCAATTTGCAACCTGCTGGAGGTCAGTATAGAAGGACTAATAGAACAAGTCCCACAGACTGCTAGAAGCCCAAATATTTTTTCAGAGCTAAATGAAGAAAAAAATTATTTTTAATTTGCAACCTGATGGAGGTCAGTATAGATGGACTAATAGACCAAGTCCCACACACTGCTAGAAGCCCAAATATTTTTTCAGAGCTAGATGCAGAAAAAAATTATATTCAGTTTGCAACCTGATGAAGGTCAGTATAGATGGACTAATAGAATGATGCTATGCCCAAAAGATTTTACTTCACTAGGTGCAGTAAAAAAATTGGTATTCTATACACAGGTGGTTTATCTTGCAACACAGATAGGCTACTCCACTGACTAACACACTCTGCAATAGGCCAAAAAGGATTAGCTTTGCTAGATTCAGCCAAATGCTGTGAAAAAAACTTGCACAGCACTGGCACAGACCTGCCTGGCAAAAACTGATAGGAACTGATGTAACCTAGTCCTGAAAAGGACTCCAATTACAATTAGTCTTTACTCCCACAATCTATCTATTTAAGAGCACAGACCTGCCTGATAAAAGTCGTAGGAAATGCTGTAACCTAGTCCTTAAAAGGACTGCAATCACAACTATTCCCTACTCCCAAGCTATCTGTATATTTGTGCGAAAATTGGCTTGAAATTAACAAGGTATAGCGCACACAGCAACAGCGGTGCCGTCTAACACGCAGCTGCAGCAGTGAGAAAATGGTGGCGACGGGGAAAATGGCTTGGTCTTATAGGGCAAGGACATGTGACATACACTGCCAATGACACATGCCCTTGCTTGTGTGAAAAAAAGCACTTCGCTCCGTGTGTGCGCTGCTGATAGGCTGACAGATTGCACCTCCCCACTGCAAATGCGGGAAAGAGAAAAAAAAATGGAGATCTTCATTGTTCCTGCAGAGATCCATCCCCTGCCCCTCCCCCCACCCCGCTGTACACTCAAACTGCGTATTAACATTAATTTTCATCATTACTGAGAAAAAATCCAGTTATGATTTTGGTGCACGAACAGTTATCGAACATAACCTCGAACAGCCGAATTTTTCTCAAATTGTTCGTGTTCGCCGACCGGCTCGAACACCGCCCAAAACAGCTCGAATTTGAGATTGGCGAACAGTTCGAGTAGAACAACGCTCATCTCTAGTCTTGTTTGACAGCACTGCAAGTTGCTCCATCCTAATTTTTGGCAGCTTTTGCTTGGAAAGCATAGGCAAAGACTATGGGAGACCCACTCCCCAATAATGTAAATAATCTTTTTATGATGCTGTACTGCATGGCTCTTGTTTGACAGCACTGCAAGTTGCTCCATCCTAATTTTTGGCAGCTTTTGCTTGGAAAGCATAGGCAAAGACTATGGGAGACCCACTCCCCAATAATGGGAATAATCTTTTTATGATGCTGTACTGCATGGCTCTTGTTTGCCAGCATTGCAAGTTCCTCCATCCTAATTTTTGGCAGCTTTTGCTTGGAAGGCATAGGCAAAGACTATGGGAAACCCACTCCCCAATAACGGGAATAATGTTTTTAAGATGCTGTACTGCATGGCTCTTGTAAGGGGCACTGCAAGTTACTCCATCCTAATTTTTGGCAGCATTTGCTTCGAAGGCATAGGCAAAGACTATGGGAGACGCACTCCCCAATAATGGGAATAATGTTTTTAAGATGCTGTACTGCATGGCTCTTGCTTGCCAGCATTGCAAGTTGCTCCATCCTAATTTTTGGCAGCTTTTGCTTGGAAGGCATAGGCAAAGACTATGGGAGACCAACTCCTCAATAATGGGAATAAAGTTTTTAAGATTCTGTACTGCATGGCTCTTGTAAGGGGCATTGCAAGTTCCTCCATCCTAATTTTTGGCAGCTTTTGCTTGGACGGCATAGGCAAAGACTATGGGAGACCCACTACCCAATAATGGGAATAATGTTTTTAAGATGCTGTACTGCATGGGTCTTGTTTAGTGTTGAGCCACCCCCGTAGTGTTCGAGTTCGGTTCGGTTCGTCGAACACCCGTGTGTTCGCCGAACTGTTCGTCGAACTGTTCGTCGAACACCTTCGAACACCGTTAAAACCAATGGCAGGCAAACAAAAACACATAGAAACACATAGAAAACACCTTCAAAGGTGTCCAAAAGCTGACAAACTGCTCAGAAGACACAACTAACACATGGAAAAGTGACAAGTACATATAGTCATGCGAAAAGAAAAGAGGTGGAGGAGTAAAAGGAGGGGGAGACACAGATATAGGCATGTCATGCCCTTCTAAAATCCAAAAAGTGAGAAGCCGAGACGGCCAGTCCGCTCCTGCCCGTGCCACCTCCGTGTCGCCGGGTTTGTGCCAGAGCCGCGGTGAACCCTGACGGCCAGCCCCCCTCTCCCAATACTGGTGCCTGTCCGCTGGTGAGTCGAGAGAGCCCCCCTGTGGTGGAGGCAGCTCTAAGCTTTTTAATTTAAATTGTCCCTCTAATTTGAATGAATACACTTTAAATCCATTTACAAGGATCTATTGGAGGGCAAGTCTCATGCCAGCAGCCGCGTAATTCCAGCTCCAGTAGCGTCCACTAAAGCTGCTGCAGTTAAAAAGCTTTTATAAGGATCGAGCTCGGCTGTCCACCGCAAGGCATCCTAGTGCCAGTCCCAGCCCCTATGCCTTGGGGTGCCTCCTGATGCTCTTCACTAAGTATCCCGTGGTCCCGAAGCATTTCCTTTGAAAAAATTAAGTGTCCAAACTACAGGTGGTGTAGCTTGCTTAACAGCCGGGATAATCCGCTGACTAGCAGACACTGCTACTAGGCACAAAGTATTTCCTGGGCTAGATGCAGTTAAAAATTTGTAAGTAGATACTCTCGTTGGATGCTGAGAAAGCATTCCATAGAGTCTCCTGGCACGCCATATATGATTCTCTTAAAAAGCTTGGGGTAGGGGTCTAGGGGACCCTTTTATAGCCAAAATCACGGCCCTGTATCACAATACGTCACCTAGGCTGAAGATAAATGGAACTGTAGCACCGAGGGCTCGGTTGCTACAGACGTATTGCACCTCACCCAGAGGTGTGATATCTCACTCTCAGATAAGGATGGAGTGTGGATCAGGACCCGACACCTGCATGCATTACACCACATTGCCGTGGGGCAGGGCGACCAATATGCCCCTGAGATGGGCACGACAGTCCCTGTCCCTGGCTGGAGTGGGGGGAGGGAACACTGAGGAAGGGGAATCCTGCAGTGCAGGAGCAGGGAGGAAGCAGTTCCTGGGTGCATTGAGAAGGGAGTATAAAAGGTGGGCACCATCTTAGTTCAGTGCAGAGAAGTCTGAGCAGAAGTGGCAGGGAGCAGGGGCTCTGCATGAGCTCTGCTCCGGAGGCGGGCCTAGTAACAGAGGCCCAGGCCTGCAAGAGGGAGAAGGAAGGAAGAGGAGCGGAGAAGGCTCCAGGAATGAGGAATGAAGGGATCCCAGGGGTGCGGACAGGCGAGTCGCCACCGCACGCCCGAATCCACCTGCGTGGAGGGGTCAGGCCAAAGGGGGAGACCGGTCCCCGAACTAGTGGAGGCAGGAAACGACCCTCAGCTAGAAACCGGAGGCTCTGACATTTTATGTGGCGCAGCCCCTTGCTCCACCCGCTAGGAAGGCACCACATAGGGTCAGGGAAACTGGCGCCAAGTTTACCAAGAGGAGGCCCGAGGCAGCCGGACAGAAGTGTTGGTAAGAAAGGCCAGACAAAGGACACACAAAGGGGGTCCTGTGAAGCGCTCCAAAGTTATCTGGGAGTTGTCTGAGCCCCTCACCTGGTGAGCACAGTACGACGTGGGCAGCCGTTACCTGCAGACGTGGTCTGGATAATAAGAACTGTGAGTAAAGGCCCTGAACTGCATCACTGACTCCGTGTCGTTACTGCTGCTGCCCTGCACCATCACCCCCATCCTCCGCATACACTGCCCTGAGGCTATACTCCTCCCGTGGGGAGTTATGCTACGCTCTGCTGCACCCACAACACCAGCCTTAGCGGTCTGCCCTGTAGCGGCGGTTCACTCTGACCGCAATCCACGGGTGGCGTAGTCGGACATTTAAACATCAAAACCACATAAATAGTTCCGCCACTGGTTTGACCGCCCTGAGCCACGGAACCGGATCGCCGCCACGAAGACTACAACCACCAGCATCCACCAAAAAGGGTCCGGCTCCGGGTGTCCCAAGGCCCAGGGGGTGCGTCAGAACATTTTCATCACCTTTCACAATCACCAATGGGACAAGGCAGGGATGTCCTCTGTCCCCTCTCTTATACATCCTAGTGACGGAGCACCTGCTTTCATCAATTCGCCATAACCCCAATATTAGGTGGATTGAGGTGGGAGGCACCGAGTACAAGTGCTCTCTATTTGCTGATGATGTCCTAGTATATATCACTCAATCACATATATCCATCCCTGCTGTTATGGCTGAAATAGATCACTTTGTTACATGGTAAAATTTTAAAATCAATGCAGCGAAGTCTGAGGCCCTCGATGTCTCCCTCCCTAAATCCATATAGGATTCCATCCAGTCCAACTTTCCCTTTGCCTGGCCCTCACAGGGTATCAAATACTTAGGAATTCCTATTCATAGAGACCTCTCCCATCTATGTTATCTTAATTTTGGGCCCTTTATTGAACAATTCCATACAGACCACGGTTGGCAAGTTGGAACTGTGAGATTCACTACGTGCACCACTGGTATTTTGTGGAAAAGCACATGTAAGATTCTGCAACAGTCTCTGCTGATACTCCTGCATGCGTGCATCCCTTTCTATGGCAGGAATAATTTCTGCAAATTTACTTTTGTACCGGGGATCTAACAGTGTGGCAACCCAGTAGTCAGGATTATTTCTAATTCTCACAATTTGAGGGTCATGTTGCAGGTAGTGCAGCAAGAAGGCACTCATGTGTGTTGCGCATCCAGGAGCACCAAGTCCCTGTTGTGTTGGTGGCGAGGTAACAATCATGCTTCCTTCCTCTGTCCTCTCCCCCCAACCTCGCACAACAGAAATGTGATCAAGGTCTCCCTCATCTGATGAGTCTTCCATCAGTTCGTCCTCCACTTCTTCCTGGGCTCCTGCACCTTCCTCACTAGTTTGGCTGCTACCATGCGCCCTGGTAAAATCATCTCCCCCACCCTCACATGCCTGCCGCCCTGGTGCTGCCGACCGTCTGGACCTTGCAGATGTTAGCCCTTCCGCATACAACTCCTCCTCCTCTACTTCCTCCACCTCCTCTTGTGCCACCACCTGACTCCGAATTCTGTTTAACATGTGCTCCAGCATGTAAATCATCGGAATAGTCATGCTGATAATGGCATCGTCAGCACTAAACATCTTCGTCGCCATTTCAAAACTGTGCAGAAGGGTGCATAGGTCCCTGATCTGAGACCACTCCTCCAGCGTGATTTGCCCCACCTCTGAATCTCGTTGGCCCAGGCTATATGTCAGAACGTATTGCACCAGGGCTTGTCGGTGCTGCCACAGTCGCTGCAACATGTGCAGAGTTGAATTCCACCGGGTAGGCACATCGCATTTTAGCCGGTGAAGTGGCAGGCCCAACGACTTCTGTAGAGATGTAAGTCGCTGAGCTGCGGGATGCGAACGGCGGAAGTGAGCACACAGCGACCGTGCCCTCTGCAGAAGGCCATCTAGTCTGGGATAGTGGGCTAAAAATTGCTGGACAACCAGGTTCAACACGTGAGCCATACAAGGCACGTGTGTGACATTGCCCCGGCGAAGGGCCGCACCCAGGTTTGCAGCATTGTCGCACACGGCCTTCCCTGGTTTCAGGTCCAGTGGAGACAACCATTCATGAAATTGGTTCTCCAGAGCTGACCACAACTCCTCAGCTGTGTGACTCACATTTCCCAGACATTTCAATGTAAAAACCGCCTGATGACGTTGAGCCCTACTGCCAGCATAGTAAGGAGGTGTGCAGGATCCCTTCTGCGCAGTTAGAAAGCTTGTGGCATGACCAGACAGGCTTTGGGTGCAGGTGGAAGACCGAGAGGAGGTTGAGGAGGCAGAAGCAGTGGAGGAAAAAAGACATAAAGAGGATTGACGCACAACTCGTGGGGACGGCAAGACTTGGACAGCAGCCCCTTGTCCTGCTGTCACCATAGTTACCCAGTGCCCAGTCAGCGACATGTAACGCCCCTGTCCATGCCTACTCGTCCAAGTGTCTGTGGTGAAATGCACCCTGTCACACACAGAGTTTCTCAAAGAAGCGGTGATGTTGTGTGCGACATGCTGGTGGAGCGCAGGCACACCTTTCTTTGAGAAGTAGTGCCGACTGGGCATCTGGTACTGGGGCACTGCGACGGACATAAGGTCTCGAAAATCCTCTGTGTCCACCAGGCGGAAAGGCAGCATTTCTGTAGCCAAGAGCTTGCAGATGGTGAAATTCAACCTCTTAGCTTTCTCATGGCTAGGAGGAAATGGTCTTTTACTTGTCCACATCTGAGGGACCGAGGGCTGGCTATTGTGCTTAGACGTGGTTGATAAGGGTGTCCCCGGCAAACTGCCGGTCTGTGAGGAAGATGCAGGCGGACATGTTAGGTTGCCTTGATCCAAAGGTGGTGCTATCGATGTCGGACAGTGCTCAAGACCAGCTGGTGTTACCACCTCCAAAGAAAATGATGACCTGCCAATCACGCTGGCTGATGCGGGTAAAGAGGTGGCAGGTCTGTGCCCCAAAACAGGTGTGACTGCTGTCCCCCCAGTCACAGAGGATGAAGAGGCCGCGGATGCACAAGATATGGCAGACGGTGGTTGGCCCAGCCGGCTAGACCGCATTGTAGCACACTGAGCTTCCCACTGCAACTTATGCTTCATGTCCATGTGCCGGTTCATGCATGAAGTACTCAAACTATGTATTTTTTGGCCTCTACTTAGCTTTTGCTGACAAATGTTACAGATAACACGAGTTGGGTCATCTTTATCGATCTGAAAAAATGCCCAGGCTATGCAAGGCTTAGCACCCATGCGACCTGAAGAGCCACCACGACTTGTGGTGAGAGGCAGAGTTGTGTTTGAGGATGCAGTTGTTGACGTGCTTCCAGTACTACGTCTCTGTCCAGGAAGGCGCAACCTGACCTCGTCGTCACTAGCATCTTCCTCCACCTCCTCTGCTGACCTCATCTCTTGGCTGACTGTGGGTTAACAGTAAGTGGGATCTCGGACCTCATCATCATCACCCTGTGCGTTATCACACCCGTCGTCCTCAGAGCCAACCTGTTCCTGCCCTGACAAAAAACTAAAGTTGTCGCTCCAATCAGGTATTTGAGTCTTATCATCGTCTTCCTCATTGTCTCCACCAACAGGAGTTACAGTTTGGGAATGAGGGTCTACATTATGGTCAGAACCTTCTGCGTCTGGTCCTGGATCCGACTCATAAAGATTCTGGGCATCAGTGCAGATCATTTCCTCGTCTGGATTCACAGAAGCGCTGGAGTCGACCTCTGATTCCCAGGCTATAGTATGAGTAAACAGCTCTGCAGACTCAACCATCTGTTCTACCTCATACTCAGACGGGCAGCTGGAGATTTGGGAGCTGTGAGGAAGCAAGTGCGATTTGGGTGACACCTTTGAGGACTGGAGTATTTGTGATGTTGAAGTTGATGTGGAGGAGAGCCCACTTAAAGGAGCACTTGATATCCGTTGAAGCACCTGCTGTTTTTGTGCCTCATCTGGAATTTGTAGCGATTGGCGTGGCCGTAAGAAAGGGATCTTATCACATTGTCCGCTAAAAGAAGTAGACATTTTAGTTTGGCTGGAAGATGGTCTTTCTTCTGCACCTACCCCACGGACACAACCTTTTTTCCCCTTCCCAACACGCCTATTCCCCTTTTCACCAGCAGCAGGCCTTTTTCCACTCATTTTGGTGGTTAACTAATTCACAACTCTGGAGTTGTTTGCACAAAAAAACAATGGATGGTAACCGAGCAGAGCTGAGTGGCCAAACTGTGGTATTAGGCCAAAACTATTGGCTGGGTTAGATGCAGAAAAAAATTATTTTTAATTTGCAACCTGATGGAGGTCAGTATAGATGGACTAATAGACCAAGTCCCACACACCGCTAGAAGCCCAAATATTTTTTCAGAGCTAGATGCAGAAAAAAATTATATTCAATTTGCAACCTGCTGGAGGTCAGTATAGAAGGACTAATAGAACAAGTCCCACATACTGCTAGAAGCCCAAATATTTTTTCAGAGCTAAATGAAGAAAAAAATTATTTTTAATTTGCAACCTGATGGAGGTCAGTATAGATGGACTAATAGACCAAGTCCCACACACTGCTAGAAGCCCAAATATTTTTTCAGAGCTAGATGCAGAAAAAAATTATTTTTAATTTGCAACCTGATGGAGGTCAGTATAGATGGACTAATAGACCAAGTCCCACACACTGCTAGAAGCCCAAATATTTTTTCAGAGCTAGATGCAGAAAAAAATTATTTTTAATTTGCAACCTGATGGAGGTCAGTATAGATGGACTAATAGACCAAGTCCCACACACCGCTAGAAGCCCAAATATTTTTTCAGAGCTAGATGCAGAAAAAAATTATATTCAATTTGCAACCTGCTGGACGTCAGTATAGAAGGACTAATAGAACAAGTCCCACACACTGCTAGAAGCCCAAATATTTTTTCAGAGCTAAATGAAGAAAAAAATTATTTTTAATTTGCAACCTGATGAAGGTCAGTATAGATGGACTAATAGACCAAGTCCCACACACCGCTAGAAGCCCAAATATTTTTTCAGAGCTAGATGCAGAAATTTTTTTTATTCAATTTGCAACCTGATGGAGGTCAGTATAGATGGACTAATAGACCAAGTCCCACACACTGCTAGAAGCCCAAATATTTTTTCAGAGCTAGATGCAGAAAAAAATTATTTTTAATTTGCAACCTGATGGAGGTCAGTATAGATGGACTAATAGACCAAGTCCCACACACTGCTAGAAGCCCAAATATTTTTTCAGAGCTAGATGCAGAAAAAAATTATTTTTAATTTGCAACCTGATGGAGGACAGTATAGATGGACTAATAGAACAAGTCCCACACGCTGCTAGAAGCCCAAATATTTTTTCAGAGATAAATGAAGAAAAAGATTATTTTTAATTTGCAACCTGATGGAGGTCAGTATAGATGGACTAATAGACCAAGTCCCACACACTGCTAGAAGCCCAAATATTTTTTCAGAGCTAGATGCAGAAAAAAATTATTTTTAATTTGCAACCTGATGGAGGTCAGTATAGATGGACTAATAGACCAAGTCCCACACACCGCTAGAAGCCCAAATATTTTTTCAGAGCTAGATGTAGAAAAAAATTATATTCAATTTGCAACCTGCTGGAGGTCAGTATAGAAGGACTAATAGAACAAGTCCCACAGACTGCTAGAAGCCCAAATATTTTTTCAGAGCTAAATGAAGAAAAAAATTATTTTTAATTTGCAACCTGATGGAGGTCAGTATAGATGGACTAATAGACCAAGTCCCACACACTGCTAGAAGCCCAAATATTTTTTCAGAGCTAGATGCAGAAAAAAATTATATTCAGTTTGCAACCTGATGAAGGTCAGTATAGATGGACTAATAGAATGATGCTATGCCCAAAAGATTTTACTTCACTAGGTGCAGTAAAAAAATTGGTATTCTATACACAGGTGGTTTATCTTGCAACACAGATAGGCTACTCCACTGACTAACACACTCTGCAATAGGCCAAAAAGGATTAGCTTTGCTAGATTCAGCCAAATGCTGTGAAAAAAACTTGCACAGCACTGGCACAGACCTGCCTGGCAAAAACTGATAGGAACTGATGTAACCTAGTCCTGAAAAGGACTCCAATTACAATTAGTCTTTACTCCCACAATCTATCTATTTAAGAGCACAGACCTGCCTGATAAAAGTCGTAGGAAATGCTGTAACCTAGTCCTTAAAAGGACTGCAATCACAACTATTCCCTACTCCCAAGCTATCTGTATATTTGTGCGAAAATTGGCTTGAAATTAACAAGGTATAGCGCACACAGCAACAGCGGTGCCGTCTAACACGCAGCTGCAGCAGTGAGAAAATGGTGGCGACGGGGAAAATGGCTTGGTCTTATAGGGCAAGGACATGTGACATACACTGCCAATGACACATGCCCTTGCTTGTGTGAAAAAAAGCACTTCGCTCCGTGTGTGCGCTGCTGATAGGCTGACAGATTGCACCTCCCCACTGCAAATGCGGGAAAGAGAAAAAAAAATGGAGATCTTCATTGTTCCTGCAGAGATCCATCCCCTGCCCCTCCCCCCACCCCGCTGTACACTCAAACTGCGTATTAACATTAATTTTCATCATTACTGAGAAAAAATCCAGTTATGATTTTGGTGCACGAACAGTTATCGAACATAACCTCGAACAGCCGAATTTTTCTCAAATTGTTCGTGTTCGCCGACCGGCTCGAACACCGCCCAAAACAGCTCGAATTTGAGATTGGCGAACAGTTCGAGTAGAACAACGCTCATCTCTAGTCTTGTTTGACAGCACTGCAAGTTGCTCCATCCTAATTTTTGGCAGCTTTTGCTTGGAAAGCATAGGCAAAGACTATGGGAGACCCACTCCCCAATAATGTAAATAATCTTTTTATGATGCTGTACTGCATGGCTCTTGTTTGACAGCACTGCAAGTTGCTCCATCCTAATTTTTGGCAGCTTTTGCTTGGAAAGCATAGGCAAAGACTATGGGAGACCCACTCCCCAATAATGGGAATAATCTTTTTATGATGCTGTACTGCATGGCTCTTGTTTGACAGCACTGCAAGTTGCTCCATCCTAATTTTTGGCAGCTTTTGCTTGGAAGGCATAGGCAAAGACTATGGGAGACCCACTCCCCAATAATGGGAATAATCTTTATAAGATGCTGTACTGCATGGCTCTTGTTTGCCAGCATTGCAAGTTCCTCCATCCTAATTTTTGGCAGCTTTTGCTTGGAAGGCATAGGCAAAGACTATGGGAAACCCACTCCCCAATAACGGGAATAATGTTTTTAAGATGCTGTACTGCATGGCTCTTGTAAGGGGCACTGCAAGTTCCTCCATCCTAATTTTTGGCAGCATTTGCTTCGAAGGCATAGGCAAAGACTATGGGAGACGCACTCCCCAATAATGGGAATAATGTTTTTAAGATGCTGTACTGCATGGCTCTTGCTTGCCAGCATTGCAAGTTGCTCCATCCTAATTTTTGGCAGCTTTTGCTTGGAAGGCATAGGCAAAGACTATGGGAGACCAACTCCTCAATAATGGGAATAATGTTTTTAAGATGCTGTACTGCATGGCTCTTGTAAGGGGCATTGCAAGTTCCTCCATCCTAATTTTTGGCAGCTTTTGCTTGGACGGCATAGGCAAAGACTATGGGAGACCCACTACCCAATAATGGGAATAATGTTTTTAAGATGCTGTACTGCATGGCTCTTGTTTGACAGCACTGCAAGTTGCTCCATCCTAATTTTTATCAGCTTTTGCTTGGAAGGCACAGGCAAAGACTATGGGAGACCCACTCCCCAATAATGGGAATAATCTTTTTATGATGCTGTACTGCATGGCTCTTGTTTGGCAGCACTTCAAGTTGCTCCATCCTAATTTTTGGCAGCTTTTGCTTGGGAGGCATAGGCAAAGACTATAGGAGACGCACTCCCCAATAATGGGAATAATCTTTTTAAGATGCTGTACTGCATGGCTCTTGTTTGCCAGCATTGCAAGTTCCTCCATCATAATTTTTGGCAGCTTTTGCTTGGAAGGCATAGGCAAAGACTCTGGGAGACCCACTCCCCAATAATGGGAATAATGTTTTTAAGATGCTGTACTGCATGGCTCTTGTAAGGGCCACTGCAAGTTCCTCCATCCTAATTTTTGGCAGCATTTGCTTCGAAGGCATAGGCAAAGACTATGGGAGACGCACTCCCCAATAATGGGAATAATGTTTTTAAGATGCTGTACTGCATGGCTCTTGCTTGCCAGCATTGCAAGTTGCTCCATCCTAATTTTTTGGCTGCTTTTGCTTGGAAGGCATAGGCAAAGACTATGGGAGACCAACTCCTCAATAATGGGAATAATGTTTTTATGATGCTGTACTGCATGGCTCTTGTAAGGGGCATTGCAAGTTCCTCCATCCTAATTTTTGGCAGCTTTTGCTTGGAACGCATAGGCAAAGACTATGGGAGACCCACTCCCCAATAATGGGAATAATGTTTTTAAGATGCTGTACTGCATGGCTCTTGTAAGGGCCACTGCAAGTTCCTCCATCCTAATTTTTGGCAGCATTTGCTTCGAAGGCATAGGCAAAGACTATGGGAGACGCACTCCCCAATAATGGGAATAATGTTTTTAAGATGCTGCACTGCATCGCTCTTGCTTGCCAGCATTGCAAGTTGCTCCATCCTAATTTTTGGCTGCTTTTGCTTTGGAAGGCATAGGCAAAGACTATGGGAGACCAACTCCTCAATAAAGGGAATAATGTTTTTAAGATGCTGTACTGCATGGCTCTTGTAAGGGGCATTGCAAGTTCCTCCATCCTAATTTTTGGCAGCTTTTGCTTGGAAGGCATAGGCAAAGACTATGGGAAACCCACTCCCCAATAATGGGAATAATCTTTTTAAGATGTTGTACTGCATGGCTCTTGGTTCCCAGCATTGCAAGTTCCTCCATCCTAACTTTTGACAGCTTTTGCTTGGAAGGCATAGGCAAAGACTATGGGAGACCCACTCCTCAATAATGGGAATAATGTTTTTAAGATGCTGTAATGCATGCCTCTTGTTTGCCAGCATTGCAAGTTCATCCGTCCTAATTTTTGGCAGCTTTTGCTTGGAAGGCATAGGCAAAGACTATGGGAGACCCACTCCCCAATAATGGGAATAATGTTTTTAAGATGCTGTACTGCATGGCTCTTGTAAGGGGCATTGCAAGTTCCTCCATCCTAATTTTTGGCAGTATTTGCTTGGAAGGCATAGGCAAAGATTATGGGAGACCCACTCCCCAATAATGGGAAAAATGTTTTTAAGATGCTGTACTGCATGGCTCTTGTTTGCCAGCACTGCACGTTGCTCCATCCTAATTTTTGGAAGCTTTTGCTTGGAAGGCATAGGCAAAAACTATGGGAGACCCACTCCCCAATAATGGGAATAATGATTTTAAGTTACTGTTCTGCATGCCTCTTGTTTGCCAGCATTACAAGATCCTCCGTCCTAATTTTTTGCAGCTTTTGCTTCGAAGGCATAGGCAAAGACTATGGGAGACCCACTACCCAATAATGGGAATAATGTTTTTAAGATGCTGTACTGCATGGCTCTTGTAAGGGGGCATTGCAAGTTTCTCCATCCTAATTTTTGGCAGCTTTTGCTTTGAAGGCATAGGCAAAGACTATTGGAGACCCACCTCACAATAATGGGAATAATGTTTTTAAGGTGCTGTACTGCATGGCTCTTGTAAGGAGCATTAAAACCATCTTTTTATTCCACTGCGACCTCCACCACTCTTCCAAGGGGCATTGATGTTATCTTTAAATTCCACTGCGACCTCCACCACTCTTCCAAGGGGCATTAAAACTGTCTTGTTGAACCACTCTGAACTCCCCAGCTCTTTCAAGGGGCATTAAAAATGTCTTGTTAAACCACTCTGAACTCCGCAGCTCTTCCAAGGGTCATTGATATTGTCTTTTAATTCACTGCGACCTCCACCACTCTTCCAAATGGCATTGATATTGTCTTTTTATTCCACTGCAACCTCCACCACTCTTCCAAGGGGCATTAAAACCGTATTGTTAAAGCACTCTGAACTCCGCAGCTCTTCCAAGGGGCATTGATATAGTCTTTTTAATTCACTGCGACCTCCACCACTTTTCCAAGTGGCATTGATATTGTCTTTTTATTCCACTGCGACCTCCACCACTCTTCCAAGGGGCATTAAAACCGTATTGTTAAAGCACTCTGAACTCCACAGCTATTCCAAGGGGCATTGATATTGTCTTTTTAATCAGCTTCGACCTCCACCACTCTTCCAAGGGGCATTAAAATCATCTTCTTAAGCTACTGTGACATTCACGTTTCTTCCAAGTGGCATTAAAACTGTCTTGTTAAACCACTCTGAACTCCACAGCTCCTCCAAGTGCCATTGGTATTGTCTTTTTTTTCAGCTGCGACCTCCACCACTCTTCCAAGGGGCATTTAAACCGTCTTGTTAAGCTACTGTGACCTCCACGTCTCTTCCAAGGGGCATTTAAACCGTCTTGTTAAACCACTCTAAACTATGCAGCTTTTCCAACGGGCATTAAAACCGTTTTCTTAAACCACTCTGAACTCCACATCTTTTCCAAGGGGCATTGATATTGTCTTTTTATTCCACTGCGACCTCCACCACTCTTCCAAGGGGCATTAAAACTGTCTTATTAAGCTACTGTGACCTCCACGTCTCTTCCAAGGAGCATTAAAACCGTCTTGTTAAACCACTGTGACCTCCACGTCTCTTCTAAGGGGCATTAAAGCCATCTTGTTAAACCACTCTTAAATCTACAGCTCTTCCAAGGGGCATTGAAACCGTCTTGTTAAACCACTCTGAACTCCACAGCTCTTCCAAGGGGTATTGATATTGTCTTTTTAATCTGCTGCGACCTCCACAACTCTTCCAAGGGCCATTTAAACCGTCTTGTTAAGCTACTGTGACCTCCACGTCTCTTCCAAGGCGCATTTAAACCGTCTTGTTAAACCACTCTAAACTATGCAGCTTTTCCAACGCGCATTAAAAACGTTTTCTTAAACCACTCTGAACTCCACATCTTTTCCAAGGGGCATTGATATTGTCTTTTTATTCCACTGCGACCTCCACCACTCTTCCAAGGGGCATTGAAACTGTCTTATTAAGCTACTGTGACCTCCACGTCTCTTCCAAGGAGCATTAAAACCGTCTTGTTAAACCACTGTGACCTCCACGTCTCTTCTAAGGGGCATTAAAGCCATCTTGTTAAACCACTCTTAAATCTACAGCTCTTCCAAGGGGCATTGAAACCGTCTTGTTAAACCACTCTGAACTCCATAGCTCTTCCCAGGGGCATTGAAATGTTGTTTTTAATTACCTCTAACCTCCACGACTCTTCCAACGGGCATTGCATTTCCTCCTAATTTTAGTCAGCTTTTGCTTTTCAATTCATAGGTGAAAACTAAGAGAGACCCACTCCCCAATAAAGGGTAGAAGGTTTTAAGCACACTGTAATCCACGTCTGTTTCAAGGGGCATTGCAGTTCCTCATAATTTTTGGAAAGTCTTCCTTTCACTGCTTAGGCCAACAGTGTACAGGAGACCTAGTTGCTATAAATGGAAAAACCGGTTTAGTTAAGGCCCTCTGACCTCCATGTCACTTCCAAGGGGCATTGGAGTGCCTCGAAATTTTTTGTAGGCATTGCACTCACTGTATTCCCTATAACGTTGTAGCCGAACCGTTCCTTTTGGTACAGAAACATATCCTACACGACATATGTGGTTGACTGGCCTGATATTGATATGAATGGTCCCTGTTCCTCCTGCTCTTTCTCCTATGCCACCTCCTCATCCATCATTGATCACTTGAAGCTTTGTTTAAACGGGAGTCAGAGAACTGGGATAGTAGCAGGAAAACAACCAGCAATCTATGGAGGAGGTAGGATATGCTCTAAAATGCTGGCCACCTCAAGCGCTTTTACGTGCATGCGCTTGCATTCCAAGGAACAGAAAGCTAAGGAGATGGATGCCCTCATGATCATGAATAATTTACTCATTGTGTAGGAGGCCGACCACTGCTGCTGTCTACCTTCTGAACCTTGTGTTGAAGCCTGATTGATCCACTACCCGCAATCCTCTATGTCTGGAGGACGTGTTGCATCCCATCGTCCAACTGTGTCCCAGCTTCCACAATATTAACCCAGCGTGAAGGCATCAGTGAGATGGACCATCCCTGGCCACATTCCCTTGTCCACGTGTTTGTGGTTAAGCTGTCCTTCCCACTTAATGCACTGGAGAGGGCACAGGTAATGTTTTGGTATGCACGCTTGTGTATAAGGCACACCGGGGCAGCTGGGGACCGAGTATGGACACCCAGCCATCCTCTGGCGGCTGGGGACCAAGTATGGACACCCGGCCGCCCCCTGGCAGCTGGGGACCGAGCGTGGACACCATGCCGCCAGGCGGCTGGGGACTGAGTATGGATACCAGGCCGCTGATGCAGCCATGACATGGTGTGCCGGCGTCTGCCTCCACATGCCTAAAAGGCCCAATTTCAAGTGCAAGCAAGCTAGCAGTATGGTATTGCAGTCTGGGGGTGGGTGGGTGGCAGGTTGCACACTTACGCTTGCATTCCAAGAAAACAAAGCAGATGCTAACTTTTATCATCATCATCATGCTCCTCACCTTAGCACTCTCAACTCCCCTGATGGAGAAGCCAGGGCCCACTAGAGGAGTCGGGTTCTCTGGTGGGCTCGTCCCATGCTGCCCTAAAGCAGGCCAGGCTAAGAAAAGTGTGGAGGGAGTTCCCAGGAGAAATTGCGGTGGCTGGGGACTGAGTATGGATACCCGGCCTCCGACGCAGCCATGACGTGGTGGCCGTCGTCTGCCTCCACATGCCTAAAATTCCCAATTTCAAGTGCAAGCAAACTATCAGTGTGGTATTGCAGCCTGGGGGTGGGTGAGTGGCAGGCAGCATACTTGCGCTTTCATTGCAAGGAATGGGGGAGGTACAATTGAGCACTGCCCTGGGACAAGGACTTGCACGGGGATAGTTGCAAGTCTGCATCTTCTGATGTGGCAAGGATCACTTCTCATGGGCACACTTTTAGGCAGTGACCTGGGTGTTAGAGATGCTTCCAGGGGTCTTCCCCATGCTGTTACCATGTCATACAGCACATGGCCAGATAAGATTGTAAAATGTTAAAATTACATTTCCCGGTGAATGCATTTGTCACGGTTGAAAGCAATACAAAAGTGCAAAAACGCATAAAAAATACTACTTGTGAATATAGCCCAAGGTGTGGAGGATTATTTTGGTTTTTGGTTATTTATTTTACCTTATACACAAGTCTTTACCCTGGAAAGGAAGTTCCTTAACATATTTCACAGGAAAACCGTTTCAGTTTTGTTTTTGAACGTTTTAATGTGAGCCCGTAAAAGTGGCATAATACCTCTGACCACTTTGTTGACAGCAGTGACCTGGGGGTCATAAATGCTTCCTGGGGTGATCCCCATGCAGTCCCCATCTCTTTTGAGCACTGTCACTATCGTTTTGGGCACTTTTTAGGCTTTCTACAGACTGCCGGGGGTGCCACCGCAAAAATGCTCGGGTCTCCCTTAGACTAATATTGGGCTCGTTGCTCGGGTCGAGCACCCGAGTATCACAGTGAGCTCGACCCGAGCTTCGAGCACCCGAGCATTTTAGTGCTCACTCAACACTATTAATTTTAATTGTATATAAGTTATATCCAAAACTCCATCAATCCTTTGAAGTCAGTATATCCAGTATATCCCTCCACACCTTAATCCACGAGTCCCCCCTCCTTTAGAATCTTCCACCTAAAAAAAAGAGAGAAAATAAATACTTATTAAAATCATATAGCAAAAAGAGCACCAAGGGAAAATCAGGGTAAACAACTTTGTAAGTTAAATTCTATATTCATACCAGTGGGTTGCAAGCTCCCTAACTCAAAGATTCATTTAAATTCTTTTCTCGTTAATATTTTCAATCTGTCACCCTTTCTCCTCAAGGGAGGAACACTGTCAATAACTCTAAATCTTAATTGGTTCACTGAATGCCTGTTTTCCAAAAAATGTTTGGGAACAGGCAATTCAGTGACCCCTGTTCTTACTGTGCTTTTATGTTTCAAAATACGCGCCCGTATTTCCATAGTTGTCTCTCCCACGTAGACCTTTCCACAAGGAGAGGAGATCACATAGACAACATAATTTGATGAACATGTATAACTATCATTGATCAAATATTTTTACCGGTCAGTGGATGACAAAATTAATCCCTCTTGATCATATTCACACAACAGGCGCAACCCAGGCAATCTTTTAATTGGACCAAAATCTGATATTACCAATGTATCTTTCCGATTGCGGCACCTTCTATAAGAAAGAAGAGGTCGAGATCTGAAATCCACAATTTCAGGCAAGCCCTTCATCAAGAGACCAATGTTTATTTGCAATATCCAAGATCCGTCCACTCACCGGACCAAAAGTAGATACGAAAGGAATCCTTTTTAAAGGTTTTTTTTCTGAGTATTTTTTCTCAAATTATCATGATTTAACCCCAAAACTCTCTGTCTATAAGTACAGACTTCACTAGATGGATAACCTCTACTAATGAATTTACAGCACATTTCCTCTAATCTCTCATCAACCCTCTCATCATCAGATACAATACGTCTTACCCTAATCAACTGGCTCCAGGGTAATGAACCCACCATTTTACTCGGATGGCTACTATCAAATTGAAGTAAACTGTTCCTATTGTATCCTTAATAAAGAGGTCTGTTTTTAATTTTTCATCCTCCTTGTACACCACTGTATCCAAGAACTGTATTATAACGGTAGAGTGTGTAAGTGTAAACTGTAGTTCAGGAAGCACATGTTTGATCTCAGTCTGTAAAGCATAAAAGCGTAAATATCACCATCCCAGACCACAAAGATGTCATCAATATAACGCCACCAGACTCGGGAATGGCACCATAAACTAGAGCTGCACACATTTTCGTCCTCGAATACCACCATAAATATGTTAAAATAAGTTGGGGCCACATTGGACCCCATGGCGGTACCCCTGTCCTGCAAGTAGAATTCATCCCCAAAGAGGAAATAATTTTTCCCCAGGATGAACTCCAGCAGTGCGAGGATGAACCGTGCACAGCCTGATGCCATGCCTGAGCCTGATAACACCCCAGACACAGCAGGTAATCCCTTCTCATGTGCAATTGACATATAGAGGGAAACCACATCAAATGAGGTGAGGATTGTAGTATCGCTCACCTTCATATTTTCAATTTTTTCCAAAAAAATCACTTGTATCATGAATATATGAGTGTGCATTAGTGACAAAACTACATAATATCCTATCCAAAAAATTAGCAGTTTTACTAAATAGAGAACCCCTCCTGGACACAATTGGGCACTCCGGGGGATCCGCTAAATCCTTAAGGATCTTTGGAAATACATACAGGATAATAGACAGCAAATTTATGTGAAAATCTTAAAACATAACTTTTAATGTTATTCAAATAATAGAATATGCCACTCATAAAAAGAGTCAAGTCTCTGAACAAGACTGATGATTACCAGTAATATATTAAAGAAACCATCTCTATGTGAAAAAATTAAAATTTTGAAACAACCCTGCAGTAAAGAATTCAAATTTCTCTGGATAGATCCTTTAATCGAGGGAGAGTATATGGACCAGGAAAAATATAACAACCTTGTACAAAAACAAAAACCCTTTGGTATATAGATTTTTCTTAAGAGGTACAGTACTTAAAGTGATCCTTAAACATGTATTGATTGGCTGTCAATCCTTAGACAGTCAATTATAGGCCACTAATTTGACAGTACCTACCAATAGAGATGAGCGTTGTTCTACTCGAACTGTTCGCCAATCTCAAATTCGAGCTGTTTTGGGCGGTGTTCGAGCCGGTCGGCGAACACGAACAATTTGAGAAAAATTCGGCTGTTCGAGGTTATGTTCGATAACTGTTCGTGCACCAAAATCATAACTGGATTTTTTCTCAGTAATGATGAAAATTAATGTTAATACGCAGTTTGAGTGTACAGCGGGGCGGGGGGAGGGGCAGGGGATGGATCTCTGCAGGAACAATGAAGATCTCCATTTTTTTTTCTCTTTCCCGCATTTGCAGTGGGGAGGTGCAATCTGTCAGCCTATCAGCAGCGCACACACGGAGCGAAGTGCTTTTTTTCACACAAGCAAGGGCATGTGTGATTGGCAGTGTATGTCACATGTCCTTGCCCTATAAGACCAAGTCATTTTCCCCGTCGCCACCATTTTCTCACTGCTGCAGCTGCGTGTTAGACGGCACCGCTGTTGCTGTGTGCGCTATACCTTGTTAATTTCAAGCCAATTTTCGCACAAATATACAGATAGCTTGGGAGTAGGGAATAGTTGTGATTGCAGTCCTTTTAAGGACTAGGTTACAGCATTTCCTACGACTTTTATCAGGCAGGTCTGTGCTCTTAAATAGATAGATTGTGGGAGTAAAGACTAATTGTAATTGGAGTCCTTTTCAGGACTAGGTTACATGAGTTCCTATCAGTTTTTGCCAGGCAGGTCTGTGCCAGTGCTGTGCAAGTTTTTTTCACAGCGTTTGGCTGAATCTAGCAAAGCTAATCCTTTTTGGCCTATTGCAGAGTGTGTCAGTCAGTGGAGTAGCCTATCTGTGTTGCAAGATATACCACCTGTGTATAGAATACCAATTTTTTTACTGCACCTAGTGAAGTAAAATCTTTTGGGCATAGCATCATTCTATTAGTCCATCTATACTGACCTCCATCAGGTTGCAAACTGAATACAATTTTTTTCTGCATCTAGCTCTGAAAAAATATTTGGGCTTCTAGCAGTGTGTGGGACTTGGTCTATTAGTCCATCTATACTGACCTCCATCAGGTTGCAAATTAAAAATAATTTTTTTCTTCATTTAGCTCTGAAAAAATATTTGGGCTTCTAGCAGTGTGTGGGACTTGTTCTATTAGTCCTTCTATACTGACCTCCAGCAGGTTGCAAATTGAATATAATTTTTTTCTGCATCTAGCTCTGAAAAAATATTTGGGCTTCTAGCGGTGTGTGGGACTTGGTCTATTAGTCCATCTATACTGACCTCCATCAGGTTGCAAATTAAAAATAATTTTTTTCTGCATCTAGCTCTGAAAAAATATTTGGGCTTCTAGCAGTGTGTGGGACTTGGTCTATTAGTCCATCTATACTGACCTCCATCAGGTTGCAAATTGAATAAAAAAATTTTCTGCATCTAGCTCTGAAAAAATATTTGGGCTTCTAACGGTGTGTGGGACTTGATCTATTAGTCCATCTATACTGACCTCCATCAGGTTGCAAATTAAAAATAATTTTTTTCTGCATCTAACCCAGCCAATAGTTTTGGCCTAATACCACAGTTTGGCCACTCAGCTCTGCTCGGTTACCATCCATTGTTTTTTTGTGCAAACAACTCCAGAGTTGTGAATTAGTTAACCACCAAAATGAGTGGAAAAAGGCCTGCTGCTGGTGGAAAGGGGAATAGGCGTGTTGGGAAGGGGAAAAAAGGTTGTGTCCGTGGGGTAGGTGCAGAAGAAAGACCATCTTCCAGCCAAACTAAAATGTCTACTTCTTTTAGCGGACAATGTGATAAGATCCCTTTCTTACGGCCACGCCAATCGCTACAAATTCCAGATGAGGCACAAAAACAGCAGGTGCTTCAACGGATATCAAGTGCTCCTTTAAGTGGGCTCTCCTCCACATCAACTTCAACATCACAAATACTCCAGTCCTCAAAGGTGTCACCCAAATCGCACTTGCTTCCTCACAGCTCCCAAATCTCCAGCTGCCCGTCTGAGTATGAGGTAGAACAGATGGTTGAGTCTGCAGAGCTGTTTACTCATACTATAGCCTGGGAATCAGAGGTCGACTCCAGCGCTTCTGTGAATCCAGACGAGGAAATGATCTGCACTGATGCCCAGAATCTTTATGAGTCGGATCCAGGACCAGACGCAGAAGGTTCTGACCATAATGTAGACCCTCATTCCCAAACTGTAACTCCTGTTGGTGGAGACAATGAGGAAGACGATGATAAGACTCAAATACCTGATTGGAGCGACAACTTTAGTTTTTTGTCAGGGCAGGAACAGGTTGGCTCTGAGGACGACGGGTGTGATAACGCACAGGGTGATGATGATGAGGTCGGAGATCCCACTTACTGTCAACCCACAGTCAGCCAAGAGATGAGGTCAGCAGAGGAGGTGGAGGAAGATGCTAGTGACGACGAGGTCAGGTTGCGCCTTCCTGGACAGAGACGTAGTACTGGAAGCACGTCAACAACTGCATCCTCAAACACAACTCTGCCTCTCACCACAAGTCGTGGTGGCTCTTCAGGTCGCATGGGTCCTAAGCCTTGCATAGCCTGGGCATTTTTTCAGATCGATAAAGATGACCCAACTCGTGTTATCTGTAACATTTGTCAGCAAAAGCTAAGTAGAGGCCAAAAAATACATAGTTTGAGTACTTCATGCATGAACCGGCACATGGACATGAAGCATAAGTTGCAGTGGGAAGCTCAGTGTGCTACAATGCGGTCTAGCCGGCCGGGCCAACCACCGTCTGCCATATCTTGTGCATCCGCGGCCTCTTCATCCTCTGTGACTGGGGGGACAGCAGTCACACCTGTTTTGGGGCGCAGACCTGCCACCTCTTTACCCGCAACAGCCAGCGTGATTGGCAGGTCATCATTTTCTTTGGAGGTGGTAACACCAACTGGTCTTGAGCGCTGTCCGACATCGATAGCACCACCTTTGGATCAAGGCAACCTAACATGTCCGCCTGCATCTTCCTCACAGACCGGCAGTTTGCCGGGGACACCCTTATCAACCCCGTCTAAGCACAATAGCCAGCCCTCGGTCCCTCAAATGTGGACAAGTAAAAGACCATTTCCTCCTAGCCATGAGAAAGCTAAGAGGTTGAATTTCACCATCTGCAAGCTCTTGGCTACAGAAATGCTGCCTTTCCGCCTGGTGGACACAGAGTATTTTCGAGACCTTATGTCCGTCGCAGTGCCCCAGTACCAGATGCCCAGTCGGCACTACTTCTCAAAGAAAGGTGTGCCTGCGCTCCACCAGCATGTCGCACACAACATCACCGCTTCTTTGAGAAACTCTGTGTGTGACAGGGTGCATTTCACCACAGACACTTGGACGAGTAGGCATGGACAGGGGCGTTACATGTCGCTGACTGGGCACTGGGTAACTATGGTGACAGCAGGACAAGGGGCTGCTGTCCAAGTCTTGCCGTCCCCACGAGTTGTGCGTCAATCCTCTTTATGTCATTTTTCCTCCACTGCTTCTGCCTCCTCAACCTCCTCTCGGTCTTCCACCTGCACCCAAAGCCTGTCTGGTCATGCCACAAGCTTTCTAACTGCGCAGAAGGGATCCTGCACACCTCCTTACTATGCTGGCAGTAGGGCTCAACGTCATCAGGCGGTTTTTACATTGAAATGTCTGGGAAATGTGAGTCACACAGCTGAGGAGTTGTGGTCAGCTCTGGAGAACAAATTTCATGAATGGTTGTCTCCACTGGACCTGAAACCAGGGAAGGCCGTGTGCGACAATGCTGCAAACCTGGGTGCGGCCCTTCGCCGGGGCAATGTCACACACGTGCCTTGTATGGCTCACGTGTTGAACCTGGTTGTCCAGCAATTTTTAGCCCACTATCCCAGACTAGATGGCCTTCTGCAGAGGGCACGGTCGCTGTGTGCTCACTTCCGCCGTTCGCATCCCGCAGCTCAGCGACTTACATCTCTACAGAAGTCGTTGGGCCTGCCACTTCACCGGCTAAAATGCGATGTGCCTACCCGGTGGAATTCAACTCTGCACATGTTGCAGCGACTGTGGCAGCACCGACAAGCCCTGGTGCAATACGTTCTGACGTATAGCCTGGGCCAACGAGATTCAGAGGTGGGGCAAATCACGCTGGAGGAGTGGTCTCAGATCAGGGACCTATGCACCCTTCTGCACAGTTTTGAAATGGCGACGAAGATGTTTAGTGCTGACGATGCCATTATCAGCATGACTATTCCGGTGATTTACATGCTGGAGCACATGTTAAACAGAATTCGGAGTCAGGTGGTGGCACAAGAGGAGGTGGAGGAAGTAGAGGAGGAGGAGTTGTATGCGGAAGGGCTAACATCTGCAAGGTCCAGACGGTCGGCAGCACCAGGGCGGCAGGCATGTGAGGGTGGGGGAGATGATTTTACCAGGGCGCATGGTAGCAGCCAAACTAGTGAGGAAGGTGCAGGAGCCCAGGAAGAAGTGGAGGACGAACTGATGGAAGACTCATCAGATGAGGGAGACCTTGATCACATTTCTGTTGTGCGAGGTTGGGGGGAGAGGACAGAGGAAGGAAGCATGATTGTTACCTCGCCACCAACACAAAAGGGACTTGGTGCTCCTGGATGCGCAACACACATGAGTGCCTTCTTGCTGCACTACCTGCAACATGACCCTCGAATTGTGAGAATTAGAAATAATCCTGACTACTGGGTTGCCACACTGTTAGATCCCCGGTACAAAAGTAAATTTGCAGAAATTATTCCTGCCATAGAAAGGGATGCACGCATGCAGGAGTATCAGCAGAGACTGTTGCAGAATCTTACATGTGCTTTTCCACAAAATACCAGTGGTGCACGTAGTGAATCTCACAGTTCCAACTTGCCAACCGTGGTCTGTATGGAATTGTTCAATAAAGGGCCCAAAATTAAGATAACATAGATGGGAGAGGTCTCTATGAATAGGAATTCCTAAGTATTTGATACCCTGTGAGGGCCAGGCAAAGGGAAAGTTGGACTGGATGGAATCCTATATGGATTTAGGGAGGGAGACATCGAGGGCCTCAGACTTCGCTGCATTGATTTTAAAATTTTACCATGTAACAAAGTGATCTATTTCAGCCATAACAGCAGGGATGGATATATGTGATTGAGTGATATATACTAGGACATCATCAGCAAATAGAGAGCACTTGTACTCGGTGCCTCCCACCTCAATCCACCTAATATTGGGGTTATGGCGAATTGATGAGAGCAGGTGCTCCGTCACTAGGATGTATAAGAGAGGGGACAGAGGACATCCCTGCCTTGTCCCATTGGTGATTGTGAAAGGTGATGAAAATGTTCTGACGCACCCCCTGGGCCTTGGGACACCCGGAGCCGGACCCTTTTTGGTGGATGCTGGTGGTTGTAGTCTTCGTGGCGGCGATCCAGTTCCGTGGCTCAGGGCGGTCAAACCAGTGGCGGAACTATTTATGTGGTTTTGATGTTTAAATGTCCGACTACGCCACCCGTGGATTGCGGTCAGAGTGAACCGCCGCTACAGGGCAGACCGCTAAGGCTGGTGTTGTGGGTGCAGCAGAGCGTAGCATAACTCCCCACGGGAGGAGTATAGCCTCAGGGCAGTGTATGCGGAGGATGGGGGTGATGGTGCAGGGCAGCAGCAGTAACGACACGGAGTCAGTGATGCAGTTCAGGGCCTTTACTCACAGTTCTTATTATCCAGACCACGTCTGCAGGTAACGGCTGCCCACGTCGTACTGTGCTCACCAGGTGAGGGGCTCAGACAACTCCCAGATAACTTTGGAGCGCTTCACAGGACCCCCTTTGTGTGTCCTTTGTCTGGCCTTTCTTACCAACACTTCTGTCCGGCTGCCTCGGGCCTCCTCTTGGTAAACTTGGCGCCAGTTTCCCTGACCCTATGTGGTGCCTTCCTAGCGGGTGGAGCAAGGGGCTGCGCCACATAAAATGTCAGAGCCTCTGGTTTCTAGCTGAGGGTCGTTTCCTGCCTCCACTAGTTCGGGGACCGGTCTCCCCCTTTGGCCTGACCCCTCCACGCAGGTGGATTCGGGCGTGCGGTGGCGACTCGCCCGTCCGCACCCCTGGGATCCCTTCATTCCTCGTTCCTGGAGCCTTCTCCGCTCCTCTTCCTTCCTTCTCCCTCTTGCAGGCCTGGGCCTCTGTTACTAGGTCCGCCTCCGGAGCAGAGCTCATGCAGAGCCCCTGCTCCCTGCCACTTCTGCTCAGACTTCTCTGCACTGAACTAAGATGGTGCCCACCTTTTATACTCCCTTCTCAATGCACCCAGGAACTGCTTCCTCCCTGCTCCTGCACTGCAGGGTTCCCCTTCCTCAGTGTTCCCTCCCCCCACTCCAGCCAGGGACAGGGACTGTCGTGCCCATCTCAGGGGCATATTGGTCGCCCTGCCCCACGGCAATGTGGTGTAATGCATGCAGGTGTCGGGTCCTGATCCACACTCCATCCTTATCTGAGAGTGAGATATCACACCTCTGGGTGAGGTGCAATACGTCTGTAGCAACCGAGCCCTCGGTGCTACAGTTCCATTTATCTTCAGCCTAGGTGACGTATTGTGATACAGGGCCGTGATTTTGGCTATAAAAGGGTCCCCTAGACCCCTACCCCAAGCTTTTTAAGAGAATCATATATGGCGTGCCAGGAGACTCTATGGAATGCTTTCTCAGCATCCAACGAGAGTATCTACTTACAAATTTTTAACTGCATCTAGCCCAGGAAATACTTTGTGCCTAGTAGCAGTGTCTGCTAGTCAGCGGATTATCCCGGCTGTTAAGCAAGCTACACCACCTGTAGTTTGGACACTTAATTTTTTCAAAGGAAATGCTTCGGGACCACGGGATACTTAGTGAAGAGCATCAGGAGGCACCCCAAGGCATAGGGGCTGGGACTGGCACTAGGATGCCTTGCGGTGGACAGCCGAGCTCGATCCTTATAAAAGCTTTTTAACTGCAGCAGCTTTAGTGGACGCTACTGGAGCTGGAATTACGCGGCTGCTGGCATGAGACTTGCCCTCCAATAGATCCTTGTAAATGGATTTAAAGTGTATTCATTCAAATTAGAGGGACAATTTAAATTAAAAAGCTTAGAGCTGCCTCCACCACAGGGGGGCTCTCTCGACCCACCAGCGGACAGGCACCAGTATTGGGAGAGGGGGGCTGGCCGTCAGGGTTCACCGCGGCTCTGGCACAAACCCGGCGACACGGAGGTGGCACGGGCAGGAGCGGACTGGCCGTCTCGGCTTCTCACTTTTTGGATTTTAGAAGGGCATGACATGCCTATATCTGTGTCTCCCCCTCCTTTTACTCCTCCACCTCTTTTCTTTTCGCATGACTATATGTACTTGTCACTTTTCCATGTGTTAGTTGTGTCTTCTGAGCAGTTTGTCAGCTTTTGGACACCTTTGAAGGTGTTTTCTATGTGTTTCTATGTGTTTTTGTTTGCCTGCCATTGGTTTTATCGGTGTTCGAAGGTGTTCGACGAACAGTTCGACGAACAGTTCGGCGAACACACGGGTGTTCGACGAACCGAACCGAACTCGAACACTACGGGGGTGGCTCAACACTACCTACCAAGTCCATGATGTAAAAAAAGACATACAAAAACGATTGTACAATGTGTAGTCTGAGTGCAGACCCCGCACATAAATCGAAATTCATAGGAAGAAAAAATGGAATTCTTTCACCCAATCTTTCTTATTTCCAAAGGCACGAGGTAAATGTCCAGAGGTTCCTTCTTAACATGTGATGGGGACATAAGCTGGCCCTATTGGTCCCTTCTGGCTCACTTTCAAACTAACCCCACAAAACTCCCGCCCTCAAAAAGGCAGTCCACAGCTAGCACTGTATGGAGACCTTGCACTTTCCCATTTGATTGTCCCTACGTGTTTCATTTAAGTAGAATATTCAGGGGACTAACTTGGATCCAGGTACTAAAGTGCTAGGTGCTTGAAGTAAACATGGGTCCCTTCACTCTGTCCTAATCTGCAGAGAATGGGATGTAGGGCAGGCTCCATTTATATACCCTAAGGTACGCATACTTAATTAATATTTGCAGCTTACCTGTATACGCCCCCTTGTAAGCATGTGGATCACACATTTCTTTTCCCTTCCAAACCAAGACACAAAACTCCATGTGGCTGGTTTAGCGCCGCATCCGGTGTGAGAACCGAACGCGCAGCTACTTCCTGTTTGTATGGAACGCAAGAGAGTGCTCCTATTACATGCTCAAACAACATTCTTTACGCCGGGAATCTTACCGCGCTGACCAGCGCACCTCAACAACCATCAGCAGCCCCATCAAACGCATCCGCTGCTTTTTACTCCTCCTCTGTTACTGTGCCAAGTTGTGTAACACAGGTCTCAAATCGCAGATACTCCGGTTCTTTACCCACTCCAGTCAGGCTGAGTGACAGCCCGTAAGCTGTAACGGAAGGGAACACACCTGCTGTGCTTGTTTCACCGAGCACACCGCATGTTTCTCAATCCACCGTAACATCTGCACCTCACTCACGCTCCACCAGTTTTTCCGGTTCATCTTAGCCAGTCCTCAATCCCGCTGTTGTGGTCACGTAAAAGCTAAGAAGTTGAACTGCACTATCTCCAATCTGTTGGCCATAGAAATGGTGGTCTTAGGCCCTATTTTTTAAATGTAAACACTTCCGATTGACTCTGCATCTCCTGGGTTGGCTGTAGAGGGACAGGTATGGATCTACGTTAAACTACTTGTAGCCTGATGACACTGATGCCACTTTGGTGGTGTTAGGCCCTCATTTAGGGCAATGTGAACACTACTGGTTAGGTCTTGATCTCCTGGGTTGGCAGTACCGGAAGAGTTGTGGGTCTTATTTACACTATTTGTACAGTAGTGAAATTGATGCCACTTTGCTGGCATCTGCCACTAATTTTTTAAATGAGAGGAATCCAGATTGAGTCTCAATCTATTGGGTTGGCTGTAGTAGAACCTTCCTGTTCTGCAGTCTAAGGTTGCGTTCCAGTCCTTGCTGCACTCCTGATACAGACTCTGCCTGCTGCACTCCGGATACAGACTCTGCCTGCTGCACTCCTGATTGAGACTTTGCCTGCTGCACTCCTGATACAGAGTCTGCCTGCTGCACTCTTGATACAGACTATGCCTGCTGCACTCTGATACAGATTCTGCCTGCTGCACTCTGATACAGACTCTGCCTGCTGCACTCCTGATACAGACTCTGCCTGCAGCACTCTGATGCAGACTCTGCTTTCTGCACTCTGATACAGACTCTGCCTACTGCACTTTGATACAGTCTCTGCCTGCTGCACTCAGATACAGACTCTGCCTGCTGCACCATTTAGTCTGTACTACTGGGTCCAGCTGCTGCACGACCATTGGACTGTCCTGGAGTGGCACCTGGCGTTCATCGGGAGCGAAATCAAACCTCAACATCAGAGGCTCTAGTGAACAGTCCGGTGCTCACTTAGTCACGCCCCTCCATGCTCTCCGGGGTCCATGGCACAGTGATTCCACAAACCATGCCCGTGACAGTGCGCCCTCGCAGGCAGGGTCCTCTCTCCTGTTATACCAGTCGGTGACCACTTATGACATGTAAAGTGCAACTGAAAAATTGTCGCTGTCACAGTAACAATAATTATAGTACTTGTCCTCTGGGTCAATTGATGGCACTTCACTGGTGTCTACACCTAATTTGATGTGTTTTAGCAGCTTTTGGTCCTATTTCTAGGTGTTGTTTATGCATTTTTTTGGTCCCCCTTTGACTCCTATGAGATTCGGAAATGTTCGACGCACATTCAGCGAATAAATTCAGCGAATATCAATTTGTTCGGCAAACTTTTCCGAAATGAACATTGAAATGTTCACTCATACATAGTCATCACTCTCACTTTTTGCTTCTCAATACATACAGGACTGGTATTACTGGATGCTCAACAATTATATTCAGACAGCTTCGGGTCAATGAGTCCATTGTTTAAGGAGTCACTGACTAGAAGCTGTAACTCGGTTTGAAATCGAGGGGTGGGATTACAGGATAATTTCTCATAAAACATTAGATCATCCAGCTGTCGTAGAATCTCTTCTTTGTATTTTTCCATGTCCATAACAACCACTGCTCCTCCCTTGTTGGCAGACTTAAAAGGTATTTTTTTATTATTACCAAGATCTAACAAGTCTCATCATTCTAATGTCGTCATATTCTGCTTAGGTCTCAGATCCCTTCTCCCTCTCGGATTATTAATATCCCTTTTCAACAATTGTATATAGGATTCTACAAAATGATTATTGGATGGTGGCTGAAATTGGCTTATGTTATATAGGCCAATGTCCAGTAACGTGAGTAAGGAGACTGGACTCTCCACAGAAGTCATAACCTGGTTATCCGACTCTCCAAAAACTGTAGCCAACCATAATTTTCTAAAGAAGCACTGTAGCTCACATTCAATCTGAAACCAGTCAAATAAATTGGTTGGGAAAAATGTGAAGCCTTTGGACAAAACTCTTAATTCCACATCAGTCAATGTAATAGACAAAATGTTTACTACCAACCTTCCATGGTCCATCTGTTCTTCTGTTTGCCCTCCACATCTCGTGCCTTCGAAGTTTGACATGTTGTTCTCTGCTCCCATGGTTCTCCTTTTCCTCCTATGTTTACAGCCTCCTATCCGGTGCTTCCTTGACCTGTGGTTAAGTCTCCTTTCTTTTTCTCCAAAAAATGACTGGAAGAAGAAGGACCCAAATTGGAGTCATTGATTGACTGTTGATTCCGAATATGCTGTAGTAAAACCAAGCTCCCGTAGATTCCTATTTTGCGGTCTGCGTCATCTTCGCTGTATAAAGTTACCTTTCTTTGATGGTGCATAATTAGAGCATTGCCAGTTAAACACACAGCCCTATCTATTGTCTTCAGAATCAAGAAACCATTTCATGCGTTTCATTTGTTCAATATCATTCAGAAATGTAACCAGATTTTCTTCTAATTTAGACTTCATTGTATTCCACTCCTGTGCTGTCATCTGCTCAAACAACTGCTTTTCCTGTTCACAAATACTTCTCCTCACTACCTCCATTTCCTCTCTCAGAAATTAAATATTGAGGAGCATTATATCAAATGAATATTTGTTTGAAATCAATTCAAACTTGACACAAAACTATGCATTATTTGGTAATAGTGTAGGTCGTAAATGTGGATGCAATCCACGTGGAATCCAATGTGCTTTGTGGTATTCAATCAGCGTGGCCACATGTAAATCAAGAGAAATCAATCTCCTTTCTTCATTTTTCCACTTCCTTTTCAACATGTCAACCGTTGGTTTATTAAAAAAAAGCAATATCAAGAGTAGAGCCTGAGATCCTCAATGCATCATCCTCAGTATATGAGAAAGTAGCGGCGGTTACTTTTTGCCTAACTCCTGCTATCACCACTGAATATATGCAGCTGGATTAGTCCTCAGAAGGACTGTTAGTTCAGATGGATATATATATATATATATATATATATATATATGTTGTGGAATATCTATACTAACTATAAACAAGCAAATCTCTTCTTACTCTGCCTGTTTCTGGGGTAGACTGTGATAAGCATAGTGGAGCCTGTTCTTATATAGACCTGATGACGCTGTGCGGAGAGCCAATCACTGTAATGCCACAACCAACATGGCTACAGCATTACAGTGCATGGCAAGCAATTACTGCATGTTCATTGGCTATCTAAAGAGTGCTAAACATGCAGGGCGGGGACCCGAGTTCCCACCAGAGCAACCCGGAAATACTCAGCTTGTCGAGCACCATGATGCTCGGGTGAGTACTGAGTAGTGTCGAGCACATTTACTCACATAGATAAAAAAGGAAGCAGTTACCATAAAAGTCTGACAAGAAAGATTTGGAGCAGATGTTAGTAATGTGGAAATATTTCTAAAGATAGAGTGTTCTCAGAAAAGATTAAGAAATCGAACTACAGATCTAATATATATGTAATATTTCTATGTTGCACATGGCTTTAAGAAATGTTGGTAGCCTTAATAGGAATGTAACTGACTAAATAATTTGAAACTATTAAGTTTAGACACTAAGTGAAAAAAAGAATCATCTGCTCTGTTGGGTCAATGAAACCTCAAACTGAGAGCTCAAAATGGAATAGGAAACGATGAACTGCGGCAACAACCTGATACATGGGCAGGGTCTTTCTAAATGTAACACCGCATTCATTTGTCATTCTTTGGTCTCTTAAAGGGCTTCTTCACTATCTGTTTGTAGTGTCCCTTTGGCAAAAGGTAGGTTAAGTGTAGACTTTCCTCCAAAAACTCATTGTTAGGTTACATCAGAGCTGGATTTTGTAATTTGGATAATTTCCACCCATTTAAGTTTGTTATATTGGGGAACAGATACTGTTTTAATTTTTTTGTACACGTAGAGCATCATACACACCATGTACACTTTTGAAAATGTTTAATCCTCATCATCCCCTCCAAAAAAAGTAGAATCAACCCAAACACATAAAAAACCTACATTATTGTCCTTGGAATCAATATATTCAAAGTGTATAATTTTAGTATGCATATTTATGGTCCAAAACATTGGTGTTAATTTCACTTTAGGCGACAATGAAGAGCTTTATGCTTTTGCTCAGGAAAAAAAAACCTGACACAGGAAAATGTTTTATTATAAAGGAAGTCAATGCAAAATTAATCTGAAAGAAAGGCTGCACATTTTTGGAAATTACACATTTGGATCCATTTGGAGAAATCAAAAGCAAAAAATTCCTTTTTGCTTTCTTAAAAAATAGGAAAAAGTTTCGCTCTACAGATGCTAATTATAACTGATCAATATTGTCTAAAATATAAAGTGCTGTGGAATATTTTGGCATTATAGAAATAAAAATTATTGTTATTATTTTATTACATTTAATTCAATCAAAGTAGATTAGAATGGTTTAAGGGAAAGAGATGACACACAAAGCTTAAAATACATGATGAGGAAGGTTACCATAAATGTGAATGAAGCAAGTAACATACCACAGAGTCATGAAGAAATTTAGCAAAGTATTAAAGAAAATATATGTTATTGTATGAATATGTCTAAATATATAAACAAGCCAAAAAGAAAGCTTTACAAGCAAGGCCAGTATCTTAAAGGTCACTAAGTTTTATTTAGAGAAATAAATACAAGCTATAATAAAAGCACATAAAAAAGTGAGAAAAAACACTGGTGAAACCTTGGTGGGAGCACCCGGGTGGTAATAACAGTCTCTAATGTGCTAATGGTAAGATATTAAATATTATAATAGCTGCATAAATACTCAGAGGTTAAATATATAACTATATCTATAAGGCATCAAATATGTGCATGATTATTAATGCCCAACATAACATCATGGCATGTAATATAATAAAAAGGCAACAGTGTACCAAGAAGAAAGGGTATAATTATGCAGACATATATGCAAAGCCAGCAGATGTACAATATCATCAGCACATAAATTAGCTCAGTAAGGACTCCAGGGACCCACCACACCCGACGCGCGTTTCACACTGAAATGCTTCGTCCCTCATCCTTCAGTTTCACCAGTGGTTTTTTTCCACTTTTTTATGTGTTTTTATTATGTCTTGTATTTATTTTTCTAAATAAAATTTACTGACTTTTAAGATACTAGCTTTGTTTGTAAAGCACTCTTTTTGGTTTATTCATTATTTGTGCTTTACGGCCTTATGAATTTTGGGGCTAATGTTTGGTGAATTTAACATATATTTAAACCTGCTTCCACAAAATTTAAAAAAAAATTAAACTCATGAAATAGGCCTGGACAGAAATGATGGTACCCCTGAAAATAATGTGACAAAATGGACATGTTAAATCAAATTGTGTCCACTAATTAACATCACAGGTGTCTACAATCTTGTAATCAGTCAGTGGCCTGTATATAAGGCTACAGATACTCACTGTGCTGTTTGATGACATGGTGTGTACCACACTCAACATGGACCAGAGGAAGCAAAGGAAAGAGTTGTCTCAGGAGATTATAAAGAAAATTATTGACAAGAATGTTAAAGGTAAAGGTTATAAGACCATCTCCAAGCAGCTTGATGTTCCTGTGACTACAGTTGCACATTTTATTCAGAAATTTAAGATCCATGAGACTGTACCAACCTCCCTGGACGTGGCCACAGGAGGAAAATTGATGACAAATGAAAGAGACAGATAATACAAATGGTAACAAAAGAGCCCAGGATTAAAGAGATTAAAGATGAAGTTCAAGCTCAAGGAACATCAGTGTCAGATCGCACCTTCCGTCATTGTTTGATCTAAAGTGGACTTCATGGAGATGACCAAAGAGAACACCATTGATAAAAAAATCATAAAAAAGCCAGACTGGAATTTTCCAAATTACATGTTGACAAGCCACAAAGCTTCTGGGAGAATGTCCTATGGATGGATGAGACAAAAATGGAAGTTTTTGGCAAGGCACATCAGCTCTATGTACACAGATCGAAAAATGAAGCATATCAAGAAAAGAACACTGTCCCTACTGTTAAACATGGAGGAGGCTCTGTTATGTTCTGGGGCTGCTGTGCTGTATCTGGCACAGTGTGTCTTGGATCTGGGCAGGGTACAATAAAATCTCAAAACTATCACGGGATTCTAGAGAGAAATGTGCTGCCCAGTGTCAGAAAGCTTGGTCTCAGTCGCAGGTCATGGGTCTTGCAACAGGATAATGACCCAAAATACACAGTTAAAAACACCCAAAAATGGCTAAGAGGAAAACATTGGACTATTGTGAAGTGGCCTTCTATGAGCCCTGACCTAAATCCTATTGAGCATGTTTGGAAAGAGCTGAAATATGCCGTCTGGAAAAGGCAACCTTCAAAATCGAGACAGCTGGAGCAGTTTGCTCATGAGGAGTGGGCCAAAATACCTGTCGAGAGATGCAGAAGTCTCATTGACAGTTACAGGAATCGTTTGATTGCAGTGATTGCCTCAAAAGGTTGTTCAACAAAATATTAAGTTAAGAAGAGTTCTATCATTTCTGTCCACGCCTATTTCATGAGTTTAATTCTTTTTTAAATTCTGTGGAAGCAGAAAAGGAATGTCTGACTTTCATTTGTTCTGTTTCAAAGATTTTTAATTTATTATTACTTTTGTCAGATTCAAGTTATTTCTGTGACCATTGTGGGGTTTTCTTTCATTAAACGAGGAGTACCAACTATTTTGGCCACGTGTGTATTTCAATAAAGCCTGCTGGTAAGAATAAAGTGACTTGTGCTACAAGAAGATAAGTAATGTATAAAAAAGCAGCAATATTTAATGTGAACCTAGTAAACCTATTGATCAATAAAAGGGAGAAGTGTTTCTATGTGTATAGACAAGTTATCTAATTCATGTAAATAATAATAATCAAGTAGGCATGATATATATGATAAAACCCAATGGTATGGAACAAAGTGATATGTGATACAAGGAAATCAATGATTGATAAATAAGAGGCAACTGTATATAATGTGCACATAGTAAACCTGTTGATCAAAAAGGGGGACATAAATTAATAGATAAACAAAAAGAGTCTTTACTGCACTAGAGATCTGCATGCTCCCTTGCGATTTGGTTTTGGGTCGAATCCATTACTTATTTTTTTCTACAGCCTTACATATGGTCAGTTATGGTATTTTAGGAAAATTTACAACTGTTTAATCCTAACTGAAGTAATAATGAGAAAGATAAGGCCAGCACTTATGAGTTTGGTCCTGATTTGGTTACTTCCAATTAAACAACTTGTTTGCACTTTCACAGTTAAAAGTTAATGATGAGTCAACAAAATTAAATTGGGGGAGAGGAGAAAATAATTAGACAGATTTTTATTTTTTTGCAAATAATTTTCTCAATCATTTTTTTCCAAACTCTATTTGAGTCAACTAATATCCTAGAATTTTCTAATAGGGTAGTGAGAGCAGAAAGCTACAGTCATACAATATTACACATTTCATTTATATATATATTTTTTTTATTTAACTTTCCAGAAAAGAAATACAAGAAAATATTCCTGACAGATATAACACAGAAAAAAATAATGGAGAATGTAACATATTTCACTTCCCTGGAAAATACCATCGATTCAGAATATACATATTATTATAAAAACAATACAAGAAGAGATGAAGAAAATGCCATTATTACTCAGGGCATTTGCTTTGTGGTGATCTGCTCAGTGTTTTGTTTGTTGGGAATGATTGGAAATGGTCTTGTCATTTGGTTCGGCTTCTTCAGGATGAAAAAGACAGTCAACGTCGTGTGGTTCCTCAGCTTGGCCATCGCTGATTTCTTCTTTGCATTAACGTTTCCTGTGTACATTTCACAAATTTTATTATCAAATTGGTCAAAATTTTTGTGCATGCTAATGCCACTACTTTTTTATCTTAACACGTCAGTCAGTGTCCTCCAGCTCACGGTCATCAGTGTAGACCGATGCATCTGTGTCATGTTCCCGGTATGGTGTCATAACCACCGGAGGCCAAGATTGGCTTTCATCATTGCCCTGATTATTTGGATATTTTCATTGGCCCTGGCTACACCCTTCATAACATATCAAGACACGTTAAACAATTATGATGAAACGTTTTGCATGTTTGACATAGCTAGTTTAATTTCCATAAACAAGACAGTTTTTAGCTTTGTTTTCTACTTTCTTTTACCTTTTATTATCATTGTCTCCTGTTACACTGTCATTGTCTTGCACATGAGAAGGAAACGCATCTTCACATCTTCTAAGCCTTTGAAAACCATCGTGGCCATCATCATTGCCTTCTTTATCTGTTGGTTTCCAAGTTACTTGTTTTCCTTTTATATAATATTTTCATCCATTTGGACTCATTTTCATGTAATTTATTATGGAGGTTTTATCGCAATGCTCCTAATAATCATGAATTCTTGCATTAACCCCATCCTCTACGTCTTCATTGGTCGAGATTTCAAGGAAAAATGTTGCGGCTCATTCCAGGCTACGCTTGAGAAGGCGTTTATAGAAGACGAGGAGAAGGAAGACTGCGAGAAACAAGAAGGAAGTATAGCTCTTACAAGTGCACATACAGAGGACAAACAAGAAGTCATACAGTAGCATGAACTGGATCAAATATAGACTGTTAAGTTATTGCTAAAGGGTTTTTTTTCTGTTTTTTTCTTTTTATTAGTCATTTATCAAAAATAAAAAAGCTGAATTAGATAAATTTAACAACAGAGTAGCCTAAGTTAAAACACTTATCAATATGTAAGAATCAAATATACAGTACAGACCAAAAGTTTGGACACACCTTCTCATTTAAAGATTTTTCTGTATTTTCATGACTCTGAAAATTGTACATTCACACTGAAGTCATCAGAACGATGAATTAACACATGTGGAATTATATAGTTAACAAAAAAGTGTGAAACAACTGAAAATATGTCTTATATTCTAGGTTCTTCAAAGTAGCCACCTTTTGCTTTGATGACTGCTTTGCACACTCTTGGCATTCTCTTGATGAGCTTCAAGACGTAGTCACCGGAAATGGTCTCCAACAATCTTGAAGGAGTTCCCAGAGATGCTTAGCACTTGTTGGCCCTTTTGCCTTCACTCTGCGGTCCAGCTTACCCCAAACCATCTTGATTGGGTTCAGGTCTGGAGACTGTGGAGGCCAGGTCATCCGGCGTAGCACCCCATCACTCTCCTTCTTGGTCAAATAGCCCTTACACAGCCTGGAGGTGTGTTTGGGGTCATTGTCCTGTTGAAAAATAAATGGTGGTGCAACTAAACGCAAAACGGATGGAATAGCATGCCGCTGCAAGATGCTGTGGTAGCCATGCTGGTTCAGTATGCCTTCAATTTTGAATAAATTCCCAACAGTGTCACCAGCAAAGCACTCCCACACCATCACACCTCCTCCTCCATGCTTCACGGTGGGAACCAGGCATGTAGATTCCATCCGTTCACCTTTTCTGCGTCGCACAAAGGCACGGTGGTTGGACCCAAAGATCTCAAATTTGGACTCATCAGATCAAAGCACAGATTTCCACTTGTATAATGTCCATTCCTTGTGTTCTTTAGCCCAAACAAGTCTCTTCTGCTTGTTGCCTGTCCTTAGCAGTGGTTTCCTAGCAGCTACTTTACCATGAAGGCCTGCTGCATAAAGTCTCCTCTTAACAGTTGTTGTAGAGATGAATCTGCTGATAGAACTCTGTGTGGCATTGACCTGGTCTCTAATCTGAGCTGCTGTTAACCTGCGATTTCTGAGGCTGGTGACTCGGATAAACTTATTCTCAGAAGCAGAGGTGACTCTTGGTCTTCCTTTCCTGGGGCGGTCCTCATGTGAGCCAGTTTCTTTGTAGCGCTTGATCGTTTTTGCAACTGCACTTGGGGACACTTTCAAAGTTTGCCCAATTTTTCAGACTGACTGACCTTCATTTCTTAAAGTAATGATGGCCACTCGTTTTTCTTTACTTAGCTTCTTTTTTCTTGCCATAATACAAATTCTAACAGTCTATTCAGTAGGACTATCAGCTGTGTATCCACCTGCCTTCTGCACAACACAACTGTTGGTCCCAACCCCATTTATAAGGCAAGAAATCCCACTTATTAATCCTGACAGGGCACACCTGTAAAGTGAAAACCATTTCCGGTGACTACCTCTTGAAGCTCATCAAGAGAATGCCAAGAGTGTGCAAAGCAGTCATCAAAGCAAAAGGTGGCTACTTTTTGAGAACCTAGAATATAAGACATATTTTAAGTTGTTTCACACTTTTTTGTTAAGTATATAATTCCACATGTGTTAATTCATAGTTTTGATGCCTTCAGTGTGAATGTACGATTTTCATGGTCATGAAAATACAGAAAAATCTTTAAATGAGAAGGTGTGTCCAAACTTTTGGTCTGTACTGTATATTAATTTTGTTTATATAAAATACAAATTGTTAACAAAATGACATTGCACTTGTCTATGTCATGGTTTTCAACTTATTCAAAATAGTAATATTTTGTTCTTGTTTTTTAACTGGAAAACATATATTTTCAGCTATGTAAATATTTAAAACTGACTTTCATTAAATATTTTGTACCTTATCCTTTTACAGGTTCTTTGCTTCCCTGCATATTTCTAGCTGCAGAATTGGTTAGCTGAGAATCTATTAGAAAGCTGATTTTAACAGTGAGCTTGTAAGTCCACTCTTGTTAGCTGATTTACGACTAGAGATGAGCGTTGTTCTACTCGAACTGTTCGCCAATCTCAAGTTCGAGCTGTTTTGGGCGGTGTTCGAGCCGTTCGGCGAACACGAACAATTTGAGAAAAATTCGGCTGTTCGAGGTTATGTTCGATAACTGTTCGTGCACCAAAATCATAACTGGATTTTTTCTCAGTAATGATGAAAATTAATGTTAATACGCAGTTTGAGTGTACAGCGGGGTGGGGGGAGGGGCAGGGGATGGATTTCTGCAGGAACAATGAAGATCTCCATTTTTTTTCCTCTTTCCCGCATTTACAGTGGGGAGGTGCAATCTGTCAGCCTATCAGCAGCGCACACACGGAGTGAAGTGCTTTTTTTCACACAAGCAAGGGCATGTGTCATTGGCAGTGTATGTCACATGTCCTTGCCCTATAAGACCCAGCCATTTTCCCCGTGGCCACCATTTTCTCACTGCTGCAGCTGCGTGTTAGACGGCACCGCTGTTGCTGTGTGCGCTATACCTTGTTAATTTCAAGCCAATTTTCGCACAAATCTACAGATAGCTTGGGAGTAGGGAATAGTTGTGATTGCAGTCCTTTTAAGGACTAGGTTACAGCATTTCCTACGACTTTTATCAGGCAGGTCTGTGCTCTTCAATAGATAGATTGTGGGAGTAAAGACTAATTGTAATTGGAGTCCTTTTCAGGACTAGGTTACATCAGTTCCTATCAGTTTTTGCCAGGCAGGTCTGTGCCAGTGCTGTGCAAGTTTTTTTCACAGCGTTTGGCTGAATCTAGCAAAGCTAATCCTTTTTGGCCTATTGCAGAGTGTGTTAGTCAGTGGAGTAGCCTATCTGTGTTGCAAGATATACCACCTGTGTATAGAATATCAATTTTTTTACTGCACCTAGTGAAGTAAAATCTTTTGGGCATAGCATCATTCTATTAGTCCATCTATACTGACCTCCATCAGGTTGCAAATTGAATATAATTTTTTTCTGCATCTAGCTCTGAAAAAATATTGGGCTTCTAGCTGTGTGTGGGACTTGTTGTATTAGTCCATCTATACTGACCTCCATCAGGTTGCAAACTGAATATATTTTTTTCTGCATCTACCTCTGAAAAAATATTGGGCTTCTAGCTGTGTGGGACTTGTTCTATTAATCCATCTATACAGACGTCCATCAGGTTGCAAACTGAATATATTTTTTTCTGCATCTACCTCTGAAAAAATATTGGGCTTCTAGCTGTGTGTGGGACTTGTTGTATTAGTCCATCTATACTGACCTCCATCAGGTTGCAAACTGAATATATTTTTTTCTGCATCTACCTCTGAAAAAATATTGGGCTTCTAGCTGTGTGTGGGACTTGTTCTATTAATCCATCTATACAGACCTCCATCAGGTTGCAAACTGAATATGATTTTTTCTGCATCTACCTCTGAAAAAATATTGGGCTTCTAGCTGTGTGTGGGACTTGTTGTATTAGTCCATCTATACTGACCTCCATCAGGTTGCAAACTGAATATATTTTTTTCTGCATCTACCTCTGAAAAAATATTGGGCTTCTAGCTGTGTGTGGGACTTGTTCTATTAATCCATCTATACAGACCTCCATCAGGTTGCAAACTGAATATATTTTTTTCTGCATCTACCTCTGAAAAAATATGTGGCCTTCTAGCAGTGTGTGGGACTTTCTCTATTAGTCCATCTATACTGACCTCCATCAGGTTGCAAACTGAATATAATTTTTTTCTGCATCTAACTCTGAAAAAATATTTGGCCTTCTAGCAGTGTGTGGGACTTTCTCTATTAGTCCATCTATACTGACCTCCATCAGGTTGCAAATTAAAAATAATTTTTATCTGCATCTACAGTACCTCTGAAAAAATATTTGGGCTTCTAGCTGTGTGTGGGACTTGTTCTATTAGTCCATCTATACTGACCTCCATCAGGTTGCAAATTGAATATAATTTTTATCTGCATCTAGCTCTGAAAAAATATTTGGCCTTCTAGCAGTGTGTGGGACTTTCTCTATTAGTCCATCTATACTGACCTCCATCAGGTTGCAAATTGAATATAATTTTTATCTGCATCTAGCTCTGAAAAAATATTTGGCCTTCTAGCAGTGTGTGGGACTTTCTCTATTAGTCCATCTATACTGACCTCCATCAGGTTGCAAGTTAAAAATAATTTTTATCTGCATCTACCTCTGAAAAAATATTTGGGCTTCTAGCTGTGTGTGGGACTTGTTCTATTACTCCATCTATACTGACCTCCATCAGGTTGCAAACTGAATATATTTTTTTCTGCATCTACCTCTGAAAAAATATTGGGCTTCTAGCTGTGTGTGGGACTTGTTGTATTAGTCCATCTATACTGACCTCCATCAGGTTGAAAATTAAAAATAATTTTTATCTGCATCTACAGTACCTCTGAAAAAATATTTGGGCTTCTAGCTGTGTGTGGGACTTGTTCTATTAGTCCATCTATACTGACCTCCATCAGGTTGCAAATTGAATATAATTTTTATCTGCGTCTAGCTCTGAAAAAATATTTGGCCTTCTAGCAGTGTGTGGGACTTTCTCTATTAGTCCATCTATACTGACCTTCATAAGGTTGCAAATTAAAAATAATTTTTATCTGCATCTACCTCTGAAAAAATATTTGGCCTTCTAGCAGTGTGTGGGACTTTCTCTATTAGTCCATCGATACTGACCTCCATCAGGTTGCAAATTAAAAATAATTTTTATCTGCATCTACAGTACCTCTGAAAAAATATTTGGGCTTCTAGCTGTGTGTGGGACTTGTTCTATTAGTCCATCTATACTGACCTCCATCAGGTTGCAAATTGAATATAATTTTTATCTGCATCTAGCTCTGAAAAAATATTTGGCCTTCTAGCAGTGTGTGGGACTTTCTCTATTAGTCCATCTATACTGACCTCCATCAGGTTGCAAATTAAAAATAATTTTTATCTGCATCTACCTCTGAAAAAATATTTGGGCTTCTAGCTGTGTGTGGGACTTGTTCTATTAGTCCATCTATACTGACCTCCATCAGGTTGCAAATTGAATATAATTTTTATCTGCATCTAGCTCTGAAAAAATATTTGGCCTTCTAGCAGTGTGTGGGACTTTCTCTATTAGTCCATCTATACTGACCTCCATCAGGTTGCAAATTAAAAATAATTTTTCTCTGCATCTACCTCTGAAAAAATATTTGGGCATCTAGCTGTGTGTGGGACTTGTTCTATTAGTCCATCTATACTGACCTCCATCAGGTTGCAAGTTGAATATAATTTTTTCTGCATCTAACCCAGCCAATAGTTTTGGCCTAATACCACAGTTTGGCCACTCAGCTCTGCTCGGTTCCCATCCATTGTTTTTTTGTGCAAACAACTCCAGAGTTGTGAATTAGTTAACCACCAAAATGAGTGGAAAAAGGCCTGCTGCTGGTGGAAAGGGGAATAAGCGAGTTGGGAAGGGGAAAAAAGGTTGTGTCCGTGGGGTAGGTGTTAAAGCAACAGTAACATCTGCAGAAGAAAGACCATCTTCCAGCCAAACTAAAATGTCTACTTCTTTTAGCGGACAATGTGATAAGATCCCTTTCTTACGGCCACGCCAATCGCTACAAATTCCAGATGAGGCACAAAAACGGCAGGTGCTTCAATGGATATCAAGTGCTCCTTTAAGTGGGCTCTCCTCCACATCAACTTCAACATTACAAATACTCCAGTCCTCAAAGGTGTCACCCAAATCGCACTTGCTTCCTCACAGCTCCCAAATCTCCAGCTGCCCGTCTGAGTATGAGGTAGAACAGATGGTTGAGTCTGCAGAGCTGTTTACTCATACTATAGCCTGGGAATCAGAGGTCGACTCCAGCGCTTCTGTGAATCCAGACGAGGAAATGATCTGCACTGATGCCCAGAATCTTTATGAGTCGGATCCAGGACCAGACGCAGAAGGTGCTGACCATAATGTAGACCCTCATTCCCAAACTGTAACTCCTGTTGGTGGAGACAATGAGGACGACGATGATAAGACTCAAATACCTGATTGGAGCGACAACTTTAGTTTTTTGTCAGGGCAGGAACAGGTTGGCTCTGAGGACGACGGGTGTGATAACGCACAGGGTGATGATGATGAGGTTGGAGATCCCACTTACTGTCAACCCACAGTCAGCCAAGAGATGAGGTCAGCAGAGGAGGTGGAGGAAGATGCTAGTGACGACGAGGTCAGGTTGCGCCTTCCTGGACAGAGACGTAGTACTGGAAGCACGTCAACAACTGCATCCTCAAACACAACTCTGCCTCTCACCACAAGTCGTGGCGGCTCTTTAGGTCGCATGGGTGCTAAGCCTTGCATAGCCTGGGCATTTTTTCAGATCGATAAAGATGACCCAACTCGTGTTATCTGTAACATTTGTCAGCAAAAGCTAAGTAGAGGCCAAAAAATACATAGTTTGAGTACGTCATGCATGAACCGGCACATGGACATGAAGCATAAGTTGCAGTGGGAAGCTCAGTGTGCTACAATGCGGCCTAGAGGGCCGGGCCAACCACCGTCTGCCTTATATTGTGCATCCGCGGCCTCTTCATCCTCTGTGACTGGGGGGACACAGTCACACCTGTTTTGGGGCGCAGACCTGCCACCTCTTTACCCGCAACAGCCAGCGTGATTGGCAGGTCATCATTTTCTTTGGAGGTGGTAACACCAGCTGGTGTTGAGCGCTGACCGACATCGATAGCACCACCTTTGGATCAAGGCAACCTAACATATCCGCCTGCATCTTCCTCACAGACCGGCAGTTTGCCGGGGACACCCTTATCAACCCCGTCTAAGCACAATAGCCAGCCCTCGGTCCCTCAGATGTGGACAAGTAAAAGACCATTTCCTCCTAGCCATGAGAAAGCTAAGAGTTTGAATTTCACCATCTGCAAGCTCTTGGCTACAGAAATGCTGCCTTTCCGCCTGGTGGACACAGAGGATTTTCGAGACCTTGTGTCCGTCGCAGTGCCCCAGTACCAGATGCCCAGTCGGCACTACTTCTCAAAGAAAGGTGTGCCTGCGCTCCACCAGCATGTCGCACACAACATCACCGCTTCTCTGAGAAACTCTGTGTGTGACAGGGTGCATTTCACCACAGACACTTGGACGAGTAGGCATGGACACGGGCGTTACATGTCGCTGACTGGGCACTGGGTAACTATGGTGACAGCAGGACAAGGGGCTGCTGTCCAAGTCTTGCCGTCCCCACGAGTTGTGCATCAATCCTCTTTATGTCAAAGTTCCTCCACTGCTACTGCCTCCTCAACCTCCTCTCGGTCTTCCACCTGCACCCAAAGCCTGTCTGGTCATGCCACAAGCTTTCTAACTGCGCAGAAGGGATCCTGCACACCTCCTTACTATGCTGGCAGTAGGGCTCAACCTCATCAGGCGGTTTTTACATTGAAATGTCTGGGAAATGTGAGTCACACAGCTGAGGAGTTGTGGTCAGCTCTGGAGAACCAATTTCATGAATGGTTGTCTCCACTGGACCTGAAACCAGGGAAGGCCGTGTGCGACAATGCTGCAAACCTGGGTGCGGCCCTTCGCCGGGGCAATGTCACACACGTGCCTTGTATGGCTCACGTGTTGAACCTGGTTGTCCAGCAATTTTTAGCCCACTATCCCAGACTAGATGGCCTTCTGCAGAGGGCACGGTCGCTGTGTGCTCACTTCCGCCGTTCGCATCCCGCAGCTCAGCGACTTACATCTCTACAGAAGTCGTTGGGCCTGCCACTTCACCGGCTAAAATGCGATGTGCCTACCCGGTGGAGTTCAACTCTGCACATGTTGCAGCGACTGTGGCAGCACCGACAAGCCCTGATGCAATACGTTCTGACGTATAGCGTGGGCCAACGAGATCCAGAGGTGGGGCAAATCACGCTGGAGGAGTGGTCTCAGATCAGGGACCTATGCACCCTTCTGCACAGTTTTGAAATGGCGACGAAGATGTTTAGTGCTGACGATGCCATTATCAGCATGACTATTCCAGTGATTTACATGCTGGAGCACATGTTAAACAGAATTCGGAGTCAGGTGGTGGCACAAGAGGAGGTGGAGGAAGTAGAGGAGGAGGAGTTGTATGCGGAAGGACTAACATCTGCAAGGTCCAGACGGTCGGCAGCACCAAGGTGGCAGGCATGTGAGGGTGGGGGAGATGGTTTTACCAGGGCGCATGGTAGCAGCCAAACTAGTGAGGAAGGTGCAGGAGCCCAGGAAGAAGTGGAGGACGAACTGATGGAAGACTCATCAGATGAGGGAGACCTTGATCACATTTCTGTTGTGCGAGGTTGGGGGGAGAGGACAGAGGAAGGAAGCATGATTGTTACCTCGCCACCAACACAACAGGGACTTGGTGCTCCTGGATGCGCAACACACATGAGTGCCTTCTTGCTGCACTACCTGCAACATGACCCTCGAATTGTGAGAATTAGAAATAATCCTGACTACTGGGTTGCCACACTGTTAGATCCCCGGTACAAAAGAAAATTTGCAGAAATTATTCCTGCCATAGAAAGGGATGCACGCATGCAGGAGTATCAGCAGAGACTGTTGCAGAATCTTACATGTGCTTTTCCACAAAATACCAGTGGTGCACGTAGTGAATCTCACAGTTCCAACTTGCCAACCGTGGGACCGTCAAGTGTTCAGCACTCAAACCGTAACAGAACCACAGTATCTGCTGGTAACATCAATTTTGCGGAATCATTTCACCACTTTTTTAGCCCATCCTTTGCAAGGCCACAGGAGACAAGAAGTCTGACACATAGTCAACGCCTAGAGACGATGGTACAGGAGTATCTCCAAGTAAACATTGAAGCCATGACTGTGTCACTGGACCCTTGCTCTTTTTGGGCTTCCAATCTGGATAAATGGCCGGAGCTAGCCACTTACGCCTTGGAGATCTTGTCATGCCCCGCAGCCAGTGTTCTGTCTGAACATGTGTTCAGCGCTGCTGGTGGTGTGCTGACAGATAAGCGCACACGGCTCTCCACTGACAATGTAGACAGACTCACATTCATAAAGATGAACAAATCATGGATCCGAAACGACTTTTCTACCCCTGTGTCATCCTTGGGAGAGTAAAAACTTGATGATTGGTTAAAATCACCCTACCAACCGTTTTAAGCTTTCAAATTACTAATCATGTTTATCTGTATCTTGGCTGGAAAATAATTTGGGCTTTGTAGCAGTGTGCAGCACTGATTCTATTAGGCCATCTATAATAAGCTCCACCAGATTTAAAATTACTAATCATGTTTATCTGTATCTTGACTGGAAAATAATTTGGGCTTTGTAGCAGTGTGCAGCACTGATCCTATTAGGCCATCTATACTAAAGCTTCACCAGATTTAAAATTTAAAATAATTTTTAGCTGCATCTAGCCCGGAAAATAATTTTGGGGCTCCGAGATGCGCAAGACACATAAGTGCCTTCTTGCTGCACTACCTGCAGCATGACCCTCATATTGTCAGAATTCGAAGTAATCATGACTACTGGGTTGCCACACTCTTAGATCCCCCAAACTTTTTGATCAACCTTTTCATTTTAATAAAGACCAAAAAAATGGTCATTTTTTAAATTATAAGCATTAGCAGGTTGTTAGAAACTGAAATCAAACAGTTTTCAACTCAAAACTTTTTTCTAGGTGATGTTACATTTTCACATAGGACCCCTTGTTCGAAAGGAGCTTCTGAACTCTCTCGTCCATTGAATTTGTCAGGTTTTGGATGGTTTCTGCTTCAATTGTTTTGCATGAGGACAGAATACCCTCCCAAAGCTGTTGCTTAGATGTGAACTGCCTCCCGCCATCATAGACACTCCTTTTAATGATGCTCCAAAGGTTCTGAATGGGGTAGAGGTCAGGGGAGCATGGGGGTCACACCATAAGTTTGTCCCCTTTTATGCTCATATCAGCCAGAGATGCAGATGTTTTATGTGCAGCATGTGCTGGTGCATTATCATGCAGAAAAATGATCTTGCTGTGAAATACACGGTTCTTCTTCTTGAACCATGGCAGGAAGTGCTGTTTGAGAAAATCCACATACATTATGGAGTTCATCTTTAGCGCCTTCAGGGATCCTAAAGGGGCTGACAATCTCTCTCCCCATGATTCCAGCCCAAAACATTACTCCACCTCCTCATTGTTGGCGCTGTAGCCGTGTTTGCGTGGGGTGTCCATCAACCAGCCATCCTCCACTCCATCCATCTGGACCATCGAGCGCTGCACGGCACTCATCCGTGAACAAAACAGTTTTGAAATCAGTCTTCATGTAATGTTTGGCCCACTGGAGCCGTTTCTGCTTGTGTGAAGTGGATAGAGGAGGTCGACAGGATGGCGTATGCACAGCTGCAAACCTCTGAAGGACCCTGCATCTTGTTGTTCGGGGGACGTTGGAGGCACAAGCAGCTTCAAAAACTTGTCTGCTGCTATGACAAGGCTTTTTTGCCACTGCTCTTTCAACCTGACGTAATTGCCTGTAGGAAAGAGTCCTCAATTTGCCCTTATCAGCACGCACACGTGTGTACTGTGAATCAGCTACATACTTCTTGATTGCCAAGACACTTCATCCTGATCATCGCACAATGTTGATTGTAGTCATGCCTTGACCTAAACACTCCACAATTTGTTGCTTCTCAGCATCCGACACATCCTTTTTCTTTCCCATTTTGGCAGAAAATGTAGGCTGCTTAATAATGTGAGACAGTCTTCTTAAGTAGTCTTGCTTTTCATTGGACACACCGGCCAAACTAATTAGCACAGGTGTCTGCAATTGCTTACAGTGATATAAAGAGCCCTGACACACATCACCATCAATGAGTTTAACTGACAAACAAACAAATTCTTCCCTTATCACTCCTAAACACTTTTTGCATAATAATTTGGAACACAGTGTACATGTGCTTTTCCACAAAACACCAGTGGTTCACGTAGTGAATCTTACAGTTCTAACTTGCCAACCGTGGTCTGTATGGAGTTGTTCAATAGTGTTGAGCCACCCCCGTAGTGTTCGAGTTCGGTTCGGTTCGTCGAACACCCGTGTGTTCGCCGAACTGTTCGTCGAACTGTTCGTCGAACACCTTCGAACACCATTAAAACCAATGGCAGGCAAACAAAAACACATAGAAACACATAGAAAACACCTTCAAAGGTGTCCAAAAGCTGACAAACTGCTCAGAAGACATAACTAACACATGGAAAAGTGACAAGTACATATAGTCATGCGAAAATAAAAGAGGTGGAGGAGTAAAAGGAGGGGGAGACACAGATATAGGCATGTCATGCCCTTCTAAAATCCAAAAAGTGAGAAGCCGACACGGCCAGTCCGCTCCTGCCCGTGCCACCTCCGTGTCGCCGGGTTTGTGCCAGAGCCACGGTGAACCCTGACGGCCAGCCCCCCTCTCCCAATACTGGTGCCTGTCCGCTGGTGGGTCGAGCGAGCCCCCCTGTGGTGGAGGCAGCTCTAAGCTTTTAAATTTAAATTGTCTCTCTAATTTGAATGAATACACTTTAAATCCATTTACAAGGATCTATTGGAGGGCAAGTCTCATGCCAGCAGCCACGTAATTCCAGCTCCAGTAGCGTCCACTAAAGCTGCTGCCGTTAAAAAGTAGAGATGAGCGTTGTTCTACTCGAACTGTTCGCCAATCTCAAATTCGAGCTGTTTTGGGCGGTGTTCGAGCCGTTCGGCGAACACGAACAATTTGAGAAAAATTCGGCTGTTCGAGGTTATGTTCGATAACTGTTCGTGCACCAAAATCATAACTGGATTTTTTCTCAGTAATGATGAAAATTAATGTTAATACGCAGTTTGAGTGTACAGCGGGGTGGGGGGAGGGGCAGGGGATGGATCTCTGCAGGAACAATGAAGATCTCCATTTTTTTTTCTCTTTCCCGCATTTACAGTGGGGAGGTGCAATCTGTCAGCCTATCAGCAGCGCACACACAGAGCGAAGTGCTTTTTTTCACACAAGCAAGGGCATGTGTCATTGGCAGTGTATGTCACATGTCCTTGCCCTATAAGACCAAGCCATTTTCCCCGTCGCCACCATTTTCTCACTGCTGCAGCTGCGTGTTAGACGGCACCGCTGTTGCTGTGTGCGCTATACCTTGTTAATTTCAAGCCAATTTTCGCACAAATATACAGATAGCTTGGGAGTAGGGAATAGTTGTGATTGCAGTCCTTTTAAGGACTAGGTTACAGCATTTCCTACGACTTTTATCAGGCAGGTCTGTGCTCTTAAATAGATAGGTTGTGGGAGTAAAGACTAATTGTAATTGGAGTCCTTTTCAGGACTAGGTTACATCAGTTCCTATCAGTTTTTGCCAGGCAGGTCTGTGCCAGTGCTGTGCAAGTTTTTTTCACAGCATTTGGCTGAATCTAGCAAAGCTAATCCTTTTTGGCCTATTGCAGAGTGTGTTAGTCAGTGGAGTAGCCTATCTGTGTTGCAAGATATACCACCTGTGTATAGAATACCAATTTTTTTACTGCACCTAGTGAAGTAAAATCTTTTGGGCATAGCATCATTCTATTAGTCCATCTATACTGACCTCCATCAGGTTGCAAACTGAATCTAATTTTTTTCTGCATCTAGCTCTGAAAAAATATTGGGCTTCTAGCTGTGTGTGGGTCTTGTTCTATTAATCCATCTATACTGACCTCCATCAGGTTGCAAACTGAATATAATTTTTTTCTGCATCTAGCTCTGAAAAAATATTGGGCTTCTAGCTGTGTGTGGGTCTTGTTCTATTAATCCATCTATACTGACCTCCATCAGGTTGCAAACTGAATATAATTTTTTTCTGCATCTAGCTCTGAAAAAATATTGGGCTTCTAGCTGTGTGTGGGTCTTGTTCTATTAATCCATCTATACTGACCTCCATCAGGTTGCAAACTGAATATAATTTTTTTCTGCATCTAGCTCTGAAAAAATATTTGGCCTTCTAGCAGTGTGTGGGACTTGTTCTATTAGTCCACCTATACTGACCTCCATCAGGTTGCAAACTGAATATATTTTTTTCTTCATCTACCTCTGAAAAAATATTGGGCTTCTAGCTGTGTGTGGGACTTGTTGTATTAGTCCATCTATACTGACCTCCATCAGGTTGCAAACTGAATATATTTTTTTCTGCATCTACCTCTGAAAAAATATTTGGCCTTCTAGTAGTGTGTCGGACTTTCTCTATTAGTCCATCTATGCTGACCTCCATCAGGTTGCAAATTAAAAATAATTTTTATCTGCATCTACAGTACCTCTGAAAAAATATTTGGGCTTCTAGCTGTGTGTGGGACTTGTTGTATTAGTCCATCTATACTGACCTCCATCAGGTTGCAAACTGAATATATTTTTTTCTGCATCTACCTCTGAAAAAATATTTGGCCTTCTAGTAGTGTGTCGGACTTTCTCTATTAGTCCATCTATACTGACCTCCATCAGGTTGCAAATTAAAAATAATTTTTATCTGCATCTACAGTACCTCTGAAAAAAATATTTGGGCTTCTAGCTGTGTGTGGGACTTGTTGTTTTAGTCCATCTATACTGACCTCCATCAGGTTGCAAACTGAATATATTTTTTTCTGCATCTACCTCTGAAAAAATATTGGGCTTCTAGCTGTGTGTGGGACTTGTTGTATTAGTCCATCTATACTGACCTCCATCAGGTTGCAAACTGAATATATTTTTTTCTGCATCTACCTCTGAAAAAATATTTGGCCTTCTAGTAGTGTGTCGGACTTTCTCTATTAGTCCATCTATACTGACCTCCATCAGGTTGCAAATTAAAAATAATTTTTTTCTGCATCTACAGTACCTCTGAAAAAATATTTGGGCTTCTAGCTGTGTGTGGGACTTGTTGTATTAGTCCATCTATACTGACCTCCATCAGGTTGCAAACTGAATATATTTTTTTCTGCATCTACCTCTGAAAAAATATTTGGCCTTCTAGTAGTGTGTCGGACTTTCTCTATTAGTCCATCTATACTGACCTCCATCAGGTTGCAAATTAAAAATAATTTTTAACTGCATCTACAGTACCTCTGAAAAAAATATTTGGGCTTCTAGCTGTGTGTGGGACTTGTTGTATTAGTCCATCTATACTGACCTCCATCAGGTTGCAAACTGAATATATTTTTTTCTGCATCTACCTCTGAAAAAATATTTGGGCTTCTAGCTGTGTGTGGGACTTGTTGTATTAGTCCACCTATACTGACCTCCATCAGGTTGCAAACTGAATATATTTTTTTCTGCATCTACCTCTGAAAAAATATTGGGCTTCTAGCTGTGTGTGGGTCTTGTTCTATTAATCCATCTATACAGACCTCCATCAGGTTGCAAACTGAATATAATTTTTTTCTGCATCTAGCTCTGAAAAATATTTGGCCTTCTAGTAGTGTGTGGGACTTTCTCTGTTAGTCCATCTATGCTGACCTCCATCAGGTTGCAAACTGAATATATTTTTTTCTGCATCTACCTCTGAAAAAATATTGGGCTTCTAGCTGTGTGTGGGACTTGTTGTATTAGTCCATCTATACTGACCTCCATCAGGTTGCAAACTGAATATATTTTTTTCTGCATCTACCTCTGAAAAAATATTGGGCTTCTAGCTGTGTGTGGGTCTTGTTCTATTAATCCATCTATACAGACCTCCATCAGGTTGCAAACTGAATATAATTTTTTTCTGCATCTAGCTCTGAAAAAATATTTGGCCTTCTAGTAGTGTGTGGGACTTTCTCTGTTAGTCCCTCTATACTGACCTCCATCAGGTTGCAAACTGAATATATTTTTTTCTGCATCTACCTCTGAAAAAATATTGGGCTTCTAGCTGTGTGTGGGACTTGTTGTATTAGTCCATCTATACTGACCTCCATCAGGTTGCAAATTGAATATAATTTTTTTCTGCATCTAACCCAGCCAATAGTTTTGGCCTAATACCACAGTTTGGCCACTCAGCTCTGCTCGGTTACCATCCATTGTTTTTTTGTGCAAACAACTCCAGAGTTGTGAATTAGTTAACCACCAAAATGAGTGGAAAAAGGCCTGCTGCTGGTGGAAAGGTGAATAGGCGTGTTGGGAAGGGGAAAAAAGGTTGTGTCCGTGGGGTAGGTGTTAAAGCAACAGTAACATCTGCAGAAGAAAGACCATCTTCCAGCCAAACTAAAATGTCTACTTCTTTTAGCGGACAATGTGATAAGATCCCTTTCTTACGGCCACGCCAATCGCTACAAATTCCAGATGAGGCACAAAAACAGCAGGTGCTTCAACGGATATCAAGTGCTCCTTTAAGTGGGCTCTCCTCCACATCAACTTCAACATCACAAATACTCCAGTCCTCAAAGGTGTCACCCAAATCGCACTTGCTTCCTCACAGCTCCCAAATCTCCAGCTGCCCGTCTGAGTATGAGGTAGAACAGATGGTTGAGTCTGCAGAGCTGTTTACTCATACTATAGCCTGGGAATCAGAGGTCGACTCCAGCGCTTCTGTGAATCCAGACGAGGAAATGATCTGCACTGATGCCCAAAATCTTTATGAGTCGGATCCAGGACCAGACGCAGAAGGTTCTGACCATAATGTAGACCCTCATTCCCAAACTGTAACTCCTGTTGGTGGAGACAATGAGGAAGACGATGATAAGACTCAAATACCTGATTGGAGCGACAACTTTAGTTTTTTGTCAGGGCAGGAACAGGTTGGCTCTGAGGACGACGTGTGTGATAACACACAGGGTGATGATGATGAGGTTGGAGATCCCACTTACTGTCAACCCACAGTCAGCCAAGAGATGAGGTCAGCAGAGGAGGTGGAGGAAGATGCTAGTGACGACGAGGTCAGGTTGCGCCTTCCTGGACTGAGACGTAGTACTGGAAGCACGTCAACAACTGCATCCTCAAACACAACTCTGCCTCTCACCACAAGTCTTGGTGGCTCTTCAGGTCGCATGGGTGCTAAGCCTTGCATAGCCTGGGCATTTTTTCAGATCGATAAAGATGACCCAACTCGTGTTATCTGTAACATTTGTCAGCAAAAGCTAAGTAGAGGCCAAAAAATACATAGTTTGAGTACTTCATGCATGAACCGGCACATGGACATGAAGCATAAGTTGCAGTGGGAAGCTCAGTGTGCTACAATGCGGCCTAGCCGGCCGGGCCAACCACCATCTGCCATATCTTGTGCATCCGCGGCCTCTTCATCCTCTGTGACTGGGGGGACAGCAGTCACACCTGTTTTGGGGCGCAGACCTGTCACCTCTTTACCCGCAACAGCCAGCGTGATTGGCAGGTCATCATTTTCTTTGGAGGTGTTAACACCAGCTGGTGTTGAGCGCTGTCCGACATCGAATGCACCACCTTTGGATCAAGGCAACCTAACATGTCCGCCTGCATCTTCCTCACAGACCGGCAGTTTGCCGGGGACACCCTTATCAACCCCGTCTAAGCACAATAGCCAGCCCTCGGTCCCTCAGATGTGGACAAGTAAAAGACCTTTTCCTCCTAGCCATGAGAAAGCTAAGAGGTTGAATTTCACCATCTGCAAGCTCTTGGCTACAGAAATGCTGCCTTTCCGCCTGGTGGACACAGAGTATTTTCGAGACCTTATGTCCGTCGCAGTGCCCCAGTACCAGATGCCCAGTCGGCACTACTTCTCAAAGAAAGGTGTGCCTGCGCTCCACCAGCATGTCGTACACAACATCACCGCTTCTTTGAGAAACTCTGTGTGTGACAGGGTGCATTTCACCACAGACAATTGGACGAGTAGGCATGGACAGGGGCGTTACATGTCGCTGACTGGGCACTGGGTAACTATGGTGACAGCAGGACAAGGGGCTCCTGTCCAAGTCTTGCCGTCCCCACGAGTTGTGCGTCAATCCTCTTTATGTCAAAGTTCCTCCACTGCTTCTGCCTCCTCAAAATCCTCTCGGTCTTCCACCTGCACCCAAAGCCTGTCTGGTCATGCCACAAGCTTTCTAACTGCGCAGAAGGGATCCTGCACACCTCCTTACTATGCTGGCAGTAGGGCTCAACGTCTTCAGGCGGTTTTTACATTGAAATGTCTGGGAAATGTGAGTCACACAGCTGAGGAGTTGTGGTCAGCTCTGGAGAACCAATTTCATGAATGGTTGTCTCCACTGGACCTGAAACCAGGGAAGGCCGTGTGCGACAATGCTGCAAACCTGGGTGCGGCCCTTCGCCGGGGCAATGTCACACACGTGCCTTGTATGGCTCACGTGTTGAACCTGGTTGTCCAGCAATTTTTAGCCCACTATCCCAGACTAGATGGCCTTCTGCAGAGGGCACGGTCGCTGTGTGCTCACTTCCGCCGTTCGCATCCCGCAGCTCAGCGACTTACATCTCTACAGAAGTCGTTGGGCCTGCCACTTCACCGGCTAAAATGCGATGTGCCTACCCGGTGGAATTCAACTCTGCACATGTTGCAGCGACTGTGACAGCACCGACAAGCCCTGGTGCAATACGTTCTGACGTATAGCCTGGGCCAACGAGATTCAGAGGTGGGGCAAATCACGCTGGAGGAGTGGTCTCCGATCAGGGACCTATGCACCCTTCTGCACAGTTTTGAAATGGCGACGAAGATGTTTAGTGCTGACGATGCCATTATCAGCATGACTATTCCGGTGATTTACATGCTGGAGCACATGTTAGAATTCGGAGTCAGGTGGTGGCACAAGAGGAGGTGGAGGAAGTAGAGGAGGAGGAGTTGTATGCGGAAGGGCTAACATCTGCAAGGTCCAGACGGTCGGCAGCACCAAGGCGGCAGGCATGTGAGGGTGGGGGAGATGGTTTTACCAGGGCGCATGGTAGCAGCCAAACTAGTGAGGAAGGTGCAGGAGCCCAGGAAGAAGTGGAGGACGAACTGATGGAAGACTCATCAGATGAGGGAGACCTTGATCACATTTCTGTTGTGCGAGGTTGGGGGGAGAGGACAGAGGAAGGAAGCATGATTGTTACCTCGCCACCAACACAACAGGGACTTGGTGCTCCTGGATGCGCAACACACATGAGTGCCTTCTTGCTGCACTACCTGCAACATGACCCTCGAATTGTGAGAATTAGAAATAATCCTGACTACTGGGTTGCCACATTGTTAGATCCCCGGTACAAAAGTAAATTTGCAGAAATTATTCCTGCCATAGAAAGGGATGCACGCATGCAGGAGTATCAGCAGAGACTGTTGCAGAATCTTACATGTGCTTTTCCACAAAATACCAGTGGTGCACGTAGTGAATCTCACAGTTCCAACTTGCCAACCGTGGGACCGTCAAGTGTTCAGCACTCAAACCGTAACAGAACCACAGTATCTGCTGGTAACATCAATTTTGCGGAATCATTTCACCACTTTTTTAGCCCATCCTTTGCAAGGCCACAGGAGACAAGAAGTCTGACACATAGTCAACGCCTAGAGACGATGGTACAGGAGTATCTCCAAGTAAACATTGAAGCCACGACTGTGTCACTGGACCCTTGCTCTTTTTGGGCTTCCAATCTGGATAAATGGCCGGAGCTAGCCACTTACGCCTTGGAGATCTTGTCATGCCCCGCAGCCAGCGTTCTGTCTGAACGTGTGTTCAGCGCTGCTGGTGGTGTGCTGACAGATAAGCGCACGCGGCTCTCCACTGATAATGTAGACAGACTCACGTTCATAAAGATGAACAAATCATGGATCCGAAACGACTTTTCTACCCCTGTGTCATCCTGGGGAGAGTAAAAGCTTGATGATTGGTTAAAATCACCCTACCAACCGTTTTAAGCTTTCAAATTACTAATCATGTTTATCTGTATCTTGACTGGAAAATAATTTGGGCTTTGTAGCAGTGTGCAGCACTGATCCTATTAGGCCATCTATACTAAAGCTTCACCAGATTTAAAATTAAAAATAATTTTTAGCTGCATCTAGCCCGGAAAATAATTTTGGGGCTCCGAGATGCGCAAGACACATAAGTGCCTTCTTGCTGCACTACCTGCAGCATGACCCTCATATTGTCAGAATTCGAAGTAATCATGACTACTGGGTTGCCACACTCTTAGATCCCCCAAACTTTTCGATCAACCTTTTCATTTTAATAAAGACCAAAAAAATGGTCATTTTTGAAATTATAAGCATTAGCAGGTTGTTAGAAACTGAAATCAAACAGTTTTCAACTCAAAACTTTATTCTAGGTGATGTTACATTTTCACATTGGACCCCTTGTTCAAAAGGAGCTTCTGAACTCTCTCGTCCATTGAATTTGTCAGGTTTTGGATGGTTTCTGCTTCAATTGTTTTGCATGAGGACAGAATACCCTCCCAGAGCTGTTGCTTAGATGTGAACTGCCTCCCGCCATCATAGACACTCCTTTTAATGATGCTCCAAAGGTTCTGAATGGGGTAGAGGTCAGGGGAGCATGGGGGTCACACCATAAGTTTGTCCCCTTTTATGCCCATATCAGCCAGAGATGCAGATGTTTTCATCTTTAGCGCCTTCAGGGATCCTAAAGGGGCCGACAATCTCTCTCCCCATGATTCCAGCCCAAAACATTACTCTACCTACTCCTTGTTGGCGCTGTAGCCGTGTTTGCGTGGGGTGTCCATCAACCAGCCATCCTCCACTCCATCCATCTGGACCATCGAGCGCTGCATGGCACTCATCCGTGAACAAAACTGTTTTGAAATCAGTCTTCATGTAATGTTTGGCCCACTGGAGCCGATTCTGCTTGTATGAAGTGGATAGAGGAGGTCGACAGGATGGCGTATGCACAGCTGCAAACCTCTGAAGGACCCTGCATCTTGTTGTTCGGGGGACGTTGGAGGCACAAGCAGCTTCAAAAACTTGTCTGCTGCTATGACAAGGCTTTTTTGCCGCTGCTCTTTCAACCTGACGTAATTGCCTGTAGGAAAGAGTCCTCAATTTGCCCTTATCAGCACGCACACGTGTGTACTGTGAATCAGCTACATACTTCTTGATTGCCAAGACACTTCATCCTGATCATCGCACAATGTTGATTGTAGTCATGCCTTGACCTAAACACTCCACAATTTGTTGCTTCTCAGCAGCCGACACATCCTTTTTCTTTCCCATTTTGGCAGAAAATGTAGGCTGCTTAATAATGTGAGAGAGCCTTCTTAAGTAGTCTTGCCTTTCATTGGACACACCTGCCAAACTAATTAGCACAGGTGTCTGCAATTGCTTACAGTGATATAAAGAGCCCTGACACACATCACCATCAATGAGTTTAACTGACAAACAAACAAATTCTTCCCTTATCACTCCTAAACACTTTTTGCATAATAATTTGGAACGCAGTGTACATGTGCTTTTCCACAAAACACCAGCGGTTCACGTAGTGAATCTTACAGTTCTAACTTGCCAACCGTGGTCTGTATGGAGTTGTTCAATAAAGGGCCCAAAATTAAGATAACATAGATGGGAGAGGTCTCTATGAATAGGAATTCTTAAGTATTTGATACCCTGTGAGGGACAGGCAAAGGGAAAGTTGGACTGGATGGAATCCTATATGGATTTGGGGAGGGAGACATCGAGGGCCTCAGACTTCGCTGCATTGATTTTAAAATTTGACCATGTAACAAAGTGATCTATTTCAGCCATAACAGCATGGATGGATATATGTGATTGAGTGATATATACTAGGACATCATCAGCAAATAGAGAGCACTTGTACTCGGTGCCTCCCACCTCAATCCACCTAATATTGGGGTTATGGCGAATTGATGAGAGCAGGTGCTCCGTCACTAGGATGTATAAGAGAGGGGACAGAGGACATCCCTGCCTTGTCCCATTGGTGATTGTGAAAGGTGATGAAAATGTTCTGACGCACCCCCTGGGCCTTGGGACACCCGGAGCCGGACCCTTTTTGGTGGATGCTGGTGGTTGTAGTCTTCGTGGCGGTGACCCGGTTCCGTGGCTCAGGGCGGTCAAACCAGTGGCGGAACTATTTATGTGGTTTTGATGTTTAAATGTACGACTATGCCACCCGTGGATTGCGGTCAGAGTGAACCGCCGCTACAGGGCAGACCGCTGAGGCTGGTGTTGTGGGTGCAGCAGAGCGTAGCATAACTCCCCACGGGAGGTGTATAGCCTCAGGGCAGTGTATGCGGAGGATGGGGGTGATGGTGCAGGGCAGCAGCAGTAACGACACGGAGTCAGTGATGCAGTTCAGGGCCTTTACTCACAGTTCTTATTATCCAGACCACGTCTGCAGGTAACGGCTGCCCACGTTGTACTGTGCTCACCAGGTGAGGGGCTCAGACAACTCCCAGATAACTTTGGAGCACTTCACAGGACCCCCTTTGTGTGTCCTTTGTCTGGCCTTTCTTACCAACACTTCTGTCCGGCTGCCTCGGGCCTCCTCTTGGTAAACTTGGCGCCAGTTTCCCTGACCCTATGTGGTGCCTTCCTAGCGGGTGTAGCGAGGGGCTGCGCCACATAAAATGTCAGAGCCTCCGGTTTCTAGCTGAGGGTCGTTTCCTGCCTCCACTAGTTCGGGGACCGGTCTCCCCCTTTGGCCTGACCCCTCCACGCAGGTGGATTCGGGCGTGCGGTGGCGACTCGCCCGTCCGCACCCCTGGGATCCCTTCATTCCTCGTTCCTGGAGCCTTCTCCGCTCCTCTTCCTTCCTTCTCCCTCTTCCAGGCCTGGGCCTCTGTTACTAGGCCCGCCTCCGGAGCAGAGCTCATGCAGAGCCCCTGCTCCCTGCCACTTCTGCTCAGACTTCTCTGCACTGAACTAAGATGGTGCCCACCTTTTACACTCCCTTCTCAATGCACCCAGGAACTGCTTCCTCCCTGCTCCTGCACTACAGGGTTCCCCTTCCTCAGTGTTAACTCCCCCCACTCCAGCCAGGGACAGGGACTGTCGTGCCCATCTCAGGGGCATATTGGTCGCCCTGCCCCACGGCAATGTGGTGTAATGCATGCAGGTGTCAGGTCCTGATCCACACTCCATCCTTACCTGAGAGTGAGATATCACACCTCTGGGTGAGGTGCAATACGTCTGTAGCAACCAAGCCCTCAGGGTGCTACAGTTCCATTTATCTTCAGCCTAGGTGACGTATTGCGATACAGGGCCGTGATTTTGGCTATAAAAGGGTCCCCTAGACCCCTACCCCAAGCTTTTTAAGAGAATCATATATGGCGTGCTAGTAGACTCTATGGAATGCTTTCTTAGCATCCAACGACAGTATCTAATTACAAATTTTTAACTGCATCTAGCCCAGGAAATACTTTGTGCCTAGTAGCAGTGTCTGCTAGTCAGCGGATTATCCCGGCTGTTAAGCAAGCTACACCACCTGTAGTTTAGAAACTTAATTTTTTCAAAGGAAATGCTTCGGGACCATGGGATACTTAGTGAAGAGCATCAGGAGGCACCCCAAGGCATAGGGGCTGGGACTGGCAGTAGGATACCTTGCGGTGGACAGCCGAGCTCGATCCTTATAAAAGCTTTTTAATAGTGTTGAGCCACCCCCGTAGTGTTCGAGTTCGGTTCGGTTCGTCGAACACCCGTGTGTTCGCCGAACTGTTCGTCGAACTGTTCGTCGAACACCTTCGAACACCGTTAAAACCAATGGCAGGCAAACAAAAACACATAGAAACACATAGAAAACACCTTCAAAGGTGTCCAAAAGCTGACAAACTGCTCAGAAGACATAACTAACACATGGAAAAGTGACAAGTACATATAGTCATGCGAAAATAAAAGAGGTGGAGGAGTAAAAGGAGGGGGAGACACAGATATAGGCATGTCATGCCCTTCTAAAATCCAAAAAGTGAGAAGCCGACACGGCCAGTCCGCTCCTGCCCGTGCCACCTCCGTGTCGCCGGGTTTGTGCCAGAGCCGCGATGAACCCTGATGGCCAGCCCCCCTCTCCCAATACTGGTGCCTGTCCGCTGGTGGGTCGAGCGAGCCCCCCTGTGGTGGAGGCAGCTCTAAGCTTTTTAATTTAAATTGTCTCTCTAATTTGAATGAATACACTTTCAATCCATTTACAAGGATCTATTGGAGGGCAAGTCTCATGCCAGCAGCCGCGTAATTCCAGCTCCAGTAGCGTCCACTAAAGCTGCTGCAGTTAAAAAGCTTTTATAAGGATCGAGCTCGGCTGTCCACCGCAAGGCATCCTACTGCCAGTCCCAGCCCCTATGCCTTGGGGTGCCTCCTGATGCTCTTCACTAAGTATCCCATGGTCCCGAAGCATTTCCTTTGAAAAAATTAAGTGTCTAAACTACAGGTGGTGTAGCTTGCTTAACAGCCGGGATAATCCGCTGACTAGCAGACACTGCTACTAGGCACAAAGTATTTCCTGGGCTAGATGCAGTTAAAAATTTGTAATTAGATACTCTCGTTGGATGCTGAGAAAGCATTCCATAGAGTCTCCTGGCACGCCATATATGATTCTCTTAAAAAGCTTGGGGTAGGGATCTAGGGGACCCTTTTATAGCCAAAATCACGGCCCTGTATCACAATACGTCACCTAGGCTGAAGATAAATGGAACTGTAGCACCCTGAGGGCTCGGTTGCTACAGACGTATTGCACCTCACCCAGAGGTGTGATATCTCACTCTCAGGTAAGGATGGAGTGTGGATCAGGACCCGACACCTGCATGCATTACACCACATTGCCGTAGGGCAGGGCGACCAATATGCCCCTGAGATGGGCACGACAGTCCCTGTCCCTGGCTGGAGTGGGGGGAGGGAACACTGAGGAAGGGGAACCCTGTAGTGCAGGAGCAGGGAGGAAGCAGTTCCTGGGTGCATTGAGAAGGGAGTATAAAAGGTGGGCACCATCTTAGTTTAGTGCAGAGAAGTCTGAGCAGAAGTGGCAGGGAGCAGGGGCTCTGCATGAGCTCTGCTCCGGAGGCGGGCCTAGTAACAGAGGCCCAGGCCTGGAAGAGGGAGAAGGAAGGAAGAGGAGCGGAGAAGGCTCCAGGAACGAGGAATGAAGGGATCCCAGGGGTGCGGACGGGCGAGTCGCCACCGCACGCCCGAATCCACCTGCGTGGAGGGGTCAGGCCAAAGGGGGAGACCGGTCCCCGAACTAGTGGAGGCAGGAAACGACCCTCAGCTAGAACCGGAGGCTCTGACATTTTATGTGGCGCAGCCCCTCGCTACACCCGCTAGGAAGGCACCACATAGGGTCAGGGAAACTGGCTCCAAGTTTACCAAGAGGAGGCCCGAGGCAGCCGGACAGAAGTGTTGGTAAGAAAGGCCAGACAAAGGACACACAAAGGGGGTCCTGTGAAGTGCTCCAAAGTTATCTGGGAGTTGTCTGAGCCCCTCACCTGGTGAGCACAGTACGACGTGGGCAGCCGTTACCTGCAGACGTGGTCTGGATAATAAGAACTGTGAGTAAAGGCCCTGAACTGCATCACTGACTCCGTGTCGTTACTGCTGCTGCCCTGCACCATCACCCCCATCCTCCGCATACACTGCCCTGAGGCTATACACCTCCCGTGGGGAGTTATGCTATGCTCTGTTGCACCCACAACACCAGCCTCAGCGGTCTGCCCTGTAGCGGCGGTTCACTCTGACCGCAATCCACGGGTGGCGTAGTCGTACATTTAAACATCAAAACCACATAAATAGTTCCGCCACTGGTTTGACCGCCCTGAGCCACGGAACCGGGTCACCGCCACGAAGACTACAACCACCAGCATCACCCAAAAAGGGTCCGGCTCCGGGTGTCCCAAGGCCCAGGGGGTGCGTCAGAACATTTTCATCACCTTTCACAATCACCAATGGGACAAGGCAGGGATGTCCTCTGTCCCCTCTCTTATACATCCTAGTGACGGAGCACCTGCTCTCATCAATTCGCCATAACCCCAATATTAGGTGGATTGAGGTGGGAGGCACCGAGTACAAGTGCTCTCTATTTGCTGATGATGTCCTAGTATATATCACTCAATCACATATATCCATCCATGCTGTTATGGCTGAAATAGATCACTTTGTTACATGGTCAAATTTTAAAATCAATGCAGCGAAGTCTGAAGCCCTCGATGTCTCCCTCCCCAAATCCATATAGGATTCCATCCAGTCCAACTTTCCCTTTGCCTGGCCCTCACAGGGTATCAAATACTTAGGAATTCCTATTCATAGAGACCTCTCCCATCTATGTTATCTTAATTTTGGGCCCTTTATTGAACAACTCCATACAGACTACGGTTGGCAAGTTAGAACTGTAAGATTCACTACATGAACCGCTGGTGTTTTGTGGAAAAGCACATGTACACTGCGTTCCAAATTATTATGCAAAAAGTGTTTAGGAGTGATAAGGGAAGAATTTGTTTGTTTGTCAGTTAAACTCATTGATGGTGATGTGTGTCAGGGCTCTTTATATCACTGTAAGCAATTGCAGACACCTGTGCTAATTAGTTTGGCAGGTGTGTCCAATGAAAGGCAAGACTACTTAAGAAGGCTCTCTCACATTATTAAGCAGCCTACATTTTCTGCCAAAATGGGAAAGAAAAAGGATGTGTCGGCTGCTGAGAAGCAACAAATTGTGGAGTGTTTAGGTCAAGGCATGACTACAATCAACATTGTGCGATGATCAGGATGAAGTGTCTTGGCAATCAAGAAGTATGTAGCTGATTCACAGTACACACGTGTGCGTGCTGATAAGGGCAAATTGAGGACTCTTTCCTACAGGCAATTACGTCAGGTTGAAAGAGCAGCGGCAAAAAAGCCTTGTCATAGCAGCAGACAAGTTTTTGAAGCTGCTTGTGCCTCCAACGTCCCCCGAACAACAAGATGCAGGGTCCTTCAGAGGTTTGCAGCTGTGCATACGCCATCCTGTCGACCTCCTCTATCCACTTCACACAAGCAGAAACGGCTCCAGTGGGCCAAACATTACATGAAGACTGATTTCAAAACAGTTTTGTTCACGGATGAGTGCCTTGCAGCGCTCGATGGTCCAGATGGATGGAGTGGAGGATGGCTGGTTGATGGACACCCCACGCAAACACGGCTACAGCGCCAACAAGGAGGAGGTGGAGTAATGTTTTGGGCTGGAATCATGGGGAGAGAGATTGTCGGCCCCTTTAGGATCCCTGAAGGCGCTAAAGATGAACTCCATAATGTATGTGGATTTTCTCAAACAGCACTTCCTGCCATGGTTCAAGAAGAAGAACCTTGTATTTCACAGCAAGATCATTTTTCTGCATGATAATGCACCATCTCATGCTGCACATAAAACATCTGCATCTCTGGCTGATATGGGCATAAAAGGGGACAAACTTATGGTGTGACCCCCATGCTCCCCTGACCTCTACCCCATTCAGAACCTTTGGAGCATCATTAAAAGGAGTGTCTATGATGGCGGGAGGCAGTTCACATCTAAGCAACAGCTCTGGGAGGGTATTCTGTCCTCATGCAAAACAATTGAAGCAGAAACCATCCAAAACCTGACAAATTCAATGGACGAGAGAGTTCAGAAGCTCCTTTCGAACAAGGGGTCCTATGTGAAAATGTAACATCACCTAGAATAAAGTTTTGAGTTGAAAACTGTTTGATTTCAGTTTCTAACAACCTGCTAATGCTTATAATTTCAAAAATGACCATTTTTTTGGTCTTTATTAAAATGAAAAGGTTGATCGAAAAGTTTGGGGGATCTAAGAGTGTGGCAACCCAGTAGTCATGATTACTTCGAATTCTGACAATATGAGGGTCATGCTGCAGGTAGTGCAGCAAGAAGGCACTTATGTGTCTTGCGCATCTCGGAGCCCCAAAATTATTTTCCGGGCTAGATGCAGCTAAAAATTATTTTTCATTTTAAATCTGGTGAAGCTTTAGTATAGATGGCCTAATAGGATCAGTGCTGCACACTGCTACAAAGCCCAAATTATTTTTCAGTCAAGATACAGATAAACATGATTAGTAATTTGAAAGCTTAAAACGATTGGTAGGGTGATTTTAACCAATCATCAAGCTTTTACTCTCCCCAGGATGACACAGGGGTAGAAAAGTCGTTTCGGATCCATGATTTGTTCATCTTTATGAACGTGAGTCTGTCTACATTATCAGTGGAGAGCCGCGTGCGCTTATCTGTCAGCACACCACCAGCAGCGCTGAACACACGTTCAGACAGAACGCTGGCTGCGGGGCATGACAAGATCTCCAAGGCGTAAGTGGCTAGCTCCGGCTATTTATCCAGATTGGAAGCCCAAAAAGAGCAAGGGTCCAGTGACACAGTCGTGGCTTCAATGTTTACTTGGAGATACTCCTGTACCATCGTCTCTAGGCGTTGACTATGTGTCAGACTTCTTGTCTCCTGAGGCCTTGCAAAGGATGGGCTAAAAAAGTGGTGAAATGATTCCGCAAAATTGATGTTACCAGCAGATACTGTGGTTCTGTTACGGTTTGAGTGCTGAACACTTGACGGTCCCACGGTTGGCAAGTTGGAACTGTGAGATTCACTACGTGCACCACTGGTATTTTGTGGAAAAGCACATGTAAGATTCTGCAACAGTCTCTGCTGATACTCCTGCATGCGTGCATCCCTTTCTATGGCAGGAACAATTTCTGCAAATTTACTTTTGTACCGGGGATCTAACAGTGTGGCAACCCAGTAGTGAGGATTATTTCTAATTCTCACAATTCGAGGGTCATGTTGCAGGTAGTGCAGCAAAAAGGCACTCATGTGTGTTGCGCATCCAGGAGCACCAAGTCCCTGTTTTGTTGGTGGCGAGGTAACAATCATGCTTCCTTCCTCTGTCCTCTCCCCCCAACCTCGCACAACAGAAATGTGATCAAGGTCTCCCTCATCTGATGAGTCTTCCATCAGTTCGTCCTCCACTTCTTCCTGGGCTCCTGCACCTTCCTCACTAGTTTGGCTGCTACCATGCGCCCTGGTAAAACCATCTTCCCCACCCTCACATGCCTGCCGCCTTGGTGCTGCCGACCGTCTGGACCTTGCAGATGTTAGCCCTTCCGCATACAACTCCTCCTCCTCTACTTCCTCCACCTCCTCTTGTGCCACCACCTGACTCCGAATTCTGTTTAACATGTGCTCCAGCATGTAAATCACCGGAATAGTCATGCTGATAATGGCATCGTCAGCACTAAACATCTTCATCGCCATTTCAAAACTGTGCAGAAGGGTGCATAGGTCCCTGATCTGAGACCACTCCTCCAGCGTGATTTGCCCCACCTCTGAATCTCGTTGGCCCAGGCTATACGTCAGAACGTATTGCACCAGGGCTTGTCGGTGCTGCCACAGTCGCTGCAACATGTGCAGAGTTGAATTCCACCGGGTAGGCACATCGCATTTTAGCCGGTGAAGTGGCAGGCCCAACGACTTCTGTAGAGATGTAAGTCGCTGAGCTGCGGGATGCGAATGGCGGAAGTGAGCACACAGCGACCGTGCCCTGTGCAGAAGGCCATCTAGTCTGGGATAGTGGGCTAAAAATTGCTGGACAACCAGGTTCAACACGTGAGCCATACAAGGCACGTGTGTGACATTGCCCCGGCGAAGGGCCGCACCCAGGTTTGCAGCATTGTCGCACACGGCCTTCCCTGGTTTCAGGTCCAGTGGAGACAGCCATTCATGAAATTGGTTCTCCAGAGCTGACCACAACTCCTCAGCTGTGTGACTCACATTTCCCAGACATTTCAAAGTAAAAACCGCCTGATGACGTTGAGCCCTACTGCCAGCATAGTAAGGAGGTGTGCAGGATCTCTTCTGTGCAGTTAGAAAGCTTGTGGCATGACCAGACAGGCTTTGAGTGCAGGTGGAAGACCGAGAGGAGGTTGAGGAGGCAGAAGCAGTGGAAGAACTTTGACATAAAGAGGATTGACGCACAACTCGTGGGGACGGCAAGACTTGGACAGCAGCCCCTTGTCCTGCTGTCACCATAGTTACCCAGTGCCCAGTCAGCGACATGTAACGCCCCTGTCCATGCCTACTCGTCCAAGTGTCTGTGGTGAAATGCACCCTGTCACACACAGAGTTTCTCAAAGAAGCGGTGATGTTGTGTGCGACATGCTGGTGGAGCGCAGGCACACCTTTCTTTGAGAAGTAGTGCCGACTGGGCATCTGGTACTGGGGCACTGCGACGGACATAAGGTCTCGAAAATCCTCTGTGTCCACCAGGCGGAAAGGCAGCATTTCTGTAGCCAAGAGCTTGCAGATGGTGAAATTCAACCTCTTAGCTTTCTCATGGCTAGGAGGAAATGGTCTTTTACTTGTCCACATCTGAGGGACCGAGGGCTGGCTATTGTGCTTAGACGGGGTTGATAAGGGTGTCCCCGGCAAACTGCCGGTCTGTGAGGAAGATGCAGGCGGACATGTTAGGTTGCCTTGATCCAAAGGTGGTGCTATCGATGTCGGACAGCGCTCAACACCAGCTGGTGTTACCACCTCCAAAGAAAATGATGACCTGCCAATCACGCTGGCTGTTGCGGGTAAAGAGGTGGCAGGTCTGCGCCCCAAAACAGGTGTGACTGCTGTCCCCCCAGTCACAGAGGATGAAGAGGCCGCGTATGCACAAGATATGGCAGACGGTGGTTGGCCCGGTCGGCTAGGCCGCATTGTAGCACACTGAGCTTACCACTGCAACTTATGCTTCATGTCCATTTGCCGGTTCATGCATGAAGTACTCAAACTATGTATTTTTTGGCCTCTACTTAGCTTTTGCTGACAAATGTTACAGATAACACGAGTTGGGCCATCTTTATCGATCTGAAAAAATGCCCAGGCTATGCAAGGCTTAGCACCCATGCGACCTGAAGAGCCACCACGACTTGTGGTGAGAGGCAGAGTTGTGTTTGAGGATGCAGTTGTTGACGTGCTTCCAGTACTACGTCTCTGTCCAGGAAGGCGCAACCTGACCTCGTCGTCACTAGCATCTTCCTCCACCTCCTCTGCTGACCTCATCTCTTGGCTGACTGTGGGTTGACAGTAAGTGGGATCTCCAACCTCATCATCATCACCCTGTGTGTTATCACACCCGTCGTCCTCAGAGCCAACCTGTTCCTGCCCTGACAAAAAACTAAAGTTGTCGCTCCAATCAGGTATTTGAGTCTTATCATCGTCTTCCTCATTGTCTCCACCAACAGGAGTTACAGTTTGGGAATGAGGGTCTACATTATGGTCAGAACCTTCTGCGTCTGGTCCTGGATCCGACTCATAAAGATTCTGGGCATCAGTGCAGATCATTTCCTCGTCTGGATTCACAGAAGCGCTGGAGTCGACCTCTGATTCCCAGGCTATAGTATGAGTAAACAGCTCTGCAGACTCAACCATCTGTTCTACCTCATACTCAGACGGGCAGCTGGAGATTTGGGAGCTGTGAGGAAGCAAGTGCGATTTGGGTGACACCTTTGAGGACTGGAATTTGTAGTGATTGGCGTGGCCGTAAGAAAGGGATCTTATCACATTGTCCGCTAAAAGAAGTAGACATTTTAGTTTGGCTGGAAGATGGTCTTTCTTCTGCAGATGTTACTGTTGCTTTAACACCTACCCCACGGACACAACCTTTTTTCCCCTTCCCAACATGCCTATTCCCCTTTCCACCAGCAGCAGGCCTTTTTCCACTCATTTTGGTGGTTAACTAATTCACAACTCTGGAGTTGTTTGCACAAAAAAACAATGGATGGTAACCGAGCAGAGCTGAGTGGCCAAACTGTGGTATTAGGCCAAAACTATTGTCTGGGTTAGATGCAGAAAAAAATTATATTAAATTTGCAACCTGATGGAGGTCAGTATAGATGGACTAATACAACAAGTCCCACACACAGCTAGAAGCCCAATATTGTTTCAGAGGTAGATGCAGAAAAAAATATATTCAGTTTGCAACCTGATGGAGGTCAGTATAGATGGACTAACAGAGAAAGTCCCACACACTACTAGAAGGCCAAATATTTTTTCAGAGCTAGATGCAGAAAAAAATTATATTCAGTTTGCAACCTGATGGAGGTCTGTATAGATGGATTAATAGAACAAGACCCACACACAGCTAGAAGCCCAATATTTTTTCAGAGGTAGATGCAGAAAAAAATATATTCAGTTTGCAACCTGATGGAGGTCAGTATAGATGGACTAATAGAACAAGTCCCACACACAGCTAGAAGCCCAATATTTTTTCAGAGGTAGATGCAGAAAAAAATATATTCAGTTTGCAACCTGATGGAGGTCAGTATAGATGGACTAATACAACAAGTCCCACACACAGCTAGAAGCCCAAATATTTTTTCAGAGGTACTGTAGATGATGATAAAAATTATTTTTAATTTACAACCTGATGGAGGTCAGTATAGATGGACTAATAGAGAAAGTCCGACACACTACTAGAAGGCCAAATATTTTTTCAGAGGTAGATGCAGAAAAAAATATATTCAGTTTGCAACCTGATGGAGGTCAGTATAGATGGTCTAATACAACAAGTCCCACACACAGCTAGAAGCCCAAATATTTTTTCAGAGGTACTGTAGATGCAGATAAAAATTATTTTTAATTTGCAACCTGATGGAGGTCAGTATAGATGGACTAATAGAGAAAGTCCCACACACTACTAGAAGGCCAAATATTTTTTCAGAGCTAGATGCAGAAAAAAATTATATTCAGTTTGCAACCTGATGGAGGTCAGTATAGATGGATTAATAGAACAAGACCCACACACAGCTAGAAGCCCAATATTTTTTCAGAGGTAGATGCAGAAAAAAATATATTCAGTTTGCAACCTGATGGAGGTCAGTATAGATGGACTAACAGAGAAAGTCCCACACACTACTAGAAGGCCAAATATTTTTTCAGAGCTAGATGCAGAAAAAAATTATATTCAGTTTGCAACCTGATGGAGGTCAGTATAGATGGATTAATAGAACAAGACCCACACACAGCTAGAAGCCCAATATTTTTTCAGAGGTAGATGCAGAAAAAAATATATTCAGTTTGCAACCTGATGGAGGTCAGTATAGATGGACTAATAGAACAAGTCCCACACACTGCTAGAAGGCCAAATATTTTTTCAGAGCTAGATGCAGAAAAAAATTATATTCAGTTTGCAACCTGATAGAGGTCAGTATAGATGGATTAATAGAACAAGACCCACACACAGCTAGAAGCCCAAAATTTTTTCAGAGGTAGATGCAGAAAAAAATTATATTCATTTTGCAACCTGATGGAGGTCAGTATAGATGGATTAATAGAACAAGACCCACACACAGCTAGAAGCCCAATATTTTTTCAGAGCTATATGCAGAAAAAAATTATATTCAGTTTGCAACCTGATGGAGGTCAGTATAGATGGACTAATAGAATGATGCTATGCCCAAAAGATTTTACTTCACTAGGTGCAGTAAAAAAATTGGTATTCTATACACAGGTGGTATATCTTGCAACACAGATAGGCTACTCCACTGACTAACACACTCTGCAATAGGCCAAAAAGGATTAGCTTTGCTAGATTCAGCCAAATGCTGTGAAAAAAACTTGCACAGCACTGGCACAGACCTGCCTGGCAAAAACTGATAGGAACTGATGTAACCTAGTCCTGAAAAGGACTCCAATTACAATTAGTCTTTACTCCCACAACCTATCTATTTAAGAGCACAGACCTGCCTGATAAAAGTCGTAGGAAATGCTGTAACCTAGTCCTTAAAAGGACTGCAATCACAACTATTCCCTACTCCCAAGCTATCTGTATATTTGTGCGAAAATTGGTTAGAAATTAACAAGGTATAGCGCACACAGCAACAGCGGTGCCGTCTAACACGCAGCTGCAGCAGTGAGAAAATGGTGGCGACGGGGAAAATGGCTTGGTCTTATAGGGCAAGGACATGTGACATACACTGCCAATGACACATGCCCTTGCTTGTGTGAAAAAAAGCACTTCGCTCCGTGTGTGCGCTGCTGATAGGCTGACAGATTGCACCTCCCCACTGTAAATGCGGGAAAGAGAAAAAAAAATGGAGATCTTCATTGTTCCTGCAGAGATACATCCCCTGCCCCTCCCCCCACCCCGCTGTACACTCAAACTGCGTATTAACATTAATTTTCATCATTACTGAGAAAAAATCCAGTTATGATTTTGGCGCACGAACAGTTATCGAACATAACCTCGAACAGCCGAATTTTTCTCAAATTGTTCGTGTTCGCCGAACGGCTCGAACACCGCCCAAAACAGCTCGAATTTGAGATTGGCGAACAGTTCGAGTAGAACAACGCTCATCTCTATTGTTCAATAAAGGGCCCAAAATTAAGATAACATAGATGGGAGAGGTCTCTATGAATAGGAATTCCTAAGTATTTGATACCCTGTGAGGGCCAGGCAAAGGGAAAGTTGGACTGGATGGAATCCTATATGGATTTGGGGAGGGAGACATCGAGGGCCTCAGACTTCGCTGCATTGATTTTAAAATTTGACCATGTAACAAAGTGATCTATTTCAGCCATAACAGCATGGATGGATATATGTGATTGAGTGATATATACTAGGACATCATCAGCAAATAGAGAGCACTTGTACTCGGTGCCTCCCACCTCAATCCACCTAATATTGGGGTTATGGCGAATTGATGAGAGCAGGTGCTCCGTCACTAGGATGTATAAGAGAGGGGACAGAGAACATCCCTGCCTTGTCCCATTGGTGATTGTGAAAGGTGATGAAAATGTTCTGACGCGCCCCCTGGGCCCTGGGACACCCGGAGCCGGACCCTTTTTGGTGGATGCTGGTGGTTGTAGTCTCCGTGGCGGCGACCCGGTTCCGTGGCTCAGGGCGGTCAAACCAGTGGCGGAACTATTTATGTGGTTTTGATGTTTAAATGTCCGACTACGCCACCCGTGGATTGCGGTCAGAGTGAACCGCCGCTCCAGGGCAGACCGCTGAGGCTGGTGTTGTGGGTGCAGCAGAGCGTAGCATAACTCCCCACGGGAGGAGTATAGCCTCAGGGCAGTGTATGCGGAGGATGGGGGTGATGGTGCAGGGCAGCAGCAGTAACGACACGGAGTCAGTGATGCAGTCCAGGGCCTTTACTCACAGTTCTTATTATCCAGACCACGTCTGCAGGTAACGGCTGCCCACGTCGTACTGTGCTCACCAGGTGAGGGGCTCAGACAACTCCCAGATAACTTTGGAGCGCTTCACAGGACCCCCTTTGTGTGTCCTTTGTCTGGCCTTTCATACCAACCCTTCTGTGCGGCTGCCTCGGGCCTCCTCTTGGTAAACTTGGCGCCAGTTTCCCTGACCCTATGTTGTGCCTTCCTAGCGGGTGTAGCGAGGGGCTGCGCCACATAAAATGTCACAGCCTCCTGTTTCTAGCTGAGGGTCGTTTCCTGCCTCCACTAGTTTCGGGGACCGGTCTCCCCCTTTGGCCTGACCCCTCCACGCAGGTGGATTCGGGCGTGCGGTGGTGACTCGCCCGTCCGCACCCCTGGGATCCCTTAGTTCCTCGTTCCTGGAGCCTTCTACGCTCCTCTTCCTTCCTTCTCCCTCTTCCAGGCCTGGGCCTCTGTTACTAGGCCCGCCTCCGGAGCAGAGCTCATGCAGAGCCCCTGCTCCCTGCCACTTCTGCTCAGACTTCTCTGCACTGAACTAAGATGGTGCCCACCTTTTATACTCCCTTCTCAATGCACCCAGGAACTGCTTCCTCCCTGCTCCTGCACTACAGGGTTCCCCTTCCTCAGTGTTCCCTCCCCCCACTCCAGCTAGGGACAGGGACTGTCGTGCCCATCTCAGGGGCATATTGGTCGCCCTGCCCCACGGCAATGTGGTGTAATGCATGCAGGTGTCTGGTCCTGATCCACACTACATCCTTACCTGAGAGTGAGATATCACACCTCTGGGTGAGGTGCAATACCTCTGTAGCAACCGAGCCCTCAGGGTGCTACAGTTCCATTTATCTTCAGCCTAGGTGACGTATTGCGATACAGGGCCGTGATTTTGGCTATAAAAGGGTCTCCTAGACCCCTACCCCAAGCTTTTTAAGAGAATCATAAATGGCGTGCCAGGAGACTCTATGGAATGCTTTCTCAGCATCCAACGAGAGTATCTAATTACAAATTTTTAACTGCATCTAGCCCAGGAAATACTTTGTGCCTAGTAGCAGTGTCTGCTAGTCAGTGGATTATCCCGGCTGTTAAGCAAGCTACACCACCTGTAGTTTGGACACTTAATTTTTTCAAAGGAAATGCTTCGGGACCACGGGATACTCAGTGAAGAGCATCAGGAGGCACCCCAAGGCATAGGGGCTGTGACTGGCAGTAGGATGCCTTGCGGTGGACAGCCGAGCTCGATCCTTATAAAAGCTTTTTAACTGCAGCAGCTTTAGTGGACGCTACTGGAGCTGGAATTACGCGGCTGCTGGCATGAGACTTGCCCTCCAATAGATCCTTGTAAATGGATTTAAAGTGTATTCATTCAAATTAGAGAGACAATTTAAATTAAAAAGCTTATAGCTGCCTCCACCACAGGGGGGCTCGCTCAACCCACCAGCGGACAGGCACCAGTATTGGGAGAGGGGGGCTGGCCGTCAGGGTTCACCGCGGCTCTGCCACAAACCCGGCGACGCGGAGGTGGCACGGGCAGGAGCGGACTGAACGTGTCGGCTTCTCACTTTTTGGATTTTAGAAGGGCATGACATGCCTATATCTGTGTCTCCCGCTCCTTTTACTCCTCCACCTCTTTTCTTTTCGCATGACTATATGTACTTGTCACTTTTCCATGTGTTAGTTGTGTCTTCTGAGCAGTTTGTCAGCTTTTGGACACCTTTGAAGGTGTTTTCTATGTGTTTCTATGTGTTTTTGTTTGCCTGCCATTGGTTTTAATGGTGTTTGAAGGTGTTCGACGAACAGTTCGACGAACAGTTCGGCGAACACACGGGTATTCGACGAACCGAACCGAACTCGAACACTACGGGGGTGGCTCAACACTATTTACGACCACATGATAGTTCAGTTCAACTTCGCTGTTGTCAGTGGTCATAAATAAATATATACATAGTGTGATGTTCCATAGCCCCTTTTGCAAAATATGATGTGCAATACCCCCCTATACGCATTATGATAGATCCCACAGTGTATTCCTCCATATTATGTGGCAACAGCCTTTCTCACCCATGGGTCTCAAAAAACAATATATATTTTAATATTGTCATAGAAAATCTTAAGATCCACAACTCTTGGAAGGTGCCCCCCGCCCTCACCCCCACATTCTCTCACACAGAATTTCCAGTAGGAAAATGAGCTGACATTCTAAACTTCTTTTGATGTAGAATTACACAGTTAACATATGGTGTAGTGAGGAATCCTAATTAAAATGCAAGAAGCTTTGCAATTAGGATTTTGAAGCTTAAGACCCCTGCAGTGCCAAAGAGGATGTCTTTTGTGAGGAAGACTGAGATTTAAAGATTGGACAGATGATTAAACCAGGATACCTATTGTGCTCTCCAGGATGAACTACTGTTCCTCCAAGATAAACTACCATGAAAGAACTTCCCTGGGCTTTCTGTCTCCTATGGAAAGTTATGAATATTGAGGTCTGCATATATCCAATATTGATGGGACATACATTTTCAATTTCAGGACTAATCGAGGAAGAACAGGCATATTTTCTCATAACTTTGACACTGTGACTCCTGCCTATAAGCCCCATATGAATAGAAAATAGATAACTGACACCAGCCATGTCGTGTTTACTTTCTATGGAAAGGTAAAATCCCATTAAAAATATGGCAGTGATCTCAAACTTCTGTGATTGTCAGGAGTGAACATATTGCTAATGTTGGGAATTTCATAAAATCCTGAAGGGCTGAGAATAGCCCACAATTTGGCCGACGAGAGGTCATCAGGGAGGGTAGGGGTGTAACTTAAGTGCTGATAAAGGGTCAAAGCTAATTATGATCTGTGTACCTGGAGAGAGAAACCCATATATATACATATATATGTTTATACTCACCTAATCCTGACTCAACATCAACCACAGACTCCAACTACTCTTCTAATAGTGTACCATTTCAGTCTGTATGATGCAGTGATGTCATCATCCTGCTTCATGTCTCCTGCATGGAACTGACCTCCAAAAGGCCACAAACCAAAAGTAGCCTCAGGTCAACTGAAGAAAGTGGGGAAGCAATGAGCCAATAGCTCTCTGCTCCTCTACAGCTGTTAACAATAATAATGACCTGAGAATAGTAATACTGTTAAAAGTGTTGAGATTGATGTGGCTCACGACAAGACTGGTCCACCTATCATTTGCCAGAATTGCCAGATGACCAGTCTGATCCTGTAGACACCTAATTAAACAAATGGTAGGATAGGGAAAAAATGCAACTTACATATTAAATAGTATGGAAAATCAAATGAATGGAAAAATAAAATAAGAGTGTCAAAATAACTGTATGATAATCTTAGGACATACCACTGAACAATATATTTGTATAGTGCCAATATATCCTTATATTATCCAATCCGTATATTATTGTAAACCATAGATACACATATATACAGTATATACATATATATATATGTACAGTATATATATATAACTATATTTAATATAACAGTGGATTCATGACTCTGTCTGAAGCCTTTATAGACGGCGCATGCGTGACGTGCAGTCTTGCTCCAGATAGAAGCAGGCATCAAGCCGTTACAGGTAAGAGGAGTGTATGGAACCGAAGATTGCAGTATGAGTAGACACTGAACGCATACAGCCATCTCCAGCGCCATACTTAGTTAATTACTAGTGTTGAGCGAGCACTGAAATGTTCGGGTGCTCGAAGCTCGGGCCGAGCTCACCGTGATACTCGGGTGCTCGACCCGAGCAATGAGCCCAATGTTAGTCTATGGGAGACCCGAGTATTTTTGCGGTGGCACCCCCGGCAGTCTGTAGAAAGCCTAAAAAGTGCCCAAAACTATAGTGACAGTGCTCAAATGACATGGGGACAGCATAGGGAACGCCCCAGGAAGCATTTCTAACCCTCAGGTCACTGTTGTCAACAACGTGTTCAGAGGTTTTAAGCCACTTTTACAGGCTCATAATAAAATGTTCAAAAACGAAAGTGAAACTTTTTTCCTGTGAAATATGTTAAGGAATTTCTTTTCCAGGGTAAAGACTTGTGTATAAGGTAAAATAAATAACCAAAAACAAAAATACTCCTCCACACATTGGGCTATGTTCACAAGTAGCATTTTTTATGCGTTTTTGCACTTTTGTATTGCTTTCACCTGTGACAAATGCACTCACCGGGAAATGTAATTTTAACATTTTACAACCTTATCTAGCCATGTGCTGTGTGACACATGCAAACAGTGCTGAAAAGACATAGGGACAGAAAGGGGAAGACCCCTGTAAGCATCTCTGACTCACAGGTCACTGCTTAAAAGTGTGCCCATCAGAAGTGATCCTTGCCGCATCAGAAGATGCAGACTTGAAACTCTCCCAGGGCAAGTCCTTGTCCCAGGGCAGTGTTCTATTGTATCTCCCCCATACCTTGCAATGCAAGCGCAAATATGCAGCCAGCCACCCACCCACCCGAAGGCTGCAAGACCATACTGCTAGCTTGCACTTGAAATGGGGCCTTTTAGTTTTGAGGAGGCCGAAGCAGGCTACTACCTCATGGCTGCTTCGGCAGCGAGGTATCCATACTCAGTCCCCAGCCGCCCGGCGGCCTGGTGTCCACGCTCGGTCCTCAGCCGCCAGGGGGCGGCCGGGTGTCCACACTCGGACCCCAGCCGCCCCATGGCCGGGTGTCCACAAACAGTCCCCACAGTGTCCATAAACGGTCCCCAGCCGCCACGATTTCTCCACCGAACATCCCCACAGACTTTTCTTAGACCAGCCTACTTTAGGGCAGCATTGGACGAGCCCACTAGAGAACCAGACTCCTCCGGTGGGCCCTGGCTTCTCCATCACGGGAGCTGAGAGTGCCAAGGTGAGGAGCATGATGATGATGATAGAAGTTAGCATCTGCTTTGTTTTGTTGGAATGCAAGCGTAAGTGTCAAGCGTAAGTGTGCAAACTGCCACCCACCCACCCCCAGGCTGCAATACCATACTGCTAGCTTGCTTGCACTTGAAATTGGGCCTTTTAGGCATGTGGAGGCAGACGCCGGCCACCATGTTATGGCTACGTTGGCGGCCCTTTTATCCATACTCAGTCCCCAGCCGCCCGTCGGCCGTGTGTCCTCGCTCAGTCCCCAGCCGCCAAGTGGTGGCCGGGCGTCCACACACGGTCCCCAGCCACCTGGGGGCGGCTGGGTGTCCATAAACGGTCCCCAGACGCCCCGATTTCTCCACGGAACATACCACAGAATTTTCTTAGCCCGGCCTACTATAGGGCAGCATTGGACGAGCCCATCAGAGAACCAGACTCCTCCGGTGGGCCCTGGCTTCTCCATCAGGGGAGATGAGAGTACCAAGGTGAGGAGCATGATGATGATGATAGAAGTTAGCATTAGAGATGAGCGTTGTTCTACTCGAACTGTTCGCCAATCTCAAATTCGAGCTGTTTTGGGCGGTGTTCGAGCTGTTCGGCAAACACGAACAATTTGAGAAAAATTCGGCTGTTCGAGGTTATGTTCGATAACTGTTCGTGCACCAAAATCATAACTGGATTTTTTCTCAGTAATGATAAAAATTAATGTTAATACACAGTTTGAGTGTACAGCGGGGTGGGGGGAGGGGCAGGGGATGGATCTCTGCAGGAACAATGAAGATCTCCATTTTTTTTTCTCTTTCCCGCATTTACAGTGGGGAGGTGCAATCTGTCAGCCTATCAGCAACGCACACACGGAGCGAAGTGCTTTTTTTCACACAAGCAAGGGCATGTGTCATTGGCAGTGTATGTCACATGTCCTTGCCCTATAAGACCAAGCCATTTTCCCCGTCGCCACCATTTTCTCACTGCTGCAGCTGCGTGTTAGACGGCACCGCTGTTGCTGTGTGCGCTATACCTTGTTAATTTCAAGCCAATTTTCGCACAAATATACAGATAGCTTGGGAGTAGGGAATAGTTGTGATTGCAGTCCTTTTAAGGACTAGGTTACAGCATTTCCTATGACTTTTATCAGGCAGGTCTGTGCTCTTAAATAGATAGGTTGTGGGAGTAAAGACTAATTGTAATTGGAGTCCTTTTCAGGACTAGGTTACATCAGTTCCTATCAGTTTTTGCCAGGCAGGTCTGTGCCAGTGCTGTGCAAGTTTTTTTCACAGCATTTGGCTGAATCTAGCAAAGCTAATCCTTTTTGGCCTATTGCAGAGTGTGTTAGTCAGTGGAGTAGCCTATCTGTGTTGCAAGATATACCACCTGTGTATAGAATACCAATTTTTTTACTGCACCTAGTGAAGTAAAATCTTTTGGGCATAGCATCATTCTATTAGTCCATCTATACTGACCTCCATCAGGTTGCAAACTGAATCTAATTTTTTTCTGCATCTAGCTCTGAAAAAATATTGGGCTTCTAGCTGTGTGTGGGTCTTGTTCTATTAATCCATCTATACTGACCTCCATCAGGTTGCAAACTGAATATAATTTTTTTCTGCATCTAGCTCTGAAAAAATATTGGGCTTATAGCTGCGTGTGGGTCTTGTTCTATTAATCCATCTATACTGACCTCCATCAGGTTGCAAACTGAATATCATTTTTTTCTGCATCTAGCTCTGAAAAAATATTGGGCTTCTAGCTGTGTGTGGGTCTTGTTCTATTAATCCATCTATACTGACCTCCATCAGGTTGCAAACTGAATATAATTTTTTTCTGCATCTAGCTCTGAAAAAATATTTGGCCTTCTAGCAGTGTGTGGGACTTGTTCTATTAGTCCACCTATACTGACCTCCATCAGGTTGCAAACTGAATATATTTTTTTCTGCATCTACCTCTGAAAAAATATTGGGCTTCTAGCTGTGTGTGGGACTTGATGTATTAGTCCATCTATACTGACCTCCATCAGGTTGCAAACTGAATATATTTTTTTCTGCATCTACCTCTGAAAAAATATTGAGCTTCTAGCTGTGTGTTGGTCTTGTTCTATTAATCCATCTATCCTGACCTCCATCAGGTTGCAAACTGAATATAATTTTTTTCTGCATCTAGCTCTGAAAAAATATTGGGCTTCTAGCTGTGTGTGGGTCTTGTTCTATTAATCCATCTATCCTGACCTCCATCAGGTTGCAAACTGAATATAATTTTTTTCTGCATCTAGCTCTGAAAAAATATTGGGCTTCTAGCTGTGTGTGGGTCTTGTTCTATTAATCCATCTATACTGACCTCCATCAGGTTGCAAACAGAATATAATTTTTTTCTGCATCTAGCTCTGAAAAAATATTGGGCTTCTAGCTGTGTGTGGGTCTTGTTCTATTAATCCATCTATACTGACCTCCATCAGGTTGCAAACTGAATATAATTTTTTTCTGCATCTAGCTCTGAAAAAATATTGGGCTTCTAGCAGTGTGTGGGTCTTGTTCTATTAATCCATCTATACTGACCTCCATCAGGTTGCAAACTGAATATAATTTTTTTCTGCATCTAGCTCTGAAAAAATATTGGGCTTCTAGCTGTGTGTGGGTCTTGTTCTATTAATCCATCTATACTGACCTCCATCAGGTTGCAAACTGAATATAATTTTTTTCTGCATCTACCTCTGAAAAAATTTTGGGCTTCTAGCTGTGTGTGGGTCTTGTTCTATTAATCCATCTATACTGACCTCCATCAGGTTGCAAACTGAATATAATTTTTTTCTGCATCTAGCTCTGAAAAAATATTTGGCCTTCTAGCAGTGTGTGGGACTTATTCTATTAGTCCACCTATACTGACCTCCATCAGGTTGCAAACTGAATATATTTTTTTCTGCATCTACCTCTGAAAAAATATTGGGCTTCTAGCTGTGTGTGGGACTTGTTGTATTAGTCCATCTATACTGACCTCCATCAGGTTGCAAACTGAATATATTTTTTTCTGCATCTATCTCTGAAAAAATATTGGGCTTCTAGCTGTGTGTGGGACTTGTTGTATTAGTCCATCTATACTGACCTCCATGAGGTTGCAAACTGAATATATTTTTTTCTGCATCTACCTCTGAAAAAATATTGGGCTTCTAGCTGTGTGTGGGTCTTGTTCTATTAATCCATCTATACTGACCTCCATCAGGTTGCAAACTGAATATAATTTTTTTCTGCATCTAGCTCTGAAAAAATATTTGGCCTTCTAGCAGTGTGTGGGACTTGTTCTATTAGTCCACCTATACTGACCTCCATCAGGTTGCAAACTGAATATATTTTTTTCTGCATCTACCTCTGAAAAAATATTGGGCTTCTAGCTGTGTGTGGGACTTGTTGTATTAGTCCATCTATACTGACCTCCATCAGGTTGCAAACTGAATATATTTTTTTCTGCATCTACCTCTGAAAAAATATTGGGCTTCTAGCTGTGTGTGGGACTTGTTGTATTAGTCCATCTATACTGACCTCCATCAGGTTGCAAATTGAATATAATTTTTTTCTGCATCTAACCCAGCCAATAGTTTTGGCCTAATACCACAGTTTGGCCACTCAGCTCTGCTCGGTTACCATCCATTGTTTTTTTGTGCAAACAACTCCAGAGTTGTGAATTAGTTAACCACCAAAATGAGTGGAAAAAGGCCTGCTGCTGGTGGAAAGGGGAATAGGCGTGTTGGGAAGGGGAAAAAAGGTTGTGTCCGTGGGGTAGGTGTAAAAGCAACAGTAACATCTGCAGAAGAAAGACCATCTTCCAGCCAAACTAAAATGTCTACTTCTTTTAGCGGACAATGTGATAAGATCCCTTTCTTACGGCCACGCCAATCGCTACAAATTCCAGATGAGGCACAAAAACAACAGGTGCTTCAACGGATATCAAGTGCTCCTTTAAGTGGGCTCTCCTCCACATCAACTTCAACATCACAAATACTCCAGTCCTCAAAGGTGTCACCCAAATCGCACTTGCTTCCTCACAGCTCCCAAATCTCCAGCTGCCCGTCTGAGTATGAGGTAGAACAGATGGTTGAGTCTGCAGAGCTGTTTACTCATACTATAGCCTGGGAATCAGAGGTCGACTCCAGCGCTTCTGTGAATCCAGACGAGGAAATGATCTGCACTGATGCCCAGAATCTTTATGAGTCGGATCCAGGACCAGACGCAGAAGGTTCTGACCATAATGTAGACCCTCATTCCCAAACTGTAACTCCTGTTGGTGGAGACAATGAGGAAGACGATGATAAGACTCAAATACCTGATTGGAGCGACAACTTTAGTTTTTTGTCAGGGCAGGAACAGGTTGGCTCTGAGGACGACGGGTGTGATAACACACAGGGTGATGATGAGGTTGGAGATCCCACTTACTGTCAACCCACAGTCAGCCAAGAGATGAGGTCAGCAGAGGAGGTGGAGGAAGATGCTAGTGACGACGAGGTCAGGTTGCGCCTTCCTGGACAGAGACGTAGTACTGGAAGCACGTCAAAAACTGCATCCTCAAACACAACTCTGCCTCTCACCACAAGTCGTGGTGGCTCTTCAGGTCGCATGGGTGCTAAGCCTTGCATAGCCTGGGCATTTTTTCAGATCGATAAAGATGACCCAACTCGTGTTATCTGTAACATTTGTCAGCAAAAGCTAAGTAGAGGCCAAAAAATACATAGTTTGAGTACTTCATGCATGAACCGGCACATGGACATGAAGCATAAGTTGCAGTGGGAAGCTCAGTGTGCTACAATGCGGCCTAGCCGGCCGGGCCAACCACCGTCTGCCATATCTTGTGCATCCGCGGCCTCTTCATCCTCTGTGACTGGGGGGACAGCAGTCACACCTGTTTTGGGGCGCAGACCTGCCACCTCTTTACCCGCAACAGCCAGCGTGATTGGCAGGTCATCATTTTCTTTGGAGGTGGGAACACCAGCTGGTGTTGAGCACTGTCCGACATCGATAGCACCACCTTTGGATCAAGGCAACCTAACATGTCCGCCTGCATCTTCCTCACAGACCGGCAGTTTGCCGGGGACACCCTTATCAACCCCGTCTAAGCACAATAGCCAGCCCTCGGTCCCTCAGATGTGGACAAGTAAAAGACCATTTCCTCCTAGCCATGAGAAAGCTAAGAGTTTGAATTTCACCATCTGCAAGCTCTTGGCTACAGAAATGCTGCCTTTCCACCTGGTGGACACAGAGGATTTTCGAGACCTTATGTCCGTCGCAGTGCCCCAGTACCAGATGCCCAGTCGGCACTACTTCTCAAAGAAAGGTGTGCCTGCGCTCCACCAGCATGTCGCACACAACATCACCGCTTCTTTGAGAAACTCTGTGTGTGACAGGGTGCATTTCAACACAGACACTTGGACGAGTAGGCATGGACAGGGGCGTTACATGTCGCTGGCTGGGCACTGGGTAACTATGGTGACAGCAGGACAAGGGGCTGCTGTCCAAGTCTTGCCGTCCCCACGAGTTGTGCGTCAATCCTCTTTATGTCAAAGTTCCTCCACTGCTTCTGCCTCCTCAACCTCCTCTCGGTCTTCCACCTGCACCCAAAGCCTGTCTGGTCATGCCACAAGCTTTCTAACTGCGCAGAAGGGATCCTGCACACCTCCTTACTATGCTGGCAGTAGGGCTCAACGTCATCAGGCGGTTTTTACATTGAAATGTCTGGGAAATGTGAGTCACACAGCTGAGGAGTTGTGGTCAGCTCTGGAGAACAAATTTCATGAATGGTTGTCTCCACTGGACCTGAAACCAGGGAAGGCTGTGTCCGACAATGCTGCAAACCTGGGTGCGGCCCTTCGCCGGGGCAATGTCACACACGTGCCTTGTATGGCTCACGTGTTGAACCTGGTTGTCCAGCAATTTTTAGCCCACTATCCCAGACTAGATGGCCTTCTGCAGAGGGCACGGTCGCTGTGTGCTCACTTCCGCCGTTCGCATCCCGCAGCTCAGCGACTTACATCTCTACAGAAGTCGTTGGGCCTGCCACTTCACCGGCTAAAATGCGATGTGCCTACCCGGTGGAATTCAACTCTGCACATGTTGCAGCGACTGTGGCAGCACCGACATGCCCTGGTGAAATACGTTCTGACGTATAGCCTGGGCCAACGAGATTCAGAGGTGGGGCAAATCACGCTGGAGGAGTGGTCTCAGGTCAGGGACCTATGCACCCTTCTGCACAGTTTTGAAATGGCGACGAAGATGTTTAGTGCTGACGATGCCATTATCAGCATGACTATTCCGGTGATTTACATGCTGGAGCACATGTTAAACAGAATTCGGAGTCAGGTGGTGGCACAAGAGGAGGTGGAGGAAGTAGAGGAGGAGGAGTTGTATGCGGAAGGGCTAACATCTGCAAGGTCCAGACGGTCGGCAGCACCAAGGCGGCAGGCATGTGAGGGTGGGGGAGATGGTTTTTCCAGGGCGCATGGTAGCAGCCAAACTAGTGAGGAAGGTGCAGGAGCCCAGGAAGAAGTGGAGGACGAACTGATGGAAGACTCATCAGATGAGGGAGACCTTGATCACATTTCTCTTGTGCGAGGTTGGGGGGAGAGGACAGAGGAAGGAAGCATGATTGTTACCTCGCCACCAACACAACAGGGACTTGGTGCTCCTGGATGCGCAACACACATGAGTGCCTTCTTGCTGCACTACCTGCAACATGACCCTCGAATTGTGAGAATTAGAAATAATCCTGACTACTGGGTTGCCACACTGTTAGATCCCCGGTACAAAAGTAAATTTGCAGAAATTATTCCTGCCATAGAAAGGGATGCACGCATGCAGGAGTATCAGCAGAGACTGTTGCAGAATCTTACATGTGCTTTTCCACAAAATACCAGTGGTGCACGTAGTGAATCTCACAGTTCCAACTTGCCAACCGTGGGACCGTCAAGTGTTCAGCACTCAAACCGTAACAGAACCACAGTATCTGCTGGTAACATCAATTTTGCGGAATCATTTCACCACTATTTTAGCCCATCCTTTGCAAGGCCACAGGAGACAAGAAGTCTGACACATAGTCAACGCCTAGAGACGATGGTACAGGAGTATCTCCAAGTAAACATTGAAGCCACGACTGTGTCACTGGACCCTTGCTCTTTTTGGGCTTCCAATCTGGATAAATGGCCGGAGCTAGCCACTTACGCCTTGGAGATCTTGTCATGCCCCGCAGCCAGCGTTCTGTCTGAACGTGTGTTCAGCGCTGCTGGTGGTGTGCTGACAGATAAGCACACGCGGCTCTCCACTGATAATGTAGACAGACTCACGTTCATAAAGATGAACAAATCATGGATCCGAAACGACTTTTCTACCCCTGTGTCATCCTGGGGAGAGTAAAAGCTTGATGATTGGTTAAAATCACCCTACCAACCGTTTTAAGCTTTCAAATTACTAATCATGTTTATCTGTATCTTGACTGGAAAATAATTTGGGCTTTGTAGCAGTGTGCAGCACTGATCCTATTAGGCCATCTATACTAAAGCTTCACCAGATTTAAAATTAAAAATAATTTTTAGCTGCATCTAGCCCGGAAAATAATTTTGGGGCTCCGAGATGCGCAAGACACATAAGTGCCTTCTTGCTGCACTACCTGCAGCATGACCCTCATATTGTCAGAATTCGAAGTAATCATGACTACTGGGTTGCCACACTCTTAGATCCCCCAAACTTTTCGATCAACCTTTTCATTTTAATAAAGACCAAAAAAATGGTCATTTTTGAAATTATAAGCATTAGCAGGTTGTTAGAAACTGAAATCAAACAGTTTTCAACTCAAAACTTTATTCTAGGTGATGTTACATTTTCACATAGGACCCCTTGTTCGAAAGGAGCTTCTGAACTCTCTCGTCCATTGAATTTGTCAGGTTTTGGATGGTTTCTGCTTCAATTGTTTTGCATGAGGACAGAATACCCTCCCAGAGCTGTTGCTTAGATGTGAACTGCCTCCCGCCATCATAGACACTCCTTTTAATGATGCTCCAAAGGTTCTGAATGGGGTAGAGGTCAGGGGAGCATGGGGGTCACACCATAAGTTTGTCCCCTTTTATGCCCATATCAGCCAGAGATGCAGATGTTTTATGTGCAGCATGAGATGGTGCATTATCATGCAGAAAAATGATCTTGCTGTGAAATACACGGTTCTTCTTCTTGAACCATGGCAGGAAGTGCTGTTTGAGAAAATCCACATACATTATGGAGTTCATCTTTAGCGCCTTCAGGGATCCTAAAGGGGCCGACAATCTCTCTCCCCATGATTCCAGCCCAAAACATTACTCCACCTCCTCCTTGTTGGCGCTGTAGCCGTGTTTGCGTGGGGTGTCCATCAACCAGCCATCCTCCACTCCATCCATCTGGACCATCGAGCGCTGCACGGCACTCATCCGTGAACAAAACTGTTTTGAAATCAGTCTTCATGTAATGTTTGGCCCACTGGAGCCGTTTCTGCTTGTGTGAAGTGGATAGAGGAGGTCGACAGGATGGCGTATGCACAGCTGCAAACCTCTGAAGGACCCTGCATCTTGTTGTTCGGGGGACGTTGGAGGCACAAGCAGCTTCAAAAACTTGTCTGCTGCTATGACAAGGCTTTTTGGCCACTGCTCTTTCAACCTGACGTAATTGCCTGTAGGAAAGAGTCCTCAATTTGCCCTTATCAGCACGCACACGTGTGTACTGTGAATCAGCTACATACTTCTTGATTGCCAAGACACTTCATCCTGATCATCGCACAATGTTGATTGTAGTCATGCCTTGACCTAAACACTCCACAATTTGTTGCTTCTCAGCAGCCGACACATCCTTTTTCTTTCCCATTTTGGCAGAAAATGTAGGCTGCTTAATAATGTGAGAGAGCCTTCTTAACTAGTCTTGCCTTTCATTGGACACACCTGCCAAACTAATTAGCACAGGTGTCTGCAATTGCTTACAGTGATATAAAGAGCCCTGACACACATCACCATCAATGAGTTTAACTGACAAACAAACAAATTCTTCCCTTATCACTCCTAAACACTTTTTGCATAATAATTTGGAACGCAGTGTACATGTGCTTTTCCACAAAACACCAGCGGTTCACGTAGTGAATCTTACAGTTCTAACTTGCCAACCGTGGTCTGTATGGAGTTGTTCAATAAAGGGCACAAAATTAAGATAACATAGATGGGAGAGGTCTCTATGAATAGGAATTCCTAAGTATTTGATACCCTGTGAGGGACAGGCAAAGGGAAAGTTGGACTGGATGGAATCCTATATGGATTTGGGGAGGGAGACATCGAGGGCCTCAGACTTCGCTGCATTGATTTTAAAATTTGACCATGTAACAAAGTGATCTATTTCAGCCATAACAGCAGGGATGGATATATGTGATTGAGTGATATATACTAGGACATCATCAGCAAATAGAGAGCACTTGTACTCGGTACCTCCCACCTCAATCCACCTAATATTGGGGTTATGGCGAATTGATGAGAGCAGGTGCTCCGTCACTAGGATGTATAAGAGAGGGGACAGAGAACATCCCTGCCTTGTCCCATTGGTGATTGTGAAAGGTGATGAAAATGTTCTGACGCGCCCCCTGGGCCTTGGGACACCCGGAGCCGGACCCTTTTTGGTGGATGCTGGTGGTTGTAGTCTCCGTGGCGGCAACCCGGTTCCGTGGCTCAGGGCGGTCAAACCAGTGGCGGAACTATTTATGTGGTTTTGATGTTTAAATGTCCGACTACGCCACCCGTAGATTGTGGTCAGGGAGAACCGCCGCTCCAGGGCAGACCGCTGAGGCTGGTGTTGTGGGTGCAGCAGAGCGTAGCATAACTCCCCACGGGAGGAGTATAGCCTCAGGGCAGTGTATGCGGAGGATGGGGGTGATGGTGCAGGGCAGCAGCAGTAACGACACGGAGTCAGTGATGCAGTCCAGGGCCTTTACTCACAGTTCTTATTATCCAGACCACGTCTGCAGGTAACGGCTGCCCACGTCATACTGTGCTCACCAGGTGAGGGGCTCAGACAACTCCCAGATAACTTTGGAGCACTTCACAGGACCCCCTTTGTGTGTCCTTTGTCTGGCCTTTCTTACCAACACTTCTCTCCGGCTGCCTCGGGCCTCCTCTTGGTAAACTTGGCGCCAGTTTCCCTGACCCTATGTGGTGCCTTCCTAGCGGGTGTAGCGAGGGGCTGCGCCACATAAAATGTCAGAGCCTCCGGTTTCTAGCTGAGGGTCGTTTCCTGCCTCCACTAGTTCGGGGACCGGTCTCCCCCTTTGGCCTGACCCCTCCACGCAGGTGGATTCGGGCGTGCGGTGGCGACTCGCCCGTCCGCACCCCTGGGATCCCTTCATTCCTCGTTCCTGGAGCCTTCTCCGCTCCTCTTCCTTCCTTCTCCCTCTTCCAGGCCTGGGCCTCTGTTACTATGCCCGCCTCCGGAGCAGAGCTCATGCAGAGCCCCTGCTCCCTGCCACTTCTGCTCAGACTTCTCTGCACTGAACTAAGATGGTGCCCACCTTTTATACTCCCTTCTCACTGCACCCAGGAACTGCTTCCTCCCTGCTCCTGCACTACAGGGTTCCCCTTCCTCAGTGTTCCCTCCCCCCACTCCAGCCAGGGACAGGGACTGTCGTGCCCATCTCAGGGGCATATTGGTCGCCCTGCCCCACGGCAATGTGGTGTAATGCATGCAGGTGTCGGGTCCTGATCCACACTCCATCCTTACCTGAGAGTGAGATATCACACCTCTGGGTGAGGTGCAATACGTCTGTAGCAACCGAGCCCTCAGGGTGCTACAGTTCCATTTATCTTCAGCCTAGGTGACGTATTGCGATACAGGGCCGTGATTTTGGCTATAAAAGGGTCCCCTAGACCCCTACCCCAAGCTTTTTAAGAGAATCATATATGGCGTGCCAGGAGACTCTATGGAATGCTTTCTCAGCATCCAACGAGAGTATCTAATTACAAATTTTTAACTGCATCTAGCCCAGGAAATACTTTGTGCCTAGTAGCAGTGTCTGCTAGTCAGCGGATTATCCCGGCTGTTAAGCAAGCTACACCACCTGTAGTTTAGACACTAAAGGAAATGATTCGGTACCATGGGATACTTAGTGAAGAGCATCAGGAGGCACCCCAAGGCATAGGGGCTGGGACTGGCATTAGGATGCCTTGCGGTGGACAGCCGAGCTCGATCCTTATAAAAGCTTTTTAACTGCAGCAGCTTTAGTGGACGCTACTGGAGCTGGAATTACGCGGCTGCTGGCATGAGACTTGCCCTCCAATAGATCCTTGTAAATGGATTTAAAGTGTATTCATTCAAATTAGAGAGACAATTTAAATTAAAAAGCTTAGAGCTGCCTCCACCACAGGGGGGCTCGCTCGACCCACCAGCGGACAGGCACCAGTATTGGGAGAGGGGGGCTGGCCGTCAGGGTTCACCGCGGCTCTGGCACAAACCCGGCGACACGGAGGTGGCACGGGCAGGAGCGGACTGGCCGTGTCGGCTTCTCACTTTTTGGATTTTAGAAGGGCATGACATGCCTATATCTGTGTCTCCCCCTCCTTTTACTCCTCCACCTCTTTTATTTTCGCATGACTATATGTACTTGTCACTTTTCCATGTGTTAGTTATGTCTTCTGAGCAGTTTGTCAGCTTTTGGACACCTTTTAAGGTGTTTTCTATGTGTTTCTATGTGTTTTTGTTTGCCTGCCATTGTTTTTAACGGTGTTCGAAGGTGTTCGACGAACAGTTCGACGAACAGTTCGGCGAACACACGGGTGTTCGACGAACCGAACCGAACTCGAACACTACGGGGGTCACTCAACACTAGTTAGCATCTGCTTTGTTTTGTTGAAATGCAAGCGTAAGTGTCAAGGGTAAGTGTGCAACCTGCCACCCACCCACCCCCAGGCTGCAATACCATACTGCTAGCTTGCTTGCACTTGAAATTGGGCCTTTTATGCATGTGGAGGCAGACGCCGGCCACCATGTCATGGCTGCGTGGGTGGCCCTTTTATCCAGACTCAGTCCCAAGCCGCCCGGCGGCCGGGTGTCCACGCTCGGTCCCCAGCCACCAGTTGGCCGCCGGTTGTACACACTTGCTCCCCAGCTGCATGGGGGCGACCTGGTGTCCATAAATGGTCCCCAGCCACCCCTATTTCTCCTGTTACCGACCCTCACACTATTATTAGACTGGCCTGCTTTAGGGCAGCATTAGACGAGCCCACCAGAGAACCAGACTCCTCCGGTGGTCCCTGGCTTCTCCATTAGAGGAGTCCAGCGTGCCAAGGTGAGGAGCATGATGATGATGATAGAAGTCAGCATCTGCTTTGTTTTCTTTGAATGCAAGCGCATGTATGTAGTAGCGGCTAGGCCTGAGCTTGTCAGCATTTTGGCGCATATCCTGCCTCCTCCGAGGATTGCTGGATGTTTTCCTGCTACTATCCAAGTTCTATGACTCCCGTTAAAACAAAGCTTCAGGTGATAAATGATGGATGAGGTAGTGGCAAAGGAGAAAGAGCAGGAGGAACAGGGACCATTCACATCAATATCAGGCCAGTCAACCACTTATGTCTTGTAGGATATGTTTCTGTAACAAAAGGAGCGGTTCGGCTACACAGTTATAGGGCATACAGTGAGTGCAATGGCTACCAAAAATTTTGAGGTACTCCAATGCCCCTTGGAAATGACATGGAGGTCAGAGGGACTTAACTAAACCTTTTTTTCCATTTATAGCAACTGGGTCTCCTGTGCACTGTTGGCCTGAGCAGTGAATGGAAATTATGAGGAACTGCAATGCCCCTTGAAACAGACGTGGATTACAGCATACTAAAAACCTACTACCATTATTGGGGAGTGTGTCTCCCTTAGTTTTCGCCTTTGAATGGAAAAGCAAAAGCTGACTAAAATTAGGAGTAAATGCAATGCCCATTGGAAGAGTCGTGGAGATTAGAGGTAAGGTAATTAAAAACAACATTTCAATGGCCCTTGGAAGAGCTGTGGAGTTCAGAGTGGCTTAAGAAGACGCTTTAAATGCCCCTTGGAAGAGACGTGGAGGTCACAGTAGCTTAACAAGACGGTTTTAATGCCCCTTGGAAGAGCTGTGGAGTTCAGAGTGGTTCAACAAGACAGTTTAATGCCCCTTGGAAGGGATGTGGAGGTCACGGTAGCTTAACAAGATGGTTTTAATGCCCCTTGTTAGAGTGGTGGAGGTCGCAGTGGAATAAAAAGACAATATCAATGCCCCTTGGAAGAGACGTGGAGGTCACAGTAGCTTAACATGATGGTTTTAATGCCCCTTGGAGGAGTGGTGGAGGTAGCAGTGGAATAAAAAGACAATAACAATATCCCGTGGAAGAGACTTGGAGGTCACAGTAGCTTAACAAGACGGTTTTAATGCCCCTTGGAAGAGCTGTGTAGTTCAGAGTGGTTTAACAAGACGGTTTTAATGCCCCTTGGAAGAGACGTGGAGGTCACAGTAGCTTAACAAGACGGTTTTAATGCCCCTTACAAGAGCTATACAGTACAGCATCTAAAAAACATTATTCCCATTATTGGGGAGTGAGTATCCCAGAGTTTTTGCTTATGCCTTCCAAGCAAAAACTTCCAAAAATTAGGATGGAGCAACTTGCAATGCCTCTTACAAGAGCCATGTAGTACAGCATATTACAAACATTAGTCCCATTATTGGGGAGTGCGTCTCCCATAGTATTTGCTTATGCCTTCCAAGCACAAGCTTCCAAAAATTAGGACGAAGCAACTTGCAATGCCTCTTACAAGAGCCATGCAGTACAGCATATTACAAACATTAGTGCCATTATTGGGGAGTGGGTCTCCCATCGTATTTGCTTATGCATTCCAAACACAAGCTTACAAAAATTTGGACGAAGCAACTTGCAATGCCTCTTACAAGAGCCATGCAGTGCAGCATATTACAAACATAAGTCCCATTATTGGGGAGTAGGTATCCCATAGTATTTGCTTATGCCTTCCAAGCAAAAGCTTCCAAAAATTAGGACAGCACAACTTGCAATGCCCCTTACAAGAGCCATGCAGTACAGCATATTAAAAACATTAGTCCCATTACTGGGGAGTGGGTCTCCCGTAGTATTTGCTTATGCCTTCCAAGCAAAAGTTTCCAAAAATTTGGACGGTGCAACGTGCAATGCCCCTTACAAGAGCCATGCAGTACAGCATATTACAATCCGTAGTCCCATTATTGGGGAGTGAGTCTCCCATAGTATTTGCTTATGCCTTCCAAGCAAAAGCTTCCAAAAATTAGGATGGAGCAACTTGCAATGCCCCTTACAAGAGCCATGCAGTACAGCATATTACAAACATTAGTCCCATTATTGGGGAGTGTGTCTCCCATAGTATTTGCTTATGACTTCCAAGCACAAGCTTCCAAAAATTTGGACGGAGCAACTTGCAATGCCTCTTACAAGAGCCATGCAGTACAGCATATTACAAACATTAGTCCCATTACTTGGGAGTGGGTATCCCATAGTATTTGCTTATGCCTTCCAAGCAAAAGTTTCCAAAAATTAGGACGGAGCAAATTGCAATGCCCCTTACAAAAGCCATGCAGTACAGCATATTACAAACATTAGTCCCATTATTGGGGAGTGGGTCTCCCATAGTATTTGTTTATGCCTTCCAAGCAAAAGATTCCAAAAATTATGAGGAAGTGCAATGCCCGTTCGAAGAGTCGTGGATGTCCCAATAAGTATAGTTACATAGTTAGTAAAGCCGAATAAAGACTTGCGTCCATCAAGTCCGACCTGTAAGTTCTTTAATTGCTAAAGTTGATCCAGAGGAGGGCAAAAACCCCAACAAGATAGTAGCTTAACAAGATGCTTTAAATGCCCCTCAGAAGAGACGTGGAGGTCAGAGTGGTATAACAAGATGCTTTTAATGCCCCTCAGAAGAGACGTGGATGTCAGCGTGGTATAACAAGACGCTTTTAATGCCCCTCAGAAGAGACGTGGACGTCAGAGTGGTATAACAAGACGGCTTTATTGCCCCTTACAAATGAAGTGGAGTTCAGAGTGATATAACAAGATGCTTTTAATGCCCCTCAGAAGAGACGTGGAGTCCAGAGTGGTATAACAAGATGGTTTTAATGCCCCTTACAAGAGACGTGGAGGTCAGAGTGCTATAACAAGTCACTTTTAATGCCCCTCAGAAGAGACGACGAGGTCAGAGTGGTATAAAAAGATGCTTTTAATGCCCCTCAGGAGAGACATGGACGTCAGAGTGGTATAACAAGACGGTTTTAATGCCCCTTAGAAGAGACGTGGAGCTCAGAGTGGTATAACAAGACGCTTTTTATTCCCCTCAGAAGAGACGTGGAGGTCAGAGTGGTATAACAAAACGAATTTAGTGCCCCTTACAAGAGACGTGGAGGTCAGAGTGGTATAACAAGACGCTTTTAATGCCCCTCAGAGAAGACGTGGAGGTCAGAGTGGTATAACAAGACGGTTTTAATGCCCCTCAGAAGAGATGTGGAGGTCTGAGTGATATTACAAGACGCTTTTAATGCCCCTCAGAAGAGACGTGGAGGTCAGAGTGTTATAACAAGATGGTTTTAATGCCCCTTACAAAAAACGTGGAGGTCAGAGTGGCAAAAAAAGACGCTTTTAATGCCCCTCAGAAGAGACGTGGAGGTCAGAGTGGTATAACAAGACTCTTTTAATGCCCCTCAGAAGAGACGTGGAGGTCAGAGTGGTATAACAAGACGGTTTTAATGCCCCTTGGAAGTGACGTGGAGGTCATAGTTGTATAACAAGACGCTTTTAATGCCCCTCAGAAGAGACGTGGAGGTCAGCGTGGTTTAACAAGATGCTTTTAATGCCCCTTGGAAGAGCCATACAGTACAGCATCTTAAAAATATTATTCCCATTATTGGGGAGTGGGTCTCCCACAGTCTTTGCTTATGCCTTCCAAGCAAATGCTGACAAAAATCAGGATGGAGGAACTTTCAATAATGGCAACACTGACAACAGTCACCCTGGTGATATAGTGGTGGTGGAGGCTGAGGATAAGGAGAAGAACATAAAACAGCTGAAATGAGGAAGCGTATACCCATGTGTGGGTGTGAAGCGGTGCATGTGAATACACCTCCCGAAATAACACATGGATTTTACTTTTTGTTACTCTGCTGTCATTTGGTGGTGATGAGAAGTCTGGCCCAATCCAGCCCTTGTTCATTTTGAAAAGGTTCAGCTTGTCAGCATTGTCAGTTGACAGGCGAGTGCGCTTATCAGTTATAATTCCCCAAGCGGACCTAAAAACAAGCTCAGATAACACGCTAGCGGCAGGGCAGGCCAGGACCTCCAAGGCGTACAGAGCGAGTTCACTCCAAGTGTCCAGCTTGGATACCCAATAATTAAAAGGCACAGAGGATTCACGGAGGACACTGGTACGGTCGGTAAGGTACTCCATCTTTTGAAACTTTCCACTCCTTGTGAGAGTACCCCGCGCCTCAGGGTCTGTCCGAAGGGAGGGTTTGAGAAAACTGTCCCAGAACGTTGACAGTGTTCCCCTGCCTCTGCTGGATTGGAGTCGCGTCTCTGTCACATGTACGCCTTGGTTGGGCTGGTTGGGCGAACTGTGACCTCTGCCGCTAGCGTGTTCAGATGGGAATTTTTTTAACAGTTCTGCAGCAAGGGCCTTTTGGTACTGCCCCATTTTTGCAGACGTCTCCACCTCAGGAATAAGAGAGTGAAAGTTCTCCTTGTAGCGGGGGTCTACAAGTGTCACCAACCAGTAATGTCTGTCACCCAACATTTTGACAACGCGAGGGTCATGGTTAAGGCAGCGAAACATAAAGTCAGCCATGCGTGCCAGACTGGTAACAGGCAAGATTTCCATAGACACTCCCAGTTACTGCGTTGTTGAGGGCACGGCAGATGTTATGGGACACGAGCTTGTGTAGTGCGGGGATGGCACACCGGGCAAAATAGTGTCGGCTGGGGACCGAGTACTGAGGGACGGCCACCGCGATAAGGTTGTGGAAGGATTTCGTCTCCACCAGCCTAAAAGCCAGCATTTCCAACACAAGCAGTCGTTAAATGTGCGAATTTAGGACTGTGGCCTCTGGGGCGTTATCCGCAAATTTCCGCTTTCGTTCAAAGGTCTGGGATATGAACAATTGAACACTGCGGTGGGACGTGGAGGTGGACGTTGATGCTGTTTCTTGAGAAACTGCCATAACAAGTAAAGACTGAGAGGAGGGGGCATCTTTACATGCAGTTTGGACAGGGGATTGCCTTGCACACACAACAGGGCGTTCTATTGCACGCACAACAGCGGAAGAAGCATTGTTGACACCTGCTGACACTGGTCGTGGACACTGGGGTTCGCTCCACAAAGTCGGGTGCTTTGCTGCCATGTGCCTGATCATGCTGGTGGTGGTCAGGCTGGTAGTTTTGTCGCCCCTACTGATGCTGGCATGGCAGGTGGTACAAGTGGCCTTTTTGGGTTTATAAGCAGAGTCTTTAAAAAAATTCCAGACTCTGGAAGACCTACTGCTTTTACTGTCAACGTCCCTCGTGTTGGTGTTACGGGGAACAGTTGCCCGCCTTCTGTCTGCGGCCACCACATTGCTTCTTACTGACTGTTGCGGTACTCTGCCTTCCTCCCCCTGTGTGCTCCTGGCCTCACTCTGCATGTTCTCCTGCCACGTTGGGTCAGTTACTAGATCATCCACCACCTCCTCCTCTTCCACTTGCGCAGCACGATGCTCCTCCTCACTTCCTGGCAATTGTGTGTCGTCATCGTCCACCTCTTGTGACAAATTGCCAGAGTCAACTTCCTGTGGCTGTGGCTGTTCAATTATTTGGGCATCGCTACATGGGACCTCCTCTTCCACCACTTCAAGCATAGCAGGAGAGGGTCACAAATATGGAAATGGACCAGTGAACAGCTATTCAGAGTGTCCAAGTGTGGGATCAGTTGCTGTCTGACGACACTCGGCATGGTGGGAGGAAGGAGCATCAGGTTGAGGAGGAGTATGCTGTTGAGACTCACGGCTACTAAGAGTTGACCATGTGGAAGACAGACCGGAGGTGGTGGTGCCCAGGTAACTGGAAGTATTATCGCCTATCCAATTAATAACCTGTTCACACTGATCAGTTCACAATACTGGTGTTGTTCTGTGCTTCCCTAGTAATTTGGTCAAGAAGTGGGAGCGAGAAGATGAGGCTGTTGGTTGTGGCACATTTTCACCTTGTCCACGGCCCCGTCCTCTGCACACACTATCACCAGAATGTCCAGTTCCACGTCCCTTGCCACGCGCCTTGCCCATTGTAAAGGATGTAAAATAGCTTACACTCACACTATCAATGGAAAAAGGGTAATAAAAAGTAGATTAGAACCGTGGAAGAGGAAAACCACAGTTCTATTTCTCTGGCCTACACCCGACTCTATTAAGCAATCAGAACAATCAGGGAGAAACTATTACTGTTTTTCTTTACGGAAAAAATACCAAAACCTGAATAATAGAGATTTTTTACCGTGGAATAGCAAAATCACAGTTATTGTTTACTGGGCTATACCATAAAATTTTAAATATATATATTTGCGTCAGAACAGTGAGCGACACACTCAAACAGCTTTTTTTTTAGATACAAACGGCCCAAAACTGGATACTACAGAGATTTGACCTGAGGAACTGCAAAACCACACTGGGATTTGTCGGGCCTACAACAGACTATTTTCAACAGATATATTTTTGTGTCAGAACAGTCAGGAGACACTACTGTTTTTTTTAAGGCAAAAAATGCAAAAAACAGGATAATAGAGATTTTTTAACCATGGAACAGCAAAGCCACAGTTTAATTTTCTGGTGTATACCAGACTTTTTTAAAAATATAGAATTGCGACTGAACAGTGAGCGACACACTCAAACTGTTTTTTTTAGATACAAAATGCCCAATACTGGATAATACAGAGATTTGACCCGTGGAACTGCAAAACCACACTGGGATTTGTCAGGCCTACAACAGACTATTTTCAACAGATATATTTTTGTGTCTGAACAGTCAGGAGACACTACTGTTTTTTTTTAAGGCAAAAAATGCAAAAAACAGGATAATAGAGATTGTTTACCGTGGAACAGCAAAACCAGTTTTACTTTACTGGTGTATACCAGACTTTTTTAAAAATATAGATTTGCGGCTGAACAGTGAGCGACACACTCAAACTGTTGTTTTTTAGATACAAAAGGCCCAAAACTGGATACTACAGAGATTTGACCCGTGGAACTGCAAAACCACACTTCTGTTTCTGTGGCCTACACCAGACTCTTTTCATCAGATTTATTTGTGTCTGAAAAATCAGAGACACACTTTTTTTTTTTTGGGGGGACACCAATAGATTAATAAGACGGGTATTTGTACCGTGTGAAGGAGGAAAAAAAAAAGAGGATTTTGATAAAAAAAAAAGGATTTTTACTGGCCCCCGAGACCTGGAGCTTAGTCCAGCAATTTCAGAAACAGAAGCACACAGGACTGTAATGCAGCGTTTGCTGGTATAACGACTGCTTCTCCTATGCAGCCTGCTGCTGCCTGATATCTGGGATGGATATTAGTCCTGAGAAGGACTGTTTGTTTGATCTGGCAGCCTTTACAGACCCTACACTAACTATTTCGCAGGATAAATCTCTCCCTAGCTTAGCAGCGCTTTCCCTACACTGTCTAATCTAGAGCGACTGTGTCTAAGATGGCGGCGCCCGGTTTTAACTCCTCGAGGTGACGCTGTGCGGCCAGTCACTCACTGTAATGCCCACAAACAACATGGCTGCGACATTACAGTGACTGGCTGGCAATCCCTGCATGTTCATTGGTTCTGTAAAGAGTGCCAAGCATGCAGGGCGGAGACCCGAGCTCCCGCCCAAGTAACCCAGAAATGCTCGGTGCTCGCCGAATATCCCGAGTAGCGTGATGCTCGGGCGAGTACCGAGCAGTGTCAACACTATTACTTAAATGACCGGGAGGAACTTTGCCGTGGCGCCTCTCTTTGCCGGAGACCGGGGCAGGAGTGAGGCGTCGTATCGGCGCATGCGCATAGCGCTATCCTGCGCAATTTTACTGAAGAACATTTGCAGTGTGTCTTCAGCAAAATGGCGCCAGACAGCACGGTGCTCCGGCGCCACACTCCTCCCCCTGTCTCCGCCAGAACTGGACACAGCAACACTGGAGCACAGGGAAGAAAGGTAAGTATAAGTGTTTATTTTTTGTATGTGTATACAGCGTGAAAGGGATGAGGGGTGCCACAAATACCAGGATTGGGGGTGAGGGGACCATGCATACCAGGATTGGGGGGTGAGAGGTACCACTCATCCCAGGATTGGGGGGGTGAGGGGACCATGCACACCAGGATTGGGGGGTGAGGGGACCATGCATACCAGAATAGTGATGAGGGGTACCATACATACCAGGATAGGAATGCGGGGCACCATGCATACCAGGATTAGGGGTACCATCCATATCAGGATAAGGATGATGTGTGCATAAATACCGGGATTGGGGGTGAGGGGTGCCATGCATACCGGGATTGGGGATGAGGGGTGCCATGCATACCAGGATTGGGGGTGGGGGATGCCATGCATACCGGTATTGGGGGTAAGGGGTGACATGCATACCGGGATTGGGGGTGAGGGGTGCAATGCATACTGGGATTCGGGGTGAAGGGTGCCATGCATACCGGATAGGAGTGAGGGGTGCCACACACACCGGGATAGGAGTGAAGAGTGCAACGCATACCAGGATAGGGGTGAGGAGTACCACGCATACCAGGATTGGGGATGAGGGGTGCCACGCATACCAAGATTTGGGATGAGGGGTGCCACACATACCAGGATTTGGGATGAGAGGTGCCATGCATACCAGGATTGGGGGTGAGGGGACCATGCATACCAGGATTAGGGGTGAGGGGTGCAATGCATACCAGTATAGGATGGTGGAGACAGGATGGGGGCAGCGCAAATACCAGGAGGGCGGCAGCACATATCAGCATGGGAGACCATATACCAATAAAAATGCTCGCCACCCAGGCGTAGAACGGGTTCAATAGCTGGTGTATATATATATATACAGTACAGACCAAAAGTTGGGACACACCTTCTCCTTTAAAGATTTTTCTATATTTTCATGACTTTGAAAATTGTACATTAACACTGAAGGCATCAAAACTATGAATTAACACATGTGGAATTATATACTTAACAAAAAAGTGTGAAACAACTGAAAATATATTAGATCTTATATCTTATATTCTAGGTTCTTCAAAGTAGCCACCTTTTGCTTTGATGACTGCTTTGCACACTCTTGGCATTCTCTTGATGAACATGCATACCAGGTGGGAATTAGGGATGCCAAACATACCAGGATGGGGATCAGGGGTGCCATGCATACCAGGATGGGGATCAGGGGTGCCATGCATACCAGTATAAAGGGGTGCCATGCATACCAGGATAGGGATAAAGGGGGCCCATGCATGCCAAGAAAAGGATGAGAGGTGCCATGCATACCAGGATTGAGAGGTGCCATGCATTTCAGGATAGAAAGGTGCCATGCATACCAGGATGGAGGAGTGCCATGCAGACCAGGATGGAGGGGTGCCATGCATACCAGGATAGGGATGAGGGGTGCCATGCATACCAGGATGGAGAGGTGCCATGCATACCAGGGTGGAGGAGTGCCATGCATACCAGGATAGGGATGAGGGGGGCCATGCATACCAGGATAAGAATGAGGGGGGCCATGCATTCCAGGATAAGGATGAGAGGCATCATTCATACCAGGATGGAGGGGTGCCATGCATAACAGGATGGAGGGGTGTCATGTATATCAGGATGAGGGGTGCCATGCATACCAGGATGGATATCAGAGGTGCCATGCATACCAGGATGGTGATCAGGGGTGCCATGCATACAAGGTGGGAATCAGTGGTGCCATGCATACCAGGTGGAATCAGGGGTGCCATGCATACCAGGATGGGGATCAGTGGTGCCATGCATACCAGGATGGGGATCAGGGGTGCCATGAATACCAGGATTGAGTGGTGCCATGCATATCAGGATGGAGGGGTGCCATGCATACCAAGATGGAGGGGTGCCATGCATACCACAATGGAGGGGTGCCATGAATACAAGGATGGAGGGGTGCCATGCATACCAGGATGGAGGGGTGCCATGCATACCAGGATAAGGATGAGGGGTGCCATGCATACCAGGATGGAGGTGTGACATGCATAACAGGATAGAGATGAGGGGTGCCATGCATACCAGCATGAAGGATAAGGGGTGCCACGCATACCAGGATAGAGGAGTGTCATGCATACCAGGATGGAGGGGTGACATGCATACCAGGATGGAGGGGTGCCACGCATGCCAGGATAGAGGGGTGCCATGCATACCAGGATAAGGATGATGGGGGCCATGCATACCAGGATAAGCATGAGGGGGCCATTCATACCTGGATTAAATGGTGCCATGCATATCAAGATGGAGGGGTGCCATGCATACCAGGATGGAAGTGTGCCATGCATAAAAGGATAGTGGGGTGCCTTGCATACCAGGATGGAGGGGTGCCCTGGCTTCTCCATCAGGGGAGTTGAGAGTGCCAAGGTGAGGAGCATGATCATGATAGAAGTTAGCATCTGCTTTGTTTTGTTGGAATGCAAGCATAAGTGTGCAACCTGCCACCCACCCACCACTAGGCTGCAATACCATACTGCTAGCTTGCTTGCACTTGAAATTGGGCCTTTTAGGCATATGGAGGCAGACGCCGGCCACCATGTCATGGCTGCGTCGGCGGCCCTTTTATCCATACTCAGTCCCCAGCCGCCCGGCGGCCGGGTGTCCATACTCGGTCCCCAGCTGCCCCGCGGCCGGGTGTCCATACACGGTCCCCAGCCGCCTGGGGGCGGCCAGGTGTCCATAAACCGTCCCCAGCCACCCCGATTTCTCGGCGGAACATCCCCACAGACTTTTTCTTAGCACGGCCTACTTTAGGGCAGCATTGGACGAGCCCACCAGAGAACCAGACTCCTCCGGTGGGTCCTGGCTTCTCCATCAGGGGAGTTGAGAGTGCCAAGGTGAGGAGCATGATGATGATGATAGAAGTTAGCATCTGCTTTGTTTTCTTGGAATGCAAGCGTAAGTGTACAACCTGCCACCCACCCACCCCCAGGCTGCAATACTATACTGCTAGCTTGCTTGCACTTGAAATTGGGCCTTTTAGGTATGTGGAGGCAGACACTGGCCACCATGTCATGGCTGCGTCGGCGGCAATACTATCCATACTTAGTCCCCAGCCGCCCGGCGACCGGGTGTCCACGCTCGGTCCCCAGCCACCAGGGGGCGGCCGGGTGTCCACACTCGGTCCCCAGCTGACCCGCGGCCGGGTGTCCACACACAGTCCCCAGCCGCCCCTATTTCTCCTGTTACCGACCCACACACTTTCTTAGACTGGCCTGCTTTAGGGCAGCATTGGACGAGCCTACAAGAGTACCATACTCCTCCAGTGGTCCCTGGCTTCTCCGTCAGGGGAGTTGAGAGTGCCAAGGTCATGAGCATGATGAGGATGATAGAAGTTAGCATCTTCATGTATGTAGTAGCGGCTAGGCCTGAGGTGGTCAGCGTTTTGGCGCATATCCTACCTCCTCCAAGGATTGCTCGATGTTTTCCTGCTACTATCCAAGTTCTATGACTCCTGTTAAAACAAAGCTTCAGGTGATAAATGATGGATGAGGTAGTGGCAAAGGAGAAAGAGCAGGAGAAACAGGGACCAATCACATCAATATCAGGCTAGTCAACCACATATGTCTTGTAGGATGTGTTTCTGTAACAAAAGGAGCGGTTCGGCTACACAGTTATAGGGCATACAGTGAGTGCAATGCCTACCAAAAATTTTGAGGCACTCCAATGCCCCTTGGAAATGACATGGAGGTCAGAGGGCCTTAACTAAACCTTTTTTTCCATTTATTGCAACTGGGTCTCCTGTGCACTGTTGGCCTAAGCAGTGAATGGAAGGCTTACCAAAAATTATGAGGAACTCCAATGCCCCTTGAAAGAGACGTGGATTACAGCGTACTAAAAACCTTCTACCCATTATTAGGGAGTGTGTCTCCCTTAGTTTTCGCCTAAAATTAGGAGGAAATGCAATGCCCATTGGAAGAGTCGTGGAAATTAGAGGTAAGGTAATTAAAAACAACATTTCAATGCCCCTTGGAAGAGCTGTGGAGTTCATAGTGGCTTAAGAAGACGATTTTAATGACCATTTGAAGAGTCGTGGAGGTCACAGTAGCTTAACAAGATGGTTTTAATGCCCCTTGGAAGAGCTGTGGAGTTCAGAGTGGTTTAACAAGACAGTGTTAATGCCCCTTGGAAGAGACGTGGAGGTCACGGTAGCTTAACAAGATGGTTTTAATGCCCCTTGGTAGAGTGATGGAGGTCGCAGTGGAATAAAAAGACAATATCAATGCCCCTCAGAAGAGACGTGGAGGTCACAGTAGCTTAACAAGACGGTTTTAATGCCCCTTGGAAGAGTGGTGGAGGTCGCAGTGGAATAAATTGACAATATCTATACCCCGTGTAAGAGACGTGGAGGTCACAGTAGCATAAAAATATGGTTTTAATGCCCCTTGGAGGAGTGGTGGAGGTTGCAGTGGAATAAAAAGACAATATCAACGCCCCATGGAAAAGACGTGGAGGTCACAGTAGCTTAACAAGACGATTTTAATGCCCCTTGGAAGAGCTGTGGAGTTCAGAGTGGTTTAACAAGACAGTTTTAATGCCCTTTGGAAGAGACATGGAGGTCACAGTAGCTTAACAAGGCGGTTTTAATGCCCCTTACAAGAGATATACAGAACAGCATTTTAAAAACATTATTCCCATTATTGGGGAGTGGGTCTCCCATAGTATTTGCTTATGCCTTCTAAGCACAAGCTTCCAAAAATTAGGACGGAGCAATTTGCAATGTCTCTTACAAGAGCCATGCAGTACAGCATATTACAAACATTAGTTACATTATTGGGGAGTGGGTCACCCATAGTATTTGCTTATGCCTTCCAAGCACAAGCTTCCAAAAATTAGGACGGAGCAATTTGCAATGTCTCTTACAAGAGCCATGCAGTACAGCATATTACAAACATTAGTCCCATTATTGGGGAGTGGGTCTCCCGTAGTATTTGCTTATTCATTATAAGCAAAAGCTTCCAAAAATTTGGACAGAGCAACTTGCAATGCCCCTTACAAGAGCCAAGCAGTACAGAATTTTACAAACATAAGTCCCATTATTGGGGAGTGAGTCTTCCATAGTATTTGCTTATGCCTTCCAAGCACAAGCTTCCAAAAATTAGGACGGAGCAACTTGCAATGCCCCTTACAAGAGCCATGCAGTACAGCATATTACAAACATTAGTCCCATTATTGGGGAGTGGGTCTCACATAGTATTTGCTTATGCCTTCCAAGCAAAAGCTTCCAATAATTAGGATGGAGCAACTTGCAATGCCCCTTGCAAGAGCCATGCAGTACAGCATATAACAAACATTAGTTACATTATTGGGGAGTGGGTCACCCATAGTATTTGCTTATGCCTTCCAAGCACAAGCTTCCAAAAATTAGGACGGAGCAATTTGCAATGTCTCTTACAAGAGCCATGCAGTACAGCATATTACAAACATTAGTCCCATTATTGGGGAGTGGGTCTCCCGTAGCATTTGCTTATTCATTATAAGCAAAAGCTTCCAAAAATTTGGACAGAGCAACTTGCAATGCCCCTTACAAGAGCCAAGCAGTACAGAATTTTACAAACATAAGTCCCATTATTGGGGACTGAGTCTTCCATAGAATTTGCTTATGCCTTCCAAGCAAAAGCTTCCAAAAATTAGGACGGAGCAACTTGCAATGCCTCTTACAAGAGCCATGCAGTACAGCATATTACAAACATTAGTCCCATTATTGGGGAGTGAGTATGCCATAGTATTTGCATATGCCTTGCAAGCAAGAGTTTCCAAAAATTAGGTCGGAGCAACTTGCAATGTCCCTTACAAGAGCCATGCAGTACAGCATATTACAAACATTAGTCCCATTATTGGGGAGTGTGTCTCCCATAGTATTTGCTTATGCTTCCAAGCAAAAGCTTCCAAAAATTAGGACGGAGCAACTTGCAATGCATCTTACAAGAGCCATGCAGTACAGCATATTACAAACATTAGTCCCATTAATGGGGAGTGGGTGTCCCATAGTATTTGCTTTTGCCCTCCAAGCAAAAGCTTCCAAAAATAAGGAGGAAATGCAATGCCCTTTCGAAGAGTCGTGGAGGTCCCAGTAGCTTAGCAAGTTGCTTTTAATGCCCCTCAGAAGAGATGTGGAGTTCAGAGTGATGTAACAAGACGCTTTTAATGCCCCTCAGAAGATACGTAGAGGTCAGAGTGGAATAACAGGATGGTTTTAATGCCCCTCAGAAGAGACGTGGAGTTCAGAGTGGTATAACAAGATGCTTATAATGCCCCTCAGAAGAGACGTGGAGGTCAGAGTGGTATAACAAGACGGTTTGAATGCCCAGTGGAAGAGACGTGGAGGTCAGAGTGGTGTAATAAATGGTTTTTATGCCCCTCAGAAGGAACATGGAGGTCAGAGTGGTACAGCAAGACCATTTTAATGCCCCTTTCAAGAGACGTGGAGGTCAGAGTGGTATAGCAAGCAGCTATTAATGCCCCTCAGAAGAGACGTGGAGTTGAGAGTGATAAAACAAGACGCTGTTAATGCCCCTCAGAAGAAATGTGGAGGTCAGAGTGGTATAACAAGATGGTTTTAATGCCCCTTACAAGAGACGTGAAGGTCAGAGTGGTATAACAAGATGCTTTTAATGCCCCTCAGAAGAGACGTGGAAGTCAGAGTGGTATAAAAGGACGCTTTTAAAACCCCTCAGAAGAGACGTGGATGTCAGAGTGGTATAACAAGACGGTTTTAATGTCCCTTGGAAGGGACGTGGAGGTCAGAGTGGTATAACAAGACGCTTTTAATACCCCTCAGAAGAGACGTGGAGGTCAGAGTGATATAACAAGAAGGTTTTAATGCCCCTTACAAGAGACGTGGAGGTCAGAGTGGTATAACAAGAGTGTTTTAATGCCCCTCAGAAGAGACGTGGAGGTCAGAGTGGTATAACAAGACGCTTTTAATGCCCCTCAGAAAAGACGTGGAGGTCAGAGTTGTATAACAAGACGGTTTTAATGCCCCTTGGAAGAGACGGGGAGTTCAGAGTGGTATAACAAGACGCTTTTAATGCCCCTCAGAAAAGACGTGGAGGTCAGAGTTGTATAACAAGACGGTTTTACTGCCCCGTGGAAGACACGGGGAGGTCAGAGTGGTATAACAAGATGCTTTTTATGCCCGAGAGGAAAGAGAAGTGGAGGTCAGAGTGATATAACAAGATGCTTTTAATGCCCCTCAGAAGCAACGTGGAGGTCAGAGTGGTATAACAAGATTGTTTTAATGCCCCTTGGAAGAGACGTGGAGTTCAGAGTGGTATAACAAGACGCTTTTAATGCCCCTCAGAAAAGACGTGGAGGTCAGAGTTGTATAACAAGACGGTTTTACTGCCCCGTGGAAGACACGTGGAGGTCTGAGTGGTATAACAAGATGCTTTTTATGCCCGAGAGGAAAGAGACGTGGAGTTCAGAGTGGTATAACAAGACGGTTTTAATGCCCCTCAGAAGAGACGTGGAGGTCAGAGTGGTATAGAAGGACGCTTTTAAAACCCCTCAGAAGAGACGTGGATGTCAGAGTGGTATAACAAGACGGTTTTAATGCCCCTTGGAAGGGACGTGGAGGTCAGAGTGGTATAACAAGACGCTTTTAATACCCCTCAGAAGAGACGTGGAGGTCAGAGTGATATAACAAGAAGGTTTTAATGCCCCTTACAAGAGACGTGGAGGTCAGAGTGGTATAACAAGATTGTTTTAATGCCCCTCAGAAGAGACGTGGAGGTCAGAGTGGTATAACAAGACGCTTTTAATGCCCCTCAGAAAAGACGTGGAGGTCAGAGTTGTATAACAAGACGGTTTTAATGCCCCTTGGAAGAGACGGGGAGTTCAGAGTGGTATAACAAGACGCTTTTAATGCCCCTCAGAAAAGACGTGGAGGTCAGAGTTGTATAACAAGACGGTTTTAATGCCCCTTGGAAGAGACGGGGAGTTCAGAGTGGTATAACAAGACGCTTTTAATGCCCCTCAGAAAAGACGTGGAGGTCAGAGTTGTATAACAAGACGGTTTTACTGCCCCGTGGAAGACACGGGGAGGTCAGAGTGGTATAACAAGATGCTTTTTATGCCCGAGAGGAAAGAGAAGTGGAGGTCAGAGTGATATAACAAGATGCTTTTAATGCCCCTCAGAAGCAACGTGGAGGTCAGAGTGGTATAACAAGATTGTTTTAATGCCCCTTGGAAGAGACGTGGAGTTCAGAGTGGTATAACAAGATGCTTTTAATGCCCCTCAGAAAAGACGTGGAGGTCAGAGTTGTATAACAAGACGGTTTTACTGCCCCGTGGAAGACACGTGGAGGTCTGAGTGGTATAACAAGATGCTTTTTATGCCCGAGAGGAAAGAGACGTGGAGTTCAGAGTGGTATAACAAGACGGTTTTAATGCCCCTCAGAAGAGACGTGGAGGTCAGAGTGGTATAACAAGACGCTTTTAATGCCCCTCAGAAGAGAAGCAGAGGTCAGAGTGGTATAACAAGATGGTTTTAATGCCCCTTACAAGAGACGTGGAGGTCACAGTGGTATAACAAGACGCTTTTAATGCCCCTCAGAAGAGACGTGGAGGTCAAGGTGGTATAACAAGACAATTTTAATGCCCCTTGGAAGAGACGTGGAGGTCAGAGTGGTATAACAAGATGCTTTTAATGCCCCTCAGAAGAGACGTGGTGGTCAGAGTGGTATAACAAGATGGTTTTAATGCCCCTTACAAGAGACGTGGAGGTCAGAGTGGTATAACAAGACACTTTTAATGCCCCTCAGAAGAGACCTGGAGGTCAGAGTGGTATAACAAGATGGTTTTAATGCCCCTTGGAAGAGACGTGGAGTTCAGAGTGGTAAAACAAGATGTTTTTAATGCCTCTCAGAAGAGACGTGGAGGTCAGAGTGGTATAACAAGACAGTTTTAATGCCCCTCAGAAGAGACGTGGATGTCAGAGTTGTATAACAAGACGGTTTTAATGCCCCGTACAAGAGACGTGGAGGTCAGAGTATTATAACAAGACGCTTTTAATGTCCCTCAGAAGAGACGTGGAGGTCAGAGTGCTATAACAAAATGGTTTTAATGCCCCTCAGAAGAGACCTGGAGGTCAGAGTGGTATAACAAGACAGTTTTAATGCCCCTTGGAAGAGACGTGGAGTTCAGAGTGGTACAACAAGAAGCGTTTAATACCCCTCACAAGAGACGTGGAGGTCAGAGTTGTATAACAAAATGGTTCTAATGCCCCTTACAAGAGACGTGGAGGTCAGAGTGGTATAACAAGACTCTTTTAATGCCCCTCAGAAGAGACATGGAGGTCAGAGTGATATAACAAGACGCTTTTAATGCCCCATAGAAGACACGTGGAGGTCAGAGTGGTATAACAAGATGGTTTTAATGCCCCTTGGAAGAGACGTGGAGTGCAGAGTGGTACGACAAGACGCGTTTAATGCCCCTCAGAAGAGACGTGGAGGTCAGAGTGGTATAATAAAATCGATTTAATGCCCCTTGGAAGAGCCATACAGTACAGCATCTTAAAAATATTATTCCCATTATTGGGGAGTGGGTCTCCCACAGTCTTTGCTTATGCCTTCCAATCAAAAGCTAACAAAAATCAGGATGGAGGAACTTTCAATAATGGCAACACGGACCACGGTCACCCTGGTGGTATAGTGGTGGTGGAGTCTGAGGATAAGGAGAAGAACATAAAACAGCCGAAATGAGGAAGCGTATACCCATGTGTGGGTGTGAAGCGGTGCATGTGAATACACCTCCTGAAATAACATAGTGGATTTGACTTTATGTTACTCTGCTGTCATTTGGTGGTGATGAGAAGTCTGGCCCAATTAAGCCCTTGTTCATTTTGATAAGGGTCAGCTTGTCAGCATTGTCAGTTGACAGGCGATTGCGCTTATCAGTTATAATTCCCCCAGCGGCATTAAAAACACTCTCCGATAACACGTTAGCGGCAGGGCAGGCCAGGACCTCCAATCCATACAGAGCGAGTTCATTCCAAGTGTCCAGCTTGGATACCCAAAAATTAAAAGGCACAGAAGAATCGTGGAGGACACTGGTACGGTCAGCAAGGTACTCCCTCACCATCTTTTGAAACTTTCCACTCCTTGTGAGAGTACCCCGCGCCTCAGGTTCTGTCCGAAGGGAGGGTCTGAGAAAACTGTCCCAGAACGTTGACAGTGTTCCCCTGACTCTGTTGGATTGGAGTTGCATCTCTCTCGCATGTACGCCCTGGTTGGGCAACAAACTGTGACCTCTGCCGCTAGCGTGTTCAGATGGGAATTGTTTTAACAATTCTGCAGCAAGGGCCTTCTGGTACTGCCCCATTTTTCTAGACCTTTCCACCTCAGGGATAAGATTGTGAAAGTTCTCCTTGTAAGGGGGGTCTACAAGTTTCACCAACCAGTAATGACTGTCACCCAACATTTTGACAACGCGAGGGTCACTGTTATGGCAGCGTAACATAAAGTCAGCCATGCGTACCAGACTGGTAACGGGCAAGATTTCCGTGTCCTCACCAAGATGACGACTGACCATGGTCTCCTCCTCCTCCTCCTCCCCCCTGTCCTCAGGCCACTCACGCTGAACCAACGGTATGACAGTTGTACAGGTACTACAGTCTACAGCGCATGATACCAGCTCCTGTTCTTCCTCCTCCTTCTCCTCCTCTCCCTCTTGTCCCCAATGCACATTGGGATGAGATGAGGCTGGGCTGTGTGTTATTGCCCGCTACGGTTTCATGATCCGTCTCATCATACTCTGGCTGCAATGCCTCCTCTTTAATACTCTGCAGAGAGCGTTGCAAAAGACAGACAAGGGGGATGCTGATTAGAGATGAGCGTTGTTCGACTCGAACTGTTCGCCAATCTCAAATTCGAGCTGTTTTGGGCGGTGTTCGAGCAGTTCGGTGAACACGAACGATTTGAGAAAAATTCGGCTGTTCGAGGTTATGTTCGATAACTGTTCATGCACCAAAATCATAACTGGATTTTTTCTCAGTAATGATGAAAATTAATGTTAATACGCAGTTTGAGTATACAGCGGGGTGGGGGGAGGGACAGGGGATGGATCTCTGCAGGAATAATGAAGATCTCCATTTTTTTTTCTCTTTCCCGCATTTACAGTGGGGAGGTGGAATCTGTCAGCCTATCAGCAGCGCACACACGGGGCGAAGTGCTTTTTTTCACACAAGCAAGGGCATGTGTCATTGACAGTGTATGTCACATGTCCTTGCCCTATAAGACCAAGCCATTTTCCCTGTCGCCACCATTTTCTCACTGCTGCAGCTGCGTGTTAGACGGCACCGCTGTTGCTGTGTGCGCTATACCTTGTTAATTTCAAGCCAATTTTCGCACAAATCTACAGATAGCTTGGGAGTAGGGAATAGTTGTGATTGCAGTCCTTTTAAGGACTAGGTTACAGCATTTCCTACGACTTTTATCAGGCAGGTCTGTGCTCTTAAATAGATAGATTGTGGAAGTAAAGACTAATTGTAATTGCAGTCCTTTTCAGGTCTAGGTTACATCAGTTCCTATCAGTTTTTGCCAGGCAGGTCTGTGCCAGTGCTGTGCAAGTTTTTTTCACAGCATTTCGCTGAATCTAGCAAAGCTAATCCTTTTTGGCCTATTGCAGAGTGTGTTAGTCAGTGGAGTAGCCTATCTGTGTTGCAAGATATACCAACTGTGTATAGAATACCAATTTTTTTACTGCACCTAGTGAAGTAAAATCTTTTGGGCATAGCATCATTCTATTTGTCCATCTATACTGACCTCCATCAGGTTGGAAATTGAATATAATTTTTTTCTGCATCTACCTCTGAAAAAAAATTTGGGCTTCTAGCAGTGTCTGGGACTTGTTCTATTAGTTCATCTATACTGACCTCCATCAGGTTGCAAATTGAATATAATTTTTTTCTGCATCTACTTCTGAAAAAATGTTTGGGCTTCTAGCAGTGTGTGGGACTTGGTCTATTAGTCCATCTATACTGACCTCCATCAGACTGCAAATTAAAAATAATTTTTATCTGCATCTAGCTCTGGAAATATATTTGGGCTTCTAGCAGTGTGTGGGACTTGTTCTATTAGTCCATCTATACTGATCTCCATCAGGTTGCAAATTGAATATAATTTTTTTCTGCATCTAGCTCTGAAAAAATATTTGGGCTTCTAGCAGTGTGTGGGACTTGTTCTATTAGTCCATCTATACTGACCTCCATCAGGTTGCAAACTGAATATCATTTTTTTCTGCATCTACCTCTGAAAAAAAATTTGGGCTTCTAGCAGTGTGTGGGACTTGTTCTATTAGTACATCTATACTGACCTCCATCATGTTACAAATTGAATATAATTTTTTTCTGCATCTACTTCTGAAAAAATATTTGGGCTTCTAGCAGTGTGTGGGACTTGGTCTATTAGTCCATCTACACTGACCTCCATCAGGTTGCAAATTAAAAATAATTTTTATCTGCATCTAGCTATGAAAAAATATTTGGGCTTCTAGGAGTGTGTGGGACTTGGTCTCTTAGTCCATCTATACTGATCTCCATCAGGTTGCAAATTAAAAATAATTTTTATCTGCATCTAGCTCTGAAAAAGTATTTGGGCTTCTAGCAGTGTGTGGGACTTGGTCTATTAGTCCATCTATACTGACCTCCATCAGGTTGCAAATTGAATATCATTTTTTTCTGCATCTAGCTCTGAAAAAATATTTGGGCTTCTAGCAGTGTGTGGGACTTGTTCTATTAGTCCATCTATACTAACCTACACCAGGATGCAAATTCATTATAATTTTATTCTGCATTTACCTCTGAAAAAATATTTGGGCTTCTAGCAGTGTGTGGGACTTGTTCTAGTAGTCCAACTATACTGACCTCCATCAGGTTGCAAATTAAAAATATTTGTTATCTGCATCTAGCTCTTAAAAAATATTTGGGCTTCTAGCAGTGTGTGGGACTTTCAATATTAGTCCATCTATACTGACCTCCATCAGGTTGCAAATTCAAAATAATTTTTTGTCTGCATCTAGCTCTGAAAAAATATTTGGCCTTCTAGCAGTGTGTGCGACTTTCTCTATTAGTCCATCTATACTGACCTCCATCAGGCTTCAAATTAAAAATAATTTTTATCTGCATCTACCTCTGAAAAAATATTTGGGCTTCTAGCTGTGTGTGGGACTTGTTCTATTAGTCCATCTATACTGACCTCCATCAGGTTGCAAACTGAATATAATTTTTTATTGCATCTAGCTCTGAAAAAATATTTGGCCTTCTAGCAGTGTGTGGGACTTGTTCTATTAGTCCATCTATACTGACCTCCATCAGGTTGCAAATTGAATATAATTTTTTTCTGCATCTACCTCTGAAAAAATATTTGGGCTTCTAGCAGTGTGTGGGACTTGTTCTATTAGTCCATCTATACTGACCTCCATGAGGTTGCAAATTGAATATCATTTTTTTCTGCATCTACTTCTGAAAAAATGCTTGGGATTCTAGCAGTGTGTGGGACTTGGTCTATTAGTCCATCTATACTGACCTCCATCAGGTTGCAAATTAAAAATAATTTTTATCTGCATCTAGCTCTGAAAAAATATTTGGGCTTCTAGCAGTGAGTGGGACTTGTTCTATTAGTCCATCTATACTGACCTCCATCAGGTTGCAAATTGAATATAATTTTTTTCTGCATCTAGCTCTGAAAAAATATTTGGGCTTCTAGCAGTGTGTGGGACTGGGTCTATTAGTTCATCTATACTGACCTCCATCAGGTTGCAAATTAAAAATAATTTTTATCTGCATCTAGCTCTGAAAAAATATTTGGGCTTCTAGCAGTGTGTGGGACTCATTGTATTAGGCCATCTATACCAAGCTCCACCAGCTTTGAAATTAATAATAATTTTTAGCTGCATCTAGCCCTGAAAATAATTTTTCCCAATAGTGGTAGCAATAGAAATATGGGGCGCGCGCCTGGCTAACAAAAATATACGCTTCATAACACAAAACACCAGCCTAGCGCACTGCATTAATAACATGGCATCATCGTCTCTCCCAGTTCTAGGCCTACTACGCAGGCTAGCATTCCTGTGCCTAAAACACAATGTATGGGTCCGCGCTAGCCACTATGCTGAGGGGTATAAAGCTGCTGCTAACGCTTTATAACAATTCAATTGGCAGATTTTCACAGAGCTCTTCCACAACGCCCACCCATCGGGCAACAGTTGCCCACCCTCCCTATGGGATCTAGTGGCGAATAGTTGATGCCATTAATCAGAGCGTCTGTTGCCCCATCAACGTGGCAAGCATACGGTAAGGCATGGGAAGAGTGAACACGACTAGTAGCAGGCAGATGGGTTGACCAATGTGAACAAGCCAGATCACAAGTTACCATAGAATTTCTCCACCAGCTAATGATGAGGGGCATATCAGGGGCGTCAGTGCAGCGGTGTCTGACCGGAGTAGAATTTCACTTCCAACTACTGAATTGGGGAGATGTGACAAAGATTCATCATCAGACAATCCATAAAAGGGTGGAAAAGGGGTCAGCCAAGTCAGGAATGTAGACGTCCCGTCCCGTGTCACTAAAACTGATTTCTCACATCTTATCCCTAACACCATTAACATGACACTCACAATTTGAAGCAACACTAATGTCTACTGCATTTGTGATCGCCTTCTTCGGGGCGCTATGTATAAGCGAATTAGTCCCTCAATCCAAAATTACCACCAGTGGAGGCTTATTACACCAGGACGTAGTCATAGCCAATAATGCAATACGTCTATGCATACACCAATCGAAAACGGTTCCAGCGGGCAGGGGTACTTGGGTACTTCTACAACCCACAAACGGTACACTGAGTCGGGTAACAATAGTAAAAACATATCTAACCATCAGATCACAAAGTAATTTCTTCCTATCACACATTGATGGAACGCCATTATCAAGATACCTGTTCCAAGTTATATATAATAAATGCATAACATCGGCAAGGAACCACCCCAAAGATTACGGGACACACTCATTCCGCATAGGTGCGGCCACGGAAGCAGCAAGAGCAGGACTGTCAGAAACGGAAGTTCAGAGGATAGGGAGATGGCGATCCACGTGTTTGGCGAGATACATAAGACCGGACTTGTTATCCTAACGTGGTTTGTTTCTTTTACAGGTGATGCTAAGCCAACAGTGTGAGTGATAGGCCACTCGTATATATATTGGGCACAAAAAAGGGCGAAAGTCCGCCCAGGCGGGAGGAAATTAGAGTTTCGTAACACATATTTCAACTGGAGAGGTATTAGAGGCCTGCTATGGCCACAGGTACTAATGGAGGTAATCAAGGTAGGGAGAGAGGCAAGAGGTCCGGTCATCTTAGTTATACAGGCCGGGGGAAACAACCTAGGTCATCACAAGAGCGCATAACTAATGACAATAATGAAACTAGACACTGAGCGCTTCAGAGAATTTTTCACAAAATTAGCTATAGTATGGTCAGAGATTGTGCCGATAGCGGTATGGCAAGATGCGCGAGACATCACGGCCATCGAATGGACAAGGCGGGTAATAAATATTCGGATGGCAAAATTTAGAAGAGACAGAGGCGGTGTAGTGATACGACACCGACAACTGGAAGGAGATAAAGCAGGCCTCATACGGCCCGACGGTGTTCATTTAATAGATATTGGACTGGACATATTCCTGTCAGGACTCCAGGACGGAGTGGAACAAGCGTTAAGAGTGATGGGTGGGGGTCAGAGTCCTGCATACGAGTACGCTGGATCCTCCGTGGCCTGGAAATAGAAAGGACATGTTGGAGAGTTACACTTGTTGGCCAACTTGCCGGAGTGGGGACCCAGGGCATGCTGCAACAAGCTAAATTATTTTAGAAATAAAATGCCTTTCTAATGGAATGAGTATAAAGAGTTAATAAAGCTGTGACCGATCCTCACCCATCCAGTTGTAAGAGTTACATTATTGTATTGTCCATGAAAGGGGGGCGGTAGGGGGGCTGAGCGTCTGGGTTTGGTTGGGGGTCCCCACAGTCTGCCTAGGCTAGATTCATTTAAAAATTCTTATTAGATACACAGGCGGTGCAGCTTGCTTCGCAGCTGGGCTACTACGCCCAAAGTATTGCCTAGGCTAGATGCAGTTAAAAATTCTACGCTGACTAGCAGACACTGAAGATTTGGAGCAGACCTCTGAGTAAACAGCTCTTCAGACTCAACCATCTGTGTTACCCCAAGCCATAGTGTATGTAGTTTCTTACAGTTAAAAGGGGGGGGGTGCGACCCAACCCACCTGGAATTGACGATGCCAACTTCACGTAAGACACAGCAAGGGGACTCCCAAAATTGTGGCACAGACACCACTTAACCCTAGAACGCATACCTGTGGCCTTGCAGGCCCACCCAGTTAATTGTTTTCTATTTTCTGCAAGATTACTTTAGTTAGAATTTTGAAACTCTAGGTATTCTTCATGTATATAGTTGTTTGTCATTTGAGTTTGAGTTATTCCATGTTATTTGCACACGGGCCTAAAGGGCCCCAGGTATGTGAAAGTGTAGATTTTTCTGGTCATGCGTTCTAGGCTTAAGTGGCATCAATTGCCCCACTGCTGCTTAAAACGGTGGGTGAGGTGATTTTACCAAATCCCCAAGCTTTTAGTCTCCCAAGGATGACACAGGGGTAGAAATGTCCTTGCGAATCCATGATTTGTTCATCTTTATGAACGTGAGTCTGTCTACATTCTCAGTGGACAGCCGCGTGCGCTTATCTGTCAGCACACCACCAGCAGCGCTGAACACACGTTCAGAGAGAACGCTGGCTGCATGGCATGACAAGATCTCCAAGGCGTGAGTGGCGAGCTCCGGCGATTTTTCCAGATTGGAATACCAAAATGAGCAAGGGTCCAGGGACACAGTCATGGCTTCGATGTTCACTTGGAGATTCTCATGTACCATCCTCTCTAGGCATTGACTATGTGTCAGACTTCTTGTCTCCTGTGGCCTTGCAAAGGATGGTCTAAAAAAGTGGTGAAACGATTCCACAAAATTGCTGTTACCAGCAGATACTGTGTTACTGTTACTGTTTGAGTGATGAAGACTCGACAGTCCCACCGTTGGCAAGTTAGAACTGTGAGATTCACTACGTGCACCACTGGTGTTTTGTGGAAAAACACATGTAAGATTCTGCAACAGCGTCTGCAGATACTCCTGCATTCGTCAATACCTTTTTATGGCAGGAATTATTTCGGCAAATATACTTTTGTACTGGGGATCTAAGAGTGTGGCAACCCAGTAGTCGGGATTACTTCGAATTCTGACAATCCAGGGGTCATGTTGCAGGTAGTGCAGCAAGAAGGCACTCATGTGTCTTGCGCATCCAGAAGGACCAAGTCCTTGTTGTGTTGGTAGCGAGGTAAGAATCATGCTTCCTTCCTCTGCCCTCTCCCTCCAACCTCGCACAACAGAAATGTGATCAAGGTCTCCCTCATCTGATTAGTCTTCCATGCCCATCGCCAGTTCGTCCTCCACTTCTTCCTCGGCTCCTGAACCTTCCTCAACAGTTTGGCTGCTACCATGCGCCCTGGTTAATCCCTCTCCCCCACCCTCCCATGCCTGCCGCCTTGGTGCTGCCAACCGTCTGGACCTTGGAGATGTTATCCCTTCCGCATACGACTCCTCCTCTACTTCCTCCACCTCCTCTTGTCCCACCACCTGACTCTGAATTCTGTTTAATGTGTGCTCCAGCATGTAAATCACCGGAATAGTCATGCTGATAATGGCATCGTCGTCAGCACTAAACATCTTCGTCGCCATTTCAAAACTGTGCAGAAGGGTGTGTGGCGCCCCTGAGGGTTCAGTCGCCACAGAGTTACTGCATCTCACCCAGAGGTGTGGTATCTCACCCTCAGGTAAGGAAGGCGTATGGCTCGGGACCCTAACTCCTGCATCCAACACATACCCGCAGTGGGGGTAGGGCGAGATTGCTCCTAAGGGAGAGCACAGTCCCAGGTCCCTAGCTGGTTTGAGGGTCCTATATAGTGGGTGCTTAGGGGAGCAGCTTAGGGGAGCACATGACAAGGAGAGTATAAATAGAAAGCCATCTTAGAAAGAGCAAGCCAGACAGAGGAGGAAAAGTGACAGGAGCAGAGACTAGGCATGAGCTCTGCTCCGGAGGCGGGCCTAGCCTGGGAGGCCCAGGACTGAAGGAGAGAAGAGAGGAGTGGGAGCTGGAAGGCTCCAGGAACCGAAGGGACCCTACGGCTACGGGCCGTGCAGAAGGCCTTCCGTACTCCCGCTGCTACCAGGAGGTAGAGGGGTCAGGCCAGATAAGGGGAACCGGTCCCTCAACTAGCGGAGAAACAGCAAGGCTCAACTAGAAACTGGAGGCTGCTCCATTTAATGTACTGCAGGCCAAAGTCCACACCAGTCTCACTAAGAAGGTAGCCACATAGGACCCAGGGGACGGAACACACGTCACCCGCCAAGGCCCGAGGATACCGGATAGAAGTGTCACTGGGTGTGAGGTGCAGGGAGAAGGCCAGAGAAAGGACACACAGAAGGGGGTCCTGCTAAGTACTCCGGAGCTATCTGGGGGTGGACTGAGCCCCTCACTGAGTATGCACAGCACGACGGGGGAGATTGCTCTGGTACCTGTAATCTGGACTACAACAACTGTGAGTAATATCTTGAGACGGCATCACACGGACTCTGTGTTCATTACTGACTCCCTGCACTACAACCACCATCATCCACCCACACTGCCCTGAAGCTACACTCTTCCTGTGGTGAGTAATAATACCATTGCTGCAAAACCACCAGCTTCAGAGGACTGTTCCGCAGCGGCGGCCCCTTTGTCCGCATTCCACAGGTGGCGTAGTCAGACGTTATAAAATCCATATATACAAATTACCCTTGGATTGACCACCCTGGGTCACGGACTGGGTCACCGCCACAGTGACTACAACCCCCAGCGTCTACCGGCCGGCTCAGGGTACCCCATGGCCCAGGGGGCGCGTCAACTTCATAGGTCCCTGATCTGAGACCACTCCTGCAGCGTGATTTGCCCCACCTCTGGATCTCGTTGGCCCAGGCTATACGTCAAAACATATTGCACCAGGGCTTGTCGGTGCTGCCACAGTCGCTGCAACATGTGCAGAGTTGAATTCCACCATGTCGGCACATCGCATTTCAGCCGGTGAACTGGCAGGCCCAACGACTTCTGTAGAGATGTAAGTCGTTGAACTGCGGGATGCGAACGGCGGAAGTGAGCACACAGCGACCGTGCCCTCTGCAGAAGGCCATCTAGTCCGGGATAGTGGGCTAAAAATTGCTGGACAACCAGGTTCAACACATGAGCCATACAAGGCACGTGTGTGACATTGCCCCGGCGAAGTGCCGCACCCAAGTTTGCAGCATTGTCGCACATGGCCTTCCCTGGTTGCAGGTCCAGTGGAGACAACCTTTCATGAAACTGGGTCTCCAGAGCTGACCACAACTCCTCAGCTGTGTGACTCACATTTCCCAGACATTTCAAAGTAAACACTGATGCCGTTGAGCCCTGCTGCCAGCATAGTAAGGAGGTGTGCAGGATTCCTTCTGCGCAGTTAGAAAGCAGGTGGCATTACCAGACAGGCTTTGGGTGCAGGTGGAGGACCGAGAGGAGGTTGAGGAGGCAGAAGCAGTGGAGGAACTTCGAGATAAAGAGGATTGACGCACAACTCGTGGGGACGGTAAGACTTGGACAGCAGCCCCTTGTCCTGCTGTCACCATAGTTACCCAGTGCCCAGTCAGTGACATGTAACGCCCCTGTCCATGCCTTCTCGTCCAAGTGTCTGTGGTGAAGTGCACCCTGTCACACACAGAGTTTCTCAAAGAAGCGGTGATGTTGTGTGCGACATGCTAGTGGAGCGCAGGCACACCTTTCTTTGAGAAGTGGTGCTGACTGGGCATCTGGTACTGGGGCACTGTGACGGACATAAGGTCTTGAAAATCCTCTGTGTCCTCCAGGTGGAAAGGTAGCATTTCTGTAGCCAACAGCTTGCAGATGGTGAAATTCAACCTCTTAGCTTTCTTATGGCTAGGAGGAAATGGTCTTTTACTTTTCCACATCTGAGGGACCGAGGGCTGGCTGTTGTGCTTAGACGGTGTTGAGTAGGGTGTCCCCGGCAAACTGCCGGTCTGTGAGGAAGATGCAGGTGGACATGTTAGGTTGCCTTGATCCAAAGGTGGTGCTCTCGATGTCGGAGAGCGCTCAACACTAGCAGGTGTTTCCACTTCCCAATGAACTGACGACCTGCCAATCACACTGGCTGTTGCGGGTAAAGAGGTGGCAGGTCTGCGTCCAAAAACATGTGTGACTGCTGTCCCCCCAGTCACAGAGGATGAAGAGGCTGCGGATGCACAAGATGGGGCAGACGGTGGTTGGCCCAGCCGGCTAGGCCGCATTGTAGCACAGTGAACTTCCCACTGCAACTTATGCTTCATATCCATGTGACGGTATATGCATGAAGTTCTCAAACTATGGATTTTTTGGCCTCTACTTAGCTTTTGCTGACAAATATTACAGATAACACGAGTTGGGTCATCCTTATCGATCTGAATAAATGCCCAGGCTATGCAAGGCTTAGAGCCCATGTGACCTGAAGAGCCACTATGACTTGTGGTCAGAGGCAGAGTTGTGGTTGAGGATGCAGTTGTTGACGTGCTTCCAGTACTCCGTCTCTGTTCAGGAAGGCGCAACCTAACCTCGTCGTCAATAGCATCTGTGATGCCCCGCTGCACTTGGTATCACAGATCCTAGAAGAGTGCATTGATGGAATCCTCCACAAGAGGCCCCCATAAACATTCACACATCTCCACCTTCCACCTCAGACCAGCAGAGGGAGCCCGTTAGGGATATAAATAGGGAAGGTGGAGCTAGGCAGTTCAGTTCCTCTGAAGAGTTCCTGCAGTAGAGAAGCCTAAGAGAGGTCAGTCTGCAGTGGAGCTCAGTCTAGTCTAGAGAACGCAGTTAATAGTTCAGCAGTGGAGCACGAGGCTCCTGCTTGCTAGATTCAGGGAGCCCAGATAGAGCTTAAGGTGTGCCGGTGCCGTAAGATCAGTGAAGCGCGGCAAGCTGCCGTTAGTGTGTATAGCCTAGTGAGGGCCCGAGTAGGCCGAAGGCGAGTGGCGAGTTAGTACATAAGGGGCAGAGGAGCTTAACCAGCTCACCCCGAAGCATTTACCGGACACAGGATCCGAGCTTACTGGTATCTCTATGACCCAGTAAGGCATAACCGGAATCCCTGGAGAACTACAAGTCCCAGGATCGCTAAGGTGCTGATATGTAACAGAGCCAGGAGACGCTTAGGCCCCGCATACTGGGAGTGTGAACTCCAAGAGAAGGCCCTACCACAAGGTCAGCCAGCGCAGGACAGAGACAAAGTTAGGCCTAGCTCCAGGCAGGTCAGAAACTTACTACGCAGAGGCAAGAAACAGGAGGCCCTACACCCGCTCATTGGGGAGGATCCTGATATGCACCCTTCACCCTACAGTGTTCCGGGATGTGCCTGAATTTCCACCAGTAAAAGGTACTGAAGTGACTATCGTGTCCGTTCCCGTTCTTGCTCTGACCCAGCTGGGTCTCGCCTGTCCTGCATTCCCCCTGCATACGCTGCCCTGAGACCTAGCTCCACCTGTGGGGAGCTATACCATTGAGATGCCTTATCACCGGCCTCAGTGGACTGCTGCAGCGCTGGTGCTTGTCACCAGATACCACAGGTGGCGTCATGAACTCTTATAAAATTAACAATTATCCACCCTTTTAAAGAGAGACCCCAGGGTACGGGCCAGGGAGCCGACCACCGCGACATCCCCAAGGCCAGGCAAATGCCCGGGTACCGAGTCATCCCCATCCCCAGGGCTAGTCACATCCTCCTCCACCTCCTCTGCTGACCTCATCGACTGGCTGACTGTGGGTTGACAGTAAGTGGGATCTCCAACCTCGTCATCATCACCCTGTGTGTTATCACACCCGTCGTCCTCAGAGCCAACCTCTTCCTGCCCTGACCGAAAAGTCAAGTTGTCGCTCCAATCAGGTATTTGAGTCTCATCATTGTCTCCACCAACAGGAGTTACAGTTTGGGAACAAGGGTCTACATTATGCTCAGAACCTTCTTCATCTGGTCCTGGATCCGACTTATAAAGATTCTGGGCATCAGATCAGATCGTTTCCTCATCTGGATTAACAGAAGCTCTGGAGCAGACCTCCGTTTCCCAGGCTATAGTATGAGTAAACAGCTGTGCAGACTCAACCATCTGTGTTACCCAATACTCAGACGGGCAGCTGGAGACTTGGGAGCTGTGAGGAAGCAAGTGCGATTGGGGTGACACCTCTGAGGACTGGAGTATTTGTGATTTTGAAATTGAGGTGATGGAGAGCCCACTTGAAGGAGCACTTGATATCCGTTGAAGCACCTGCTGTTTTTGTGCCTCATCTAGAATTTGGAGCGATGGGCGTGTCCGTAAGAATGGGATCGTATCACATTGTCCACGAAAAGAAGTCGACATCTTAGTTTGGCTGGAAGATGGTCTTTCTTCTGCAGATGTTACTCCCCCCCCACACTGGGGGGGGCCTCGACCCACCGGCGGACAGGCACCAGTATTGGGATAGGGGGGCTGGCCGTCAGGGTCCACCGCGGCTCTGGCACAAACCCGGAGACACAGAGGTGGCATGGGCAGGAACGGACTGGCCGTGTTGGCTTCTCACTTTTTGGATTTTAGAAGGGCATGACATGCCTATATCTGTGTCTCCCCCTCCTTTTACTCCTTCACCTCTTTTCTTTTCGCATGACTATATGTACTTGTCACTTTTCTATGTGTTAGTTGTGTCTTCTGAGCAGTTTGTCAGCTTTTGGACACCTTTGAAGGTGTTTTCTATGTGTTTCTATGTGTTTTTGTTTGCCTGCCATTGGTTTTAACGGTGTTCGAAGGTGTTCGACGAACAGTTCGACGAACAGTTCGGCGAACACACGGGTGTTCGACGAACCGAACCGAACTCGAACACTACGGGGGTGGCTCAACACTAATGCTGACACTAATGATGCTGTCACCGCCACTCACCATCTTGGTGGCCTCCTCAAAGTTTGTCAGGATGTTACATATGTCAGACATCCAGGTCCACTCCTGAGGTCTTATGTGTGGAGTCTGACCTGAATATCGACGGCCTTGTTGCAGCTGGTACTCCACAACTGCTCTCTTCTGCTCACAAATCCTTAACAACATGTGGAGGGTAGAGTTCCAATGTGTGGGGACATCACACACCAGTCGGTGTGCCGGAAGCTACAAACGCTGCTGCAACACAGCAAGGGCGGCGGAAGCTGTAGCCGACTTGCGAAAATGAGCTGACAGGCGGCGTACTTTCATGAGCAGATCTGGCAACTCGGGGTATGATTTAAGAAACCGCTGAACCACGCGGTGAAGCACATGAGCCAGGCATGGTACGTGTGTGATCTCGCCTCACCTCAGAGCCGCCACCAGGTTACGGCCATTGTCTCACATGACCATGCCTAGATGTAGGTTCAGCGGTCTCAGCCACAGATCTGCCTGCTCTTTCACAGCTGTCCACAACTCACAAGCAGTGTGAGGTTTATCACCTAAGTTTATGAGTTTCAGCACAGCCTGTTGCCGCTTGGCGGAGGCAGTACTGCAGTGCTTCCAGCTTGTAACTGATGTGGTGATATCTGAGATGGAGGCTGAACATGAGGAGGAGGAGGAGGATGATGCGCAGGAGCTGTACACTGTGGGGGCAACTCTGACTGACATAGGGCCCGCAATCCTCGGTGTGGGCAGGATGTGTTCCGTCCCAAGGTCCGACTGGGTCCCGGCTTCCACTATGTTTACCCAGTGTGTCGTCAGGGAGATGTACCATTCCTGGCCACAAGCACTTGTCCACGTGTCCGTTGTCAGGTAGACTCTCCCAGTAACTGCGTTGTTAAGGGCACGGCAACTGTTTTGGGACACGTGATTGTGTAGTGCGGGGATGGCACACCGAGCAAAATAGTGTCGGCTGGGGACCGAGTACCGAAGGATGGCCAACGCCATAAGTTGCTGAAAGATTCCTTTTCCACCAGCCTAAAAGGCAGCATTTCCAACGCAAGCAGTCATTAAATGTGCGAATTAAGGACTGTAGCCTTTGGGGCGTTAGCTGCGAATTTCTGATTTTGGTCCAAGGTCTGGGATATGGATAATTGAACGCTGCGGTGGGACGTGGACGTGGACGTTGATGCTGTTTCTAGAGAAACTGCCATAACAAGTGAAGACTGAGAGGAGGGGGCATCTTTACATGCAGTATGGACAGGGGATTGCCTTGCACACACAACAGGGCGTTCTATTGCACGCACAACAGCGGAAGAAGCAGTGGTGACACCCGCTGACTCTGGTTGTGGACCCTAGGGTTCGCCCCACAAAGTCGGGTGCTTTGCTGCCATGTGCCTGATCATGCTGGTGGTGGTCAGGCTGGTAGTTTTGTCACCCCTGCTGTCACCCCTGCTGATGCTGGCATGGCAGGTGGTACAAATGGCCTTTTTGGGGTTATCAGCACAGTCTTTAAAAAAATTCCAGACTCTGGAAGACCTACCGCTTGTACTGTCAACGTCCCTCGTGTTGGTGTTACGGGGAACGGTTGCCCGGCGGCCACCACACTGCTTCTTCCTGCCTGTTGGGGTACTCTGCCTCCCTCCCCCTGTGTGCTGCTGGCCTCACTCTGCATGTTCTCCTGCCACGTTGGGTCAGTTACTAGATCATCCACGACACTCGGCATGGTGGGAGGAAGAAGCATCAGGGTGAGGAGGAGTATGCGGTCGAGACTCACGGCTACTAAGAGTTGACCGTGTGGAAGACAGACCGGAGGTGGTGGTGCCCAGGTAACTGGAAGTATTATCGCCTATCCAATTAATAACCTGTTCACACTGATCAGTTCGCAATACTGGTGTTGTTCTTTGCTTCCCTAGTAATTCGGTCAAGATGTGGGAGCGAGAAGATGTGGCTGTTGGTTGTGGCACATTTTCACCTTGGCCACGACCCCGTACTCTGCACGCACCATCACCAGAACGTCCAGTTCCACGTCCCTTGCCATGCGCCTTGCCCATTGTAAAGGAAGTAAAATAGCTTACACTCGCGCTATCAATGGAAAAAGGGTAATAAAAAGTAGATTAGAACCGTGGAAGAGGAAAACCACAGTTCTATTTCTCTGGCCTACACCCGACTCTTTTAACCGCTTCCCGACCGCCCACTGTAGATAAATGTCCACGCAGCCTGGGCTCTGTGCAGCGCGGACGTTTAAAAACGGTGGGTGGTCTTGCAGCGCTCAGGACCCCCAGGGTCCTGAAAGCACTGCGGGAGCGGTGCAGAGCGATAGCTCTGACAGGGAACATCATCGGGACCTGATTAGATCAGGTCCCAGTGTTGTTAACCCTTTGCTGTCTTCTATATACCGCGATCTATAGTGATCGCGGTATATAGAAGACAGCAGGAGGAGAGGGGGTCGTCCACTTACCTCTCCGACGACCCCTGATTCCTTTCAGGACCTTGGGTTGCTATGGAAGCTGGAGGTCACCTGACCGCCTCAAGCTCTGCCATATATGTTGTCCTGCCTGGCTCAGCATGCAGCTGTAGCCTGGCAGGAGACTGACTGTGAAACAGTCAGTAAAGATCTCATATAATGTAATATATGTCTATTACATTACATGAGATCAGGGATCAGAAAAATAAAAATTAATGTCACATACAGGGACTAAGTAAAAATGGAAAAAAAAGTTAAAAAAAATGTTTTGAAACTGTTTAAAAAAAAATACAAAATAAATTAAAATAAATAAATAAAATATTAAACCGATAAATCCATATATTTATGCAAAAATAAAAAAAGTACACATATTTGGTATTGCTGCGTCCGAAACAACCCGAGCTATAAAACTGTCACACTAATTAACTCCTTCTGTGCACACCGTAATAAAAATAAATAAAAAATGGAGCAAAAAACTATGCTTTTTCCTCATATCGCCAAACAAAAAGTGGAAAAAAATGCGATAAAAAAGCAAAATGGAAATAAAATTGGTACCGCTGAAAATGTCATCTTGTTCCGCAAAAAACAAGCCGTGATACAGCTCCATCAGCCGAAAAATAAAAAAGTTATACCTCTCAGAATAAAGCAATGCAAAAAAAATATTTTTTCTATAAAATTGTTTTATTGTGTAAAAGCGCCAAAACATAAAAAAAATATACAGTACGTGTAGTATCGCTGTAAATGTACTGACCCGAAGAATAACGCTGCCTGATCACTTTTACCACACGCAGAACGGCATAAAAAGAAAACTCACAAAAGAATTCCTGAATTTTTTTTTTGTTAATCTTACCTCCCAAAAAACGGAATAGAAAGCGATCAAAAAATGTCACTAACACAAAAATGGTACCAATAAAAATGTCAACTCGTCTCGCAAAAATCAAGCTGTTACATGACTCTGTCGGCCGAAATATGGAAAAATTATAGCTCTCAAAATATGGCGATGTAAAAACTAGATTTGCAAAAAAAAAGCGTCTCTTAGTGTGTGACAGCTGTCAGTCATAAAAACCCGATATAAATCTGGTATCTCTGTAATCGCACCGATCCGAAGAATAAAGTAATCTAATCAGTTATATCACACTAGGAACGGCGTAAAAAAATAAATAAAACCAATTCTTCACCCGCTACTGATTTGTTTATTATGTCTCCCAAAGATCGCAGTATGGCTCGGCACACATTTATCCTGCGCTCTACGCTGTCCTCAAAAAAAGCTAGTCCCAACTCAGGTCCGTCATCTGTTAAAAATATAAGGGACTTATAGTTACTGGTAGCAGAAAGGCTCTGGAAAAGCGAAATGGCCCTTGCCCCCCAAAAGAAATTCAGAAAATGTTGTGCTCCCAAATCCAAATGCCTATTCTACAATAATTTGTTCTCCAATTGTCAAATAGCGCTCCGTCCCCCCCAGATCTCGCCGTATGGCTGAGCGGTACGATACAGCCACATACAGTACAGACCAAAAGTTTGGACACACCTTCTCATTTAAACATTTTTCCATATTTTCATGACTATGAAAATTGTACATTCACACTGAAGGCATCAAAACTATGAATTAACACATGTGGAATTATATACTTAACAAAAAAGTGTGAAACAACTGAAAATATGTCATATTCTAGGTTCTTCAAAGTAGCCACCTTTTGCTTTGATGACTGCTTTGCACACTCTTGGCATTCTCTTGATGAGCTTCAAGAGGTAGTCACCGGAAATTGTCTTCCAACAATCTTGAAGGAGTTCCCAGACATGCTTAGCACTTGTTGGCCCTTTTGCCTTCACTCTGCGGTCCAGCTCACACCAAACCATCTCGATTGGGTTCAGGTCTGGTGACTGTGGAGGCCAGGTCATCTGGCGTAGCACCCCGTCACTCTCCTTCTTGGTCAAATAGCCCTAACACAGCCTGGATGTGTGTTTGGGGTCATTATCCTGTTGAAAAATAAATGATGGTCCAACTAAACGCAAACCGAATGGAATAGCATGCCGCTGCAAGATGCTGTGGTAGCCATGCTGGTTCAGTATGCCTCCAATTTTGAATAAATCCCCAACAGTGTCACCAGCAAAGCACCCCCACACCATCACACCTACTCCTCCATGCTTCACGGTGGGAACCAGGATTGTAAAGTCCATCCGTTCACCTTTTCTGCATCGCACAAAGACACAGTGGTTGGACCCAAAGATCTCAAATTTGGACTCATCAGACCAAAGCTCAGATTTCCACTGGTCTAATGTCCATTCCTTGTGCTCTTTAGCCCAAACCAGTCTCTTCTGCTTGTTGCCTGTCCTTAGCAGTGGTTTCCTAGCAGCTATTTTACCATGAAGGCCTGCTGTACAAAGTCTCCTCTTAACAGTTGTTGTAGAGATGTGTCTGCTGCTAGAACTCTGTGTGGCATTGACCTGGTCTCTAATCTGAGCTGCTGTTAACCTGCGATTTCTGAGGCTGATGACTCAGATACACTTATCCTTAGAAGCAGAGGTGACTCTTGGTCTTCCTTTCCTGGGGCAGTACTCATGTGAGCCAGTTTCTTTGTAGCGCTTGATGGTTTTTGCAACAGCACTTGGGGACACTTTCAAAGTTTTACCAATTTTTCGGACTGACTGACCTTCATTTCTTAAAGTAATGATGGCCACTCGTTTTTCTTTACTTTGCTGCTTTTTTCTTTCCATAATACAAATTCTAACAGTCTATTCAGTACGACTATCAGCTGTGTATCCACCTGACTTCTGCACAACACAACTGATGGTCCCAACCCCATTTATAAGGCAAGAAATCCCACTAATTAAACCTGATAGGGCACAGCTGTGAAGTGAAAACCATTTCCGGTGACTATCTCTTGAAGCTCATCAAGGGAATGCCATGAGTGTGCAAAGCAGTCATCAAAGCAAAAGGTGGCTACTTTGAAGAACCTAGAATATAAGAAATATTTTCAGTTGTTTCACACTTTTTTGTTAAGTATATAATTCCACATGTGTTAATTCATAGTTTTGATGCCTTCAGTGTGAATGTACAGTTTTCATAGTCATGAAAATGCAGAAAACTCTTTAATTGAGAAGGTGTGTCCAAACTTTTGGTCTGTACTGTATGCGGTATTGCCACTTTTAGAAGAAATTGTGTGACACATTTCGGCACCATTTTTACCCATTGCCCTGTGTGAAAATGTAAAATATGAGGGTAAAACTTTTTTTTGTGGCAAAAATATAATTATGCTTTTTTCACTGCCCAATGGTATAAATTTAAAAATTAAAAAATACTCACTACTTCCCTAGATGAATTTCTTGAGAGGTATAGTTTACAAAATGGGGTCACTTGTGGGGGTTTCTGCTGTTTCGGCATGTCAGCGACTCTTCAAATGTGACATGGTGTCTGCTGCCTATCCCAGCCAACATAGCGCTCCTTTCTCTTCCGAACCCTGCTATACACCAAAGCAGTGGTTTTCCCCCACATATGGGGTATCGGCGTGTTCAGGAGAAATTGCACAATAAATTTCATGGTGCAATTTATCCTGTTACCCTTATGATAATGCAAAATTAGGGAATGAAAAACATTTTTTGTGGGAAAAATGTGAAAATTTTATTTTTATGGCTCAATATTATAAACTTCTGTGAAGCAGCTGGGGGTGCAAGGTGCTCACCACACATCTAGATAAGTTCCCTAAGCAGTCTATTTTCCAAAATGGTGTCACTTGTGGGGGGTTTCCACTGTTAAGGAAAATCAGGGGCTCTCCAAACGCAACATGGCGTCTGCTAATTATTCAGACAAATTTTACATTCAAAAAGTCAAATGGCGCTCCTTCCCTTCCGAACCCTGCCGTGCGCCCAAACAGTGGTTTTCCCCCACATATGGGGTATCAGCGTGTTCAGGAGAAATTGCACAACAAATATCATGGTGCAATTTATCCTATTACCCTTATGATAATGCAAAATTAAGGGATGAAAAAGTTTTTGTGGGAAAAATGTGAAAATTTTATTTTTACAGCTCAATATTATAAAGTTCTGTTAAGCACCTTGGGGTTCAAGGGGCTCACCACACATCTATATATGTTCCCTAAGGGGTCTAGTTTCCAAAATGGTGTTACTTGTGGGGGGTTTCCACTGTTTAGGAACATCAGGAGCTCTCCAAACGCAACATGGTGTCTGCTAATTATTCAGACAAATTTTACATTCAAAAAGTCAAATGGCGCTCCTTCCCTTCTGAACCCTGCAGTGCGCCCAAACAATGGTTTTAACTCACATTTGGGGTATAAACGCGCTCAAGAGAAATTGCACAAAATATTTTGGGGTCCATTTTTTCCTGTTACCCCTGTGAAAATAAAAAAATTGGGTCTAAATTAACATTTTTTTGAAAAAAGTTAAATGTTAATTTTTTTCTTCCACATTCCAAAAATTCCTGTGAAGCACCTGAAGGGTTAATAAAGTTCTTGAAAGTGGATTTCAGCACCTTGAGGGGTGCAGTTTTTAGAATGGTGTCACTTTTGGGTATTTTCTGTCATAAAGACCCCTCAAAGTGACTTCAAATATGATGTGGTCCCTAAAAAAATGTTTTTGTAAATTTTGTTGGAAAAATGAAAAATCGCTTATAGCTCCCTAACAAAAAAAAATTTTGGTTCCAAAATTGTGCTGATGTAAAGTAGACATGTGGGAAATGTTATTTATTCACTATTTTGTGTGACATATCTCTCTAATTTAAGGACATGAAAATTCAAAGTTTGAAAATTGCAAAATTTTCAACATTTTCGCCAAATTTCCGATTTTTTCACAAATAAACGCAAGTAATATCAAAGAAATTTTACAACTATCATGAAGTACAATATGTCATGAAAAAACAATCTGAGAATCAGGGGAATCCGTTGAAGCATTCCAGAGTAATTGCTTCATAAAGTGACAGTGGTCAGAATTGAAAAAATTGGCCCGGTCACGAAGGCAAAAACAGGCTCTGGTGCGAAGTGGTTAAAGAATCAGAACAATCAGGGAGAAACTATTACTGTTTTTCTTTACGGAAAAAATACCAAAACTTGAATAATAGAGAATTTTTACCGTGGAATGGCAAAACCACAGTTATTTTTAACTGGGGTATACAAGAAAATTTTTAAAGAGATATATTTGCGGCTGAACAGTGAGCGACACACTCAAACTATGTTTTTTAGATACAAACGGCCCAAAACTGGATAATACAGAGATTTGACACATGGAACTGCAAAACCACACTGGGATTTGTCGGGCCTACGCTAGATGATTTTCAACAGATATATTTTTGTGTCACAACAGTCAGGAGACACTACTGTTTTTTTAAGGCAAAAAATGCGAAAAACTGGATAATAGAGATTTTTTACCATGGAACAGCAAAACCACATTTAATTTACTGGTGTATACCAGACTTTTTTAAAAATATAGATTTGTGGGTGAACAGTGAGCGACACACTCAAACTGTTTTTTTTTAGATACAAAAGGCCCAAAACTGGATACTACAGAGATTTGACCCGTGGAACTGCAAAACCACACTTGGATTTGTCGGGCCTACAACAGACTATTTTCAACAGATATATTTTTGTGTCAGAACAGTCAGGAGACACTACTGTTTTTTTTTTAAGGCAAAAAATGTGAAAAACAGGATAATAGAGATTTTTTACCGTGGAACAGCATAACCACAGTTTTAATTTACTGGTGTATACCAGACTTTTATAAAAATATAGATTTGCGGCTGAATAGTGAGCGACACACTCAAGCTGGTTTTTTTAGATACAAAAGGCCCAAAACTGGATACTACAGAGATTTGACCCGTGGAACTTCAAAACCACACTTCTGTTTCTGTGGCCTATACCAGACTCTTTTCAACAGATATATTTGTGTCTGAAAAATCAGAGACACACTTTTTTTTTTTTGGGGGGGGGGGACACCAATAGGTTAATAAGATGGGTATGTGTACAGTGTGAAGGAAGAAAAAAAAGAGAGGATTTAGATAAAAAAAAAGGATTTTTACTGGCCCCCGAGACCTGGAGCTAAGTCCAGCAATTTCAGAAACAGGAGCACACAGGACTGTAATGCAGCGTTTGCTGGTATAACCACTGCGTCTCCTATACAGCCTGCCTGCCTGATATCTGGGATGGATATTAGTCCTGAGAAGGACTGTTTGTTTGATCTGGCAGCCTTTACAGACCCTACACTAACTATTTCGCAGGATAAACCTCTCCCTAGCTCAGCAGCGCTGTCCCTACACTGTCTAATCTAGAGCGACTGTGTCCAAGATGGCGGCGCCAGGTTTTAAATGCTCGAGGTGACGCTGTGCGGCCAGCCTATCACTGTAGTGCCCACAAACAACATGGCTGCGGCATTACAGTGACTGGCTGGCAATCCCTGCATGTTCATTGGCTCTGCAAAGAGCGCCAAGCATGCAGGGCGGAGACCCGAGCTCCCGCCCAAGTAACCCGCAAATGCTCAGTAGTCGCCGAACATCCCGAGTAGCGTGATGCTCGGGCGAGTACCGAGCAGTGTCAAGCATGCTCGCTCAACACTATTACTTACCTGACCGGGAGGAACTTTGCCGTGGCACCTCTCTTTGCTGTACACTGGGGCAGGAGTCAGGCATCGGATCGGCGCATGCGCATAGCGCTATCCTGCGCCATTTTACTGAAGACACATTTGCAGTGTGTCTTCAGCAAAATGGCGCCAGACAGCGCGGTGCTCTGGCGCCGCACTCCTCCCCCTGTCTCCGGCAGAACAGGACACAGCAACACTGGAGCACAGGGAAGAAAGGTGAGTATAAGTGTTTATTTTTTGTATGTGTGTACAGCGTGAAAGGGTTGAGGGGTGCCACAAATACCAGCTTTGGGGGGTGGAGGGACCATACATACCAGGATTGGGGGGTGAGAGGTACCACTCATCCCAGGATTGGGGGGGTGAGGGGACCATGCATACCAGGATGAGGTGACCATGCATACCAGGATTGGGCAGTGAGGGGACCATGCATACCAGGATTGGGGGGTGAGTGGACCATGCATACCAGAATAGCGATGAGGGGTACCATACATACCAGGATAGGAATGCGGGGCACCATGCATACCAGGATGACTGGTACCATGCATACCAGGATAAGGATGAGGGGTGCCATGCCTACTGAGATTGGTGGTGTGGGGTGCCATGCATACCGGGATTGGGGGTGAGGGGTGCCATGCATACCAGGATTGGGGGTGGGGGATGCCATGCATACAGGCATTGGGGGTGAGGGGTGCCATGCATACCGGGATTGGGGGTGAGGGGTGACATGCATACCGGGATTGGGGGTGAAGGGTGCATCGCATACCGGATAGGAGTGAGGGGTGCCACGCACACAGGGATAGGAGTGTGGAGTACAACGCATACCAGAATAGGGGTGAGGAGTACGACGCATTCCAGGATTGGGGATGAGGGGTGCCACACATACCAGGATTGGGGATGAGGGGTGCCACGCATTCCAGGATTTGGGATGAGGGGTGCCATGCATACCAGGATTGGGGGTGAGGGGTGCCATGCATACCAGGATTGGGAGTGAGGGGTGCCATGCATACCAGGATAGGATGGTGGAGACAGGACGGGGGCAGTGCAAATACCAGGAGGGGGGCAGCACATACCAGCCTGGGAGCCATATACCAATAAAAATGCTCGCCACCCTGGCATAGAACGGGTTCAATAGCTAGTGTATATATATATATATATATATATATATATATATATATATGTCTAAATCTATAATATAAACAGGGATGTGTCCTTCTGTCCGAAGCCTCTATAGATTGCACAGTACCGATATGCCTGCGCAGTCTGGCTCTAGACAGAAGAACACATCCAGTCGTTACAGGTAAGAGAAGCATATGGCACCGGAGATCGCGGTATGCGTAGGCACTGAACAGATACCATGATCTCCGGCGCCATAAGTACATACCTGACCAGGAGGAGTGTCGATGCGGAGCCTCTGTTCGGGTCGGAGGCTGTGGGATGTGTCTTCAACAAAATGGCCCAGGACAGCGCGGCATGGCCATGTGCGTAGTCCGGCGCCACACTCCTCCTTCCACTTCCAGAGGACTATTCTGGCAGAATGAGACGCAGCGCTGCAGCACAGGTAAGAAAGGTGAGTATAGTTGTTTGTTTTTTTGTGTGCAGCGTGATGGGGATGAGGGGCCATTCATAACAGGAAAAGGGATGAGGGTGCCATGCATCCCAGGATAAAGATGGGGGTGCCAGGCATACAAGTAAAAGGGTGCCATGCATACCATGATAAGGATGTGGGGTGCCATGCATACCAGGATAGGGATGAGGGGTGCCATGCATACCAGGATAGGGATGAGGGGTGCCATGCATACCAGCATGAGTAATAAGGGATTCCATTCATACCAGGATAGGGATGAGGGGTGCCATGCATACCAGGATAAAGGGGTGCCATGCATACCAGGATGTAGGGGTGCCATGCATACTAGGATGGAGGGGTGCCATGCATTCCAAGATAGGGATGAGAGGGGCCACGCATAATAAGATAAGGATGAGGGGGGCAATGCATACCAGGATTGAATGGTGCCATGCGTATCAGGATGGAGGGGTGCCATGCATACCAGGATGGAGGGGTGCCATGCATACAAGAATGGAGGGGGACCATTAATACCAGGATAAGGATGAAGGGGGCCATGCATACCAGGATAAGGATGAGGGGCATCATGCATACCAGGATAGAGGGTTGCCATGCATACCAGGATGGAGGGGTGTGATGCACACCAGGATGAGGGGTACCATGCATACCAGGATGGAGATCATAGGTGCCATGCAGACAATGATGGTGATCAGGGGTGCCATGCATACCAGGTGGGAATCAGGGATGCAAAACATACCAGGATGGGGATCAGGGGTGCCATGCATACCAGGATGGGGATCAGGGGTTCCATGCATACCAGAATGGGGATCTGGGGTGCCATGCATACCAGGATGGGGATCAGTGGTGCCATGCATGCCAGGATGGGGATCAGTGGTGCCATGCATACCAGGATGGGGATCAGGGGTGCCATGAAAACCATGATGGAGGGGTGCCATGCATATCAGGATGGAGGGTTGCCATGCATACCAGGATGGAGGGCTGCCATGCATACCACGATGGAGGGGTGCCATGCATACAAGGATGGAGGGGTGCCATGCATACCAGGAAGGAGAAGTGCCATACATACCAGAATGGAGGGGTGCCATGCATACCAGGATAGGGATGAGGGGTACCACCCATACTAGCATGAAGGATAAGGGGTGCCACGTATATTATGATAGAGGGTGTGCCATGCATACCAGAAGGAGGGGTGACATGCATACCAGGAAAGAGGGGTGTCATGCATGCCAGGATAGAGGGGTGCCATGCATACCAGGATAGGGATGAGGGGGGCCATGCATACCAGGATAAGGATGAGGGGGGCCATGCATACCAGGATTCAATGGTGCCATACATACAAGGATGGAGGGGTGCCATGCATACCAGGATGGAGATCAGAGGTGACATGCATACCATGATGGTGATCAGGGGTGCCATGCATACCAGGTGGGAATCAGTGATGCCAAACATTACCAGGATGGGGATCAGCGGTGCCATGCATACCAGGATGGGGATCAGGGGTGCCATGCATGCCGGGATAGAGGGGTGCCATGCATACCAGGATAGGGATGAGGGGGGCCCATGCATGCCAAGAAAAGGATGAGGGGGGCCATGCATGCCAAGATTGAGTGGTCCCATGCATTTCAGGATGGAGGGGTGCCATGCATACCAGGATGGAGAAGTGCCATGCCTACCAGGATGAAGGGGTGCCATGCATAACAGGATAGGGATGACGGGTGCCATGAATACCAGGATGGAGGGGTGCCATGCATACCAGGATGGAGGAGTGCCATGCATACCATGATAGGGATGAGGGGGGCGATGCATACCAGGATAAGGATGCGGGGGGCCATGCATACCAGGATAAGGATGAGAGGTATCATGCTTACCAGGATGGAGGGGTGCCATGCATAACAGGATGGAGGGGTGCCATGCATACCAGGATGGAGGAGTGCCATGCATACCATGATAGGGATGAGGGGGGCCAGGCATACCAGGAAAAGGATGAGGGGCATCATGCATACCAGGATGGAGGTGTGCCATGCATACCACGATGGAGGGGTGTCATGCATACCAGGATGAGGGGTGATATGCATACCAGGATGGAGATCAGAGGTGCCATGCATACCAGGATGGTGATCAGGGGTGCCATGCATACAAGGTGGGAATCAGGGGTGCCATGCATACCAGGATGGGGATCATGGGTGACATGCATAGCAGGATGGTGATCAGTGGTGCCATGAATACCAAGATGAGGGGTGCCATGCATACCATGATGCAGATCAGGGGGTGCCATGCATACCAAGATGGCGAGCAAGGGGTGCCATATATACCAGGGTGGAGGGTTGCCATGCATATCAGGATGGGGATGGGGGCCACATATAATAGGAAGGGGTGGCATATATACCAGGATGGGGGTTATTAACAGAATTGGGGGACTTCTATAATATAATTACGGATGTGTCCGTCTGTCCGAAGCCACTATAGACTGCACAAGTTCTATGTGCCTGCACAGTCTGGCTCCATACAGAAGAACGCATCCAGCTGTTACACGTAAGAGGAGTACATGGCACCGGAGATTGAGGTATGCGTAGGCACTGACCGCATACTGGGATCTCTGGCGCCATAAGTGCATACCTGACCCGGAGGAGTGTTGCCGCGGAGCCTCTGTTTGGGCCGGAGGCCGGGGGAGGAGTGTAGCATTGGAATCGGCGCATGTGCATAGTGCGCTATCTGGCACCATTTTAGTGATGACATTTTTGCAGTGTGTCGTCAACAAAATGGCGCCGGACGGAGAGATATGTGCACATGCAACACTCCTTCTCTGGCCTCTAGAAGGGGGAGCAGGATGGGGGCAGCACAAAAGAGGATGGGGGCGCAGCATGAAGGCAGCACAAAAGAAGATCGGAGCGCAGGATGGGGGCAGCACAAAAGAAGATGGGAGCGCAGGATGGGGGCAGCACAAAACAGGATGAGGGAGCAGGATGGGCCAGCACATAACAGGATGGGGGCTGAACATAACAGGATGGGGGCAGCACATAGCAGGATGGGAGAAGTAAATAACAGGATGGGGGACCAGAATGAGGGAGCACATTCCATGATCGGGGAGCATATCCCAGGATGGGGGAGCATGGACCAGGATGGGGAAGCATGGACCAGGATGGGGAACAAAATCCAGTATGGGGGAGTAGTGATGAGCGAGCATGCTCGCCACTGCTCGGTACTCGCCCAAGCATCTCAGTACTCGAGATGCTCGGAGGTCGCCGAGTACTTTCGAGATGCTCCGGCGGGAGCTCGGGTCCCCGTCCTGCATGTTTGGCGCTATTTAGAGCACTAATCATGCAGGGATTGTCTGCCACTCACTGTAATGTCACAGCCATGGTGGTTGTGGCATTACAGTGATTGCCCAAATCGGAACAGTGCTCACAGTGAAACATGAAAAGCCGGCAATTCATCAGCGGCATAAACCGGTACCCAACAAATTAGAACAGAAAGAATAGAGCATCACACATAGATTAGATAGATAGAAACATGTCAGTCACATATATAATAAGTACAGTGACAATGAGAAGCTTCTCAGTGTCTGTGGCATGGCAAGCTGAATGGCCGCTTTCGGCTGCGATCCAGCCTGTCATGTGAATGTAGCAGAGCTGGAGCCGTCCTGGGAACCATGGAAATGTAAGGATGAGGTTGATTTAATATTTTATTTTTATTGCAGGAGATCGTTGGATTCAGCTGGAATGGGCGTGATGGTAAGTATGGTTTAACTTAGAACATTAAAGAATTGTGAGTTTATTTCAATTAAAGGTCTTTATTCTGGGTGATTGTGTTTTTTTTTAACTTTGACTATGGGGTTAGTAATGGGGGTGTCTTATAGACGCCTCTCCATTACTAACCTGGGCTTGATGTCAGCTGGCATTATAAGCTGACATCAACCCCAGCCCTATTACCCCACTGCCACCGCTACAGGGCAGTGGGAAGAGCGAGGCTAAGTGCCAGAATTGGCGCATCCTATGGATGCGCCATTTCTGGGGCAGCTGACGGCTGGTGTTTCTAGCCTGGGAGGGGGGCAATATTCATGGCACCCTTCCTGGGCTATTAATATCAGCCCACAGCTGTCTGCCTAGCCTTTGCTAGCTATTAAAATAGGGGGGACCCCAAGTCATTTTTTGGGGGGGTCCCCCATTTTAATAGCTAGTAAAGGCTAGGTATTCAGCTGGGGGCTGATATTAGTAGCCTTGGAAGCTCTGTGGGTATTACCCCCTTCCCAGGCTTCAAACATCTGCCCAGCCGTCTGCTTAACCTCCGATAGAGACTAAAATTAGAGGGAACCCCACGCCAATTTTTTTTTTAATAAATCTTTTATTTTAACACTAAATGACAAGTACAGTAATCAACACTATTACTGTACTTATTATATATGTGACTGACATGTTTCTATCTATCTAATCTATGTGTGATGCTCTATTCTTTCTGTACTAAATTGTCTGGTACAGGTGTATGCCGCTGATGAATTGCCGGCCGGCTTTTTTAAAGAGACGAAAACACTATTATTTTTTTTAATAAATCCTTTATTTTAACACTAAATAACAAGTACAGTAACCAACACAGTCACTGTACTTATTATATATGTGACTGACATGTTTCTATCTAATCTATGTGTAATGCTCTTTTCTTTCTGTTCTAAATTGTCGGGTACCGGTGTATGCCGCTGATGAATTGCCGGCCAGCTTTTTTAAAGAGACGGGAGCATGAAAATCGGAAGGAACTAGTGTGTTCCAAGTGCCCTGCTATGTTTTTCATGCACCCTCCTATATACCCTGCCTGCCTGTCTGCCTATATATTCTGCCTGCCTGATGTTTAATTGAGCACCGTTCCCATCGATTTGGGCAATTTTTGACCTTCTGCAGACCACCGGGGGGGACCACTAGAAAAATGCTCGAGTATCCCATAGACTTACATTGGGCTCGTTGCTCAGGTCGAGCACCCGAGTATTCCAATGTGCTCGACCCGAGCATTCGAGCACCCGAGCATTTTAGTGCTCACTCATCACTATGGGGGAGCATTGACCAGGATGGAGGAGCATATGCCAGGATAGGGGAGCATATACCAATAAAAATGCTCGCCACCAGGGCATAGAATGGGTTCAATAGCTAGTATATATATAAGAAGAAAAGCAAGCAGCACTCCAAAAATAATGAATGAAAAAGAGGAATATTAGCCCATCTGGTGTGGTAACATTTAGGTTGTGGGCAGCCTTTGTCAAGCAGAGTACAAATACAAGTGAATGGTATATATAGCAATGATACAACTTACTACAATTACAATTTCATTAGCATAAATTACAATCAAAACAATTGAATTAATTTCAGTAACACATAGTGACATGAAGATTTATAATATGCATGATACATAATAAAAGCCTAAAAAGTCCATAAGCATATGGTAATATTATTAATAGTGGATAAAGTGCATAGTATTTTAATTGGGATAATATATACACATGTATGGTATTGTTAGGAAGGTTGATTCACCCATAATGAATATTTAAGCAGCATATATTTTAACACATAGCGCCAAAAACCGGCATCCGGAAATAGCTGGTGCGCCTGTCCATGTGCATCATAATGGTCAGGCCAATCAGAAAGTGCTGCATTCCTGTGAACACTAACTCATACTCATAAGGGGTACACAGCATACCAGAACCATCTTGGTTTTGGGAAAATCCTCCATGTCGCACTATCTTTGCAGCAACAGCAGATAAGGGGGGGGTTTAGTGCTGGAGGCGCTTATTATATTAAGATTTCCCCTTTATTGCTGGAGAATTTCTCCAATAGTTGTGTGGCATTTTAAAAAAATACACATGCTACATATGGGGAGCAGCCTATATAGAAAAAACTCTCAAGTATAGCCAAGGGGTCACAGAAAGGGGATATATGGAATGAACATAGATAGGTATGCGCTGAGTCTCCATTTCCAGGAGCCAGGCGGTCGCGCCCCTCTCGGACTGACGACAGCCATGGCTAAAAACGTCTATTGTGGTGAAGAACCCCGGATGGGAGGACGTACCCCATGGACATTACAGGGAAAGAGACAATGGGACCCAATGTACTACATCCTGCATTTCCACCTCGCAATAAAAACAAAAGTACTATAAGCTTCCCATTCACATGAGTAAAATGCATGATTGGAAAAACAATTATAACAGTATAATATTTTAATCATAAGAATAATTATTACAAACTTTAAGATATCAAAAAACAAATTGATAATCATAAACCTTAATTGTTTTTCGCTATGACACTTTTCCGAAAAGTGTTTGGAAACTGGTAAATCCAGCCTTCTCTTTCTTATGGTATATCAGTGGTGGTTAATCCTGGTTTTAAAATCCCACATTGTTTTACCGACATACAAGAAGCAACAAGGGCATTGGAGAAGATATACCACATAGTCTGAATTACACATCAAATAGCGTTTGATAGTATAAACTAAGTTTGTCATGGGATGCGTAAACCTGGACCCTTTATGCATCAGGGAACAGTTCAAACAGGAGAGACAAGCATAACATCCTTTTATTTGAATGCCAGTAAAGTATATTTTTGTGGGTTTTCTTAGTGACAAAATGTCAGAATGAATGAAATGGTCCACCATATTCTTACTTCTCTTGTGGGTGAATAATAGTGGATTTTTAAATTCTGCAATGTGGGGCATACAATTAGACAGCATTCCCCAATGTTTCCTGATAATTTTAGTGATTTCTCCACTTTCTTTATTGTAAGTTGAAGGGGATCCTATTTTTTAATTTCTTAGTATGTTCCTGATTTAATACAGCTGATTTATCTAAAATAGTACCTCTTTCTTCTTCATATACAAAAGATATTTAGGATACCCCCTAGCTTTAAACTTATTCACCAAACTGTCAAGTGTTTTGATAGACTCGTTTTCATTACTCACTATCCTCTTTGCTCTTAAGAGTTGACTATAGGGTATTGATTTAATAGACTTCCTAGGATGTTGGCTGTGATTGAGCAGTAAATCATTTTTATCAGTGTACTTCACATAAATGGAGCTATTAAGTTTATTATTATTTTGTGTGACCATGATATCTAAAAATTGTATGTCAGTTTTCATATGGACAAGTGTTAACGTAATTATGGGGTCAATTTGATTCAAAAACATATGGAATTCATTTAATTCATGTTGTGTGCACTTCCAAAGGAGGAAGATATCATCTATGTATCTTTACCACCTAATTACCATGTGGCAGTGGAAGGACACATAGATGAAATCTTCCTCCAATGTCATCATGACAATATTTGCATATGTGGGGGCCACATTAGTACCCATGAGAGTCCCACGTTTTTGCAAGTAAATATGATCACCAAATAAAAAATAATTTATTTTCAATATAATGTCAAATAGAGAATTTATAAATTGGTTACCTTCATTTGATTAATTGAAAAGTACCAATTTACATTTTACCACCACGATGCCCTGTGTGTGATCTATTGATGTATATAGGTATAGAAGTGACATCAAAAAATGCAATGACCACCTCTTCAGTTAATTTCACATTATTCAATCTGTTGTGTCCTTAATTAATGATAACGAGTAGTTGGTTAGTGGATTAATATTTTTTATCCAGAAATATACCAATCTTGTTAAATGCAAAGTTTACACCAGATACAATTGGTCGTCCTGGCAATTTGACAAGGGATTTATGTATTTTCGGTAACACATGTACCACAGGTGTGGTTGGATGCTCCATAAAATGATAGTCATATAGATCCTGATCAACAGAATCATTGTCCCTAGCCATATCCAAAATATTTTTTATATCCCTCTCAATATCAAATTTAGAATCACCACTTAATTTTTGATACACATCTGTATCGTTTAGCTGTTTTTTAATCTCATGTACAGTACAGACCAAAAGTTTGGACACACCTTATCATTTAAAGATTTTTCTGTATTTTCATGATTTTGAAAATTGTACATTCACACTGAAGGCATCAAAACGATGAATTAACACATGTGGAATTATATAATTAACAAAAAAGTGTGAAACAACTGAAAATATGTCTTATATTCTAGGTTCTTCAAAGTAGCCACCTTTTGCTTTGATGACTGCTTTGCACACTCTTGGCATTCTCTTGATGAGCTTCACGAGGTAGTCACCAGAAATGGTCTTCCAACAATCTTGAAGGAGTTCCCAGAGATGATTAGCACTTGTTGGCCCTTTTGCCTTCACTCTGCGGTCCAGCTCACACCAAACCATCTCGATTGGGTTCAGGTCTGGTGACTGTGGAGGCCAGGTCATCTGGCATAGCACCGCATCACTCTCCTTCTTTGTCAAATAGCACTTACGCAGCCTGGAGGTATGTTTGGGGTTATGGCCCTGTTGAAAAATAAATGATGGTCCAACTAAACGCAAACCGGATGGAAAAGCATGCTAGATGCTGTGGTAGCCATGCTGGTTCAGTATGCCTTCAATTTTGAATAAATCCCCAACAGTGTCACCAGCAAAGCACCCCCACACCATCACACCTCCTCCTACATGCTTCTCGGTGGGAATCAGGCATGTAGAGTCCATCCGTTTACCTTTTCTGCATCTCACAAAGACATGGTGGATGGAACCAAAGATCTCAAGTTTGGACTCATCAGACCAAAGCACAGATTTCCACTGGTCTAATGTCCATTTCTTGTGTACTTTAGCCCAAACAAGTCTCTTCTGCTTGTTGCCTGTTCTTAGTACTGGTTACCTAGCAGCTATTTTACCATGAAGGCCTGCTGCACAAAGTCTCCTCTTAACAGTTGTTGTAGAGATGTGTCTGCTGCTAGAACTCTGTGTGGCATTGACCTGGTCTCCAATTTGAGCTGCTGTTAACCTGCGATTTCTGAGGCTGGTGACTTGGATAAACTTTTCCTCAGAAACAGAGGTGACTCTTGGTCTTCCTTTCCTGGGGCAGTCCTCATGTGAGCCAGTTTCTTTGTAGCGCTTGATGGTTTTTGCAACTGCACTTGGGGACACTTTCAAAGTTTGCCCAATTTTTCGGACTGACTGAGCTTCATTTCTTAAAGTAATGATGGCCACTCGTTTTTCTTTACTTAGCTGCTTTTATCTTGCCATAATACAAATTCTAACAGTCTATTCAGTAGGACTATCAGCTGTGTATCCACCTGACTACTGCACAACACAACTGATGGTCCAAACCCCATTTATAAGGCAAGAAATCCCACTTATTAAACCTGACAGGGCACACCTGTGAAGTGAAAAGCATTTCCGGTGACTACCTCTTGAAGCTCATCAAGAGAATGCCAAGAGTGTGCAAAGCAGTCATCAAAGCAAAAGGTGGCTACTTTGAAGAACCTAGAATATAAGACATATTTTCAGTTGTTTCACACTTTTTTGTTAAGTATATAATTCCACATGTGTTAATTCATAGTTTTGATGCCTTCAGTGTGAATGTACAATTTTCGTAGTCATGAAAATACAGAAAAATATTTAAATGATAAGGTGTGTCCAAACTTTTGGTCTGTACTGTAGGCATCCTTGATCATGATGACAACAGCAACCCCTTTAATTAGAGGGCTTGATAATGATGTCATCGTCATTGACAAATTCTCTCATCACTTCAAATTCATTTTTAGTGAGGTTCGGATGTTTAACATTTTTACCTGACATTTCTTTGAGTTTTTTAAGGTCCTGTTTTGCTGCCGAAATAAATGCATCGATAACCGTCCAATGTGTCAGTGGAATGAAATTAGTTTTCTTAAATAAAGATGCGGCCTGTAAATTAAATTCACTGTTAATCGGTTTGGGTATAGCAGTTTTGTTATGAAATCATTGTTTTATTTTAATTGACCTAAAAAAACATTGTATATCAACCTCCAACTGAAATCAATTCACACATGATCCTGGTCCGAAGGATAAGCCTTTGTTAAGCACTGACATTTGTGGATCAGTTAGTGTCTTTTTAGAGATATTTACCACTAACGTTGTTCCCTTTTTCTCGTGGTCATTTGCCTTTATGCTTGTTGTCTGTTTCTTCCTCATTTCTCTTTTTTGTTGTCAGTAGTGGTGTCTTTCCCCTCTCCTTTTCTGTTGGCGTAATCCTGTTGTGGTATGTCAGTTTCTGCAAAAAATGAGATCAACAATAATTGTAGACATATGTTTTTTATCCATGAGGTATGCTTTCCTATTGATATTATAACCTCTTTTTCTCCAAGTATTAGCTGTTCCTTCCTTTTGCCAATTTATAGATGTTGCCCATTTTATAGTCTTCCATATCTCTATTCCACTTTTGATGCTTAATTTCCTCCAGATTTAAACGTAATTTTTCTATCCTTGTAGTGACTGTGTCATGAAACACAACCCACTTGTCTGAATTGTGCTGTGTTCGAATTTTAGCCTCTATGTCAGGAATTCCATCTTGGAGTACTCTAATTTCTTTTTGTAAGAATTCAATGTTAAGTAAAATCATGTCCATAGCACATTTATATGCTATCATACAAAATCTAGTGCAAAAATTTGTACCTCCCAGAAAAATTTTTGGCAATATATTGGATCGAAGGCCTTTTTGTTTTTTATTTCTAAGGATAATGAATCAAACCACTATGAAACCTTGTGTGTTTACTTACACTATTGAAGATGAGGAAAGAATCCTGAAAGGTAAAGAGGGTGATGTGGCTTTTTTAAGTGTACCATCCATCATGGACATAAAACGCAAGTATGAAAATGACTCTAAACAAATAAATACTTTGCAACTAGATCTGACTATCTAGGAGAATATTACAAAGTTATAAAAATACCCCTAGGCCTACGATCCAATATGCGGCCAAATTTATTTCTGGGGGATACTCATTTTTGCCCTAGATTTTGTATGATGTCAAATAAATATGCTATGGACATGATTTTACTTAACATCAATTCTTACAAAAAGAAATTAGAGTACTCAAAGATATAATTCCTGATATAGAGGCTAAAATTCAAACACAGCACAATTCAGACAAGTGGGTTGCGTTCCATGACACAGTCACTACAAGGATAGAAAATGACAACTAAGTCTGGAGGAAACCAAGTGTCGAAAGTGGAATAGAGATATGGAGGACTATAAAATGGGAAATATCTATAATTGGCACAAGGAAGGAATTACTAATACTTGTAGAAAAAGAGGTTATAATATCAATAGAAAAGCATACCTCATGGATAATAGTTACATGTCTATAATTATTAATGATCCCATTCTTTGCAGAAACCTACATACCACCACAGGATTACGACAACGGAAACAGAGAGGGGGCAGACACCACTACCGACAACAAAAAAGAGAAACAAAGGAGAAACAGACAACAAGAAAAAAAGGCAAGTGGCCACGAGAAAAGGGAACAAATGTCAGTGCTTAACAAAGGCTTTTCGTTAGGACCAGGATCACGTGTGAATTAGTTTCAGTTGGAGGTTGATATACAGTGTTTTTTTAGGTTTATTAAATTAATGGTTTCATAACAAAACTGCTATACCAAAACTGATTAACAGTGAAGTTAACTTACAAGCAGGCCATATCTTTATTTAAGAAAAGTCATTTTGTTACACCGACGCATTGGGCTGTTATCGATGCATTTACTTCGGCAGTAAAACAGGATCTTGAAAAACTCAAAGAAATGTCAGGTAAACATTTTAAACATCCTAACCTCACTAAAAATGAATTTGAAGTGCTGAGAGAAATTGCTAATGACGACGACTTCATTATCAAGCCCTCTGGTAAAGGGGGTGCTGTCGTCACCGTGGACAAGAACGCCTACATTCATGAGATTAAAAGACAGCTAAATGATACAGATGTGTATCAAAAATTAAGCGGTGATCGTAACTTTGATATTCAGAGGGATATAAAAAATATTTTGGATATGGCTAGGGACAATGGTATTATTCATCAGGATCTACATGACATTTTTTTTATGGACATCCAACCACACCTCTGGTATATGTGTAACTGAAAATACATAAATCCTTAGTCAATCCGCCAGGACAACCAATTGTGTCTGTCAATTGTGTAAACTCTGTATTCAATAAGATTGGTATATTTTTGGATAAAATCATTAATCCTCTAACCAACTATCACTAATCAAGAAACATTGGGGAATGCTGCCTAATTGTCTGACCCACATTGAAGAATTTAAAAATCCACCATTACTCACCCACAGGAGAAGTAAAAATATAGGGGACCATCTCATTCATTCTGACATTGGGTCATTAAGAAAATCCACACAAACATGCTTTACTGGTGATGAAAGAAAATGATTTTATCATTGTCTCTCCTGTGTTCCATGATGCTTAAATGGTCCAGGTTTACTCATCCAATGGCAAACGTAGTCTATACTATCAAACACTATTTGACGTGTAATTCCGACTATGTGGTATATCTTCTCCAATGCCCTTGTTGCTTGTGGTTTGTTGGTGAAACCAAGTGGGATTTTAAAACCAGGAATAACCACCACTGATATACCATAAGAAAGAGAAGGCTGGATTTACCAGTTTCCAAACACTTTGTGGAAAAGGGTCACAGTGAAAAACAATTAAGGTTTATGATTATAGACACTGTGTAAAGAAAATATGTTTTGCTCCCCTTTTTAGGGTAGAACAAATAATTGATGAGATGGTAATTGACTCTTTTTTATCTTTTCACAGATCACTGTCACACCTCACGTATTTATGAAAAGAAGAAGACTCATCCATATGTTTAAGGATACCTTAGTGTTTATAATAATTATTCTTATTAAAATATTATACTGCTAAACTGCAAGATCCTGCTGTACACGCCTATTTCTTGTTTTGGATATACCGGTCATTTTTCTCTCAATATATAGTCATTGACTGAGCACTCTGCCTCTACGCCAGCAGGTTCTTGCCTTCCCATGCACAAGCAGACTTTTGTCTCTTAGAGAGGAGTTCACATTAATAGGGTCCTGATATAACGAGAAACGCCTTATCGTGGCTACCAGGTACACATGAATTGGCCAATTTATGCGCTAAAATTTCCAATTTATTTCTATTTTCCAGAGCAGTAATGCTATTCAGATTTCATATATTTCATTTTTGTACACTTAGCGTTACAGTGTGCTACTTTATTTGTTAGTCGTATATGGAGATAGCTGCACCTGTACACACCTATTTCTAGTTTTGGATGTGCCGGTGAGTTTTTTCTGTTTATATGTATAGGCTTTTCCAGAGCACTTCGCCTCTTGGTCACAGACAGTTTTAATTGCAGCAGGAACTTGCTTTCTCACACATAAGCAGACTTTTGTCTCTTAGAGAGGAGTTCACATTGATAGGGTCCTGATATAACGAGAAACACCTTATCGCGGCTACCAGGTACACATGAATTGGCCAATTTATGCGCTAAGATTTCTAATTTATTCCTATTTTCTACAGCAGTGATGCTATTCAAATGTCATATATTTCATGTTTGCATACTTAACGTTGCAGTGTGTTGCTTTATTTGTTAGTTTAAAATCCTCTACTTCATTCACTATTTTTGGAGTGTTGCTAGCTTTTCTTGTTTTATATTTATATAACAATGGGATAGTTGCTTGGAAGGGCTTGCACCTAATATTTGCTATTTAAGTGCTGTTCCGGTATTTTTTAACATATATATATAAAACAAAAGATGAGGCAGCACAAGCAAAGACAAAAGGTGACTGCAGGTTAGAGCCCAGTAACTTAATAATATAAATGCAAAAAAAGCAGGGACTTACACTGTAGGAATATCAAAAAATGTAAACAAACTTTCAATTTATCATGCAATGTTTCAGCTCCAAAGAGCCTTCGTCAGGCAGTTGATAGTGGGCAGCAGACACGTACATATAGGTGGTCATTTGGAAGGACATCGCAGGTTGATCAATCAATAAAGTGCAATTTATATATTATCAAGAAACAGCAACAATATAAATCACAAGTGACTACATGTGAAAAAATATGAACAGTGATATACTGTCAATAATATCACACAAATTTGTATCAGTTTATAAATAAACCAAATTAATTGTGTGTTTAAACACAGGGCTGGTGTGTACCTGTGATTCATAAGTCAATGAGGGAGGTAATAGTAGGCACGCCTCACACAACTGTAAGATTCAGAAAAAATAAAGAAATATTACCATAGACGCTGAGGAGCGCCGGAATTTTTTCCAGGATTTAATCAGGAAAAAAAGAGGCAGAGACAGCAAACAGCGCATTCATGCAATGCGACCCCGGATTATATCATCAGCCTGGAAAATCCAGAAGAAGAGGACTTGCACAGTTTGTACAAACACAGCAGCGGCGCCATCTTGGAGCAGGGCATGCCCCTTCATAGCGAGAAATGTCGTCTAACAGCCTGAAGTACAGGGACTGCTGCATAACGCATACATCACTGCCATTCCCGGCTCACAAACTGGTGAATCCCCACAGCTCACAATGCCTGCACTGGGGGATTTATAAGTTTGCATTCACACAGAGCGAATAACACAGAGCCACAATATATTTTATTATTGCATACCATACATGGGGGCAGTAAATAGAGGAAGCATCAGAAGATATGTTCTAGAGGTAACGCCAGGCCACCGATGTGTTTATGACTTATGTGTAATTAGTAGTGATTACTGAGCACTAAAATGCTCGGGTGCTCGAAGCTCGGGTCGAGCACATTGAAATACTCAGGTGCTCGACCCGAGCAACGAGCCCAATGTAAGTCTATGGGAAACTTGAGCATTTTTCTGGCATTTCCCCCCGGCGGTCTGCAGAAGGTCAAAACTTGCCAAAATCGATGGGAACAGTGCTCAATTAAACATTAGGCAGGCAGTATATATAAGCAGATAGGCAGGCAGGGTATATAGGAGGGTGCATGAAAAACATAGCAGGGCATTTGGAACACACTAGTGCCCTCCGATTTTCATGCACCCGTCACTTTAAAAAAGCTGGCCAGCAATTCAGCAGAGGCATACACGGATACCCGCCAATATAGAACAGAAAGAATAGAGCATCACACATAGATTAGATGGATAGAAACATGTCAGTCACATATACAATAAGTACAGTGACAGTGTTGATTACTGTAATTGTTATTTAGTGTTAAAATAAAAGATTTATTAAAAAAAAAAATAGTGTGTTTGTCTCTTTAAAAAAGCCGGCCAGCAATTCAACAGTGGCATACAGCAGTACCCGACAATTTAGAACAAAAAGAATAGATCACACAAAAATTAGATAGATAGAAGCATGTCAGTCACATATATAATAAGTACAGTGACAGTGTTGGTTACTGTACTTGTCATTTAGTGTTAAAATAAGGATTTTTTAAAAAAAAATTGTTCTAAATTGTCGGGTACCGGTGTATGCCGCTGCTGAATTGCCGGCTTTTCATGTTTCACTGTGAGCATTGTTGCCATCGATTTGGGCAATCACTTTAATGCCACAACCACCATAGCTGTGACATCACAGTGAGTGGCAGACAATCCCTGCATGATTTTTGCTCTAAATAGCGCCAAACATGCAGGACAGGGACCCTAGCTCCCACCCGAGCATCTCGAAAGTACTCGGCAAGCTCCGAGCATCTCGAGTACTGAGATGCTCGGGCGAGCACCGAGCAGTGGCGAGCATGCTCGCTCATCATTAGTAATTAGATCTATTCAGAATTTCTGTATTAAACTTCAAGGCACTGGATTATAATCAAGAAGGAGGTCTGACAATGGCTTCAATGGATGCTAGTTAGCATTCTCCTTATCTGGCATCCAGTTCTGGCGTATTCCTGTAGTAATATCCCAATCTTGGCCCCAGTCCTGTAATAATCTCCCCTTCTGGTCTCCTTTCTGTAATAATGTCCCCCATTCTGTAAAAATGTCCTATTTCATTCCCCCCATCCTTTAGTAATATCCCTCGTCCTGTAATATTATCCCCCATCCTTTAACAATATCCACTTTCCTGTAATAACATCCTTTTTCTGCCCATTCTGGCCCTTATTCTGTAATAATTTTCTTTAACCATGCGCCTGTCCTGTAACAATGCCCAATGTCCTCACCCCCATACTGCAATAATGCTAGATTTTGGCTCCTATCCTGCTATGATGTCTTTTAACAAAGCCCCCATAGTGTATTACTTGTAACAGTGAGTTGCCCCCAGTCGAACTTCCTCGATGATAATGTAATCAGGCCTACTTTAGCATTACTTGTCCTACATCTGGTGAAGGTATGTGTGTCTTTGTTCCTCACTGATGCACAACTTTTCAGACTGGCCGGAGTCAGGGCTTCTGTGACCTTATTTGTCTCTTTGAATTAAATATACCTCATGGTTAAGAGGGTGAGGTGTGAGTATCTGTACCCAACCGAGGGTCTGATCCCCCCATGTTTGAGGCAGTAGTTGCTGTACCTTGGAAGGGCTAGGATCTGGTGCTGAAGCCAGATCCTTGTGTCACTACTAGGACTCCCCAAGACTGGGGATCATCTGCCCTGTACTATTGTCACCCACTTTGGATACCCTGCTGGATCAGAGGAGCGATTCGAAGGAATGGTGTTGCATTTTCCTTGGCATTGGATTACCGGTTGGTGCCCCTGGATTTGTTCCTGTTGTCGTGTTACAGACTCTTATATAATATTCTCCGAGCGACGCAATAAAGTTTGTTGGATTGTTCACCAATCTGCTGTTCCTTCCTGCTCTGTCGCACACCCTGAAACAGTAACCTCCTGTCACCTGGTGGCCATCTTGTAATAATGAGCCCAGTCCCGCCCCCAAACCTTTAATATTGCCCCCCATCCTGGCCCCCTGTCTGTAATAATGTCCCCCTTCTTGCCCGTTCCTGTAATAATATCCCTTCTCCTGGCCCCCATACTGTAATGATTTATTCTTTCCTGGTCCCTTCCTGTAACAATTTCTCCCTTCTTTGCACCAACCCTGTGATAATATTCTGAGTCCTGGCTACCATGCTGTATTAATGTCCTCCGTCTTGGTTCCTATCCTGTAATAATATCCCCCCTTCTAAACCTCATCCTGTAATAATGTTTTCCATCCTGGCCCCATCCTGTAATTATGGATTTTGCAAGTGTATACTATTCCTTATTAATCATGTAATTTCACTAAGTGAAAAAGTCAATTTGTAGATCGCCAGTGGTTGTCACTATTGCACTAGCTACACAAAGATAAAATAATGCAGTTACAATACAGGTATGGGAACAAAGATTTGAAGAGGATGTTAGTCATGTGGAAATATTTCTATAGAAATATTGTTCTCAGGAAAGATTAAGAAACTGAATTACATATGATAAATATGACAGGAGAATATATCTTCATTTACAGAGAAGGAGAAGCCATCAATACAAACAGAAGCAGGAAAGAAACTGGTAGGTATATAGACGATTAATGCAATGGTAGAATATAATGTTGTAAAAATTCTCTGTTACACATGGCTATAAGAAATGTTAGTAGTTTTATAGGAATGTAATTGACTAATCAATTTGCAAATAATAATTTTAGACACGTAGTAAAAAAAAAATTATCTGCTCTGTTGGGTCAAAGAAACCTCAAACTCCAACAGCTCCAAATGGAATAGGAAACGAAAAACTACTCCAAAAACTTAGAATTCTCCATTAGGATATCAAAATTGTGTTTTGTAAATTGGACAATAACTGAAAGCCAATTAGGTTTGTGATGTTAGGAAACCAAATGCTATTTTAGTTTATTAGTACATGTAGAGCATTATACACACCAAGTAAACTTTGGAGAATATTTAGCCCTTCCCGCCCCGAAAAATAGAATTCCCCCGCACATATATAAAATAATACATTATTTTCATTGGAATCAATCTTTCCAAAGTACGTAATTCAAAACATTGGTGATACCTTTACTGAAGGTGACAATGAAGAGCTTTAAGCTTTTGTTCAAGAAAAAAAACAGAAAACCTTGTACATGAAAAATTTTATTATCAAGGAAGTCAATGCAAAATTTACCTGAAAGAAAAGCTGCAAATTTGCACATTTTGAGTCCTTTACACATTTGGATGTATTTGTAGTAAACAAATGCCAAACATTTTTCTGTCACCTTGTTATAAAAATGGGAAAAGGTTTTATGACACAGATGCTAATTATATGTAATAAAATACCAACAAAAAGACAAGCTTGTGTCAAGAGATAGATTGAGGCTTTAAACAATTAAATATTTTTTTGTTTGTTTTCAAAATTTCCTTCTGTATTAGAGATTTTGGTAGTTTGTTTTTTTCTTTAACTTATTACTTTTTTTTCTATAGCCTTACATATGGGTATTTATGATACAACTGTTTAATCCTCGCTGAAATAATAATAAGGAAGATAAGTCCAGCACTTCATAATTGGTAGTGGTTTGGGTGCTTCTAATCATAGGCAAATTATAATAAGGGCAATCTGGGCTACTGCCCGGGGCCCAAGGCTCTAGAGGAGGGCACATGGCCTGATTGCTCTCATTATAATGTTTTCTTCACCACCATGGGCGTTACAGATCTCCCGCTAGTGATCTTTCCTGGTGTTCTATTGCTGTCAATACAGAATGGCTGAGGAGCCTTTTCTCAGTCGGCGCTGGCGACATTAAGTCATCAGCCAGCATTTATGCACCAGTCACAACAAGAAATGGAGACAAAGAAGTATGTATGATGAGATGAGTAGTGTTGAGCCACCCCCGTAGTGTTCGAGTTCGGTTCGGTTCGTCGAACACCCGTGTGTTCGCCGAACTGTTCGTCGAACTGTTCGTCGAACACCTTCGAACACCGTTAAAACCAATGGCAGGCAAACAAAAACACATAGAAACACATAGAAAACACCTTCAAAGGTGTCCAAAAGCTGACAAACTGCTCAGAAGACACAACTAACACATGGAAAAGTGACAAGTACATATAGTCATGCGAAAAGAAAAGAGGTGGAGGAGTAAAAGGAGGGGGAGACACAAATATAGGCATGTCATGCCCTTCTAAAATCCAAAAAGTGAGAAGCCGACACGTTCAGTCCGCTCCTGCCCGTGCCACCTCCATGTCGCCGGGTTTGTGCCAGAGCCGCGGTGAACCCTGACGGCCAGCCCCCCTCTCCCAATACTGGTGCCTGTCCGCTGGTGGGTCGAGCGAGCCCCCCTGTGGTGGAGGCAGCTCTAAGCTTTTTAATTTAAATTGTCTCTCTAATTTGAATGAATACACTTTAAATCCATTTACAAGGATCTATTGGAGGGCAAGTCTCATGCCAGCAGCTGCGTAATTCCAGCTCCAGTAGCGTCCACTAAAGCTGCTGCAGTTAAAAAGCTTTTATAAGGATCGAGCTCGGCTGTCCACCGCAAGGCATCCTACTGCCAGTCCCAGCCCCTATGCCTTGGGGTGCCTCCTGATGCTCTTCACTGAGTATCCCGTGGTCCCGAAGCATTTCCTTTGAAAAAATTAAGTGTCCAAACTACAGGTGGTGTAGCTTGCTTAACAGCCGGGATAATCCGCTGACTAGCAGACACTGCTACTAGGCACAAAGTATTTCCTGGGCTAGATGCAGTTAAAAATTTGTAATTAGATACTCTCGTTGGATGCTGAGAAAGCATTCCATAGAGTCTCCTGGCACGCCATATATGATTCTCTTAAAAAGCTTGGGGTAGGGGTCTAGGGGACCCTTTTATAGCCAAAATCACGGCCCTGTATCGCAATACGTCACCTAGGCTGAAGATAAATGGAACTGTAGCACCCTGAGGGCTCGGTTGCTACAGAGGTATTGCACCTCACCCAGAGGTGTGATATCTCACTCTCAGGTAAGGATGGAGTGTGGATCAGGACCCGACACCTGCATGCATTACACCACATTGCCGTTGGGCAGGGCGACCAATATGCCTCTAAGATGGGCACGACAGTCCCTGTCCCTGGCTGGAGTGGGGGGAGGGAACACTGAGGAAGGGGAACCCTGTAGTGCAGGAGCAGGGAGGAAGCAGTTCCTGGGTGCATTGAGAAGGGAGTATAAAAGGTGAGCACCATCTTAGTTCAGTGCAGAGAAGTCTGAGCAGAAGTGGCAGGGAGCAGGGGCTCTGCATGAGCTCTGCTCCGGAGGCGGGCCTAGTAACAGAGGCCCAGGCCTGGAAGAGGGAGAAGGAAGGAAGTGGAGCGGAGAAGGCTCCAGGAACGAGGAATGAAGCGATCCCAGGGGTGCGGACGGGCGAGTCGCCACCACACGCCCGAATCCACCTGCGTGGAGGGGTCAGGCCAAAGGGGGAGACCGGTCCCCGAACTAGTGGAGGCAGGAAACGACCCTCAGCTAGAAACCGGAGGCTCTGACATTTTATGTGGCACAGCCCCTCGCTACACCCGCTAGGAAGGCACCACATAGGGTCAGGGAAACTGGCGCCAAGTTTACCAAGAGGAGGCCCGAGGCAGCCGGACAGAAGGGTTGGTAAGAAAGGCCAGACAAAGGACACACAAAGGGGGTCCTGTGAAGCGCTCCAAAGTTATCTGGGAGTTGTCTGAGCCCCTCACCTGGTGAGCACAATACGACGTGGGCAGCCGTTACCTGCGGACGTGGTCTGTATAAAAAGAACTGTGAGTAAAGGCCCTGGACTGCATCACTGGCTCCGTGTCGTTACTGCTGCTGCCCTGCAGCATCACCCCCATCCTCTGCATACACTGCCCTGAGGCTATACTCCTCCCGTGGGGAGTTATGCTATGCTCTGCTGCACCCACAACACCAGCCTCAGCAGTCTGCCCTGCAGCGGCGGTTCACTCTGACCGCAATCCACGGGTGGCGTAGTCGGACATTTAAACATCAAAACCACATAAATAGTTCCGCCACTGGTTTGACCACCCTGAGCCACGGAACCGGGTCGCCGACACGAAGACTACAACCACCAGCATCCACCAAAAAGGGTCCGGCTCTGGGTGTCCCAAGGCCCAGGGGGTGCATCAGAACATTTTCATCACCTTTCACAATCACCAATGGGACAAGGCAGGGATGTCCTCTGTCCCCTCTCTTATACATCCTAGTGACGGAGCACCTGTTCTCATCAATTCGCCATAACCCCAATATTAGGTGGATTGAGGTGGGAGGCACCGAGTACAAGTGCTCTCTATTTGCTGATGATGTCCTAGTATATATCACTCAATCACATATATCCATCCATGCTGTTATGGCTGAAATAGATCACTTTGTTACATGGTCAAATTTTAAAATCAATGCAGCGAAGTCTGAGGCCCTCGATGTCTCCCTCCCCAAATCCATATAGGATTCCATCCAGTCCAACTTTCCCTTTGCCTGGCCCTCACAGGGTATCAAATACTTAGGAATTCCTATTCATAGAGACCTCTCCCATCTATGTTATCTTAATTTTGGGCCCTTTATTGAACAACTCCATACAGACCACGGTTGGCAAGTTAGAACTGTAAGATTCACTACGTGAACCACTGGTGTTTTGTGGAAAAGCACATGTACACTGTGTTCCAAATTATTATGCAAAAAGTGTTTAGGAGTGATAAGGGAAGAATTTGTTTGTTTGTCAGTTAAACTCATTGATGGTGATGTGTGTCAGGGCTCTTTATATCACTGTAAGCAATTGCAGACACCTGTGCTAATTAGTTTGGCAGGTGTGTCCAATGAAAGGCAAGACTACTTAAGAAGGCTGTCTCACATTATTAAGCAGCCTACATTTTCTGCCAAAATGGGAAAGAAAAAGGATGTGTCGGCTGCTGAGAAGCAACAAATTGTGGAGTGTTTAGGTCAAGGCATGACTACAATCAACATTGTGCGATGATCAGGATGAAGTGTCTTGGCAATCAAGAACTATGTAGCTGATTCACAGTACACACGTGTGCGTGCTGATAAGGGCAAATTGAGGACTCTTTCCTACAGGCAATTACGTTAGGTTAAAAGAGCAGCGGCAAAAAAGACTTGTCATAGCAGCAGACAAGTTTTTGAAGCTGCTGGTGCCTCCAACGTCCCCCGAACAACAAGATGCAGGGTCCTTCAGAGGTTTGCAGCTGTGCATACGCCATCCTGTCGACCTCCTCTATCCACTTCACACAAGCAGAAACGGCTCCAGTGGGCTAAACATTACATGAAGACTGATTTCAAAACTGTTTTGTTCACGGATGAGTGCCGTGCAGCGCTCGATGGTCCAGATGGATGGAGTGGAGGATGGCTGGTTGATGGACACCCCACGCAAACACGGCTACAGTGCCAACAAGGAGGAGGTGGAGTAATGTTTTGGGCTGGAATCATGGGGAGAGAGATTGTCGGCCCCTTTAGGATCCCTGAAGGCGCTAAAGATGAACTCCATAATGTATGTGGATTTTCTCAAACAGCACTTCCTGCCATGGTTCAAGAAGAAGAACCGTGTATTTCACAGCAAGATCATTTTTTTGCATGATAATGCACCATCTCATGCTGCACATAAAACATCTGCATCTCTGGCTGATATGGGCATAAAAGGGGACAAACTTATGGTGTGACCCCCATGCTCCCCTGACCTCTACCCCATTCAGAACCTCTGGAGCATCATCAAAAGGAGTGTCTATGATGGCGGGAGGCAGTTCACTTCTAAGCAACACCTCTGGGAGGGTATTCTGTCCTCATGCAAAACAATTGAAGCAGAAACCATCCAAAACCTGACAAATTCAATGGACGAGAGAGTTCAGAAGCTCCTTTCGAACAAGGGGTCCTATGTGAAAATGTAACATCACCTAGAATAAAGTTTTGAGTTGAAAACTGTTTGATTTCAGTTTCTAATAACCTGCTAATGCTTATAATTTCAAAAATGACCATTTTTTTGGTCTTTATTAAAATGAAAAGGTTGATCGAAAAGTTTGGGGGATCTAAGAGTGTGGCAACCCAGTAGTCATGATTACTTCGAATTCTGACAATATGAGGGTCATGTTGCAGGTAGTGCAGCAAGAAGGCACTTATGTGTCTTGCGCATCTCGGAGCCCCAAAATTATTTTCCGGGCTAGATGCAGCTAAAAATTATTATTAATTTTAAATCTGGTGGAGCTTAGAATAGATGGCCTAATAGGATCAGTGCTGCACACTGCTACAAAGCCCAAATTATTTTCCAGCCAAGATACAGATAAACATGATTAGTAATTTTAAATCTGGTGGAGCTTATTATAGATGGCCTAATAGAATCAGTGCTGCACACTGCTACAAAGCCCAAATTATTTTCCAGCCAAGATACAGATAAACATGATTAGTAATTTGAAAGGTTGGTAGGGTGATTTTAACCAATCATCAAGCTTTTACTCTCCCCAGGATGACACAGGGGTAGAAAAGTCGTTTCGGATCCATGATTTGTTCATCTTTATGAACGTGAGTCTGTCTACATTATCAGTGGAGAGCCGCGTGCGCTTATCTGTCAGCACACCACCAGCAGCGCTGAACACACGTTCAGACAGAACGCTGGTGCGGGGCATGACAAGATCTCCAAGGCGTAAGTGGCTAGCTCCGGCCATGTATCCAGATTGGAAGCCCAAAAAGAGCAAGGGTCCAGTGACACAGTCATGGCTTCAATGTTTACTTGGAGATACTCCTGTACCATCATCTCTAGGTGTTGACTATGTGTCAGACTTCTTGTCTCCTGTGGCCTTGCAAAGGATGGGCTAAAAAAGTGGTGAAATGATTCCGCAAAATTGATGTTACCAGCAGATACTGTGGTTCTGTTACGGTTTGAGTGCTGAACACTTGACGGTCCCACGGTGGGCAAGTTGGAACTGTGAAATTCACTACGTGCACCACTGGTGTTTTGTGGAAAAGCACATGTAGAGATTAGTGTTGAGCCACCCCCGTAGTGTTCGAGTTCGGTTCGGTTCGTCGAACACCCGTGTGTTCGCCGAACTGTTCGTCGAACTGTTCGTCGAACACCTTCGAACACCGTTAAAACCAATGGCAGGCAAACAAAAACACATAGAAATACATAGAAAACACCTTCAAAGGTGTCCAAAAGCTGACAAACTGCTCAGAAGACATAACTAACACATGGAAAAGTGACAAGTACATATAGTCATGCGAAAAGAAAAGAGGTGGAGGAGTAAAAGGAGGGGGAGACACAGATATAGGCATGTCATGCCCTTCTAAAATCCAAAAAGTGAGAAGCCGACACGGCCAGTCCGCTCCTGCCCGTGCCACCTCCGTGTCACCGGGTTTGTGCCAGAGCCGCGGTGAACCCTGATGGCCAGCCCCCCTCTCCCAATACTGGTGCCTGTCCGCTGGTGGGTCGAGCGAGCCCCCCTGTGGTGGAGGCATCTCTAAGCTTTTTAATTTAAATTGTCTCTCTAATTTGAATGAATACACTTTAAATCCATTTACAAGGATCTATTGGAGGGCAAGTCTCATGCCAGCAGCCGCGTAATTCCAGCTTCAGTAGCGTCCACTAAAGCTGCTGCAGTTAAAAAGCTTTTATAAGGATCGAGCTCGGCTGTCCACCGCAAGGCATCCTACTGCCAGTCCCAGCCCCTATGCCTTGGGGTGCCTCCTGATGCTCTTCACTAAGTATCCCATGGTCCCGAAGCATTTCCTTTGAAAAAATTAAGTGTCTAAACTACAGGTGGTGTAGCTTGCTTAACAGCCGGGATAATCCGCTGACAAGCAGACACTGCTACTAGGCACAAAGTATTTCTTGGGCTAGATGCAGTTAAAAATTTGTAACTAGATACTCTCGTTGGATGCTGAGAAAGCATTCCATAGAGTCTCCTGGCACGCCATATATGATTCTCTTAAAAAGCTTGGGGTAGGGGTCTAGGGGACCCTTTTATAGCCAAAATCACGGCCCTGTATCGCAATACGTCACCTAGGCTGAAGATAAATGGAACTGTAGCACCCTGAGGGCTCGGTTGCTACAGACGTATTGCACCTCACCCAGAGGTGTGATATCTCACTCTCAGGTAAGGATGGAGTGTGGATCAGGACCCGACACCTGCATGCATTACACCACATTGCCGTGGGGCAGGGCGACCAATATGCCCCTGAGATGGGCACGACAGTCCCTGTCCCTGGCTGGAGTGGGGGGAGGGAACACTGAGGAAGGGGAACCCGGTAGTGCAGGAGCAGGGAGGAAGCAGTTCCTGGGTGCATTGAGAAGGGAGTATAAAAGGTGGGCACCATCTTAGTTCAGTGCAGAGAAGTCTGAGCAGAAGGTGCAGGGAGCAGGGGCTCTGCATGAGCTCTGCTCCGGAGGCGGGCCCAGTAACAGAGGCCCAGTCCTGGAAGAGGGAGAAGGAAGGAAGAGGGGCGGAGAAGGCTCCAGGAATGAGGAATGAAGGGATCCCAGGGGTGCGGACGGGCGAGTCGCCACCGCACGCCCGAATCCACCTGCGTGGAGGGGTCAGGCCAAAGGGGGAGACCGGTCCCCGAACTAGTGGAGGCAGGAAACGACCCTCAGCTAGAAACCGGAGGCTCTGACATTTTATGTGGCGCAGCCCCTCGCTACACCCGCTAGGAAGGCACCACATAGGGTCAGGGAAACTGGCGCCAAGTTTACCAAGAGGAGGCCCGAGGCAGCCGGACAAAAGTGTTGGTAAGAAAGGCCAGACAAAGGACACACAAAGGGGGTCCTGTGAAGTGCTCCAAAGTTATCTGGGAGTTGTCTGAGCCCCTCACCTGGTGAGCACAGTACGACGTTGGCAGCCGTTACCTGCAGACATGGTCTGGATAATAAGAACTGTGAGTAAAGGCCCTGAACTGCATCACTGACTCCGTGTCATTACTGCTGCTGCCCTGCACCATCACCCCCATCCTCCGCATACACTGCCCTGAGGCTATACTCCTCCCGTGGGGAGTTATGCTACGCTCTGCTGCACCCACAACACCAGCCTCAGCGGTCTGCCCTGTAGCGGCGGTTCACTCTGACCGCAATCCACGGGTGGCGTAGTCGGACATTTAAACATCAAAACCACATAAATAGTTCCGCCACTGGTTTGACCGCCCTGAGCCATGGAACCGGGTCGCCGCCACGAAGACTACAACCACCAGCATCCACCAAAAAGGGTCCGGTTCTGGGTGTCCCAAGGCCCAGGGGGTGCGTCAGAACATTTTCATCACCTTTCACAATCACCAATGGGACAAGGCAGGGATGTCCTCTGTCCCCTCTCTTATACATCCTAGTGACGGAGCACCTGCTCTCATCAATTCGCCATAACCCCAATATTAGGTGGATTGAGTTGGGAGGCACCGAGTACAAGTGCTCTCTATTTGCTGATGATGTCCTAGTATATATCACTCAATCACATATATCCATCCATGCTGTTATGGTGAAATAGATCACTTTGTTACATGGTCAAATTTTAAAATCAATGCAGCGAAGTCTGAGGCCCTCGATGTCTCCCTCCCCAAATCCATATAGGATTCCATCCAGTCCAACTTTCCCTTTGCCTGTCCCTCACAGGGTATCAAATACTTAGGAATTCCTATTCATAGAGACCTCTCCCATCTATGTTATCTTAATTTTGGGCCCTTTATTGAACAACTCCATACAGACCACGGTTGGCAAGTTAGAACTGTAAGATTCACTACGTGAACCGCTGGTGTTTTGTGGAAAAGCACATGTACACTGCGTTCCAAATTATTATGCAAAAAGTGTTTAGGAGTGATAAGGGAAGAATTTGTTTGTTTGTCAGTTAAACTCATTGATGGTGATGTGTGTCAGGGCTCTTTATATCACTGTAAGCAATTGCAGACACCTGTGCTAATTAGTTTGGCAGGTGTGTCCAATGAAAGGCAAGACTACTTAAGAAGGCTCTCTCACATTATTAAGCAGCCTACATTTTCTGCCAAAATGGGAAAGAAAAAGGATGTGTCGGCTGCTGAGAAGCAACAAATTGTGGAGTGTTTAGGTCAAGGCATGACTACAATCAACATTGTGCGATGATCAGGATGAAGTGTCTTGGCAATCAAGAAGTATGTAGCTGATTCACAGTACACACGTGTGCGTGCTGGTAAGGGCAAATTGAGGACTCTTTCCTACAGGCAATTACGTCAGGTTGAAAGAGCAGCGGCAAAAAAGCCTTGTCATAGCAGCAGACAAGTTTTTGAAGCTGCTTGTGCCTCCAACGTCCCCCGAACAACAAGATGCAGGGTCCTTCAGAGGTTTGCAGCTGTGCATACGCCATCCTGTCGACCTCCTCTATCCACTTCACACAAGCAGAAACGGCTCCAGTGGGCCAAACATTACATGAAGACTGATTTCAAAACAGTTTTGTTCACGGATGAGTGCCGTGCAGCGCTCTATGGTCCAGATGGATGGAGTGGAGGATGGCTGGTTGATGGACACCCCACGCAAACACGGCTACAGCGCCAACAAGGAGGAGGTGGAGTAATGTTTTGGGCTGGAATCATGGGGAGAGAAATTGTCGGCCCTTTTAGGATCCCTGAAGGCGCTAAAGATGAACTCCATAATGTATGTGGATTTTCTCAAACAGCACTTCCTGCCATGGTTCAAGAAGAAGAACCGTGTATTTCACAGCAAGATCATTTTTCTGCATGATAATGCACCATCTCATGCTGCACATAAAACATCTGCATCTCTGGCTGATATGGGCATAAAAGGGGACAAACTTATGGTGTGACCCCCATGCTCCCCTGACCTCTACCCCATTCAGAACCTTTGGAGCATCATTAAAAGGAGTGTCTATGATGGCGGGAGGCAGTTCACATCTAAGCAACAGCTCTGGGAGGGTATTCTGTCCTCATGCAAAACAATTGAAGCAGAAACCATCCAAAACCTAACAAATTCAATGGACGAGAGAGTTCAGAAGCTCCTTTCGAACAAGGGGTCCTATGTGAAAATGTAACATCACCTAGAATAAAGTTTTGAGTTGAAAACTGTTTGATTTCAGTTTCTAACAACCTGCTAATGCTTATAATTTCAAAAATGACCATTTTTTTGGTCTTTATTAAAATGAAAAGGTTGATCGAAAAGTTTGGGGGATCTAAGAGTGTGGCAACCCAGTAGTCATGATTACTTCGAATTCTGACAATATGAGGGTCATGCTGCAGGTAGTGCAGCAAGAAGGCACTTATGTGTCTTGCGCATCTCGGAGCCCCAAAATTATTTTCCGGGCTAGATGCAGCTAAAAATTATTTTTAATTTTAAATCTGGTGAAGCTTTAGTATAGATGGCCTAATAGGATCAGTACTGCACACTGCTACAAAGCCCAAATTATTTTCCAGTCAAGATACAGATAAACATGATTAGTAATTTGAAAGCTTAAAACGGTTGGTAGGGTGATTTTAACCAATCATCAAGCTTTTACTCTCCCCAGGATGACACAGGGGTAGAAAAGTCGTTTCGGATCCATGATTTGTTCATCTTTATGAACGTGAGTCTGTCTACATTATCAGTGGAGAGCCGCGTGCGCTTATCTGTCAGCACACCACCAGCAGCGCTGAACACACGTTCAGACAGAACGCTGGCTGCGGGGCATGACAAGATCTCCAAGGCGTAAGTGGCTAGCTCAACACCAGCTGGTGTTCCCACCTCCAAAGAAAATGATGACCTGCCAATCACGCTGGCTGTTGCGGGTAAAGAGGTGGCAGGTCTACGCCCCAAAACAGGTGTGACTGCTGTCCCCCCAGTCACAGAGGATGAAGAGGCCGCGGATGCACAAGATATGGCAGACGGTGGTTGGCCCGGCCGGCTAGGCCGCATTGTAGCACACTGAGCTTCCCACTGCAACTTATGCTTCATGTCCATGTACCGGTTCATGCATGAAGTACTCAAACTATGTATTTTTTGGCCTCTACTTAGCTTTTGCTGACAAATGTTACAGATAACACGAGTTGGGTCATCTTTATCGATCTGAAAAAATGCCCAGGCTATGCAAGGCTTAGCACCCATGCGAACTGAAGAGCCACCACGACTTGTGGTGAGAGGCAGAGTTGTGTTTGAGGATGCTGTTGTTGACGTGCTTCCAGTACTACGTCTCTGTCCAGGAAGGCACAACCTGACCTCGTCGTCACTAGCATCTTCCTCCACCTCCTCTGCTGACCTCATCTCTTGGCTGACTGTGGGTTGACAGTAAGTGGGATCTCCAACCTCATCATCATCACCCTGTGTGTTATCACACCCGTCGTCCTCAGAGCCAACCTGTTCCTGCCCTGACAAAAAACTAAAGTTGTCGCTCCAATCAGGTATTTGAGTCTTATCATCGTCTTCCTCATTGTCTCCACCAACAGGAGTTACAGTTTGGGAATGAGGGTCTACATTATGGTCAGAACCTTCTGCGTCTGGTCCTGGATCCGACTCATAAAGATTCTGGGCATCAGTGCAGATCATTTCCTCGTCTGGATTCACAGAAGCGCTGGAGTCGACCTCTGATTCCCAGGCTATAGTATGAGTAAACAGCTCTGCAGACTCAACCATCTGTTCTACCTCATACTCAGACGGGCAGCTGGAGATTTGGGAGCTGTGAGGAAGCAAGTGCGATTTGGGTGACACCTTTGAGGACTGGAGTATTTGTGATGTTGAAGTTGATGTGGAGGAGAGCCCACTTAAAGGAGCACTTGATATCCGTTGAAGCACCTGCTGTTTTTGTGCCTCATCTGGAATTTGTAGCGATTGGCGTGGCCGTAAGAAAGGGATCTTATCACATTGTCCGCTAAAAGAAGTAGACATTTTAGTTTGGCTGGAAGATGGTCTTTCTTCTGCACCTACCCCACGGACACAACCTTTTTTCCCCTTCCCAACACGCCTATTCCCCTTTCCACCAGCAGCAGGCCTTTTTCCACTCATTTTGGTGGTTAACTAATTCACAACTCTGGAGTTGTCTGCACAAAAAAACAATGGATGGTAACCGAGCAGAGCTGAGTGGCCAAACTGTGGTATTAGGCCAAAACTATTGGCTGGGTTAGATGCAGAAAAAAATTATTTTTAATTTGCAACCTGATGGAGGTCAGTATAGATGGACTAATAGACCAAGTCCCACACACCGCTAGAAGCCCAAATATTTTTTCAGAGCTAGATGCAGAAATTTTTTTTATTCAATTTGCAACCTGATGGAGGTCAGTATAGATGGACTAATAGACCAAGTCCCACACACTGCTAGAAGCCCAAATATTTTTTCAGAGCTAGATGCAGAAAAAAATTATTTTTAATTTGCAACCTGATGGAGGTCAGTATAGATGGACTAATAGACCAAGTCCCACACACTGCTAGAAGCCCAAATATTTTTTCAGAGCTAGATGCAGAAAAAAATTATTTTTAATTTGCAACCTGATGGAGGTCAGTATAGATGGACTAATAGAACAAGTCCCACACGCTGCTAGAAGCCCAAATATTTTTTCAGAGATAAATGAAGAAAAAAATTATTTTTAATTTGCAACCTGATGGAGGTCAGTATAGATGGACTAATAGACCAAGTCCCACACACTGCTAGAAGCCCAAATATTTTTTCAGAGCTAGATGCAGAAAAAAATTATTTTTAATTTGCAACCTGATGGAGGTCAGTATAGATGGACTAATAGACCAAGTCCCACACACCGCTAGAAGCCCAAATATTTTTTCAGAGCTAGATGCAGAAAAAAATTATATTCAATTTGCAACCTGCTGGAGGTCAGTATAGAAGGACTAATAGAGCAAGTCCCACACACTGCTAGAAGCCCAAATATTTTTTCAGAGCTAAATGAAGAAAAAAATTATTTTTAATTTGCAACCTGATGGAGGTCAGTATAGATGGACTAATAGACCAAGTCCCACACACTGCTAGAAGCCCAAATATTTTTTCAGAGCTAGATGCAGAAAAAAATTATATTCAGTTTGCAACCTGATGGAGGTCAGTATAGATGGACTAATAGAATGATGCTATGCCCAAAAGATTTTACTTCACTAGGTGCAGTAAAAAAATTGGTATTCTATACACAGGTGGTATATCTTGCAACACAGATAGGCTACTCCACTGACTAACACACTCTGCAATAGGCCAAAAAGGATTAGCTTTGCTAGATTCAGCCAAATGCTGTGAAAAAAACTTGCACAGCACTGGCACAGACCTGCCTGGCAAAAACTGATAGGAACTGATGTAACCTAGTACTGAAAAGGACTCCAATTACAATTAGTCTTTACTCCCACAATCTATCTATTTAAGAGCACAGACCTGCCTGATAAAAGTCGTAGGAAATGCTGTAACCTAGTCCTTAAAAGGACTGCAATCACAACTATTCCCTACTCCCAAGCTATCTGTATATTTGTGCGAAAATTGGCTTGAAATTAACAAGGTATAGCGCACACAGCAACAGCGGTGCCGTCTAACACGCAGCTGCAGCAGTGAGAAAATGGTGGCGACGGGGAAAATGGCTTGGTCTTATAGGGCAAGGACATGTGACATACACTGCCAATCACACATGCCCTTGCTTGTGTGAAAAAAAGCACTTCGCTCCGTGTGTGCGCTGCTGATAGGCTGACAGATTGCACCTCCCCACTGCAAATGCGGGAAAGAGAAAAAAAATGGAGATCTTCATTGTTCCTGCAGAGATCCATCCCCTGCCCCTCCCCCCGCCCCGCTGTACACTCAAACTGCGTATTAACATTAATTTTCATCATTACTGAGAAAAAATCCAGTTATGATTTTGGTGCACGAACAGTTATCGAACATAACCTCGAACAGCCGAATTTTTCTCAAATTGTTCGTGTTCGCCGACCGGCTCGAACACCGCCCAAAACAGCTCGAATTTGAGATTGGCGAACAGTTCGAGTAGAACAACGCTCATCTCTAGCATCTATGCCTCTTTTAATGCATTCCATTATTTTATTTGCCTTTGCAGCAGCTGCCTGACACTGGCCACTAAACGTGAGCTTGTCGTCCACCAATACACCCAGGTCTTTTTCAGTTACAGTTTTGCCCAGTGTTTTACAATTAAGCATATAATTATACATTTATTTCCTCTGCCCAAGTGCATTACCTTACATTTATCCCCATTAAAGCTCATTTGCCATTTATCAGCCCAAGCTTCTAGTTTACAAAGATCCTCCTGTAATATAAAATTGTCCTCCTCTGTATTGATTACCCTGCAGAGTTTAGTGTCATCTGGAAATATTGAAATATTACTCTGTATGCCCCCTACAAGGTCATTAATAAATATGTTAAAAAGAAGGAGGCACAATACTGACCCCTGTGATACCCCACTGTTAACTTAGACCCAGTCTGAGTGCTTTCCATTAATAACCACCCTTTATTTCCTATCACTGAGCCAATTCTTAACCCACATACATATATTTTCCCCTATCCCCATTGTTCTCATTTTATGTATCAACCTTTTGTGTGGAACCGTTTCAAAAGCTTTTGAAAAGTCCATACACACAACATCCACTGCATTTCCTTAGTCCAGTCCAGAACTTGCCTCCTCATAAAAACTGATCAGAATAGTTTGACAGGAATGGTCCCTCGTAAACCCATGTTGATATTGGGTCATGAGGTTATTCTTCTTCAGATACTCTAGTATAGTATCTCTTAGGAAACCCTCCAGGATTTTACCCACAGTAGAGGTTAAGCTTACTGGCCTATAATTTCCAAGTTCAGTTTTTGTCCCCTTTTTGAAGATTTGCACCACATTATCTATACGCTAGTCGTGTGGTACAGACCCTGTTGTTATTGAATCTTTAAAGATTAAAAATAATGGTCTATCTATGACGTTACTTAATTCCTGCAGTAATCGCAGGTGTATCCCATCCGGGCCCAGGGATTTGTCAACTTTAGTGGTTTTAAGACGCCGCAGTTCTTCCTGCTGGGTTAAGCAAGTGACATTTAATGGAGAATTTTTGTTCTCACTGATCATATTTTCTGTCATGCGATTTTGTTGTGTAAACACGGTTGAAAAAAAATCATTTAGCATATTGGCTTTTTCCTCATCCTCATCCACCATTTCACCCAGACTATTTATAAGGGGGCCAACACTATCATTTTTTAGTTTTTTACTATTTATGTAGTTAAAGAATATTTTGGGTTTATTTTTACTTTCTCTGGCAATGATTCTCTCTGCCTCAATCTTTGCTGCCCTGATTTGGTTTTTACAGAATTTATTTAATTTTCTAGATATATTTAATGCATCATCACTACCTACTTGCTTTAGTTCTCTAAATGCTTTCTTTTTGTCACTTATTGCGCCCCTTACAGCTCTATTTAGCCATAGTGGATTCCTCCTATTTCTAGCATGTTTATTCCCAATGGGTATATATTGTGCACAGGTCCTATTCAGGATGCTAATTAATGTCTCCCATTTGCTTTGTGTAGCTTTATGTCTCAGGATATCGTCCCAGTTTACTGCCCTAAGATCAGCTCTCAACTGTTGGAAATTTGCCTTCCTGAAGTTTAGAGTCCTTGGAACCCCTCTACTATACATCTTATTAAAGATTACATGAAAATGTATTATTTTGTGATGACTATTACCCAAGTGACCCCCAACTCGTATATTTGATATGCGGTCTGGCCTATTGGTTAATATTAGGTCTAGCAGTGCCCCCCTTCTTGTTGGGTCCTGAACCAGATGTGAAAGGTAATTGTCTCTCATAGTTGTCAAAAACCTATTACGCTTGCTTGAACTACAGGTTTCTGTCCCCCAATGTATTTCAAGGTAGTTGAATTCTCCAATAATAATGACTTCTCCTTGAGTTGCTGCTTCATCTATTTGCTTTATGAGGATATTGTCCTCTACTTCCATTATTTTTGGAGACTTATAACTAGTGTTGAGCCACGCCCGTAGTGTTCGAGTTCGGTTCGGTTCGTCGAACACCCGCGTGTTCGCCGAACTGTTCGTCGAACTGTTCGTCGAACACCTTCGAACACCGTTAAAACCAATGGCAGGCAAACAAAAACACATAGAAACACATAGAAAACACCTTCAAAGGTGTCCAAAAGCTGACAAACTGCTCAGAAGACACAACTAACACATGGAAAAGTGACAAGTACATATAGTCATGTGAAAAGAAAAGAGGTGGAGGAGTAAAAGGAGGGGGAGACACAGATATAGGCATGTCATGCCCTTCTAAAATCCAAAAAGTGAGAAGCCGACACGGCCAGTCCGTTCCTGCCTGTGCCACCTCTGTGTCGCCGGGTTTGTGCCAGAGCCGCGGTGGACCCTGACGGCCAGCCCCCCTATCCCAATACTGGTGCCTGTCCGCCGGTGGGTCGAGGCCCCCCACGGTGGGGGGGGGGGTAACATCTGCAGAAGAAAGACCATCTTCCAGCCAAACTAAGATGTCGACTTCTTTTCGTGGACAATGTGATACGATCTCATTCTTACGGACACGCCCATCGCTACAAATTCTAGATGAGGCACAAAAACAGCAGGTGCTTCAACGGATATCAAGTGCTCCTTCAAGTGGGCTCTCCATCACCTCAATTTCAACATCACAAATACTCCAGTCCTCAGAGGTGTCACCCCAATCGCACTTGCTTCCTCACAGCTCCCAAGTCTCCAGCTGCCCGTCTGAGTATGGGGTAACACAGATGGCTGCGTCTGCCCAGCTGTTTACTCATACTATAGCCTGGGAAACGGAGGTCTGCTCCAGAGCTTCTGTTAATCCAGATGAGGAAATGATCTGATCCGATGCCCAGAATCTTTATTAGTTGGATCCAGGACCAGATGAAGAAGGTTCTGAGCATAATGTAGACCCTTGTTCCCAAACTGTAACTCCTGTTGGTGGAGACAATGATGAAGACGATGATGAGACTCAAATACCTGATTGGAGCGACAACTTGACTTTTCGGTCAGGGCAGGAAGAGGTTGGCTCTGAGGGCGACGGGTGTGATAACACACAGGGTGATGATGACGAGGTTGGAGATCCCACTTACTGTCAACCCACAGTCAGACAGTCGATGAGGTCAGCAGAGGAGGTGGAGGAGGATGTGACTAGCCCTGGGGATGGGGATGACTCGGTACCCGGGCATTTGCCTGGCCTTGGGGATGTCGCGGTGGTCGGCTCCCTGGCTTGTACCGTGGGGTCTCTCTTTAAAAGGGTGGATAATTGTTAATTTTATAAGAGTTCATGACGCCACCTGTGGTATCTGGTGACAAGCACCAGCGCTGCAGCAGTCCACTGAGGCCGGTGATAAGGCAGCTCGATGGTATAGCTCCCCACAGGTGGAGCTAGGTCTCAGGGCAGCGTATGCAGGGGGAATGTAGGACAGGCGAGACCCAGCTGGGTCAGAGCAAGAACGGGAACGGACACGGTAGTCACTTCAGTACCTTTTACTGGTGGAAATTCAGGCACATCCCGGAGCACTGTAGGGTGAAGGGTGCATATCAGGATCCTCCCCAATGAGTGGGTGTAGGGCCTCCTGTTTCTTGCCTCTGCGTAGTAAGTTTCTGACCTGCCTGGAGCTAGGCCTAACTTTGTCTCTGTCCTGCGCTGGCTGACCTTGTGGTAGGGCCTTCTCTTGAAGTTCACGCTCCCAGTATGCGGGGCCTAAGCGTCTCCTGGCTCTGTTACATATCAGCACCTTAGCGATCCTGGGACTTGTAGTTCTCCAGGGATTCCGGATATGCCTTACTGGGTCATAGAGATACCGGTAAGCTCGGATCCTGTGTCTGGTAAATGCTTCGGGGTGAGCTGGTTAAGCTCCTCTGCCCCTTATGTACTAACTCGCCACTCGCCTTCGGCCTACTCGGGCCCTCACTAGGCTATACACACTAATGGCAGCTTGCCGCGTTTCACTGATCTTACGGCACCGGCACACCTTAAGCTCTATCTGGGCTCCCTGAATCTAGCAAGCAGGAGCCTCGTGCTCCACTGCTGAACTATTAACTGCGTTCTCTAGACTAGACTGAGCTCCACTGCAGACTGACCTCTCTTAGGCTTCTCTACTGCAGGAACTCTTCAGAGGAACTGAACTGCCTAGCTCCACCTTCCCTATTTATATCCCTAACGGGCTCCCTCTGCTGGTCTGAGGTGGAAGGTGGAGATGTGTGAATGTTTATGGGGGCCTCTTGTGGAGGATTCCATCAATGCACTCTTGTAGGATCTGTGATACCAAGCGCAGCGGGGCATCACAGATGCTATTGACGACGAGGTTAGGTTGCGCCTTCCTGAACAGAGACGGAGTACTGGAAGCACGTCAACAACTGCATCCTCAACCACAACTCTGCCTCTGACCACAAGTCGTAGTGGCTCTTCAGGTCACATGGGCTCTAAGCCTTGCATAGCCTGGGCATTTATTCAGATCGATAAGGATGACCCAACTCGTGTTATCTGTAATATTTGTCAGCAAAAGCTAAGTAGAGGCCAAAAAATACATAGTTTGAGTACTTCATGCATGTACCGTCACATGGATATGAAGCATAAGTTGCAGTGGGAAGCTCACTGTGCTACAATGCGGCCTAGCCGGCTGGGCCAACCACCGTCTGCCCCATCTTGTGCATCCGCAGCCTCTTCATCCTCTGTGACTGGGGGTACAGCAGTCACACATGTTTTTGGACGCAGACCTGCCACCTCTTTACCCGCAACAGCCAGTGTGATTGGCAGGTCGTCAGTTCATTGGGAAGTGGAAACACCTGCTAGTGTTGAGCGCTCTCCGACATCGAGAGCACCACCTTTGGATCAAGGCAACCTAACATGTCCGCCTGCATCTTCCTCACAGACCGGCAGTTGCCGGGGACACCCTACTCAACACCGTCTAAGCACAACAGCCAGTCCTCGGTCCCTCAGATGTGGAAAAGTAAAAGACCATTTCCTCCTAGCCATGAGAAAGCTAAGAGGTTGAATTTCACCATCTGCAAGCTGTTGGCTACAGAAATGCTGCCTTTCCACCTGGAGGACACAGAGGATTTTCAAGACCTTATGTCCGTCACAGTGCCCCAGTACCAGATGCCCAGTCGGCACTACTTCTCAAAGAAAGGTGTGCCTGCGCTCCACTAGCATGTCGCACACAACATCACCGCTTCTTTGAGAAACTCTGTGTGTGACAGGGTGCACTTCACCACAGACACTTGGACGAGAAGGCATGGACAGGGGCGTTACATGTCGCTGACTGGGCACTGGGTAACTATGGTGACAGCAGGACAAGGGGCTGCTGTCCAAGTCTTACCGTCCCCACGAGTTGTGTGTTAATCCTCTTTATCTCGAACTTCCTCCACTGCTTCTGCCTCCTCAACCTCCTCTCGGTCCTCCACCTGCACCCAAAGCCTGTCTGGTAATGCCACCTGCTTTCTAACTGCGCAGAAGGAATCCTGCACACCTCCTTACTATGCTGGCAGCAGGGCTCAACGCATCAGTGTTTACTTTGAAATGTCTGGGAAATGTGAGTCACACAGCTGAGGAGTTTTGGTCAGCTCTGGAAACCCAGTTTCATGAAAGGTTGTCTCCACTGGACCTGCAACCAGGGAAGGCCATGTGCGACAATGCTGCAAACCTGGGTGCGGCACTTCGCCGGGGCAATGTCACACACGTGCCTTGTATGGCTCACGTGTTGAACCTGGTTGTCCAGCAATTTTTAGCCCACTATCCCGGACTAGATGGCCTTCTGCAGAGTGCACGGTCGATGTGTGCTCACTTCCGCCGTTCGCAACCCGCAGTTCAACGACTTACATCTCTACAGAAGTCGTTGGGCCTGCCAGTTCACCGGCTGAAATGCGATGTGCCGACACGGTGGAATTCAACTCTGCACATGTTGCAGCGACTGTGGCAGCACCGACAAGCCCTGGTGCAATACGTTCTGACGTTTAGCCTGGGCCAACGAGATCCAGAGGTGGGGCAAATCACGCTGGAGGAGTGGTCTCAGATCAGGGACCTATGCACCCTTCTGCACAGTCTTGAAATGGCGACGAAGATGTTTAGTGCTGACGATGCCATTATCAGCATGACTATTACGGTGATTTACATGCTGGAGCACATGTTAAACAGAATTCGGAGTCAGGTGGTGGGACAAGAGGAGGTGGAGGAAGTAGAGGAGGAGTCGTATGTGGAAGGGATAACATCTCCAAGGTCCAGACGGTTGGCAGCACCAAGGCGGCAGGCATGGGAGGGTGGGGGAGAGGGATTAACCAGGGCGCATGGTAGCAGCCAAACTGTTGAGGAAGGTGCAGGAGCCGAGGAAGAAGTGGAGGACGAACTGGCAATGGGCATGGAAGACTCATCAGATGAGGGAGACCTTGATCACATTTCTGTTGTGCGAGGTTGGAGGGAGAGGGCAGAGGAAGGAAGCATGATTCTTACCTCGTTACCAACACAACAAGGACTTGGTCCTTCTGGATGCGCAAGACACATGAGTGCCTTCTTGCTGCACTACCTGCAACATGACCCCCGGATTGTCAGAATTCGAAGTAATCCCGACTACTGGGTTGCCACACTCTTAGATCCCCGGTACAAAAGTATATTTGCCGAAATAATTCCTGCCATAAAAAGGTATTGACGAATGCAGGAGTATCTGTTGCAGAATCTTACATGTGCTTTTCCACAAAACACCAGTGGTGCACGTAGTGAATCTCACAGTTCTAAATTGCCAATGGTGGGACTGTCGAGTCTTCATCACTCAAACAGTAACAGTAACACAGTATCTGCTGGTAACAGCAATTTTGTGGAATCGTTTCACCACTTTTTTAAACCATCCTTTGCAAGGCCACAGGAGACAAGAAGTCTGACACATAGTCAATGCCTAGAGAGGATGGTACAGGAGAATCTCCAAGTGAACATCGAAGCCATGACTGTGTCACTGGACCCTTGCTCATTTTGGTATTCCAATCTTGAAAAATCGCCGGAGCTTGCCACTCACGCCTTGGAGATCTTGTCATGCCATGCAGCCAGCGTTCTCTCTGAACGTGTGTTCAGCGCTGCTGGTGGTGTGCTGACAGATAAGCGCACGCGGCTGTCCACTGAGAATGTAGACAGACTCACGTTCATAAAGATGATCAAATCATGGATTCGCAAGGACATTTCTACCCCTGTGTCATCCTTGGGAGACTAAAAGCTTGGGGATTTGGTAAAATCACCTCACCAACCGTTTTAAGCAACAGTGGGGCAATTGATGCCACTTAACCCTAGAACGCATGACCATAAAAATCTACACTTTCACATACCTGGGGCCCTTTAGGCCCGTGTGCAAATAACATGGAATAACTCAAACTCAAATGACAAACAACTATATACATGAAGAATACCTAGAGTTTCAAAATTCTAACTAAAGCAATCTTGCAGAAAATAGAAAACAATTAACTGGGCGGGCCTGCAAGGCCACAGGTATGCGTTCTAGGGTTAAGTGGTGTCTGTGCCACAATTTTGGGAGTCCCCTTGCTGTGTCTTACGTGACGTTGGTGACGCGCCCCTGGGCCTGTGACGCGCTGCGTTGCGCACGCGGGAGCTTACCCGGAGCCGGATCTGTTGAGGGTTGTAGTCTCGTGGCGGTGACCCGGTCCGTGCCCAGGGAGTCAAACTGAGCGGCGATGTATCAGCGGTAGATGTTGGACGACTACGCCACCCGTTGAGTACAGCTAAGGAGCTGCTGCTGCAGGGCAGACCGCTGAGGCTGGTGGTAGGATTGTGCAGCGTGATAGTATAACCCCCAACGGGAGGGGTATGGCCTCAGGGCAGCCGACGTGGATGATGGGGGTAGCAGGAACCACTCGGAGACGGTACGGTGTAGTTCAGGGTCTTTACTGGTGACAAAGATAGACCCTCCCGGAGTACTGGCTAGCGATTGGGGCCTGGTCAGTCCTTGAGCAGATGGGATCTCCCCTGGCCAGGCGGAGTTGTAGGCCTCCCAAACTAACTGTACTCTTCTGGCTACCTTGCTAGAGGCGGGTATAAGTAGCCCACGTCCCTCAGTGTACCGTGTGGTGCTCACCCGTTTGGCCGGTGACTCGGGGCCTTCGGGTTTCTTGGCCAGAGGACCTGGAATCCCCTGCCTGACGGATTCTGCTGCTGGGTAGGAGTAGGCCCCACAGCCTCGGACTCCGGGTCCGGTAAGAAATCTTCTCAGTCAGGGCGAGCTCTGCAGCTGCCAGCCCCTGACTCCTTGTAACTCTGCTCCCACAGAGCTCCTGATGTTCTGTTCCTATATTTGCTTCTTTTCTCTGTCTCTACTTCTTCTCTACTCACTAACCCTGCCTCAGCCCTAGGTTTATATAGGGGAAGTTCTTCCCCTCCCAGGACTGGGCAGGAGGTGTGGCATGCATAGGATCCCTGACCAAGAGACCTCCCACCTGCTCTCAGACGTAATATCTCTATCACTGTGGCAACCAGACCCCTGGGGTGTCACATTCCCCCCTAGTGAAATTTAGTACTCCGGGACTAAACATATTTTTAGAAAAACATAACAAGGTATAAACAAAAACAGTACAATAAAGAAAGACATTAGGATGGTCACGGCATGTCCGCAACCGGGTGCAGTCTTTGAAGAAAACAAAGGTGTCCATTTCACCAAAACAGGGAGACGTAACCAGGTAGGGGTCTGTCCTGCCCCGAGTCCTTAACAGTCTTTTTCAGGCACGCAGTACCCGGTGGTTGCGGGCACGAGATCCTGCCGACTACGCCAAAAGTTGACGCGCCCCTGGGCCTGTGTTGCGCTGCGTTGCGCACGCGGGAGCTTACCCGGAGCCGGATCTGTTGAGGGTTGTAGTCTCGTGGCGGTGACCCGGTCCGTGCCCAGGGAGTCAAACTGAGCGGCGATGTATCAGCGGTAGATGTTGGACGACTACGCCACCCGTTGAGTACAGCTAAGGAGCTGCTGCTGCAGGGCAGACCGCTGAGGCCGGTGGTAGGATTGTGCAGCGTGATAGTATAACCCCCAACGGGAGGGGTATGGCCTCAGGGCAGCCGACGTGGATGATGGGGGTAGCAGTAACCACTCGGAGACGGTACGGTGTAATTCAGGGTCTTTACTGGTGACAAAGATAGACCCTCCCGGAGTACTGGCTAGCGATTGGGGCCTGGTCAGTCCTTGAGCAGATGGGATCTCCCCTGGCCAGGCGGAGTTGTAGGCCTCCCAAACTAACTGTACTCTTCTGGCTACCTTGCTAGAGGCGGGTATAAGTAGCCCACGTCCCTCAGTGTACCGTGTGGTGCTCACCCGTATGGCCGGTGACTCGGGGCCTTCGGGTTTCTTGGCCAGAGGACCTGGAATCCCCTGCCTGACGGATTCTGCTGCTGGGTAGGAGTTAGTCCCCACAGCCTCGGACTCCGGGTCCGGTAAGAAATCTTCTCAGTCAGGGCGAGCTCTGCAGCTGCCAGCCCCTGACTCCTTGTAACACTGCTCCCACAGAGCTCCTGATGTTCTGTTCCTATATTTGCTTCTTTTCTCTGTCTCCACTTCTTCTCTACTCACTAACCCTGCCTCAGCCCTAGGTTTATATAGGGGAAGTTCTTCCTCTCTCAGGACTGGGCAGGAGGTGTGGCATGCATAGGATCCCTGAGCAAGAGACCTCCCACCTGCTCTCAGACGTAATATCTCTATCACTGTGGCAACCAGACCCCTGGGGTGTCACATTGGCATCATCAATTCCAGGTGGGTTGGGTCGCATCCCCCCCTTTTAACTGTAAGAAACTACATACACTATGGCTTGGGGTAACACAGATGGTTGAGTCTGAAGAGCTGTTTACTCAGAGGTCTGCTCCAAATCTTCAGTGTCTGCTAGTCAGCGTAGAATTTTTAACTGCATCTAGCCTAGGCAATACTTTGGCCGTAGTAGCCCAGCTGCGAAGCAAGCTGCACCGCCTGTGTATCTAATAAGAATTTTTAAATTAATCTAGCCTAGGCAGACTGTGGGGACCCCAAACCAAACCCAGATGCTCAGCCCCCCTACCGCCCCCCTTTCATGGACAACCCAATAATGTAACTCTTACAACTGGATGGGTGAGGATCGGTCACAGCTTCATTAACTCTTTATACTCATTCCATTAGAAAGGCATTTTAATTCTAAAATAATTCAGCTTGTTGCAGCATGCCCTGGGTCCCCACTCCGGCAAGTTGGCCAACAAGTGTAACTCTCCAACATGTCCTTTCTATTTCCAGGCCACGGAGGATCCAGCGTACTCGTATGCAGGACTCTGACCCCCACCCATCACTCTTAACGCTTGTTCCACTCCGTCCTGGAGTCCTGACTGGAATATGTCCAGTCCAATATCTATTAAGTGAACAGCGTCAGGCCGTATGAGGCCTGCTTTATCTCCTTCCAGTTGTCGGTGTCGTAACACTACACCGCCTCTGTCTCTTCTAAATGTTGCCATCCGAATATTTATTACCCGCCTTGTCCATTCGATGGCCGTGATGTCTCGCGCACCTTGCCATACCGCTATCGGCACAATCTCTGACCATACTATAGCTAATTTTGTGAAAAATTCTCTGAAGCGTTCAGTGTCTAGTTTCATTATTGCCATTAGTTATGCGCTCTTGTGATGACCTAGGTTGTTTCCCCCGGCCTGTATAACTAAGATGACCGGACCTCTTGCCTCTCTCCCTACCTTGATTACCTCCATTAGTACCTGTGGCCATAGCAGGCCTCTAATACCTCTCCAGTTGAAATATGTGTTATGAAACTCTAATTTCCTCCCGCCTGGGCGGACTTTCGTCCTTTTTTGTGCCCAATATATACACGAGTGGCCTATCACTCACACTGTTGGCTTAGCGTCACCTGTAAAAGAAACAAACCACGTTAGGATAACAAGTCCGGTCTTATGTATCTCACCAAACACGTGGATCGCCATCTCCCTATCCTCTGAAATTCCGTTTCTGACAGTCCTGCTCTTGCTGCTTCCGTGGCCGCACCTATGCGGAATGAATGTGTCCCGTAATCTTTGGGGTGGTTCCCTGCCGATGTTATGCATTTATTAAATATAGCTTGGAACAGGTATCTTGATAATGGCGTTCCATCAATGTGTGATACGAAGAAATTACTTTGTGATCTGATGGTTAGATATGTTTTTACTATTGTTACCCGACTCAGTGTACCGTTTGTGGGTTGTAGAAGTACCCAAGTACCCCTGCCCGCTGGAACCGTTTTCGATTGGTGTATGCGTACACGTATTGCATTATTGGCTATGACTACTTCCTGGTGTAATAAGCGTCCACTGGTGGTAATTTTGGATTGAGGGACTAATTCGCTTATACATAGCGCCCCGAAGAAGGCGATCACAAATGCAGTAGACATTAGTGTTGCTTCAAATTGTGAGTGTCATGTTAATGGTGTTAGGGATAAGATGTGAGAAATCAGTTTTAGTGACACGGGACGGGATGTCTACATTCCTGACTTGGCTGACCCCTTTTCCACCCTTTTATGGATTGTCTGATGATGAATCTTTGTCACATCTCCCCAATTCAGTAGTTGGAAGTGAAATGCTACTCCGGTCAGACACCGCTGCGCTGACGCTCCTGATATGCCCCTCATCATTAGCTGGTGGAGAAATTCTATGGTGACTTGTGATCTGGCTTGTTCACATTGGTCAACCCGTCTGCCTGCTACTAGTCGTGTCCACTCTTCCCATGCCTTACCGTATGCTTGCCACGTTGACGGGGCAACTGACGCTCTGATTAATGGCATCAACTATTCGCCACTAGATCCCATAGGGAGGGTGGGCAACTGTTGCCCGATGGGTGGGCGTTGTTGAAGAGCTCTGTGAAAATCTGCCAATTGAATTGTTATAAAGCGTTAGCAGCAGCTTTATACCCCTCAGCATAGTGGCTAGCGCGGACCCATACATTGTGTTTTAGGCACAGGAATACTAGCCTGCGTAGTAGGCCTAGCACTGGGAGAGACGATGATGCCATCTTATTAATGCAGTGCGCTAGGCTGGTGTTTTGTGTTATGAAGCGTATATTTTTGTTAGCCAGGCGCGCGCCCCATATTTCTATTGCTACCACTATTGGGAAAAATTATTTTCAGGGCTAGATGCAGCTAAAAATTATTATTAATTTCAAAGCTGGTGGAGCTTAGTATAGATGGCCTAATACAATGAGTCCCACACACTGCTAGAAGCCCAAATATTTTTTCAGAGGTAGATGCAGATAAAAATTATTTTTAATTTGCAACCTGATGGAGGTCAGTATAGATGGACTAATAGAGAAAGTCCCACACACTGCTAGAAGGCCAAATATTTTTTCAGAGCTAGATCCAGATAAAAATTATATTCAATTTGCAACCTGATGGAGGTCAGTATAGATGGACTAACAGAGAAAGTCCCACACACTGCTAGAAGGCCAAATATTTTTTCAGAGCTAGATGCAGATAAAAATTATATTCAATTTGCAACCTGATGGAGGTCAGTATAGATGGACTAATAGAACAAGTCCCACACACAGCTAGAAGCCCAAATATTTTTTCAGAGGTAGATGCAGATAAAAATTATTTTTAATTTGCAACCTGATGGAGGTCAGTATAGATGGACTAATAGAGAAAGTCCCACACACTGCTAGAAGGCCACATATTTTTTCAGAGGTAGATGCAGAAAAAAATATATTCAGTTTGCAACCTGATGGAGGTCTGTATAGATGGATTAATAGAACAAGTCCCACACACAGCTAGAAGCCCAATATTTTTTCAGAGGTAGATGCAGAAAAAAATATATTCAGTTTGCAACCTGATGGAGGTCAGTATAGATGGACTAATACAACAAGTCCCACACACAGCTAGAAGCCCAATATTTTTTCAGAGCTAGATGCAGACAAAAAATTATTTTGAATTTGCAACCTGATGGAGGTCAGTATAGATGGACTAATAGAGAAAGTCCCACACACTGCTAGAAGGCCAAATATTTTTTCAGAGCTAGATGCAGAAAAAAATTATATTCAATTTGCAACCTGATGGAGGTCAGTATAGATGGACTAATAGAGAAAGTCCCACACACTGCTAGAAGGCCACATATTTTTTCAGAGGTAGATGCAGAAAAAAATATATTCAGTTTGCAACCTGATGGAGGTCTGTATAGATGGATTAATAGAACAAGTCCCACACACAGCTAGAAGCCCAATATTTTTTCAGAGGTAGATGCAGAAAAAAATATATTCAGTTTGCAACCTGATGGAGGTCAGTATAGATGGACTAATACAACAAGTCCCACACACAGCTAGAAGCCCAATATTTTTTCAGAGGTAGATGCAAAAAAAATATATTCAGTTTGCAACCTGATGGAGGTCAGTATAGATGGATTAATAGAACAAGTCCCACACACAGCTAGAAGCCCAAATATTTTTTCAGAGGTAGATGCAGATAAAAATTATTTTTAATTTGCAACCTGATGGAGGTCAGTATAGATGGACTAATAGAGAAAGTCCCACACACTGCTAGAAGGCCAAATATTTTTTCAGAGCTAGATGCAGATAAAAATTATATTCAATTTGCAACCTGATGGAGGTCAGTATAGATGGACTAATAGAACAAGTCCCACACACAGCTAGAAGCCCAAATATTTTTTCAGAGGTACTGTAGATGCAGATAAAAATTATTTTTAATTTGCAACCTGATGGAGGTCAGTATAGATGGACTAATACAACAAGTCCCACACACAGCTAGAAGCCCAATATTTTTTCAGAGGTAGATGCAGAAAAAAATATATTCAGTTTGCAACCTGATGGAGGTCTGTATAGATGGATTAATAGAACAAGTCCCACACACAGCTAGAAGCCCAATATTTTTTCAGAGGTAGATGCAGAAAAAAATATATTCAGTTTGCAACCTGATGGAGGTCAGTATAGATGGACTAATACAACAAGTCCCACACACAGCTAGAAGCCCAATATTTTTTCAGAGCTAGATGCAGAAAAGAATTATATTCAATTTGCAACCTGATTGAGGTCAGTATAGATAGACTAATAGAATGATGCTATGCCCAAAAGATTGTACTTCACTAGGTGCAGTAAAAAAATTGGTATTCTATACACAGGTGGTATATCTTGCAACACAGATAGGCTACTCCACTGACTAACACACTCTGCAATAGGCCAAAAAGGATTAGCTTTGCTAGATTCAGCCAAATGCTGTGAAAAAAACTTGCACAGCACTGGCACAGACCTGCCTGGCAAAAACTGATAGGAACTGATGTAACCTAGTCCTGAAAAGGACTCCAATTACAATTAGTCTTTACTCCCACAACCTATCTATTTAAGAACACAGACCTGCCTGATAAAAGTCATAGGAAATGCTGTAACCTAGTCCTTAAAAGGACTGCAATCACAACTATACCCTACTCCCAAGCTATCTGTAGATTTGTGCGAAAATTGGCTTGAAATTAACAAGGTATAGCGCACACAGCAACAGCGGTGCCGTCTAACACGCAGCTGCAGCAGTGAGAAAATGGTGGCGACGGGGAAAATGGCTTGGTCTTATAGGGCAAGGACATGTGACATACACTGCCAATGACACATGCCCTTGCTTGTGTGAAAAAAGCACTTCGCTCCGTGTGTGCGCTGCTGATAGGCTGACAGATTGCACCTCCCCACTGTAAATGCAGGAAAGAGAAAAAAAAAATGGAGATCTTCATTGTTCCTGCAGAGATCCATCCCCTGCCCCTCCCCCCACCCCGCTGTGCACTCAAACTGCGTATTAACATTAATTTTCATCATTACTGAGAAAAAATCCAGTTATGATTTTGGTGCACGAACAGTTATCGAACATAACCTCGAACAGCCGAATTTTTCTCAAATTGTTCGTGTTCGCCGAACGGCTCGAACACCGCCCAAAACAGCTCGAATTTGAGATTGGCGAACAGTTCGAGTAGAACAACGCTCATCTCTACTTATAACAAACCCCTATCAGTAATTTATTATTTTTTCCTCCTCCCCTTATCTCCACCCACATGGACTCTACATTTTCATTATATTCACATATATCCTCCCGCAAGACGAGTTTTAAGGATGATTTTACATATAAACACACACCCCCCCTCGCTTCTTTGTAAGGTCATTTCTGAACAGACTATAGCCCTGTAAATTAACTGCCCTGTCATGGCTCTCGTCCAGTCATGTCTCAGATATCCCTACCATGTCATAATTATTTTCCAACAAAATGAATTCTAACTCCTCCATTTTGGTGGTCAGGCTTCTGGCATTAGTGTACATGCATTTTATGTATCTCTCTGTACCTCTATTCCTTCTTACTTTATTGACTGTTCTAACCCCACCCCCAATTTCTTTAATTGTGCCCAGGTCACTAACTGCACTATCTTCCCTACCTATAAAATGAATACCCCCCCCAAATCCCTAGTTTAAACACTCCTCCAACCTTCTAGCCATTTTCTCCCGAAGCACAGCTGCAACCTCCCCATTGAGCCGGTCCCTAGCGTAGAGTCTGTAGCCAACTGAGAAGTCGGCCCGGTTCTCCAGGAACCCAAATCCCTCCTTCCTACACCAGTTCTTGAGCCACTTATTTATCTCCCTAATCTCCCGTTGCCTCTCTGGCGTGGCACGTGGTACCAGTAGTATTTCAGAGACTACCACCTTGGAGGTCCTTGCTTTCAGCTTGCAGCCTAATTCCCAGAAATCATCTTTAAGGACCTTCCACCTACCTCTAACTTTGTCATTTGTGCCAATGTGCACAATGACTGCTAGGTCCTCACCAGCCCCTCCCAGTAATATGTCAACCCGATCAGCGATGTGCCGGACTCGAGCGCCAGGTAGGCAGCACACTGTTCGACGATCCCTGTCTTTGTGACAGATTGCCCTATCTGTTTCCCTAATAATTGAGTCCCCCACTACCAGCACCTGCCTGGCCTGCCTTGCACTCCCATTTCCCTCTTTACTGGAGCTGACACTCTTCCGGCTTTCAGGGGACATGCCTTGCTGCAGCAGTGCTACCCCTGTACCGTCACTCCCCTCATCTGCCAACTTTGCAAACTTATTGGGGTGTGCCAAATCAGGACTAGCCTCCCTGGCACTCTTCCTTCTACCACCCCCCCATTCAAACTGTCACCCAACTAGCGGCCTCACTGTCCTGCAGCTCCATACTACCACCCTCCCCCACATCTACCCCAGTGAGCAGCTGCTCAGTGAGCAGCAGACTCCTTTCCATATTGTAAATGGATCTCAGTGTTGCCAGTTGCTCATTTAGATCCAGTACCTGGGCTTCCAAACGCACAATGTGTACACATCTCGCGCAGCAGTAAGCAACCCCGACCGGCTGTTCAAGGAATGCATACATGTGGCAAGATGTACACTGGATAGCATTGTCAATAATGGAGCTCATTTCCTAATGGGGATTGCAATAGACAGAATGTTAAGTAAAAAGAAAAGTAAAGAATTAATTAAATACAGACAGCAATTCAGTCCAAATTCCTCCATTCCAAACTCCCTGAATCCAAAGTCACTGAAAAACAAGTCGCACACTTACTTTCGTTCGCACTTACGCTCCGGTCACACTCAGCTTGTTCACACTCGCAAACTAAGAGATTTAAAGAGTTTTTTTTTCCCTTTTGCAGCAATGCACCCTACAGCTCAATGCACTTACAAAGGCAAGCATTCATATTATATTATCTGAATTTGTAACGTCTGTGGCTCCTGATGAGCAGATTAGCAGGAGAAACGCACCCGCGTCTAGCGATACATACCTGCATCTGTATTTGAACTTAGCAGTGTAGTTGTGAGGTTGGTGTATTTGCATTTCTGATCTTGTCCCTATAGTATTGAGGTGTCCTGGACCCTCCTATTCATATCTCTTAACTTTCTGGCTGACTGGTGAATCTTTTTTATGCTTATTGTACTTGAAGATTGGTCTATTGTATATATTGGTATAAAGTGACATCTATTTTCTGGTTTGGTGAGGGATGCAGGAATATTCCCTGCAATAATTTTTATTACTAATACACATATACTTGTTCTGTATTTACAGCCAGATTGAGATCTATATACAGTATTATTGATTATTTGATGATTGATATCCTCTTAAGTATCTGGGCCATTAAGTTAACTGACTGTTAGAAAATGAGTACCTATTAATTTCCTATTTTTTGACTTACCACACCTGTACACTGCAGGTTGTCTTTGGGATTGAATGGTGATTACCCTCTTGCGTCCCCTTACACTGATAATTGACTCCCATGACTCTCACCGAATCAGAGACTTATAGGGTCCGTCAGGGTGAGCCAACGAGGAGCGGGGGCGCCATTTGCATTCAAGAGGGTGCCAATCTCTGCTGTGAAGTAGGGACAGATTAGGGCTCAGTTTAGGAAATTGCCCCTTCCCACTTTATGATAATCTCTTTTTGGGCTGAGAATACTTTACAGCCTTTTTACCATTTTTGGTGTCTTTTGTTTGTTTTTTTGAGGGTCAGTTACAACTAAATTTATAATGATACTAATAAACATAAATTTTAGGTGTATTTTGTCGGTGAAATTGTTTAAATACTATACACTTCCATTATAATCTGTGATTTTGTATGCTGGAGATGTAATACAAATAGGAGTACAATCTTCCATGTTTTCTGGGACTGTCTCCCTATTGCCCCCTTTTGGACCAATGTTAAATCTACAGTTAATCAAATTTTTAATCTGACTCTACTATTAGAGCCTCAGATTTTCTTGCTCAATCTTTTCCCACAGGTTAAAACTAACAAAACAATTAAACTCAATTTAAATTAAAAAAGGGATTTTATAGTTTTTATAATTTAATGTTCGTGACGCCACCTGTGGTATGCGGCTATATGAAGCCGCCCCTGCGGTGCAGATTCTCTGAAGCTCATGTTGACGCAGCAGAGTTGGTTCAGCTCATCTCAGGTAGAGCTAAGCTCCAGGGTGGTGCAGTGATGTTATAAGTGAGGTAGCTATTGCTGTGCAGTGTAGTGCAGGTGATGGCGCAGATAATAATTCTAGGACACAGTGGGGTGCAGCCTTCCAGGTTTACTCACAGTTGTTGAACTCCAGGCTACCAGTACCAGAGTAACCTCCCACGTCTTCCTGCGTTCACCAAGGAAGGGGTTCAGCAATCTCTCAAGTATTTCAGGAGTACTTAAACGGGACCTCATTTTTGTGCCTTCCTCGATCGTCTTTCTGCGCTAGCTCTCACCCTCCTACCCTGCGCCTCACAATCAGTGTCCCAAGCCGGTAGCCTCGGATCTTGTCGGGTGACCTGCAGTCCCCTGGACCCTCTGTGGCCACCTTTTCGGCAAAGTAATTGTGGTGGTTGGCAGCTGCACCTTGCAAGTACAGCAGCCTCCGGTTTCTAGCTGAGCCTTGTAGTTCTCCACTAGTTTAGGGGCCGATCCCCTCTGCGGCCTGATCCCTCCACACCATGGTAGATTCGGGCGCATGGGGGGCATCCGCACTTCCCATGCCCCTGGGATCCCCTCACTTCTGGAGCCTTCCTCTGCTCCCTTCCTTTTCAGCCTTCCCTCCTCTGACTGAATGCCTTTCTCCAGATGGCTCCCCTTTTTATACTACTGCTGAAGTGCTCCTCTGGTCTTCTTCCTCCACCCACACCCACTACATGGTTCCACCCTCCAGCTAGGGACCAGGGACTGTGCTCTCCCTTAGGAGCAATCTCGCCCTTCCCTCCTGAAGTGTAATGAATGCAAGTGTGTGGGTCCCGGGTAGTACTCCATCCTTACCTGAGAGTGGGATACCACACCTCTGGTGAGATGCAATACCTCTGTGGTGACTGAACCCGCAGGGGCGCCACATATACATGGTCTGTCATTACTAGCCACCATCTGCAGGAACCAAACAATCTGTTACCTGTGAAGTTTCATCATATCCAAACATAGAAACATGGATTCTGCTCAAATGCAATATATTTATTTTAAATATTGAAATTAACTCAGTACATGAGGAACATTCAGAAAACATCAATATCCTTTACTAGATCAATCATCTTATTCATAAATAACAATGAATGTGTAAAGCTGTACGTGATCATGCATAAAAAGTGTTAATTATAACCAATAATCACAGACTGATAAATTTACTGCACTTAGAACATTTGGTCTGCTGGTAAAGCTCGTTATTCCGATATGCTTGTATCCCAAGGAAACTTCACACTGAAGTCTTGCATTTCTGCCTTGTAGATCTTGTCAAAATATTCATTTTGAGCCACAGTAAAATGATTTTTCCAATCTCCGACTATTCCTGTAAATCATAAGTGGTGCAAAATATTTTAATTTCTCTTCAAGAGATCTGTTATATGCATATAGTAAACTCTACAATATTATAATTCCCAAAAATCAATACTTAGGAAATATAAAAAAAAAAAAAATGTGGAGAGTGTGGCATAGTCCAGAAAATGTGTTTATCAAATAAACCTAAACTACTAAAATGGAGGAATTAGATTTAATTTTGTTGGAAAATAATTGTGACATGGTAGTGATATCTGAGACGTGGCTGGACGAGAGCCATGACTGGGCAGTTAATTTACAGGGTTATAGTCTGTTCAGAAATGAACGTACATACAAGCGAGGGGAGGGTGTGTGTTTATATGTAAAATCATCCTTAAAACTCGTCTTGCGGGAGGATATAGGTGAATCTAATGAAAATGTAGAGTCCCTGTGGGTGGAGATAAGGGGAGGGGGAAAAATCATAAATTACTGATAGGGATTTGTTATATGTCTCCAAAAATAAAGTAAGTAGCGGAGAATATCCTCGTAAAACAAATAGATGAAGCAGCGACTCAAGGAGAAGTCACTATTAAGGGAGGCTTCAACTTCCCTGAAATACATTGGGGGACAGAAACATGTAGTTCAAGCAAAGGTAATAGGTTTTTGACAACTAGGAGAGACAATTTCCTTTCACAACTGGTTCAGGACCCAACAAGAAAGGGTGCACTGCTAGACCTAATATTAACCAAAAGGCCAGACCGCATATCAAATATACGATTTGGGGGTTACTTGGGTAATAGTGATCACAAAATAATACGTTTTCATGCAACCTTTAATAAGATGTGTAGTAGAGGGGTTACAAGGACATTAAACTTCAGGAAGGCTAATTTCCAACGGTTGAGAGATGATCTTAGTGCAATAATCTGGGATGATATCCTGAGACATAAAGCTACACAAAGCAAATTGGAGACATTTATTAACCCCTTAATAACATCTGACGTACTAATACGCGTCTGTGTCCTGGGACTTAAGAGCCAGACCCGTATTAGTACGTCATCGTGATCGCGCGCGCACACAGGCTGTGCGGGCGCGATCGCCGCCGGGTGTCAGCTGATTGTCACAGCTGACACCCGGTACTATGTGCAGGGAGTGGTCCTGCACTGCTCCCAGCACATTAACCCCCGCGATGCTGCGATCGAAGTCGATCGAAGTCGATCGCGGCATTGCGGGGGCAAGGGGAGGTGATCGGCGATACTCACCTCCTCTTCCGGCTTCCAGCGCAGTCTGCAAAGGCTTCCCGGGTGTTGCCATGACGACCCGATGTCGTCATGACAACATCCGGGTCACCAGAGAGCAGGAAGATTGCTTGGACATGCGCAGTGCATCTCCAAGCAATCTTCACACTGCACTTCTGACAGCCTTCATGGCATAGGGATGGTGCTCCATTCCTGTGCCATGCAGGCGATCAGAAAAAAAAAAGTGAAAGTCCCAGAGTGGGACAAAGTAATAAAGTGTATAAACTGTGTGAAAGTGGAAAAAAAAAAAAAAAAAAAGTGCAAAAATATTATAAAAAAAAAAAAAATAATAATACACCAAAAATAAAAATATAATGTACCCATCAATAAATATTATTATCAAAAAAATAAAAAAAAAACAATAAAAGTACACATATTTGGTATCGCCGCGTCCGGAAAAACCTGACCTATAAAACTGTCCCACTAGTTAACCCCTTCAGTGAACACGGTAAAAAAAAAGAAGAAACAAAAACGAAGCAAAAAACAATGCTTTATCACCATACCGCCAAACAAAAAGTAGAATAACACGCGATCAAAAAGACGCATATAAATAAAAATGATACCGCTGAAAACGTCATCTCGTCCCGCAAAAAACAAGCTGCCATACAGCTCCATCAACCGAAAAATAAAAAAGTTATAGCTCTCAGAATAAAGCGATACTAAAAAATATTTTTTTCTATAAAATAGCTTTTATTGTGTATAAGCGCCAAAACATAGAAAAATGATACAAATGTGGTACCGCTGTAAATGTACTGACCCGAAGAATAAAGCTACCTCATCAATTTTACCACACGCGGAACAGAATAAAAAAAAAAAAAAAAAAAACAATTCCTGAATTGTTGGTCTTTGTTTATTCTGCCTCCCAAAAATCGGAATAGAAAGCGATCAAAAAATGTCACGTGCCTGAAAATGGCACCAATAACAACGTCAAGTCATCCCGCAAAAAACGAGCCGTCACATGACTGTCTGCCAAAATCTGGAAAAATTATAGCTCTCAAAATATGGCGATGCAAAAACTAGATTTTACAAAAAATGCGTCTTTTAGTGTGTGACAGCTGTCAGTCATAAAAACCCCATATGATTCTGGCATTGCTGTAATCACACTGACCCGAAGAATAAAGTCGTCTAATCACTTATACCGCACAAGGAACGGCGTCAAAAATAAACTCTTGGGTTAGGATTGGGCTAGGGTTAGGGCTGGGTTTGGGGCTAGGGTTGTGCTGGGGCTAGGGTTGTGCTGGGGCTAGGGTTGTGCTGGGGCTAGGGTTGTGCTAGGGTTAGGGCTGGGGTTGGGATTTTTTTCAAAAGTAAGAAAAAAAGATGACGATATGGCGACTAGTGTTGAGAACAAGTGCTCGCTACTTGAGTTTGCATCGGGTGCTCTGGTATGCATTGAGTATCGTGGGTATTTGAGTGACACGCTCGAGTCTCTGCCCCATATGCTTCGTGGCCAAAAAACGTTACGGGGATTGCCTGCCATGCACGAGTGATCCCCGCATGTTTTTTTTTGGGCGTCTAATAACCGTGAAACATGCGGAGCAGGGACTCGAGCATGTCACTCGAGCACACGCTGTACATGCTGCATACCTGAGTACCCAATGCAAACTCAAGTAGCGAGCACTTGCGCTCAAGAATAATGACTACTTATTCAATATGATGACCTAATGTAAACAAATTCTGTGCCGTACCTCTGGGTTCAAAATGTTCACTGTACACCTTAATAAAATCCTTGAGGGGTATAGTTTCCAAAATGGGGACACTTGTGGGGGAGCTCCACTGTTTAGGCACATCACGGGCTCTCCAAACGCGACATGGTGTCCGCTAACAAATTGAATGGAAAATCGGCTCAAATTGTTAGCGGACGCCATGTTGCGTTTGGAGAGCCCCTGTGTGCCCAAACATTGGAGCTCCCCCACAAGTGACCCCATTTTGGAAACTAGACCCCCCAAGGCACCTATCTAGATGCATAGTGAGCACTTGGAACCCCCAGGTGCTTCACAAATTGATTCGTAAAAATGAAAAAGTGTTTTTTTTTTCACTTTTTCATTTTTACGAATCAATTTGTGAAGCACCTGGGGGTTGCAACTGCTCACTATGCATCTAGATAGGTGCCTTGTGGGGTCTAGTTTCCAAAATGGGGTCACTTGTGGGGGAGCTCCAATGTTTGGGCACATAGGGGCTCTCTAAACGCAACATGGTGTCCGCTAATTATTCAAGCAAATTTTACAATCAAAAAGTCAAATGGCGCTCCTTCCCTTCCGAGCCCTACAGTGCGCCCAAACAGTGTTTTTTCCCCAAATATTGGGTATCTGCGTGCCCAGGGGAAATTGCACAACAAATTTTGCGGTCCATTTTTTCTTGTTACCCCTGTGAAAATAAAAAAAATTGGGTCTAAAGTAACATTTTTGTGAAAAAAGTTAAATGTTCATTTTTTTCTTCCACATTCAAAAAATTACTATGAAGCACCTGAAGGGTTAATAAAGTTCTTGAATGTGGTTTCGAGCACCTTGAGGGGTGCAGTTTTTAGAATGGTGTCACTTTTGGGTATTTTCTGTCATAAAGACCTCTCAAAGTGACTTCAAATGTGATGTGGTCCCTAAAAAAATGGTTTTGTAAATTTTGTTGGAAAAATGAGAAATCGCTGGTCAACTTTTAACCCTTATAGCTCCCTAACAAAAAAAAATTTTGGTTCCAAAATTGTGCTGATGTAAAGTAGACATGTGAGAAATGTTATTTATTAACTCTTTTGTGTGACATATCGCTCTGATTTCAGGGCTTAAAAATTCAAATTTTGAAAATTGCAAAATTTTCAAAATTTTCACCAAATTTCCGTTTTTTTCACAAATAAACGCATGTGATATCGAAGAAATTTTTCCACAATCATGAAGTACAATATGTCACAAAAAAACAATCTCAGAATCAGGGGGATCCGTTGAAGCGTTCCAGAGTAATTACCTCATAAAGTGACAGTGGTCAGAATTGTAAAAATTGGCCCGGTCATTAACGTGCAAACCACCCGCGGGGCTTAAGGGGTTAACATCCTGAATAGGACCTGTGCACAATATATACCCATTGGGAATAAACATGCTAGAAATAGGAGGAAACCACTATGGCTAAATAGAGCTGTAAGGGGCGCAATAGGTGACAAAAAGAAAGCATTTAGAGAACTAAAGCAAGTAGGTAGTGATGAGGCATTAAATAAATATAGAAAATTAAATAATAAATTCTGTAAAAACCAAATCAAGGCAGCAAAGATTGAGGCAGAGAGAATCATTGCCAGAGAAAGTAAAAATAATCCCAAAATATTCTTTAACTACATAAATAGTAAAAACTAAAAAATGATAGTGTTGGCCCCCTTAAAATAGTCTGGGTGAAATTGTGGATGAGTATGAGGAAAAAGCCAATATGCTAAATGATTTTTTTTTAACCGTATTTACACAAGAAAATCGCATGACAGAAAACATGATAAGTGATAACAAAAATTCTCCACTAAATGTCACTTGCTTAACCCAGCAGGAAGAACTGCGGCATCTTAAAACCACTAAAGTTGACAAATCCATGGGCCCGGATGGGATACACTACGAGTACTGCAGGAATTAAGTAACGTCATAGATAGACCATTATTTTTAATCTTTAAAGATTCCGTAATAACAGGGTCTGAACCACACGACTGGCGTATAGCAAATGTGGTGCCAATATTCAAAAAGGGGACAAAAACTGAACTTGGAAATTATAGGCCAGTAATCTTAACCTCTACTGTGGGTAAAATCCTGGAGGGTTTCCTAAGAGATGCTATACTAGAGTATCTGAAGAAGAATAACCTCATGACCCAATATCAACATGGGTTTACGAGCGACCGCTCCTGTCAAACTAATCTGATCAGTTTTTATGAGGAGGCAAGTTCTGGACTGGACCAAGGAAATGCAGTGGATGTTGTGTATATGGAATTTTCAAAAGCTTTTGATACGGTTCCACAAAAAAGGTTGATACATAAAATGAGAACAATGGGGATAGGGGAAAATATATGTATGTGGGTTAAGGATTGGCTCAGTGATAGGAAACAAAGGGTGGTTATTAATGAAAAACACTCAGACTGGATCTCAGTTAACAGTGGGGTATCACAGGGGTCAGTATTGGGCCCCATACATTTTAACATATTTATTAATGACCTTGTAGGGGGCATGCAGAGTAATATTTCAATATTTGCAGATGACACTAAACTCTGCAGGGTAATCAATACAGAGGAGGACAATATTATATTACAGGAGGATCTATGTAAACTAGAAGCTTGGGCTGATAAATGGCAAATGAGCTTTAATGGGGATAAATGTAAGGTAATGCACTTGGGCAGAAGAAATAAAATGTATAATTATATGCTTAATTGTAAAACACTGGGCAAAACTGTAACTGAAAAAGACCTGGGTGTATTGGTGGACGACAAGCTCACGTTTAGTGGCCAGTGTCAGGCAGCTGCTGCAAAGGCAAATAAAATAATGGGATGCATTAAAAGAGGCATAATTTTACCTCTATACAAGTCATTAGTGCGATCCCACTTAGAATAATGTGTACAGTTTTGGTCTACGGTGTATAAGAAAGACATAGCTGAACTAGAGAGGGTGCAGAGAAGAGCGACCAAGGTTATTAGAGGACTGGGGGGTCGGCAAAACCAAGACAGGTTATTACACTTGGGGTTATTTAGTGTGGAAAAAAGAAGGCTTAGGGGTGATCTTATTACTATGTACAAGTATATGAGGGGACAGTACAAAAACCTTTCTACTGATCTTTTTACTTTGAAGCCAGAGACGGGAACATGGGGGCATCTTCTACGTCTGGAGGAAAGAAGGTTTAATCATAATCACAGACGGGGATTCTATACTGTAAGAGCAGTGAGACTATGAAACTCTCTGCCACATGATGTTGTAATGAGTGATTCACTATTAAAATTTAAGAAGGGCATGGATGCCTTTCTTGAAAAGTATAATATTACAGGTTATATATACTAGATTCCTTGATAGGGCATTGATCCAGGCAACTAGTCTGATTGTCGTATGGAGTCGGGAAGGAATTTTTTTCCCCAATGTGGAGCTTAGTGTTTGCCACATGGGATTTTTTTGCCTTCCTCTGGATCAACATGTTAGGCTATGGGTTGAACTAGATGGACTTAGTCTTCCTTCAACCTTAAAAACTATGTAAAACTATGTTACATGTTTCTGCATTGTACTGGTGCCGCATAATATAAAGGGAATAAACAGAGCTATACATGGGATAAAAAGATGGGAATAAGAGTCTAAAGTTCAATGATAAAAGCAATAGTATAACATTTCATACAGACTTAAATCCTTGAAAAGTAGTCAATATACAATAAAAACACATATGATCATGAAGAAACAGGTCATCAATATCTGATCAGTAGGGGTGCAACACCATAGTGTCCGAGAACTTCCAGGCACCGCTGTTAACAGCTGATCAGTGTGGGTGTCAGGTGACGCACCCCCCAATCAGATATTGATGGCCTATCCTAAGGATAGGCCATCAATAGAAAGGTAGTGGCCAACAACCCATTTATTACATTATAGTGATAGTAACTAGAGATTAGCGAATGTTTCAATATTCGATTCGGATTATGTTTGTCGAATTTGCAATATTCGCCAATTTATTCATCGAATATTTGCCAAACATTACCAAACGTCATAGGATTCAATGCGGGGCAAAAAAAACCTCATATACAACATCTTCAAATGGTCCAAAAGTTGCCAAAGCACATCAAATTAAGGGTAGACACCGGGAAAGTTCCATCAATTGACCCAGAGTACAAGTATTATTATTATTATTGTGACATTTAATTCGTGGTGCTTCACATGTGAAAAGGGGTCACCGTCAGTGACTCACCAACTGGTACAAGAGGCGAGATGACCCTGCCCGCAAGGGTGCACAAACAATCTACAAGGGATGGGTGAGGATATAGTAGGTCAGGGTACAGCTAGTCGTGCAGCGGTATGCTGAAGCGAGGGTTACTGCAAATTGTATGCTTGTCAGAAGAAGTGGGTCTTCAGCTTCCTTTTCAAGGTTGGCAAGAGTCTGATTTGTTGGGATACAGAGTTACACAGTAGTTGAGATGCACGGGACAATCTTGTATGCGATTGTGGCAAGAAGAGATAAGAGGGAAGTAGAGATGGAGATCTTGGAGGGATGGTAGGTTGCATGCAGGTAACTAGTACTGGAGACTAGGTCACACATGAATGGAGGGGACAGGTTTTCGATGGCTTGGTATGCCAAAGTTATGCTTTTCAACTGGAGTCTCTGGGCAACAGGAGCCAGCGCATGGATTGAAAGAGGGGAGAGGCCTAAGAATAGCGGGGTGACAGGTGGATTTATCAGCCAGCAAAGTTTAGGATAGATTGGAGGGGTGTGAGAGTGGTAAAACGGAGGTCACAGAGCAGGAGCTTTTAGTAGTCAAGGCAGGAGATGATGAGGGTGTGCACTGGTGTTTTTCTAGATTCATGGTTGAGGAATGTGTGGATCCACAAGATACTTTAGAGTTGGAGTCAGCATCAAGTAGAAAGGGCTTGGATCTGATGTTTGAAGGACAGATCAGAGTCAAGCTTGCGGGACTGGGGCGAGTGAATGGCTCACTTTGATGGACAGGTCAGTTGGGGGGGATGAATGAGATGGTAGAAAGATGATGCATTCAGTTTTATCCATGTTAAGTTTTACAAATCTACCAGAGAAGAAAGATGAAATAGAGGACATACATTCTGACATTCTGGGAATCTGGTTAGTAAGGAGGTGATATCAGGCCCAGAGAGGTAGATCTGTGTGTCATCAGCATAGAGGTGGTACTGAAACCCATGAGACTATGAGCTGTCCCAGGTCAAAGTTGTAGATGGAGAAGAGCCTGGGTCCCAGAACTGAAACTTGGGGGACACCGACACATAGGGGGTGAGGTGAGGAGGTGGTGTGTGAGTGGGAGACACTGAATGTCCTGTCAGTAAGGTATGAAAAGATCAAAGACAGGGCCAAGTCTGTGATGCAGAGAGATGAGTCTGTAGTAAGAGGGAATGGTCTACTGTGTCGAAGACAAATGACAGGTCTAGGAGCAGGAGGACAGAGTCTTGCTTGGATTTGGCAATTAGCAAGTCATTGGTGACTTTGGTCAGGGCAGTTTCAGTGGAATGGTAAGGTCGGAAGCCTTTTTGTAAGCAGTCAAAGACCGAGCAGGAGGAGATGTGTGAGGACAGTTCAAAATAGACTTGCTGATCCAGTAGTTTGGAAGCATAGGGGAGAAGTGAGATGGGGTGATAGCTCGACATAGGAGATGGGTCAAGAAAGGGCTTTTGGAGAATGGGTGTGATTGAGGTATGTTTGAATCATGAGGGAAAGACACCAGTAGTTAGTGACAGATTGAAGAGGAGGTTTAGGCTTGGGATGAAGACTGTGGTATGTTTGAAATGAGGTGGGATGTTATTGAGTCAAGTTCACAGGTGGTGAAATGTGATTTGAAGAGTAAAGATGATCTCCCATGATGGTGGAGTAGCTGGTTTTGGAGGAGGAAAGTTGAGTACTGAATAGCTGTTTAGGGTTGTTAGACACTTATGATATGAGAGATGAGAAGCATGTTTGTTTTGCTACAGTGAGCAATTGTGCAGCATTTTGAAAACTTCTGTCACTTGACTCCACTCCCTTTTTTTGGCAGTCACACATCGGTATGCCTTGTAGATGAGGAGCAGTAAGAACATGTGCTCCAGTAGATAACAAGTGCTGCATCAAGTGGCCTCTGCTCCTCTTCCTCCACATTATCATCACACACAGTACAACCAAAATTACCCTTGTTTTCATCTATGTCACAACTCTCCAACCGCCCAATTGACAGTGGGTAAGCACAGATGGGCAAGTCTGCAGAGCTGTTCACACATTTTATTCCGGGGCATCAGAGGTCTGATCAAAAGCTTCAGACTCAAGAGGGGGAAAGCATGTGTAGCGATGCCCAAAGATTTTTTCAGTTGATCTGGGTCCGAACGAAGTAGGGTCCGAGAAGAATCCAAACCCTCATCACTAGTCATTAATCCCTGGGGGGAAGGTGGGCATGGATGGGTTGGAGAACAAAATAAATACACACCAGAACATAGACAGCTAAACTACTACACACCAGGGGATAGAGAACTAAAACCGTCGACACCAGAAGTTGGAGAACCAAACTAATAGACAACAGGAGTTGGAGAACTAAACTACTAAACAGATAAGTTTGGAGAATGAAACAAATACTCACAATAACATGGAGAACTAAACTAATAGAAAACAGAGGTTAGAGAAATAAACTAATAAGACAACAGCGGTTGGAAAACTAAACAACTAAACAGCTAGGGTTGGATAACTAAATTACTACACACCAGGGGATGGAGAACTAAACCACTAGGCACCAAAGTGTCACTAGACAGGAATGATTAAGGCTTGCAGGACAAACCTCTGTATCTAACACTTCCTCCAGCTCTTCTGCCTCCACCTCCTCTAGGGCCTCCACTTGTGCCCTCAACGTCTGTCTTAATGAAACACACATTTCAACAGTGCAGAGAGAATCCCCCCCACCTCTGTACTGTGCAGCAAGGGCTCACCGCAATCAGGCAGTGTTAAAATTAATATGCCTTGGAGATTGCAGTCATACAGCTTATGGACAGGTCTAAAGGCCGAGTTTGAGCAATGCCTGTCTCCACTGAACCTGGAGCAAGTGAAGGCCATGTCATGGGACGTTTTGTGTTCAGGCCCAGGATCTTGGCTGTCGTTTTAAGGATGGGGGGTATCCTGATGAGATTGTATTGTACAATCCGCCTTACTACACGCCTCTGGCAAGGATAGGCAGACTTTACTACATTTGAATAGGAAGAAAGAAGACAAAACTGGTCTACCGAGAATAACTGGCACGTATGACAATAGAGCCAATGAGGTTCAAGGTATTATCAGAAAGCATTTGCAGATACTGATCACCGACACATACCCTAGGGGCTTTTTATCAACACGCCCAAATATTACGTATAGAAATGGGCGGTCGCTCCGTGACCATTTGGTCCATAGTCTGTACAAACAACCATCTAGACCTGGCACTTGGTTGGACCTTAGGACATGCGGAATGTTCAGGTGCGGCAATTGTAAATTTTGCCCCTGATTTAGACCATGTAAGAGTTTTTCCGGAAGCCCTGAGGGCAAAGGTCTTCTATATGAGAGATTTTGAAAATTTTAAGTAAATGGGTGTGATTTATATGGCCACCTGCACATGCCTTTTAAGTTACATCGGCAAGATGAAAAGTGAATTGATTTGACGGGTGGGGGAGCACCTAGGTGATGTACGACATAATAGAGAAGCACCTGTAATTCGTCACATAAAAGAATTTGATATGAACAATCCTAAAGCTATATCCTTTTGTGTACTTGAGGTGGTGAGGAAGAACATGAGGTGAGGAGATTGGAATAGGCTACTTCCCCTAAAGGAGTGTCAATGGATTTTAGATTACATACATTGATACCAAATGGTCTAAATGAGCAACAAAATTATTGTTGCTTCATATAATGTGTTATAGGACCCTTATCCATTAGCTTGTATGGTTGGTGAATATCTTTGTCTAATAGTGAATACTATCATATATAAGTGTAATTAACATGAGATTTTATCTGATCTACTAACTACACCTTAGTGTCCTTCCTATATATACCTTTAGTGCGCTAATTTCCATATGGACTGCCAGTCTTCATATTCATCTGCACCTAATAGGAACATACTTTGTATTTATTAAATTTCGCCCTCCTTCCCCTTTCACCTTCCCCCATTTTTATGCCAGCATTATAATGAATATCCTTTTTGATGGGGGACACCCTAGAGTGTTTTCTGATACACTATTACCTGTGAACTAGTTGTGACGATACAGCCTATAATCTTAATACGCCAGACGTTTAGATTTGTTCATCCAAGAGAAATACACTATTATCTTTGTGTATTTATGTGCCTGGTCAATAAGGACAGACCAGTATTTGTATAACCCTGATTGTTATCTCCTCTTGGGTTTGGAAACAATGATGTTTGCTAATATGCTAACTACATATTGTACTAAAAGTCAGTTGAATGTTGGTTTAAGAACTCACTGTATACCAACTATGTAAACTGATTAGCTCAAACAATGAGATCTGAGCATTGCCCTTTCCCCCAACCTGTGACTGATTACCTTAACCTTCGTCCAGCTGAGTAGGTACAATTGTAACTATTCCGTTTAAAAATTGCAATAACTTTTTTTCGAAAAGCCGTAGAGGGCTGAAATTTCGTGACATCTCTGCAGTTTTGGTCCAGAATATATTGGCCAAATTTCAATAAAATATCTCCACCCCCTTCCGAGATAAGGGGTCGAGATATTTTTGCATCCATAACAAGCTGCATAAGTACAAATGTACCCTCATATATTTTGAATGAAGATAATGCAAGGAAAAAAGAATAATATTTTTTTTAATGATCATGCTATTTTATTATTATAAACAAGTAAAAAAACTGTTCAATTACATTATAAAAGAAAATGTAAGAAACTTTTTTTATTGATTTTCTTCGCAAGTAATGCATGTTGTCTTTGCTACCGAGTGTTCATCGCAAATGGGTTTCACACAAACCACACAAGACTTTCTAGTCTTACGTTGTTTTCGCCTCAGGTCTCAGCAGACATAGCAACTACCAAAAACAGGGGAGGGTCCACAACTACCATGAGGTATTTGAGGGCCAGCTGCTGCTTGCGATGCTACCAGAATGCATCGTCCAAGCACCATTTCTACTGCACCTCGAAGAAAATGGTTTCTCATCATCATTCGGTTTGTACTATGATCTTCATGATCTTCTTGATAAAGCACCCGCGAAACGCGCGTCGAGGCAGCCTCTCTTGACAGACACTGGCCCTCTCTTGTCTCTAGTCACGTGTGATACCTTGGGGTGAGTTTACTTTTACCATGTACTTGATATTTATTGGAGTAATGATGCAACTGTGCAGGACTATGGTATATGTACTCCCCATATATTAAGTGTCACACTCTTTGAGGCAGCCCTTCTCTGGCAGATATTGGCCCTCATCTGTCCCTAGCTATGTGTGATACTTTGGGCTGAGTTACCTCTACTACGTATTTGATACATACTGCAGCAATAGTAACATTGTGCAGGACTATGGTATTTGTGCCCTCTATACATTATTATTTTCGTCTTCTGGATCTGTTTGTCAGCACTCTACTGTCTTATTTATATATGGACTTTTAACATGAAATTATAATAAACTTTTGTATGCTAGTATACTTGTCTTTCTCCTGGTTTATTATATTCTGTTCAAGTTGGCTACATAATATGGGGTGTGAGTGGTTACTTACCCATACCACCCTATTTTGAATCTCCTTATGTGGGCTTTTGTGTTTCTCACTCTATGATCTTCAATTGCAGGCATACACAGCTGATTTGCGAGATCTTTCAGGAACTTTCTTAGTTGATCCTTTGTCCTGAAGCTTGGATTGTGTTCTCTGTAGATGATGTAGGATGCTAACCCAGTGACGTCAATCATATTGTATAAAAATGCCAGAGGTCAACGTAATGTTCGTCGTTTCACAGTGTACTCTCCCAACATTTTATCCATAACATCAACTCCGCCTTTTGTTTTGTTGTAGTATTTTATTATCTCTGGCTTGTCTGCTAGTGTCTCTTCAACTTCTCCCGTCATGTGCATAGATGATAGAAGCACGACTGATTTGTTCTTCTTTGGTACATATGAACAGACTGTTGCATCATGATTGTAGGCAAAATTTGTCGAGTTTACAGGCCTTTCTTTGACAGGCTGCATGTTGCTAGGTAGGAACCTTTTGTTTTTTCTCACTGTACCAACTAGTGTCATGTTCCAGGAGTTCAATACCTTAGCTAGTTCCATGGTTGTAAAGAAGTTATCGGTGGTGACATTTCTTCCAGAGCCTTTATACGAGCTCACTAGGTCCAATACTGTTCGTTCACCAATGTTTACTTGTCGAGGACCATCAGTTGGTTTCCCAGTGTAGAGCTGACCTTGCAATGGGTAGGCGTTTGACGAGTCACAAGCCCAGAAAATCTTTATGCCATATTTAGCTGGTTTTGAAGGTATATACTGGGTAAATTTAGTATGGCCTCTAAATGGAAATAATTGCTCGTCGACGGTGATACAATTATATGGCTTGTAGGCTCTCTCCAGATTTCTGTTCAGCATTGTCCAGATGTCCCGTATTGGTGCAGCTTTATCTGTTTGCACACGTTCTGCACGTGTATTTTCATTGTCAAATCTGATAAATCTGAGTATCATCTTGAAGCGGTCACGAGACATGGCTGCACGTATAAGAGACAGAGCAGCAACATTCCATATTTCCTCCAGATTCTCTTTGTTGTCTCTGTGCACACCAGCAGCAATCAGTATGCCCAAAAATGCATGGAGTTCAGTTTCAGTAAATTGCTTGAATGTTTTTTGTAGTAGCCGTTCAGAAGAATCAGGAAAACGTTGTACCAGTTCGTTGTTGTAAGCATCACAAACTCTCTTGGCCTTTCGATTCGTTTCTCGTAATATGATGTCACACATCTCGGGAGTCATGATTGACTTGAAAAGCTCTTTTGCTGTATACAGGTCGCTGATTGCTGCAGGGCCACCTCTTTGTCGTAGGACATTACAAGATTTTGCTTGTGCATTTGGTAGTGGATCACTACACCATTGAGTTCTATCCTTAGCAGTCCAAATGTCGCCTGCACTTTGAGGCACAGACTCATCCTCAACACTTTCGTCTGAGTCGTATTCTTTTTCCTGCTCTATGACCATTTCTTGTTCAATGTCTGAATCTTCTTCAGTAACATCCACTTGTGGTACATAGTTTTCATCATCAGATGCAACGTATGGTTCTTCCTCATGCTCAGAATCAGATTCTTCTAGCAATTCGCATTATTTCGTCAGACGTAAATCTGTAAATATGAAAAAATGAAAAATAAATAATTTTACAAAATACTACACAATACTACATTTTTGGCTTTTCACAAAATGATACTAACCTGCAAACATGTTTTCTTGGATTATGGCGGAAACTAGATCCAGCATCACTATCACTCATGATGACTTGGTAGATGAATTTTGGCTTCGTAATTTAGTTCAGTAACACGTGGCAAGTAGAATGAAACTCGATTCTAAAGTGCAGATAAAAAAGCTAATTATTTCTAGTGATAATTATTTATAAATGTCATTTATATATTATGTAAACCGTATACGGTTTCAGAATTTTCATTCCATCTTCGACTGTTTTTTCGACCAACAGGAAAATTGTAACAGAGCCACCATCTTTATTTTGTGCTGAATATAAGTAAAACATCGTAAAACAATATGTAGATACTTATTATTATCCATTTTTCATAGAAAAATCATACCTATAGTGATAAGTTTCATACAAAATATATGTAAGCCAAGTCCAGGCTCAAAGACAATTTCTGACTGTTCTGTCCCCACATAAGGCAAATGAAGTTATACCTGGCTGTTAGATGCTGTGAGACTTTCCTACCTTCGTATCCAAGAAATTGAAGACTTCACAAGCCTAGAAATGTGTGTGCTCACAGCAATGAGATGAACATAAAAATGGCTACTGAGAGGAGGGAGGCAGGAAGAGAAGTAGAAGCCACTCCCAGTTTGAATCAACTTAATTGACAGCAACATAAGTGAGCAGTAACAACACTGGCCAATAGATATCAGCATAACATTTGTAGCTGAATGAACTTTAGTTTTTGAAACCAAGTAAAGGAGAAAGTCTTCCCACAGTGGAGGTATATATGAAGGTACAATTGTACCTCTGCAGCCTGTTAACGTTGTAAAATTATGCAGCCTGACGAAGGTGAAACAGATATAAATATAAACAGGGGTGTATGTAGTGCTGCAAGCAGAATCAAGGAGCATCAGAAAGACTTTACAAGGCGAATGAGAGACATCCTTCAGGAAAGTAGATGGATTGCATGGCAGCACCATCCAAAGAGACACAGATTTGGATTCTACATGATTCTAGCCTAAGGGTATTGGCCCTGACTGGAAAGATACGGATCTGCTCCACTGATCATCAGAGAGACACGGATACATTTTGGGAAGATCAGGTTGGGACGATGAAGTCACATGGCCACATGGATATGTTGTTTGGGGTTGCCAAGAGGGACCCACTGCTCACCTGGAACCCATGGAGACATTTGACGAAGCCATATTGGGACCCACCGGTCATCTGGCCCCATGGAAACTCTCGGAGAGGCCAGGGTGGACTCTCTGGTCTCCTGGCCTTATACCTCAATGGACTGGCCCACCAGAGAACCATAGAGTCCTCTGGTGAGCCCTGGCTTCTCCATCAGGAGAGTACACAGTGCAAACCTTTCAGGTCGTGATAATGATGAGGCCATTCATCTCCTTAGTTTTCTGTTACTTGGGATGCAAGTGCAAGTATGCAAAAAGCCACGCACCCACAGGCCGCAATACTAAACTTCCACATTTCTGGACAGCTGCTTGCAATTGAAATGTTGCCTTTTAGGCTCGTGGAGGTGGAAGCTTTTCACAACCTCATGGCAGCAGTGGCCGGATCTCCATTCTTGGTCCCCAGCCGCCACTATTTCTCCTGGTGTTGCCCCGCCTCCCACAAGCACGGGTCCCAGAACATTACTGCTGGTACTTTTCTGTGGGAATTTGCTTGGTTCCAACCAGCCTGGAATATTTACAGTGAACTATGGTATGACGCCATGGTGTTAGTACTGCCCCCAGTACCAGTAGCGAAGCTATCCCCAATTTCCTTCTCAGAAATTTTATTTGGTAGATTGAGTGGCTGCCCAAATACACTAGTTTCTCCAAAGAAGCTGAAGATACTGAGTGGAAGAAGGTGAAAGTTTCTCCAGCCTGTTAAATATCAGAGGATGAATGGTAGCATAGTGGCTCAGTGTTTAGCACTGATGTCTTGCAGCACTGGGATCCTGGGTTCAAATCCCAGCAAGGACAACTTCTGCAAGGATTTTATCTATTCTCCCCATGTTTGCGTGGGTTTCGCATTCAGTAAAAAAAGCAGCCATAGAGTGTCCATGAACCTTCCCACACACTTTTCTTAGCCAGGGCTGCTTCTCGGTAGATTTGGATTCACCCACCAGAGAACCCAAGAATCCTCTGGTGGGCCTTGGCTTCTCCATTAGGAGAGTTCATACCGCAAACATTTCAGGTTGTGATGTTGATGAGGCCATCCATCTCCTTAGTTTTCTGTTACTTGGAATGCAAGCGCAAGTATGCAGCCAGCCACCCACCCACAGGTCGCAATACTAAACTGCCACATTTCTGGACAGCTGCTTGCTCTTAAAATGTTGCCTTTTACCCTCATGGAGGAGAAAGCTTTTCATAAGCTCATGGCGGCGTTGGCCAGGTCTCCATATCTCGGTCGCGAGCCACCACTTTTTCTCCCCGTGTTGTCCTTGCCTTCCACAAGTATGGGTCCCAGAACATTACCCGTGCCCTCCCCTGTGCACTTAGTGGGAAGGACTACCTACCCACAAACATGTGGACAAGTGAACATGGCCAGGGATGGTACATCTCACTGGAGCCAGACCACAGAAAAAAAACAGCCATAGAATGTCGGGGAACATTCCTACAGACTTTTCTTATCCAGGGCTGCTTCTCAGCAGGGTTGAACAGGCCCACCAGAAAACCGGAGACTTCCCAGTGGGGCCTGGCTTCTCCTTCGGGAGAGTTCATAGTGCAAAGGTTGTGATGATGATAGAGGCCACCATCTCCATAGGTTGCTGCTGGTACTTTTCTATGGGTATGTCATGCCAGGTATCGGAAAGACTTAGTGCAACAAAGAGGGAAGAGGGAAAAGGACCCATAATACTAGGAAAAGGGGGAAGTGGGGCCTCCTAGTCTGGACTAGTGTCACCCTGTCTCAACTAACGTCCCTATATTGGCTCTGAACCAATCGCCAAAGCGTGCCTCACCCTGACTTTCCCTGGTGTATGGGTAAGGCTAGGGATGGGAGGAGATGAGCACTAGTTGATCTCTGCTAAACTCTATAGACAACAAGGGTAGACAAACAGAGGAAGAATGCTTATCTTTAGATGACTCCAGACAAACTCAAACTCGGCCTCAAGCTCCAGAGAGGATGAAGTACTGCTCGTGCTAAGCCTTCACAAGTAGATATGAATATGGCCGGCACCTCCCTCTCAGATACACCAGATATATATACACCCAGGCCAGGGAGCTATTTAATAGAGGGAGGTAGCCGCTATGTCCTAAAGACAGCCTCTCATCTGAGAAGATGTCTGTAATGCTAAACGTAAAGATCTTATGAAACCAACTGCAGGGTGACTGTCTGTAACCTCTGACACCCCCGTGACAGGGAATCTGCTTAACTCCAAGCCTGGAATATTTTCAGTGAACTATGACATGATGCCATGGTATTAGCAGTGCCCCCAGTACCAGTAGCGAAGCCATCCACAATTTCCTTCTCAGGAATTTTATTTGGTAGACTGAGTGGCTTCCCAAATACATTAGTTTCTCACAAAGGAGCTGAAGATACTGAGTAGCAGTAGGTCCAAGTTTCTCCAGCATGTTAGATATCATAAGGAGAAAAGAGAGGGCAGCACATTGGCTCAGTGGTTAGCACTGAAGCCTTGCAGCACTGGGGTCCAGGGTTCAAATTCCACCAAGGACAACATCTGCAAGGATTTTGTATGTTCTCCCCAAGTTTGTGTGGGTTTCCCCCTCAGTAAATAAGCAGTCATAGAGTGTCCTGGAACCTTCCCACACACTTTTCTTAGCCATGGCTGCTTCTCGGCAGGGTTGTACGGGCCCACCAGAGAACCCAAGAATCCTCTGGTGGGCCCTGGCTTCTCCATCATGAGAGTTCATAGTGCAAACCTTTCAGGTTTTCTGTTACTTGGAATGCAAGCGCAAGTATGCAGCCAGCTAAAACAGGCCGCAATACTAAACTGCCACATTTCTGGACAGCTGCTGGCATTTGAAATGTTGCCTTTTAGCCTCGAGGAGGTGGAAGTTTTTCACAACCTCATGACGGTGGTGGCCGTTTCTCCATACTCGGTGCCCAGTCGCCACTCTTTCTCCCGGAGTCATCGACACCTTCCACAAGCACGGGTGCCAGAACATCACTCGTGCCCTCCCCAGTGCACCGCTTAACCACAAACACGTGGTCAAGTGAATATGGCCAGGGACAGTATGGAGCCAGTCTACAATAAAAAAAACAGCCATAGAGTGCCCGGGAACTTTCCCACATGTGTCACCTTGGCCTGGATGCCACAAGTATAATAAAGCTGTGTCTGATAGCAAGGGGGAAGTTCTCAAGTCTGGGGAACATTAGCATGCAATACCGTGTCTTGCCATCTTCAGTCGGTTCCCGCCATCCGGAGCCGTTCTCCGCCATTTTCTGCCATCTCCCGCCATCTTCAGCCGTTTTCCCGCCATCAGACGCCATCTTCAGGATGCCGCGTGGGAAGAAGAGGGGCGTAGATGTCCAAACCGCGCGAGACTCGGAGCTCCACCCCACGCACCGACGCTGCGCAAGGTCCTGGAAGGGAGAGAGAGCGACGCTGACGTCACCAGGACGCGACACAAGGTCCTCGTCCGGAGCAGCATCAGCGGAGCCGCGGCCTACAGAATAGGATCGTTGGAAGGTAGGCCACGCTTAACTAAGGGGGAGGAAGATGTCGGACACGGAGGAGCCCACTACCACCAACGCAGCTGCAGCAGCGGTGATGCCATTTTCCCTGCCCTACATCCCTGGGGCGGCCTGGCTGCCCAAGTATTAAGGGGAGCCCCATGCCCTAACTGACTTTAAGGAAAAGCTGTCCAGTTTGTTCCAAGTTTACCCCCTGACAGAGGAACAGAAGGTCAGCATACTGACAGGGCAGTTAACTGGCGCAGCCCAAAGGGAGGTAAAGTCATGGCCCGCTGAGGAGAAAAGGACTGTAAAGGGTATTCTGGGCTGGCTGCGGGGTGCCTTTGACACACGCACCTCCACTGAAATTAAAATGAGGTTCTATGGATGTAAGCAGCGGGCACAGGACAGCATCAGAGACTATGCCCTAAATTTGCAGGAAGCCTTGAGGGCCATCAAACAAACTGACCCTGGCAGTGTGCAAGAAACGGATAAACTACTAACAGAACAATTCATCGAAGGTCCGCTGTCTAGCGCCCACAGGGCCCAACTGCGCCTCATGTTCTTTCAGAACCCTGATCTGACCTTTGCCCAATTGAAGGACAGGGCCATAAGGGTGCTCCGTGAACCCGCAACCAGTGGCACTATAAACCCCCGGCGTCCTGCTCTCACCTACCACCAGGAGGCAGCACCCTCCCCTATGGACTCTGTGAGAGCTGATGCACAGGCCCTGAACCAAGCCCCGTCGAAAGACCTGCACCACCAAGTCCAGGAGCTGACCAGGAGCATCGCAGTGTTGACCAGGACCATCCAGGCGTTGCAAGTGGACCCGTCAAGACCTATCGAGTTGGCCTCAAGTCCGGAGGATGTCCCATGGCGTCGACAGAGGAGGACCCCGTCGTTCAGAGGGGAGGCCCACAGACCGCTACGCAGAGGATGGACAGCCTATTTGCCGTCGATGCAACTAGCCCGGACACATTTCCAGGTACTGTAATTTAAACGGGTCCAACCTGGGGCAGAGGGCCAACCCCCAGGCATAAGATCACCAGGCCCTTATAATTGGCGTGATAAGTACGTTGGGGGGCACCCGGTTTTACCAGTGGTGCTGGACGGTATCCCCATGAGCGCCTTGCTGGATACTGGGTCGCAAGTAACCACTATTCCTTATGTACTTTTTAAGCAGTATTGGACTGATGCTGATATCACACGGTATCCAGACAGTAACTTGAGCATCATCGCCAGTAATGGCTTACCCGTGCCGCAGATGGGGTTCAAGGAGATGATCATTAAAATTGGTAAAGTTGAACTACCGGCACAGGGAGTGATTATTGTGGACATAGACCTTCGTGAAAGTCACCCTAAAATAACTGTGGGTACTAACGTGATTGAAAATGGTCTTTCAGAGGTAATTGTAACTCTACAACAGGTGGTGGTGAATGCTAGTTCCAGCCAACAGAGAGTCCTCAACAAGGAGATAAAAGCCCTGATGAGACGGCAACAGGTAGAACTGTCTGGTGGTGAGATTGGTAGCGTAAGACTGAGTGACTCATTCCCCATTTCCATGCCTCCCAAAAGTGAAATGATGATCTGGTGTCGGACTGCAATCGGGTTGAGAGGTAGAGACTACCAAGCCATGGTAGAACCCGTGTACTCGGACAGCAGGCCCACCATTTTGACAGCCTGGGGGGTTGGATGATGTCCGTCATGGGAGGGTGCCCGTCGGCATCCTCAAAATTGGAGAGAGGGAGGTACACTTACCCAGGTACGCTACACTTGCCAAACTGTTTGCTGTTGAGCAGAAAAGCAATCAGAGCCGTGGAACCCTTGCCTTCATCTCCACAGGCGGAGGGTAATGGCTCCCAGAAACAAAAGGAGGACTGGTGCCAGAAACTCCATATGGGTGCTGACTCCACTCCCCTGCACCAAAAACAAGGAGTCTACCGGGTGGTACAGGAGTACGAGAGAGTCTTTAGTAAGCACCCGCTAGACTTCGGCAGAGTAAAAGGGATAGAACACCACATCCCCACAGGGAGCCACCCACCAATAAAAGAGAGACACAGGCCTGTGCCCCCTGCACATTATCAGAACGCCAAGGGCATGCTAAGAGAAATGAAAGAAGCTGGGGTCATTAGAGACAGCTGTAGCCCCTGGGCAGCCCCCTTGGTTCTGGTAAAAAAGAAAGACGGCACCATGAGAATGTGCGTGGACTATAGACAAATCAACCGTATCACCCATAAAGACGCACACCCACTGCCTAGAATAGAGGAGTCTTTAGCCGCACTAAAATCAGCTAACTTCTTTTCTACTTTGGACCTTACTAGTGGGTACTGGCAGGTTCCTGTGGCAGAGGCTGACAAAGAGAAGACCGCCTTCACCACCCCGATGGGACTGAGTGAGTCCAACTGTATGCCCTTCGGGTTCTGCAACGCACCAGGGACCTTACAGAGGCTGATGGAATGCTGTCTAGGGCACCGAAACTTCGAGACGGTCCTCCTTTACCTGGACGACGTGATCGTCTATTCAAAGACCTACGAGGACCATCTAAAACACCTGGTTGAGGTGTTCGAAGCCCTGGCAGGCTATGGCCTGAAGGTGAAACCATGAAAGTGTCACCTGTTGAAACCAAAGGTCCAGTACCTAGGGCACGTGGTAAGTGCTGAAGGAGTAGCCCCCGACCCTGACAAGGTCACAGCAATCAAGAGCTGGCCAAGCCCATCGAACATCAAAGAAGTGAGGCAGTTCCTCGGGTTGGTAGGCTACTACCGAAAGTTCATCCCCCGGTTCACTAAGATGGCAGCTCCTATACAGGACCTCCTGATAGGACAGTCTAAGTCTAGAAGTCAAAAGCCACTCTTCAAGTGGTATCAACCGGAAGAGGAGTCCTTCCGCCAGTTGAAGCTGGCCCTCACAGGAGATGAGATCCTGGCCTACCATGATTATGGCCAGCCTTTTATTCTCCACACAGACGCCAGTAATGTGGGACTGGGAGCCGTACTGTCACAAAACCAACAGGGCAGAGAAAGGGTGATCGCGTATGCCAGCCGGAAGCTGAGGCCCACCGAAAGGAACCCGGAGAATTACAGCTCCTTCAAGCTAGAATTCTTGGCGGTGGTGTGGGCCATAACGGAACGCTTCAAGCATTACCTGGCCTCCGCAAAGTTCACTGTGTACACGGACAACACCTAGACAATGCAAGACTTGGTGCCCTGGAACAGCAGTGGATGGCCCGTCTCTCCAATTATGACTTCGTGATCAAGTACCGGGCAGGCAGGACCAATGCCAATGCTGACGCTCTATCAAGGATGCCTCACTTACCCGACGGAGGCGAAGACCCAGAAGAGCTGGAAGAGGTAGAACTCCCTGCGTTTCACCGGTATAGAGCCGCCCAACACTCCCACCGTGTGAAGGAGGAAGATTTGACAACCGTTATGATCAATCCCCTACCTCACCACAGCTGGGCCGAGACCCAAGATAGTGACCCTGCCATCCGCCTGGTGAAAGATCTCCTGACCCGGGAAGATGCCCGATTAGATCCGGATGCCCCAGAGGAAGCCAAGCAGCTATGGAAGGAGAAGAGCAAGCTGTTCCTCTATGAAAGCAAGCTGTGTAGAAGGATTGTCAACCACCGGACCCATGAGCTGACCTGGCAAGTCGTGGTCCCAAGGCGGGATGCAGCTATGGTCCTGGGGGCTTACCATGACAGAGCGGGGCACTTCGGTTGGAAGAAACTGGATTTCCTGCTAAAAGGACGGTTCTTTTGGGTCGGCATGAGAGGGGCTGTAGAAAAGTGGTGCAGAGACTGTGGCCCTTGTCACCTAAGGAGGAAGGAACACACCAGCCAGAAGACACCCTTGAGGCCCATCGTCACCACGCAGCCTCTTGAGCTGGTAGCTCTGGACCACGTCAAATTGGCTCCAAGCCGGTCAGGATACATCTATGCCCTGACCATCGTGGACCACTATTCCCGTTTTCTAGTGGTGGTCCCGGTAAAAGACTTGACAGCCCAAACGGCGGCCAGAGCCTTCCAGCAATACTTCTGTCATCCACACGGGTATCCAGAACAGGTCCTGACAGACCAGGGTCCAGCGTACGAGGCTGAAATCTTCCAAGAGTTCTGCAACCTCTATGGCTGTAAGAAGATTCGGACAACAGCTTACCACCCATAAACCAATGGGATGTGTGAGAAAATGAACAATATAGTCATTGACCTCTTGAAGATGTTGCCCCTGGAGGAACGCAGCCTGTGGCCAGAAAAACTGCCAGACCTGATAGACCTATACAACCATTTCCCGGTGAATGCTACAAACTGCACCCCGGCTTACCTGATGCGAGCCAGACCAGGTAAGCTGCCCGTAGACCTGGAGATGGGAGTCCTAATGCCTGAGGACACCTCCCCGGATGCGGACTGGGATACGGAAAGGCAACTGCAGTACAAGAAGGTACAGGAGAGTGTGGAGAAGAGCCTGGCCCAGGTGAGAGAGAAGCAAGAAAGACTCTTCAACCAACACGCCCCTGCTGGTCCCCTAGAACCTGGTGAGCAGGTCCTGAAGCGAAAGAGATGGCTACATAAGTTGGACGACCAGTGGGAAAGGGAACCCTACACCGTACTGCAGTCTGACCATGACAACCCGAAGGTGTGCGTGATCACCAAGGATGGAGGAGAAACCACTAGTACCGTCTCCAGTGACTACCTCAAAAGATGCCCCGAGCAACTCCGTAGTGCAGAAGAGGATCAAAGTGACCTTGAACCCATAGAGGACAAGGAAGAAATGATCAGCACCGTTCTCGGAGAATTCCCTCAGTCCTGGACTCGGATAAACGATGCCATAGTGGTACCCGCCTGCATTTCTTGCAACCGGCTCAGCAACAACATACACCAGAGCTGGGAGACGAAGGAGAACAAACAGTTCCAGAGGCAGAAGAGCCTGTACCAGCAACCCAGCAGAATCAACCCTCTGCTGACAGTGAGCCTGCCATGCCTGCGGTAAGCCAAAGGACCCGCAGACAGCTGCCTGCCCTGCCTGTACACCCAGCTGGTAGCTGTACCCCTAACGCTAGTGGGGAAAGCCAGGTTGGTCCACCACCAGACAGTGGGCTACGTAGGTCAACCAGGAGCACAAAGGGACAGATACCTGCTTGCTGGAGAATATAGGGCGCACTAAAATTGTAAATAACCCTGTTGCCAAATGTTGAAATGTTTGTGAAGTTACATGCATGATTATTAATAGTGTATTTCAGTTTCTTGCAGTTACCGTACGGACTCAAAGGTTATGGACTTATAATAACCGGAACCTTGTATGGACTGCATTTGGAGCCTATCCCAGGAACGAACTAAGACTGTAAAGGACTTGGGGTAGGACAGACCCCCACCTGGTTAAGGCTCCCCGTTGTGTTGGTGATATGGACACCCGGTCACAGACCACACTGTGACCTTAAGAACTCAAGCTATGCGTCGTCTGTCTGTTAATGTTTTATGGTTATGCGTATTGTCTTTGTTTATTGTTTAGTCCTGGAGTACTAAATTTTACTAGGGGGGAATGTGTCACCCTGGCCTGGATGCCACAAGTATAATAAAGCTGTGTCTGAGAACAAGGGGGAGGTTCTCTAGTCAGGGGAACATTAGCATGCAATACCTCCTGGCACAGGCCAGTAGGGGGAGCAGGCTGCCCCTATAAAAGCTGGAACTGGGGGCAGGGTTAGAGAGAACCGGACGACCTGTCTCTGGAGAGAGAAGTGTCCAGAGCAGAGAGGGACAGCTGTATTGCACCCTAAGAGGCAATGTGGCAGAAGGAGAGCCACAAGCCAGATACAAGAGGCGAAGCGAGCCTGTCTTGGCAGACAAAGAACTAAATTGACCAGACATTGGTGTCTGAGGCTGTGAGGATTCCACGTCCTGCAGAAGATAACCAGTCTGCAGGGGACTGTATGTTCCTTGGCCTAACAAGCCTGGAGGCTCCGCCACAGCAGAAGGGACCAGCAAAGCCGTACCAGGCAGGGAGTAAAAAGGGACCCCCGTTGCAAGCTATACGGGCGAGAGGACACGGTGAGCTCGGAAACGTGGGCTGTTACCCTATAAGGAGGAGATAGCCAGAAGGAGCGCAGAGAGCACGGTAGGCCTACACCCTCACCCTGACCAGGGCCAGCTTCCCATTTGCTCTCAGACATCCAGGTCCCCTCTTAGCCGGGACTGTTTGTGGGTCAGTTTACCTGTTCTAGTAAAGACCCTGGACTGCAACCTGTTGTCTGTGTGCTCCTTGCTCCTCCAGCACTATCGGTACTGGGACTCTCACCACCATCATTCCCACCATCCACTACACTGCCCTGGGGCCGCACTCTTCCCATGGGGAGTCACACCATCCCAGCTGCCTACATCACCAGCCCCAGCGGTCTGCCCTGCAGCGGCAGTTCCTAATTACCGCAAATCCACGGGTGGTGTAGTTGGACATACCAACAGCGCATCGCAGACTACCACTGGTCTGACCACCCCGAGCCACAGACCGGGTTGCCACTACTACCCCCATCGTCTCCCTATTGCCTGGTTCCGAGTGCCCCACGGCCCAGGGGGAGAGTCACACACACTGTTCTTAGCCAGGGATACTTCTGGGCAGGGATGGACATGCCCACTGAAGAACCGGAGAATCCTCCGGTGGGTACTGGCTTCTCCTTCAGGAGAGTTCATAGCGCAAACCTTGCAGCTGCTATGGAGCTCTTTAGTGGGGAAGAAAGGTGGCCGCTCAGAATCAAATCCCTTCTTGGGCCCAATGTTCTTCAGTCTGACACTGCTTCTCGGTGAGAGTTGTATTTCACGACAGCCATATTCTTTACCCCGGTGAAAAGACTGGCATAGAGGGAAACCATATCTACTCCAGCTGTCATTTCTCCCAGGAAGTCCTCTAATGCAGCTTGTTGCATAAGCAATGACAGCCCATCCAACATCAGCTCACACTTCTCGGTGGTGCTTAGTCACAGACAAAGATCTTTCTTTACGCCTTGAGTTTAATCACTACAGAGTTGGACAATGGCCTGATGTGCAATGCATTTTGAGAAATAACGTGCGTAAGCAAAGCCATGGTTTAGGCCACTGAAGGTCATTAATCGAAAATCATACAGCTTTCCCACAGACTGAAAGAGGGGTATCAAGACTTCCAAGACAGGCAAGACTTCGCTGTCCTCCCCAAGAGGATGACTATCCATGTTCTCCTCCTCCTCATTATCACCCAATCTGCATTGAGATGAGATGAAGCTGGGCTGCAAAGTTCCTTGCTCCATCTGTAATGCTTCCTCTTCAACTGTGAGCACCAAAAGTTTCAGTAGACAGAGAAGCGAGATGGTGACACTAATTATGGCATCATCACTGTTCACCATCTTGGTGGAGTCCTCAAAGTTTTAGAGGACGACACAGATGTCAGACATCCATGCCCACTCATCAGTTCTTATGTGTGGAGGCTGAACTGAATGCTGATGGGCATGTTGAAGCTGGTACTCCACAACCGCCTTCTGCTGTTCACAAATCCTTCCTAACATCTGCAACGTTGATTTCCAACATGTGGTGACATCACACAACAGTCGGTGAGCTGAAAGCTGCATATGCTGCTGAAACACTGCCAGGGTGGCGGAAGCTATAGCTGACTTTCTGAAATGGGCACACACGCATTTTATGTTCACAAGCAGCTCTGGCAGATCTGGGTAGATTTTTAGAAACCGCTGGACCACTAAGTTGAGAAAATTTCATGCTCTCTCATTACTTAATGTGTACCCCTGTATAGAGGACAATATCAGCACCAAAAAAATTAAAATTTGAAATATAGCCTGCTTAAAATAAAACGGTATTAAGAAAATAAATTTTGATTATATCTTGTGTACCCCTGTGACAAAAATATCTGCACCAAATAAATAATTTCACTAGAGTAAAACTAGTATAATGGTGACCGACAACTCTTTCACTACAGCCAAACCCAATAGACAGAGACTTAATCAGGATTCTCTACATTTCAAAAAATAAGTTGCAGACACCAGCAAAGTGCCATCAATTTCACCAGAGTAGAAGTAGTTTAGGGGAGACCAAAACCTCTTCCACTGCAACCAACCCAATAGATGGAGACTCAATCAGGAGTGTTCACATTTTAATAAATTATTGCCTAAAACCCCCAAAGTGGCATCAATTTCACTAGAGTTTAAGTAGTATAATGGGGACATACACCGCTTCCAGTATAGCCAAACCAGCAGATGGAGACACAGGCAGAACTGTTCACATTTAAAAAAAATAGGGCCTAAGATGATAATTTCTGTGGCCTACAGATTGGAGATCGTGGAGTTCAACTTCTTAGCTTTGTCAATCTTTTACGTGACCACAACGTCGGGACTGAGTGCTGGCTGCAGTACTGAGAGAGGACAGAGTACAGTGAAACGGACAAACTGCTAGACCGTGAGTGAGATTCAGTTGGAGATGTTACGGTGGAGTGAGAAACATGTGGTGTGCTCAGTGAAGCTTCTGTTACAGCTGACGGGCTCTCACTAAACCTGACTGGAGCAAGTATACAACGGTAGGTACTGCGGTCAGAGACCTGTGTGACAATACTTGGCACAGTAACGGAGGAGGGGGAAGAAGCAGCAGATGCGTTTGATGGAGCGGCTGATGGATGTTTATTGAAAACTAGTCTACCCCGGAATTAGACAGAGTGGGGAGAGCTGCTGCTTCATCAGAGAGAGATTTGCTTGTTTAGAGTTAGTATAGGTATTCCACAACATATATCTTTATCCATCTGAACTAACAGTCCTTCTGAGGAGTAATCCAGCTGCATAAAATCAGTGCTAGGCAGGCAGGCAGTGTATGTGGCAGATACAGCAGCACAAGAAGGTTCATTGAACGTCCTGTCTGCTGCTGTAATAATTACAGATATTTCTAGACATAGCCCCAGATATCAAGGGCCAGGGAAATTTTTTTTTTTTATCTTAATCCTTGTTATTTGCTTAAAAAGCAATACAGAGTACACCAGTTTTCTACTCCATTTGCTTGTTTTTACTGCAGAATAAAGCCAGATCTGAACTGAACGTGGAAAATATTGGCCTCCTTTTCCATTCTGTTGCAGTGTGAAGGTGAAGCTATTCACACTAGGTCTCCCTGTAGAATAATATTAATAAATTACGGGCATACAATTTAATGCCGTGGTTCTCTGTCAGACATATCACCTAAAAGACTGTTCAAAAATCACACATTTCTTTCATTTTCATTCCGTTGCAGTATGTCGGTGAAGCTATTCACACTAGGTCTCTGTGTAGAATAATATGAGTAAATTACAGCCCTACAATTTAAAGCCTTGGTTCTCTGTCAGACATATCATCGAAAAGACTTCAAAAATCATACATTTCTTCCATTTTCATTCCGTTGCAGTGTGTCGGTGAAGCTACTCACACTAGGTCTCCGTGTAGAATAATATTAGTAAATTACAGGCCTATAATTTAAAGCCATGGTTCTTTGTCAGACATATCACATATAACAGCGTTCCAAAATCAGCCATTTCTGCCTTCCAGTTCGTTGCAGTGTGTCAGTCTAGCTATTCACACTAGGTCTCTGTGAAGCATAGTATTAATAAATTACAGGCCTGATATTTAAACCCGTGGTTCTCTGTCAGACATAACACATATAACAGCATTCCAAAATCAGCCATTTCTGGCTTCTATTTTCTTGCACTGTGTCGGTCAAGCTATTCATACTGGGTCTCTGTAAAGAATAGTATTAGTAAATTACAGGCCTGTTATATAAAACTGTGGTTGTCTGTCAGACATAACACATATAACAGCGCTCCAAAATCAGTCATTTCAGGCTTCCATTTCGTTGCAGTGTGTCGGTCAAGCTATTCACACTAGGTCGCTGTGGAAAATATTATTAGTAAACTACAGGCCTGCTATTTAAAACCATTTTTCTATGTCAGACATATCACATATAACTGCATTCCAAAATCAGTCATTTCTCGTGAACATGGAAAATATTGTCCTCCATTTAAAATGGGCAAGGTACGTGGCAAGGGATTGGGAAGTGGACGTGATGATGATGGCCGAGAACGTGGCCGTGGGCAAGCTTAAATTGTGCCACAACAAACAAACACATTTTGTCACTCGACCTTCCTTTCGCAATTACTAGGGGACCGCAGCACACCACTATTGAACCCGGAGCAGTGTCAAAAGGTTGTTTGTTGGGTAGCAGATAATGCTTCCAGTAACTTTGCCACCACCACCACTCTGTCTTCCACACGGTCATGTCTCAGTAGCCATGAGTCTGGACCACATAATCCTTACCGTGATCCTCCTTCTTCTCACCATGCAGAGTGCCTGGAGACAACTGATCTTACACTTGGACATTTAGAAGAAATGTTCCCTTTTCCGTTTGTAGATTCGGGCCTCTCGCCCGGCCAGCTTCAAGCAAGTCAAGAGGAGAACATGTGGATTGGGGTTGGGGTTTTTCCTAAATATTGGCAGCCGTTGCAGTCACTGGATGATTATTACCACTATAGGAGATGCGCTCCTTCATAATGGGAACCTTTTTTACTGAGATCCTCCTCTACGTCTCTTCAAAGGGTATTGGGGTGCGTCCAAATTTTTGGCAGCCCATGCAATCAGTGCATATGCAATAACAGTATAGGAGACCCACTCTTTAATAATGGGAACAACAAAGTATAGCCGACTGCTGGCCCTTTAAGAATAGTAAGGGTAGGGTGTGGCCTGGCAGCTCATGGCACCAGCAGCATAATCCTGGAGCTCTAATGAAGCTCTCACAGCAACACACAGGCCAGCTAAACTCCTGAAATCCCCTTTACCACATGGTTGTAATCCGGAATAAAAACTGGGATTTAGAAGATAGATCCTGAAGGAACAATGTTAAGATGCAGGGAGTCCCAGAGCCCATCTCAGACCGGGATCTGCCTAAGTTCTTTGATAAATTCCTTGGAGAAGTGTTGCCAGAATTGGAGCCACATGAACTGATAGTTGATCGCATCCACAGAGTACCCAAACCGAAAGCTTTGAACCCCAGTCTCTCAAGAGATGTTCTGGCAAGAATACATTTTCCTGGCACAAAAGAAGCCTTTATGCAGGCTTTGAGGAAAAATCCTGCTTTACCAGAGGAGAAACAGTGTCTCTCTGTTTTCCCTGACCTTTCAGCTGGGATACTTGCCAAAAGAAGGGAGTTCAAACCCTACACAACAGCTTTAAGGAGTAATCGCGCTCCATTTGTTGCATTGACTGATCATTGTTATGATCTTCCCCCACTATAGAAGGTTTACTTATTTTACTGACTTTTTGACTGTTTTCTCTGTGAGCTCTTTTTTTTGTTCTTTTTTCTTGTTCTATTTCCTTACACATGCCTAAGGATGTTCCATACTGCCCTCTCATGGCCACAGAATGCGTTTATATGTCTCTTTGCAGGGCAATTTCTCTTTCTGGTTTATTATTTTTTTGACGCCACTGTTAGCTATATTAAGTATATTCTGGTCAACTGGAAAATTCTTTATATATATATAAGATATGAGTATTAAATGGATGTCACTTAACGTGAAGGGATTAAACTTCCCGGGAAAGGGCTCCCACTTGTGAAGGGAGATCCGCAAGATGGCAGCAGATGTGATCTGTATCCAAGAAACTCATTTATTGGAATCAGATACCCATAGACTAAATAATGATAGATTCCCGCACAGATTTTTTGCTTGTCACAATAAAAAGCAAGCTGGGGTTGGTATCCTGGTTAAAAACTCTGTCCCTTATTCCCTTCATAACAAAATAGAAGATCCAGAGGGCAGATTTATTGTACTCCACTGTTCCCTAAATGATGTTCATATATACAATAGCCTCTATTTATGCTCCTAATTTCTCCCAGATTGGGTTCCTCAGTTCCCTTTTCCAAAATTTTAAGATTTTTCTAAAGGTTTGAAGATAATGGGAGGGGATTTTAACCTTCTGATGAATAGAATGCTAGACTGCTCTCAGCCAGAGCAAAATAGGAAGGAAATGGGATCCATTATTAAAGAATTCTGTATTCTTGATGTATGGAGATATATGCATTAGTGTTGAGCGAACATGCTCGACACTGACCTGTACTCGCCCGAGCATCACGCTACTCAGGATGTTCGGCGAGCACCGAGCATTTCCGGGTTACTCGGGCGGGAGCTCAGGTCTCCGCCCTGCATGTTTGGCGCTCTTTACAGAGCCAATAAACATGCAGGGATTGCCAGCCAGTCACTGTAATGCCGCAGCCATGTTGTTTGTGGGCATTACAGTGATTGGCTGGCAACGCAGCGTCACCTTGAGTATTTAAGACCGGGCGCCGCCATCGTTGACACAGTCGCTCCGGATTAGACAGTGTAGGGACAGCGCTGCTGAGCTAGGGAGAGATTTATCCTGCAAAATAGTTAGTGTAGGGTCTGTAAAGGCTGCCAGATCAAACAAACAGTCCTTCTCAGGACTAATATCCATCCCAGATATCAGGCAGGAAAACGCTGCATTAGAGTCCTGTGTGCTCCTATTTCTTAAATTGCTGAACTTATCTACAGGTCTCGGTGGCCAGTAAAAATCCTTTTTTTTCATCTAAATCCTCTTTTTTTTTTTCCTCCTTCACACTTTACAAATACCCATTTATTAACCTATTGATGTCCCCCCCCCCCCAAAAAAAAGTGTGTCTCTGATTTTTCAGACACAAATATATCTGTTTAAAAGAGTGTGGTATAGGCCACAGAAATAGAAGTGTGGTTTAGCAGTTCCACGGATCAAATCTCTGTAGTATTCAGTTTTGGGCCTTTTGTATCTAAAAAAAAACAGTTTGAGTGTGTCACTCACTGTTCAGCCGCAAATCTATATTTTTAAAAAAGTCTGGTATACACCAGTAAATTAAAACTGTGGTTTTGCTGTTCCACGGTAAAAAATCTCTATTATCCTGTTTTTCGCATTTTTTGCCTTAAAAAAAACCAGTAGAGTCTCCTGACTGTTGTGACACAAAAATATATCTGTTGAAAATAGTCTGTTGTAGGCCCGACAAATTCCAGTGTGGTTTTGCAGTTCCATGGGTTAAATGTCTGTAGTATCCAGTTTTGGGCCCTTTGTATCTAAAAAAAAAACAGTTTGAGTGTGTCGCTCACTGTTCAGCCGCAAATCAATATTTTTAAAAAAGTCTGGTATACACCAATAAATTAAAACTGTGGTTTTGCTGTTCCACGGAAAAAAATCTCTATTATCCTGTTTTTAGCATTTTTGCCTTAAAAAAACAGTAGTGTCTCCTGACTGTTCTGACACAAAAATATATCTGTTGAAAATAGTATGTTGTAGGCCCGACAAATACAAGTGTGGTTTTGCAGTTCCACGGGTCAAATCTCTGTAGTATCCAGTTTTGGGCCTTTTGTATCTAAAAAATAAACAGTTTGAGTGTGTCGCTCACTGTTCAGTCACAAATCTATGTTTTTTAAAAAGTCTGGTATACACCAGTAAATTAAAACTGTGGTTTTGCTGTTCCATGGTAAAAAATCTCTATTATCCTGTTTTTCACATTTTTTGCCTTAAAAAAAAAACCAGTAGTGTCTCCTGACTGTTCAGACACAAAAATATATCTGTTGAAAATAGTATGTTGTAGGCCCGACAAATCCCAGTGTGGTTTTGCAGTTCCACGGGTCAAATTTCTGTAGTATCCAATTTTGGGCCCTTTGTATTTAAAAAAAAAACAGTTTGAGTGTGTCGCTCACTGTTCAGCTGCAAATATATATATTTAAAATTTTATGGTATACCCCAGTAAACAATAACTGTGGTTTTGCCATTCCATGGTAAAAAAATCTCTATTATTCAGGTTTTGGTATTTTTTCCGTAAAGAAAAACAGTAATAGTTTCTCCCTGATTGTTCTGATTGTTTAAAAGAGTCGGGTGTAGGCCAGAGAAATAGAACTGTGGTTTTCCTCATCCACGGTTCTAATCTACTTTTTATTACCCTTTTTCCATTGATAGTGCCAGTGTAAGCTATTTTACTTCCTTTACAATGGGCAAGGCGCGTGGCAAGGGACATGGAAGTAGACGTTCTGGTGATGGTGCGAGCAGAGGACGGGGCCGTGGCCAAGGTGAAAATGTGCCACAACCAACAGCCATATCTTCTCACTCCCACTTCTTGACCGAATTACTAGGGAAGCACAGAACAGCACCAGTACTGCGAACTGAACAGTGTGAACAGGTTATTAATTGGATAGCAGATAATAGTTCCAGTTACTTGGGCACCACCACCTCCTCTCTGTCTTCCACACGGTCAACTCTTAGTAGCCATGAGTCTTGACCGCATACTCCTCCTCACCCTGATGCTCCTTGCTCCCACCATGCTGAGTGTCATCAGACAGCAACTGATCCCACACTTGGAAACTCTGAAGAGCTGTTCACTGGTCCATTTCCATATTTGGGCCCCTCGCCTGCTCCACTTGAAGTGGTGGAAGAGGAGATCTCATGAAGCTATGTCCAAATATTTCAACAGCCACGGCCACAGGAAGTTGACGCTGGCAATTTGTCACAAGAGGTGGACGATGACGAGACACAATTGCCAGGAAATGAGGAGGAGCATGGTGGTGCGCAAGTAGAAGATGAGGAGGTGGTGGATGATCTAGTAACTGACCCAACGTGGCAGGAGTACATGCAGAGTGAGGCCAGCAGCACACAGGGGGAGGGAGGCAGAGTACCCCAACAGGCAGGAAGAAGCAGTGTGGTGGCCGCAGACAGAAGGCGGGAAACCGTTCCCCGTAACACCAACACGAGGGACATTGCCAGTATAAGCGGTAGGTCTTCCAGAGTCTGGAATTTTTTTAAAGACTCTGCTGATAACCATAAAAATGCCATTTGTACCACCTGCCATGCCAGCATCAGCAGGGGTGACAAAAGTACCAGCCTGACCACCACCACCATGATCAGGCACATGGCAGCAAAGCACCCGACTTTGTGGGGCGAACCCCAGGGTACACGACCAGTGTCAGCGGGTGTCACCACTGCTTCTTCTTCTGTTGTGCATGCGGTAGAACCCCCTGTTGTGTGTGCAAGGCATCCCCTGTCCATACTGCATGTAAAGATGCCCCCTCCTCTCAGTCTTCACTTGTTATGGCAGTTTCTCAAGAAACAGCATCAACGTCCACGTCCACGTCCCACCGCAGCGTTAAATTTTCCATATCCCAGACCTTTGAACGAAAGAGGAAATTCGCAGCTAACACACCACAGGCCACAGTCCTAAATTCGCACATTTCTCGATTGCTTACGTTGAAAATACTGCCTTTTAGGCTGGTGGAGACGGAATCCTTCCGCAACCTTATGGCGGTGGCAGTCCCTCGGTACTCGGTCCCCAGCCGACACTATTTTTCACGGTGTGACATCCCCGCACTACACAAGCACGTGTCCCAAAACATCTGTCGTGCCCTCAACAACGCAGTTACTGGGAGAGTCCACCTGACAACGGACACGTGGACAAGTGCTTGTGGCCAGGGTCGGTACATCTCCCTGACGGCACACTGGGTAAACATAGTGGAAGCCGGGACCCAGTCGGACCTTGGGATGGAACACATCCTCCCCACACCGAGGATTGCGGGCCCTTTGTCAGTCAGAGTTGCCCCCACAGTGTACACTTCCTGCGCATCATCCTCTTCCTCCTCCTCATGCTCAGCCTCCATCTCAGATATCACCACATCAGTTACAAGCTGGAAGCACTGCAGTACTGCCTCCACCAAGCAGGAAAGCTGTGAAAGAGCAGGCAGATCTGTGGCTGAGATCGCCGAACCTACATCCAGGCATGGTCGTGTGTGACAATGGCCGTAACCTGGTGGCGGCTCTGAGGCGAGGCGAGATCACACACGTACCATGCCTGGCTCATGGGCTTAACCTCGTGGTTCAGCGGTTTCTTAAATCATAACCCGCGTTGACAGATCTGCTCATGAAAGTACGCCGCCTGTCAGCTCATTTTCACAAGTCAGCTACAGCTTCCGCCGCCCTTGCTGTGTTGCAGCAGCGTTTGCAGCTTCCGGCACACCGACTGGTTTTTGATGTCCCCACACGTTGGAACTCTACCCTCCACATGTTGCAAAGGATTTGTGAGCAGAAAAGAGGAGTTGTGGAGTACCAGCTGCAACAAGGTCGTTGATAGTCAGGTCAGACTCCACACATAAGACCTCAGGAGTGGACCTGGATGTCTGACATATGTGCAATCCTGACAAACTTTGAGGAGTCCACCAAGATGGTGAGTGGCGATGAAGCCATCATTAGTGTCAGCATCCCACTTGTCTGTCTTTTGCAACGCTTTCTGCAGAGAATTAAAGAGGAGGCATTGCAGCCAGAGTATGATGAGATGGATCAAGAAGCCATAGTGGGCGATTACACACAGCCCAGCCTCATCTCATCCCAACGTGCATTGGGGGACAATGAGGGAGAGGAGGAGGAAGAACAGGAGCTGGTAACATGCGCTGTAGACAGTAGAACTGTCATACCGTCGGTTCAGCGTGGGTGGCCTGAGGATAGGGGGAGGAGGAGGAGAGCATGATCAGTCAACATCTTAGTGAGGAAACGGAAATCTTGCCCATTACCACTTTGGCACGCATGGCTGACTTTATGTTACGCTGCCTTAACCGTGACCCTCGCATTGTCAAAATGTTGGGTGACAGTCATTACTGGTTGGTGACACTTGTAGACCCCCGCTACAAGGAGAATTTTCACTCTCTTATTCCTGAGGTGGAGTGGTCTACAAAAATGGGGCAGTATCAGAATGCCCTTGCTGCAGAACTGTTAAAAAAATTCCCATCTGAACACGATAGCGGCAGAGGTCACAGTTCGTTGCCCAACCAAGGCGTACTTGCAAAAAAGACGCAACTCTAATCAAGCAGAGGCAGGCGAACACTGTCAATGTTCTGGGACAGTTTTCTCAGACCCTCCCTTCGGACAGACCCTGAGGCGTGGGGTACTCTCACAAGGAGTGGAAAGTTTCAAAAGATGGTGAGGGAGTACCATGCCGACCGTACCAGCATCCTCCATGATTCCTCTGTGCCTTTTAATTATTGGGTATCCAAGCTGGACACTTGGAATGAACTCACTCTGTAAGCCTTGGAGGTCCTGGCCTGCCCTGCCGCTAGCGTGTTATCGGAGCATGTTTTTAGCACCGCTGGGGGAATTATAACTGATAAGCGCATTCGTCTGTCAACTGACAATGCTGACAAGCTGACCCTTATCAAAATGAACAAGGGCTGGATTGGGCCAGACTTCTCATCACCACCAAATGACAGCAGAGTAACATAAAGTCAAATCCACTGTGTTATTTCGGGAGGTGTATTCACATGCACCGCTTCACATCCACACATGGGTATACGCTTCCTCATTTCGGCTGTTTAATGTTCTTCTCCTTATCCTCAGCCTCCACCACCACTATACCACCAGGGTGACCGTGGTCCATGTTGCCATTATTGAAAGTTCCTCCATCCTGATTTTTGTCAGCTTTTGCTTGGAAGGCATAAGCAAAAACTGTGGGAGACCCACTCCCCAATAATGGGAATAATATTTTTAAGATGCTGTACTGTTTGGCTCTTCCAAGGGGCATTAAAACCATCTTGCACTTCTGCCTCCTCCACCTCCTCTAGGACTTCCACCTGCGTACTCAACCTCTACCTTAACAACACGCGCTTTCCAACAGTACAGAGCGAATCCAAAGCTCCATATTGCGCAGTTAGGGCTCATCGCAATCGGGCAGTCATCAAATTAATATGCCTTGGAGATCACAGTCATACAGCTGAAGAGTTGTGGACAGCTCTCCACGCTCCGCTCATGCCCAGTCTCATGCTGCACATAACACATCTGCATCTCTGGCTGCTGTGGGCATAAAAGGGGACAAACTTATGGTGTGGCACCCATGCTCCCCTGACCTCAACCCCATTGAGAACCTCTGGAGCATCATCAAAAGGAGTGTCTATGATGGCGGGAGGCAGTTCACATCTAAGCAACAGCTCTGGGAGGGTATTCTGTCCTCATGCAAAACAATTGAAGCAGAAACCATCCAAAACCTGACAAATTCAATGGACGAGAGAGTTCAGAAGCTCCTTTCGAACAAGCGGTCCTATATGCAAATGTAACATCACCTAGAATAAAGTTTTGAGTTGAAAACTGTTTGATTTCAGTTTGTAATAACCTGCTAATGCTTATAATTTCAAAAATGACAATTTTTTTGTTCTTTATTAAAATGAAAAGGTTGAAAATTCTGCTGTGCATAATAATTTGGAACATGCATTTTGAGTGCAGTTTGCGTTTTTTTAATTTTTAAAAAATATACTGTTATCATAGGCAGTTTGTACAAAATCCTTTCAATTCTACTCTAATAGTTATTTGACTGGAAAATTACAATGACTGCAATCTGAGAAAATATTATTTGCATAATAATTTGGAACACAGTGTAAAGCTCAATATCAATACCATCAGGGAAGATTTGAACCCTTTTACATTTTGGTCTTCAAAAATGGATGAATGGCCTGAGCTCGTCTGTCACGCCTTGGAGGTTTTATAATGCCCGGCAGCCAGCGTTCCCTCAGAATGTGTCTTCAAGGCTGCTGGTGGTGTCCTGATGGATAAGCGCAATCAGATGTCCCATGAAAGTGTAGACTGCCTAACTTTCATCAAGATGAACAAGTCATGCATCTCCAAGGACTTTTGCACCCCAATCACAGACTGTACAGGCTAGGCGATGTTGTAGTTTTTAGTGTGCTGCATTGATCTTGCCGAATTGCAGTCTGTGATATGACTTCCGTGCCTGCTCTTGCTGCTCCTGCTGCAGGTTTTAGGCCCTATTTTTTTAAATGTGAACACTTCTGGTTGAGTCTCCATCTATTGGGTTGGCTGTAGGGGAAAAAGTGTCGTTCCTAATTCTACTATTTGTACTGTAGTGAAATTTATGCCACTTTGCTGTTGTCTGCCAATAATTTTTGGAAAAGTGGAGAATCCTGATTGAGTCTCCATCTGCTGGGTTGGCTGTAGTAGAAAAGGTTTTGGTCTCCTTTACAATAGTTATACTCTAGTCAAATTTATGCCACTTTTGTGGTGTTAGGCCCTAATTTAGAAAAATGTGAACACTCCTGGTTAGGTCTCCATTTCCTGGGTTGGCTGCAGTGTAAGAGGTGTCGGTCCTAATTACACTATTTAATAATAATAATTTTTTATTTTTTATAGCGCCAACATATTCCGCAGCACTTTAAAATTTTAGGGGGGACTTATACAGACAATACAGAATAAGCATATCTGTCACACTGTCACAGAATACTGGAGGTAGGGGGCCTAAGCTGACCCTAAGCTGGGGCCCTGACTAATCCCTCAACCTGGAGGTACTGTTAAAGGTACAGAGGTCCAGGCCGCCAGCGTAACCCCTACCTCCTGAGGATCCCTGCACCTCAGTAATCTAGTCCTGAGAAGGACCCCGATCACAACAATTGGGAACCAGAAATAATATGCCCACACACAGTATTTAGACGAACGAGACAGTACAAGGGAAAAACCAAAACCACCTTGCATACAACTTCTACACAACTACAACAGAGGGAACACCAACGGGAAAGGAGATAAATGATAAAGCGAGGAAAGGGAAAAAACACTTCCAAATACACTTATCTCAGCAACTCCAAACACCACGATCCGCTCTGTCAGTCTGAATGAAATGCTTTCACCGACACCTCCCAAACAGACCTGCAGGGATATGAAGGAGTCTCACTAAAGAAGCATTGATTGCAGCTGGGCGAGGCTGGACCTCAGCTAGCCCAGAGAGAGAGAGAATTAACTCCTTCACTGCCGAAAAAACACAAAGCACCAACAAGTCAGCTGCGAGAAGTCAGGCTGTGTACTCGTGACGATCTTCGTGGCAACACACCCGTGACAGTACCCCCCCTTCTACGAGGGGCCTCCGGACCCTCAGGGCCAGGTTTATTCGGGTGAGTCGTGTGGAAGGCCCGAACTAATCGGTCTGCGTTAATATCCGACGCAGGAACCCACATCCTCTCCTCAGGACCATACCCCTTCCAATGAACCAAGTACAGAAGGGACCGGCGATTAAAGCGTGAATCAATGACCCTCGATACCTGGAACTCCAAGTTACCATTGACAACCACAGGAGGGGGAGGTAAAGGTGACGGTACCACCGGCGCCACATACCTCTTAAGCAATGATCTGTGAAACACGTTGTGAATTTTAAACGTAGGGGGGAGGTCAAGACGGAATGCCACCGGATTAATAACAGAACTGATTCTGTACGGCCCGATGAACCTGGGACCCAGTTTCCAGGAGGGAACCTTAAGTTTAATATTCCTGGTAGACAACCATACCTGATCGTTCACACTTAGGTCCGGACCAGACACTCTCCTCCTATCAGCCACACCTTTGTATCGGTTCCCCATAGTATTCAGATTCTTCAGCACCCCTCTCCATACTGAAGCGAGAGATGAGGAAAATCGTTCCTCCTCCGGAACCCCCGAAGAGCCCCCCCTACTGAAAGTACAAAACTGGGGGTGAAAACCATATGCCCCAAAAAACGGGGACTTACCAGTGGACTCGCTCCGCCTATTATTGAGAGCAAACTCTGCCAGAGGTAGGAAAGAAGCCCAGTCCTCCTGGTTCTCTGACACAAAACACCGAAGATATGTCTCCAAGCTCTGGTTCATACGTTCCGTCTGACCATTGGTCTGAGGATGAAAAGCCGACGAGAATGACAAATGCATCCCCCGCCGTGCACAAAACGCCTTCCAGAACTTGGACACAAACTGAGACCCCCGATCAGACACCACCTCGGAGGGTACCCCGTGAAGCCTCACAATCTCCCCAATGAACACCTGCGCAAGAGTTTTAGCATTAGGGAGAGCCGGAAGAGCGATAAAATGTGCCATCTTGCTGAACCTGTCCACTACAACGAGTATGACCGTTTTACCCGAAGACGGAGGGAGGTCCGTAATAAAGTCCATAGACAGATGAGTCCAAGGACGCTCCGGGATCTTCAAAGGTAAAAGGGCCCCAGACGGACGGGTATGTGAGGTCTTAGAGCGCGCACAAACCCCACAGGACGCGACAAAAGTTACCACCTCTTTATGTAAGTTAGGCCACCAAAACCGACGCGAGAGGAGATCCACAGTTGCTTTACTCCCCGGGTGTCCTGCAAAAACTGAGTTATGGTGTGCCTCGATCACCTTTTGTCGCAACTGATCTGGAACGAACAGTCTCCCCGGAGGTCCAACAGGGGCATCCCCCTGAGCCTCCAATATCTCCTCCTCCAGCTCAGAGCATACTGCCGAAACCACCACCCCCTCCTGAAGAATAGGAATCGGGTCGTCCGTATTCCCGGCCCCAGGGAAACTACGAGATAAGGCATCCGCCTTTACATTTTTAGACCCAGGACGATATGTAACGACGAAATTAAACCTGGTAAAAAACAATGACCACCTAGCTTGTCTGGGATTCAGACGTTTAGCGGACTCCAGATATAGCAGGTTCTTGTGATCGGTGATGACGGTGACCGGATGAACTGCCCCCTCCAAAAAATGGCGCCACTCCTCAAAAGCTAACTTAATGGCCAAGAGTTCCCTATTGCCGACATCGTAATTCCTCTCAGCGGACGACAATTTTTTAGAGAAAAAGGCGCACGGATGCCACTTACCAGGGGACGAACCCTGTGACAATACTGCTCCCACCCCTACCTCGGAAGCGTCTACCTCTACAACAGAGGGAACACCAACGGGAAAGGAGATAAATGATAAAGCGAGGAAAGGGAAAAAACACTTCCAAATACACTTATCTCAGCAACTCCAAACACCACGATCCGCTCTGTCAGTCTGAATGAAATGCTTTCACCGACACCTCCCAAACAGACCTGCAGGGATATGAAGGAGTCTCACTAAAGAAGCATTGATTGCAGCTGGGCGAGGCTGGACCTCAGCTAGCCCAGAGAGAGAGAGAATTAACTCCTTCACTGCCGAAAAAACACAAAGCACCAACAAGTCAGCTGCGAGAAGTCAGGCTGTGTACTCGTGACGATCTTCGTGGCAACACACCCGTGACAATATCTCAAATCAAAAGGAGTGAGGGCCCTGCTCGCAAGCTTACAGTCTATGAGGAAATGGGGGAGACACAAAAGGTAAAGTGTACATATATTGTATAATGCAGCCTTGATATACTAAATAGGACAAATAATAATACATGGACTAGTCGCCAGTCAGTATGTGAACAGTCCTGACAGAGCGTACATGGATGGTATGATCCTGAAATTGAAGAAGATTTTAATATGGGGGAAAACTGGGATGGACAGATAGTGTGTTTAGGCGATACACTATTTCTACTGTAGTGAAATTGATGCCACTTCACTGGTGTCTGCCACTACATTTTGGAAATGTGGAGAATCCTGATTGGGTCTACATCTTTTGGGTTGGCTGTAGTGGAAGAGGTTTTGGTCTCCATTAAACTACTTCTACTCTGGTGAAATTGATGTAACTTTGATGGATTTAAGCCCTATTTTTTTTTATTTGCGAGCTGGACGTCTTCAGGACGTCACCTGCCAGTGTAGCATAGAAGTGTAGCATAAAAGTTTATTGCAGAAGTATACAGCTCTGAAATAGACCTGAATTGAACCTGAAGGGAACTGAAGGTAACTGTTTTCTCAGTCACAGTAAACAATGTTCCTGTCTGTTTTCACTCTCTACTCTATAATCCTTCACTTTCTACTAACCCCCCTAATCCCTACACCTAGTAAGGAATGGGTCATCTCTTCCTCCATCCTCCCCATCCATTTCACCTCTTCCTCAGAACTATTCCTCAACATACAATCCTGCATCTCTAAGCACAGACAGCCACCTCATGCCCTCTCCTGCTCCCACCTGCTAACACTTTTTCTCTCTCCAAATCCCGGCCCCCTCACCACATCCCCACAGTAACTTCTACCTCTCATCCTAGATCTACCACACATTTCCACAGCCTCTCTAACCTTATATCCATCTGCCCAGCCCCACTTCCCCTGTCCCACTAACAGGAGCTCTATGGAATGCTCTCTTCGTCTGCAACAAACTTTCCTACATCCATGATCTTTTCATCACTAACAAACTTTCCTTCCTTGCCATCACCAAAACCTTGGTCACCCCCTCTGACACAGCCTCGCCAGCTGTACTTTCATATGGCAGACTCCACCTCTCCCACACACCCCGCCCCAGCGGCAAGCATGGTGAAGGAGTTGGCTTTCTCCTGTCAGACAACTGCTCCTTCTTACATATCCCACTGCCACCCTCCATTACTCTCCCCTCTTTTGAAGTGCACTGCATGCACATTTACTCCCCCTCCAACTTCCAACTGGCTGTCATTTACCACCCCCCAGGGCAAGACACCACCTTCTTGGTCCACTTCACCCCCTGGCTTCTTCACTTCCTTTCCGCTGACATCCCCACTATCATCATGGGTGACTTCAACATTCCTATTGACACTTCCCACTCATCTGTCTCTAAGCTTCTATCACTCACTTCCTCCTTCAGCATTGCTCAATGGTCTTCAGCAGCCACTCACAAAGATGGACACACACTGGACCTCATTTTCACCCATTTCTGTTCCCTATCCAACCTCTCTAACTCTCCTCTCCCTCTGTTTGAACAACTTTCTCACATTCTCTCACCTCTCCTCTCCAGGTCCATAATCCCCCATCCAGAAACTTGCACACCTTCACAGAAATCTCAAACACCTCAACCTACACTCACTCTCTGAATCCCTCCTCCCTCTTAAAGATATAAATTCACTACAGATGCTGATGCCAGCTTATATAACACCACAACAGCTGCAGCTCTTGAATTGGTTACCCCCCTCATATATACCAAAGCTCGCACAATCAACATGCAGCCCTGGCACACCAGCCTGACTAAAGAAGTATGATGGGCTTCCAGGGTTGCTGAGCGGAGATGGAAAAGGTCCCACTCCAATGAGCACTTCATCGCATTCAAACAAGCCCTCACTACTTTCAGGTCCACAATCACTGCAGCAAAACAAACATACTACTCATCTCTCATGTCTTCCCTGTCTCACAACCCTAAACAGATATTCAGAACTTTTAATTCTCTCCTCCATCCCCCAGCACCTCCTCTCTCTCCAGTCATGTCAGCTGAAGACTTTGCCGCATTCTTCAAGCAGAAGATTGATATCATCAGACAAAGCTTTTGCCATAAGTCCCCACAGTCCCTCCTTATATCTACTCAGCTGTCCTCCTCCAAAATCAGCTTCTCCGCCATCACGGAAGATCAACTTTCCTCTTTACTCTCAAAGTCACATCTCACCACCTGTGAACTTGACCCAATTCCGTCTCACCTCATCCCAAAATTTACCGCAGTCTTCATCCTAACCCTAACCCTTCTCTTCAACCTATCACTAACAACTGGTGTCTTCCCCTCATGCTTCAAACATGCCTCAAATCACACCCATCCTCAAAAAGCCATCCCTTGATCCATCCTCTCTGTCTAGCTATCACTCGATATCACTTTTCCCGTATACCTCAAAACTACTGGAACAAAATATCCATCTTGAGCTGTCCTTCCACCACTTCTCCTGCTCCCTCTTTGACCGCCTCCAATCTGACTTCCGACTGCACCATTCTACTGAAACTGCCCAGACTAAAGTCACCAATGACCTACTAACTGCCAAATCCAAGCGACACTACTCTGTCCTTCTCCTTCTGAAACTGTCTTCTGCCTTTGACACAGTAGGCCATTACTACAGACTCTCTTATCTCTCGGCATCACCGACTTGGCTCCATCTTGGATTTCCTCATGCCTAGCAGACCGGACAATCAGTGTCTCCCACTCACACACCACCTCCTCATCTCTTCCCCTATTGGTTGGTGTCCCACAATGCTGAGTTCTAGGACCCCTACTCTTCTCCATCGACATCTTTGGCCTGGGACAGCTCATAGAGTCTCACAGCTTTCACCTCTATACTGATGAAACACAGATTTACCTCTCTGGACCTGATATTACCTCCTTACTAACCCGAATCGCACACTGCCTGTCCGCTATTTCATCTTTCTTCTCCGCTAGATTCCTAAAACTTAATATGGATAAAACTGAATTCATTATCTTTCCCCATCTCGCTCAACCCCCCCATCTGACCTATCCATCAATGTCATTGGATGTCCACTCTCCCCAGTCCTGCAAGCTTGGTGCCTCGGGGTAACCCTTGACTCTGATCTCTCCTTCAAACCTCATATCCAAGCCCTTTCCACTAGTGTTGAGCCACCCCCGTAGTGTTCGAGTTTGGTTCGGTTCGTCGAACACCCGTGTGTTCGCCGAACTGTTCGTCGAACTGTTCGTCGAACACCTTCGAACACCGTTAAAACCAATGGCAGGCAAACAAAAACACATAGAAACACATAGAAAACACCTACAAAGGTGTCCAAAAGCTGACAAACTGCTCAGAAGACACAACTAACACATGGAAAAGTGACAAGTACATATAGTCATGCGAAAAGAAAAGAGGTGGAGGAGTAAAAGGAGGGGGAGACACAGATATAGGCATGTAATGCCCTTCTAAAATCCAAAAAGTGAGAAGCCGACACGTTCAGTCCGCTCCTGCCCGTGCCACCTCCGTGTCGCCGGGTTTGTGCCAGAGCCGCGGTGAACCCTGACGGCCAGCCCCCCTCTCCCAATACTGGTGCCTGTCCGCTGGTGGGTCGAGCGAGCCCCCCTGTGGTGGAGGCAGCTCTAAGCTTTTTAATTTAAATTGTCTCTCTAATTTGAATAAATACACTTTAAATCCATTTACAAGGATCTATTGGAGGGCAAGTCTCATGCCAGCAGCCGCATAATTCCAGCTCCAGTAGCATCCACTAAAGCTGCTGCAGTTAAAAAGCTTTTATAAGGATCGAGCTCGGCTGTCCACCGCAAGGCATCCTACTGCCAGTCCCAGCCCCTATGCCTTGGGGTGCCTCCTGATGCTCTTCACTGAGTATCCCGTGGTCCCGAAGCATTTCCTTTGAAAAAATTAAGTGTCCAAACTACAGGTGGTGTAGCTTGCTTAACAGCTGGGATAATCCGCTGACTAGCAGACACTGCTACTAGGCACAAAGTATTTCCTGTGCTAGATGCAGTTAAAAATTTGTAATTAGATACTCTCGTTGGATGCTGAGAAAGCATTCCATAGAGTCTCCTGGCACGCCATATATGATTCTCTTAAAAAGCTTGGGGTAGGGGTCTAGGGGACCCTTTTATAGCCAAAATCACGGCCCTGTATCACAATACGTCACCTAGGCTGAAGATGAATGGAACTGTAGCACCCTGAGAGCTCGGTTGCTACAGAGGTATTGCACCTCACCCAGAGGTGTGATATCTCACTCTCAGGTAAGGATGGAGTGTGGATCAGGACCCGACACCTGCATGCATTACACCACATTGCCGTGGGGCAGGGCGACCAATATGCCTCTGAGATGGGCACGACAGTCCCTGTCCCTGGCTGGAGTGGGGGGAGGGAGCAATGAGGAAGGGGAACCCTGTAGTGCAGGAGCAGGGAGGAAGCAGTTCCTGGGTGCATTGAGAAGGGAGTATAAAAGGTGGGCACCATCTTAGTTCAGTGCAGAGAAGTCTGAGCAGAAGTGGCAGGGAGCAGGGGCTCTACATGAGCTCTGCTCCGGAAGCGGGCCTAGTAACAGAGGCCCAGGCCTGGAAGAGGGAGAAGGAAGGAAGAGGAGCGGAGAAGGCTCCAGGAACGAGGAATGAAGGGACCCCAGGGGTGCGGACGGGCGAGTCGCCACCGCACGCCCGAATCCACCTGCGTGGAGGGGTCAGGCCAAAGGGGGAGACAGGTCCCCGAAACTAGTGGAGGCAGGAAACGACCCTCAGCTAGAAACCGGAGGCTGTGACATTTTATGTGGCACAGCCCCTCGCTACACCCGCTAGGAAGGCACTACATAGGGTCAGGGAAACTGGCACCAAATTTACCAAGAGGAGGCCCGAGGCAGCCGGACAGAAGGGTTGGTAAGAAAGGCCAGACAAAGGACACACAAAGGGGGTCCTGTGAAGCGCTCCAAAGTTATCTGGGAGTTGTCTGAGCCCCTCACCTGGTGAGCACATTACGACGTGGGCAGCCATTACCTGCAGACGTGGTCTGGATAATAAGAACTGTGAGTAAAGGCCCTGGACTGCATCACTGACTCCGTGTCGTTACTGCTGCTGCCCTGCACCATCACCCCCATCCTCCGCATACACTGCCCTGAGGCTATACTCCTCCCGTGGGGAGTTATGCTACGCTCTGCTGCACCCACAACACCAGCCTCAGCGGTCTGCCCTGCAGCGGCGGTTCACTCTGACCGCAATCCACGGGTGGCGTAGTCGGACATTTAAACATCAAAACCACATAAATAGTTCCGCCACTGGTTTGACCACCCTGAGCCACGGAACCGGATCGCCGCCACAAAGACTACAACCACCAGCATCCACCAAAAAGGTCCGGCTCCGGGTGTCCCAAGGCCCAGGGGGTGCATCAGAACATTTTCATCACCTTTCACAATCACCAATGGGACAAGGCCGGGATGTCCTCTGTCCCCTCTCTTATACATCCTAGTGACGGAGCACCTGCTCTCATCAATTCGCCATAACCCCAATATTAGGTGGGAGGAACCGAGTACAAGTGCTCTCTATTTGCTGATGATGTCCTAGCATATATCACTCAATCACATATATCCATCCCTGCTGTTATGGCTGAAATAGATCACTTTGTTACATGGTCAAATTTTAAAATCAATGCAGCGAAGTCTGAGGCCCTCGATGTCTCCCTCCCCAAATCCATATAGGATTCCATCCAGTCCAACTTTCCCTTTGCCTGGCCCTCACAGGGTATCAAATACTTAGGAATTCCTATTCATAGAGACCTCTCCCATCTATGTTATCTTAATTTTGGGCCCTTTTTTGAACAACTCCATACAGACCACGGTTGGCAAGTTAGAACTGTAAGATTCACTACGTGAACCACTGGTGTTTTGTGGAAAAGCACATGTACACTGTGTTCCAAATTATTATGCAAAAAGTGTTTAGGAGTGATAAGGGAAGAATTTGTTTTTTTGTCAGTTAAACTCATTGATGGTGATGTGTGTCAAGGCTCTTTATATCACTGTAAGCAATTGCAGACACCTGTGCTAATTAGTTTGGCAGGTATGTCCAATGAAAGGCAAGACTACTTAAGAAGGCTGTCTCACATTATTAAGCAGCCTACATTTTCTGCCAAAATGGGAAAGAAAAAGGATGTGTCGGCTGCTGAGAAGCAACAAATTGTGGAGTGTTTAGGTCAAGGCATGACTACAATCAACATTGTGCGATGATCAGGATGAAGTGTCTTGGCAATCAAGAAGTATGTAGCTGATTCACAGTACACACGTGTGCGTGCTGATAAGGGCAAATTGAGGACTCTTTCCTACATGCAATTACGTCAGGTTTAAAGAGCAGCGGCAAAAAAGCCTTGTCATAGCAGCAGACAATATTTTAAGCTGCTGGTGCCTCCAACGTCCCCCGAACAACAAGATGCAGGGTCCTTCAGAGGTTTGCAGCTGTGCATACGCCATCCTGTCGACCTCCTCTATCCACTTCACACAAACAGAAATGGCTCCAGTGGGCCAAACATTACATGAAGACTGATTTCAAAACTTGTTTTGTTCACGGATGAGTGCCGTGCAGCGCTCGATGGTCAAGATGGATGGAGGGGAGGATGGCTGGTTGATGGACACCCCACGCAAACACGGCTACAGCGCCAAGAAGGAGGAGGTGGAGTAATGTTTTGGGCTGGAATCATGGGGAGAGAGATTGTCGGCCCCTTTAGGATCCCTGAAGGTGCTAAAGATGAACTCCATAATGTATGTGGATTTTCTCAAACAGCACTTCCTGCCATGGTTCAAGAAGAAGAACCGTGTATTTCACAGCAAGATCATTTTTTTGCATGATAATGCACCATCTCATGCTGCACATAAAACATCTGCATCTCTGGCTGATATGGGCATAAAAGGGGACAAACTTATGGTGTGACCCCCATGCTCCCCTGACATCTACCCCATTCAGAAACTCTGGAGCATCATCAAAAGGAGTGTCTATGATGGCGGGAGGCAGTTCACATCTAAGCAACAGCTCTGGGAGGGTATTCTGTCCTCATGCAAAACAATTGAAGCAGAAACCATCCAAAACCTGACAAATTCAATGGACGAGAGAGTTCAGAAGCTCCTTTCGAACAAGGGGTCCTATGTGAAAATGTAACATCACCTAGAATAAAGTTTTGAGTTGAAAACTGTTTGATTTCAGTTTCTAATAACCTGCTAATGCTTATAATTTCAAAAATTACCATTTTTTTGGTCTTTATTAAAATGAAAAGGTTGATCGAAAAGTTTGGGGGATCTAAGAGTGTGGCAACCCAGTAGTCATGATTACTTCGAATTCTGACAATATGAGGGTCATGTTGCAGGTAGTGCAGCAAGAAGGCACTTATGTGTCTTGCGCATCTCGGAGCCCCAAAATTATTTTCCGGGCTAGATGCAGCTAAAAATTATTATTAATTTTAAATCTGGTGGAGCTTAGTATAGATGGCCTAATAGGATCAGTGCTGCACACTACTACAAAGCCCAAATTATTTTCCAGTCAAGATACAGATAAACATGATTAGTAATTTTAAATGTGGTGGAGCTTATTATAGATGGCCTAATAGAATCAGTGCTGCACACTGCTACAAAGCCCAAATTATTTTCCAGCCAAGATACAGATAAACATGATTAGTAATTTGAAAGCTTAAAACGGTTGGTAGGGTGATTTTAACCAATCATCAAGCTTTTACTCTCCCCAGGATGACACAAGGGTAGAAAAGTCGTTTCGGATCCATGATTTGTTCATCTTTATGAACGTGAGTCTGTCTACATTATCAGTGGAGAGCCGCGTGCGCTTATCTGTCAGCACACCACCAGCAGCGCTGAACACACGTTCAGACAGAACGCTAGCTGCGGGGCATGACAAGATCTCCAAGGCGTAAGTGGCTAGCTCTGGCCATTTATCCAGATTGGAAGCCCAAAAAGAGCAAGGGTCCAGTGACACAGTCATGGCTTCAATGTTTACTTGGAGATACTCCTGTACCATCGTCTCTAGGCTTTGACTATGTGTCAGACTTCTTGTCTCCTGTGGCCTTGCAAAGGATGGGATAAAAAAGTGGTGAAATGATTCCGCAAAATTGATGTTACCAGCAGATACTGTGGTTCTGTTACGGTTTGAGTGCTGAACACTTGACGGTCCCACGGTTGGCAAGTTGGAACTGTGAGATTCACTACGTGCACCACTGGTGTTTTGTGGAAAAGCACATGTAAGATTCTGCAACAGTCTCTGCTGATACTCCTGCATGCGTCCGTCCCTTTCTATGGCAGGAATAATTTCTGCAAATTTACTTTTGTACTGGGGATCTAACAGTGTGGCAACCCAGTAGTCAGGATTATTTCTAATTCTCACAATTCGAGGGTCATGTTGCAGGTAGTGCAGCAAGAAGGCACTCATGTGTGTTGCGCATCCAGCAGCACCAAGTCCCTGTTGTGTTGGTGGCGAGGTAACAATCATGCTTCCTTCCTCTGTCCTCTCCCCCCAACCTCGCACAACAGAAATGTGATCAAGGTCTCCCTCATCTGATGAGTCTTCCAACAGTTCGTCCTCCACTTCTTCCTGGGCTCCTGCACCTTCCTCCCTAGTTTGGCTGCTACCATGCGCCCTGGTAAAACCATCTCCCCCACCCTCAGATGTCTGCCGCCTTGGTGCTGCCGACCGTCTGGACCTTGCAGATGTTAGCCCTTCCGCATACAACTCCTCCTCCTCTACTTCCTCCACCTCCTCTTGTGCCACCACCTGACTCCGAATTCTGTTTAACATGTGCTCCAGCATGTAAATCACCGGAATAGTCATGCTGATAATGGCATCGTCGGCACTAAACATCTTCGTCGCCATTTCAAAACTGTGCAGAAGGGTGCATAGGTCCCTGATCTGAGACCACTCCTCCAGCGTGATTTGCCCCACCTCTGGATCTCGTTGGCCCAGGCTATACGTCAGAACGTATTGCACCAGGGCTTGTCGGTGCTGCCACAGTCGCTGCAACATGTGCAGAGTTGAATTCCACCGGGTAGGCACATCGCATTTTAGCCGGTGAAGTGGCAGGCCCAACGACTTCTGTAGAGATGTAAGTCGCTGAGCTGCGGAATGCGAACGGCGGAAGTGAGCACACAGCGACCGTGCCCTCTGCAGAAGGCCATCTAGTCTGGGATAGTGGGCTAAAAATTGCTGGACAACCAGGTTCAACACGTGAGCCATACAAGGCACGTGTGTGACATTGCCCCGGTGAAGGGCCGCACCCAGGTTTGCAGCATTGTCGCACACGGCCTGCCCTGGTTTCAGGTCCAGTGGAGACAACCATTCATGAAATTGGTTCTCCAGAGCTGACCACAACTCCTCAGCTGTGTGACTCACATTTCAAAGACATTTCAAAGTAAAAACCGCCTGATGACGTTGAGCCCTACTGCCAGCATAGTAAGGAGGTGTTCGGGATCCCTTCTGCGCAGTTAGAAAGCTTGTGGCACGACCAGACAGGCTTTGGGTGCAGGTGGAAGACCGAGAGGAGGTTGAGGAGGCAGAAGCAGTGGAGGAACTTTGACATAAAGAGGATTGACGCACAACTCGTGGGGACGGCAAGACTTGGACAGCAGCCCCTTGTCCTGCTGTCACCATAGTTACCCAGTGCCCAGTCAGCGACATGTAACGCCCCTGTCCATGCCTACTCGTCCAAGTGTCTGTGGTGAAATGCACCCTGTCACACACAGAGTTTCTCAAAGAAGCGGTGATGTTGTGTGCGACATGCTGGTGGAGCGCAGGCACACCTTTCTTTGAGAAGTAGTGCCGACTGGGCATCTGGTACTGGGGCACTGCGACGGACATAAGGTCTCGAAACTCCTCTGTGTCCACCAGGCGGAAAGGCAGCATTTCTGTAGCCAAGAGCTTGCAGATGGTGAAATTCAACCTCCTAGCTTTCTCATGGCTAGGAGGAAATGGTCTTTTACTTGTCCACATCTGAGGGACCGATGGCTGGCTATTGTGCTTAGACGGGGTTGATAAGGGTGTCCCTGGCAAACTGCCAGTCTGTGAGGAAGATGCAGGCGGACATGTTAGGTTGCCTTGATCCAAAGGTGGTGCTATCGATGTCGGACCGCGCTCAACACCAGCTGGTGTTACCACCTCCAAAGAAAATGATTACCTGCCAATCACGCTGGCTGTTGCGGGTAAAGAGGTGGCAGGTCTGCGCCCCAAAACAGGTGTGACTGCTGTCCCCCCAGTCACAGAGGATGAAGAGGCCGCGGATGCACAAGATATGGCAGACGGTGGTTGGCCCGGCCGGCTAGGCCGCATTGTAGCACACTGAGCTTCCCACTGCAACTTATGCTTCATGTCCATGTGCCGGTTCATGCATGAAGTACTCAAACTATGTTTTTTTTGGCCTCTACTTAGCTTTTGCTGACAAATGTTACAGATAACACGAGTTGGGTCATCTTTATCGATCTGAAAAAATGCCCAGGCTATGCAAGGCTTAGCACCCATGCGACCTGAAGAGCCACCACGACTTGTGGTGAGAGGCAGAGTTGTGTTTGAGAATGCAGTTGTTGACGTGCTTCCAGTACTACGTCTCTGTCCAGGAAGGCACTACCTGACCTCGTCGTCACTAGCATCTTCCTCCACCTCCACTGCTGACCTCATCTCTTGGCTGACTGTAGGTTGACAGTAAGTGGGATCTCCAACCTCATCCTCATCACCCTGTGCGTTATCACACCCGTCGTCCTCAAAGCCAACCTGTTCCTGCCCTGACAAAAAACTAAAGTTGTCGCTCCAATCAGGTATTTGAGTCTCATCATCGTCTTCCTCATTGTCTCCACCAACAGGAGTTACAGTTTGGGAATGAGGGTCTACATTATGGTCAGAACCTTCTGCGTCTGGTCCTGGATCCGACTCATAAAGATTCTGGGCATCAGTGCAGATCATTTCCTCGTCTGGATTCACAGAAGCGCTGGAGTCGACTTCTGATTCCCAGGCTATAGTGTGAGTAAACAGCTCTGCAGACTCAACCATCTGTTCTACCTCATACTCAGACGGGCAGCTGGAGATTTGGGAGCTGTGAGGAAGCAAGTGCGATTGGGGTGACACCTTTGAGGACTGGAGTATTTGTGATGTTGAAGTTGATGTGGAGGAGAGCCCACTTAAAGGAGGACTTGATATCCGTTGAAGCACCTGCTGTTTTTGTGCCTCATCTGGAATTTGTAGCGATTGGCGTGGCCGTAAGAAAGGGATCTTATCACATTGTTCGCTAAAAGAAGTAGACATTTTAGTTTGGTTGGAAGATGGTCTTTCTTCTGCAGATGCTACTGTTTCTTTAACACCTACCCCACGGACACAACCTTTTTTCCCCTTCCCAACATGCCTATTCCCCTTTCCACCAGCAGCTGGCCTTTTTCCACTCATTTTGGTGGTTAACTAATTCACAACTCTGGAGTTGTTTGCACAAAAAAACAATGGATGGGAACCGAGAAGAGCTGAGTGGCCAAAATGTGGTATTAGGCCAAAACCATTGGCTGGGTTAGATGCAGAAAAAAATTATATTCAATTTGCAACCTGATGGAGGTCAGTATAGATGGACTAATAGAACAATCCTACACACAGCTAGAAGCCCAAATATTTTTTCAGAGGTAGATGCAGAAAAAAATTATATTCAGTTTGCAACCTGATGGAGGTCAGTATAGAGGGACTAATAGAACAAGTCCCACACACAGCTAGAAGCCCAAATATTTTTTCAGAGGTAGATGCAGAAAAAAAATATATTCAGTTTGCAACCTGATGGAGGTCAGTATAGATGGACTAATAGAACAAGTCCTACACAAAGCTAGAAGCCCAAATATTTTTTTAGAGGTAGATGCAGAAAAAAATTATATTCAGTTTGCAACCTGATGGAGGTCAGTATAGATGGACTAATAGAACAAGTCCCACACACAGCTAGAAGCCCAAATATTTTTTCAGAGGTAGATGCAGAAAAAAATTGTATTCAGTTTGCAACCTGATGGAGGTCAGTATAGATGGACTAATAGAACAAGTCCTACACACAGCTAGAAGCCCAAATATTTTTTCAGAGGTAGATGCAGAAAAAAATTGTATTCAGTTTGCAACCTGATGGAGGTCAGTATAGATGGACTAATAGAAAAAGTCCCACACACAGCTAGAAGCCCAAATATTTTTTCAAAGGTAGATGCAGAAAAAAATTGTATTCAGTTTGCAACCTGATGGAGGTCAATATAAATGGACTAATAGAACAAGTCCTACAAACAGCTAGAAGCCCAAATATTTTTTCAGAGGTAGATGCAGAAAAAAATTATATTCAGTTTGCAACCTGATGGAGGTCAGTATAGATGGACTAATAGAACAAGTCCCACACACAGCTAGAAACCCAAATATTTTTTCAGAGGTAGATGCAGAAAAAATATATATTCAGTTTGCAACCTGATGGAGGTCAGTATTAGAGATGAGCGTTGTTCTACTCGAACTGTTCGCCAATCTCAAATTCGAGCTGTTTTGGGCGGTGTTCGAGCCGGTCGGCGAACACGAACAATTTGAGAAAAATTCGGCTGTTTGAGGTTATGTTCGATAACTGTTCGTGCACCAAAATCATAACTGGATTTTTTCTCAGTAATGATGAAAATTAATGTTAATACGCAGTTTGAGTGTACAGCGGGGCGGGGGGAGGGGCAGGGGATGGATCTCTGCAGGAACAATGAAGATCTCCATTTTTTTTTCTCTTTCCCGCATTTGCAGTGGGGAGGTGCAATCTGTCAGCCTATCAGCAGCGCACACACGGAGCGAAGTGCTTTTTTTCACACAAGCAAGGGAATGTGTGATTGGCAGTGTATGTCACATGTCCTTGCCCTATAAGACCAAGCCATTTTCCCCGTCGCCACCATTTTCTCACTGCTGCAGCTGCGTGTTAGACGGCACCGCTGTTGCTGTGTGCGCTATACCTTGTTAATTTCAAGCCAATTTTCGCACAAATATACAGATAGCTTGGGAGTAGGGAATAGTTGTGATTGCAGTCCTTTTAAGGACTAGGTTACAGCATTTCCTACGACTTTTATCAGGCAGGTCTGTGCTCTTAAATAGATAGAGTGTGGGAGTAAAGACTAATTGTAATTGGAGTCCTTTTCAGGACTAGGTTACATCAGTTCCTATCAGTTTTTGCCAGGCAGGTCTGTGCCAGTGCTGTGCAAGTTTTTTTCACAGCATTTGGCTGAATCTAGCAAAGCTAATCCTTTTTGGCCTATTGCAGAGTGTGTTAGTCAGTGGAGTAGCCTATCTGTGTTGCAAGATATACCACCTGTGTATAGAATACCAATTTTTTTACTGCACCTAGTGAAGTAAAATCTTTTGGGCATAGCATCATTCTATTAGTCCATCTATACTGACCTCCATCAGGTTGCAAACTGAATATAATTTTTTTCTGCATCTAGCTCTGAAAAAATATTTGGGCTTCTAGCAGTGTGTGGGACTTGGTCTATTAGTCCATCTATACTGACCTCCATCAGGTTGCAAATTAAAAAAAATTTTTTTCTTCATTTAGCTCTGAAAAAATATTTGGGCTTCTAGCAGCGTGTGGGACTTGTTCTATTAGTCCATCTATACTGACCTCCAACAGGTTGCAAATTAAAAATAATTTTTTTCTGCATCTAGCTCTGAAAAAATATTTGGGCTTCTAGCAGTGTGTGGGACTTGGTCTATTAGTCCATCTATACTGACCTCCATCAAGTTGCAAATTAAAAATAATTTTTTTCTGCATCTAGCTCTGAAAAAATATTTGGGCTTCTAGCAGTGTGTGGGACTTGGTCTATTAGTCCATCTATACTGACCTCCATCAGGTTGCAAATTGAATAAAAAAAATTTCTGCATCTAGCTCTGAAAAAATATTTGGGCTTCTAGCGGTGTGTGGGACTTGGTCTATTAGTCCATCTATACTGACCTCCATCAGGTTGCAAATTAAAAATAATTTTTTTCTGCATCTAGCTCTGAAAAAATATTTGGGCTTCTAGCAGTGTGTGGGACTTGGTCTATTAGTCCATCTATACTGACCTCCATCAGGTTGCAAATTAAAAATAATTTTTTTCTTCATTTAGCTCTGAAAAAATATTTGGGCTTCTAGCAGTGTGTGGGACTTGTTCTATTAGTCCTTCTATACTGACCTCCAGCAGGGTGCAAATTGAATATAATTTTTTTCTGCATCTAGCTCTGAAAAAATATTTGGGCTTCTAGCGGTGTGTGGGACTTGGTCTATTAGTCCATCTATACTGACCTCCATCAGGTTGCAAATTAAAAATAATTTTTTTCTGCATCTAGCTCTGAAAAAATATTTGGGCTTCTAGCAGTGTGTGGGACTTGGTCTATTAGTCCATCTATACTGACCTCCATCAGGTTGCAAATTAAAAATAATTTTTTTCTGCATCTAGCTCTGAAAAAATATTTGGGCTTCTAGCAGTGTGTGGGACTTGGTCTATTAGTCCATCTATACTGACCTCCATCAGGTTGCAAATTGAATAAAAAAATTTTCTGCATCTAGCTCTGAAAAAATATTTGGGCTTCTAGCGGTGTGTGGGACTTGGTCTATTAGTCCATCTATACTGACCTCCATCAGGTTGCAAATTAAAAATAATTTTCTTCTGCATCTAACCCAGCCAATAGTTTTGGCCTAATACCACAGTTTGGCCACTCAGCTCTGCTCGGTTACCATCCATTGTTTTTTTGTGCAAACAACTCCAGAGTTGTGAATTAGTTAACCACCAAAATGAGTGGAAAAAGGCCTGCTGCTGGTGGAAAGGGGAATAGGCGTGTTGGGAAGGGGAAAAAAGGTTGTGTCCGTGGGGTAGGTGCAGAAGAAAGACCATCTTCCAGCCAAACTAAAATGTCTACTTCTTTTAGCGGACAATGTGATAAGATCCCTTTCTTACGGCCACGCCAATCGCTACAAATTCCAGATGAGGCACAAAAAGAGCAGGTGCTTCAACGGATATCAAGTGCTCCTTTAAGTGGGCTCTCCTCCACATCAACTTCAACATCACAAATACTCCAGTCCTCAAAGGTGTCACCCAAATCGCACTTGCTTCCTCACAGCTCCCAAATCTCCAGCTGCCCGTCTGAGTATGAGGTAGAACAGATGGTTGAGTCTGCAGAGCTGTTTACTCATACTATAGCCTGGGAATCAGAGGTCGACTCCAGCGCTTCTGTGAATCCAGACGAGGAAATGATCTGCACTGATGCCCAGAATCTTTATGTGTCGGATCCAGGACCAGACGCAGAAGGTTCTGACCATATTGTAGACCCTCATTCCCAAACTGTAACTCCTGTTGGTGGAGACAATGAGGAAGACGATGATAAGACTCAAATACCTGATTGGAGCGACAACTTTAGTTTTTTGTCAGGGCAGGAACAGGTTGGCTCTGAGGACGACGGGTGTGATAACGCACAGGGTGATGATGATGAGGTCGGAGATCCCACTTACTGTCAACCCACAGTCAGCCAAGAGATGAGGTCAGAAGAGGAGGTGGAGGAAGATGCTAGTGACAACGAGGTCAGGTTGCGCCTTCCTGGACAGAGACGTAGTACTGGAAGCACGTCAACAACTGCATCCTCAAACACAACTCTGCCTCTCACCACAAGTCGTGGTGGCTCTTCAGGTCGCATGGGTGCTAAGCCTTGCATAGCCTGGGCATTTTTTCAGATCGATAAAGATGACCCAACTCGTGTTATCTGTAACATTTGTCAGCAAAAGTTAAGTAGAGGCCAAAAAATACATAGTTTGAGTACTTCATGCATGAACCGGCACATGGACATGAAGCATAAGTTGCAGTGGGAAGCTCAGTGTGCTACAATGCGGTCTAGCCGGCCGGGCCAACCACCGTCTGCCATATCTTGTGCATCCGCGGCCTCTTCATCCTCTGTGACTGGGGGGACAGCAGTCACACCTGTTTTGGGGCGCAGACCTGCCACCTCTTTACCCGCAACAGCCAGCGTGATTGGCAGGTCATCATTTTCTTTGGAGGTGGTAACACCAGCTGGTCTTGAGCGCTGTCCGACATCGATAGCACCACCTTTGGATCAAGGCAACCTAACATGTCTGCCTGCATCTTCCTCACAGACCGGCAGTTTGCCGGGGACACCCTTATCAACCCCGTCTAAGCACAATAGCCAGCCCTCGGTCCCTCAGATGTGGACAAGTAAAAGACCATTTCCTCCTAGCCATGAGAAAGCTAAGAGGTTGAATTTCACCATCTGCAAGCTCTTGGCTACAGAAATGCTGCCTTTCCGCCTGGTGGACACAGAGGATTTTCGAGACCTTATGTCCGTCGCAGTGCCCCAGTACCAGATGCCCAGTCGGCACTACTTCTCAAAGAAAGGTGTGCTTGCGCTCCACCAGCATGTCGCACACAACATCACCGCTTCTTTGAGAAACTCTGTGTGTGACAGGGTGCATTTCACCACAGACACTTGGACGAGTAGGCATGGACAGGGGCGTTACATGTCGCTGACTGGGCACTGGGTAACTATGGTGACAGCAGGACAAGGGGCTGCTGTCCAAGTCTTGCCGTCCCCACGAGTTGTGCGTCAATCCTCTTTATGTCATTTTTCCTCCACTGCTTCTGCCTCCTCAACCTCCTCTCGGTCTTCCACCTGCACCTAAAGCCTGTCTGGTCATGCCACAAGCTTTCTAACTGCGCAGAAGGGATCCTGCACACCTCCTTACTATGCTGGCAGTAGGGCTCAACGTCATCAGGCGGTTTTTACATTGAAATGTCTGGGAAATGTGAGTCACACAGCTGAGGAGTTGTGGTCAGCTCTGGAGAACCAATTTCATGAATGGTTGTCTCCACTGGACCTGAAACCAGGGAAGGCCGTGTGCGACAATGCTGCAAACCTGGGTGCGGCCCTTCGCCGGGGCAATGTCACACACGTGCCTTGTATGGCTCACGTGTTGAACCTGGTTGTCCAGCAATTTTTAGCCCACTATCCCTGACTAGATGGCCTTCTGCAGAGGGCACGGTCGCTGTGTGCTCACTTCCGCCGTTCGCATCCCGCAGCTCAGCGACTTACATCTCTACAGAAGTCGTTGTGCCTGCCACTTCACCGGCTAAAATGCGATGTGCCTACCCGGTGGAATTCAACTCTGCACATGTTGCAGCGACTGTGGCAGCACCGACAAGCCCTGGTGCAATACGTTCTGACGTATAGCCTGGGCCAACGAGATTCAGAGGTGGGGCAAATCACGCTGGAGGAGTGGTCTCAGATCAGGGACCTATGCACCCTTCTGCACAGTTTTGAAATGGCGACGAAGATGTTTAGTGCTGACGATGCCATTATCAGCATGACTATTCCGGTGATTTACATGCTGGAGCACATGTTAAACAGAATTCGGAGTCAGGTGGTGGCACAAGAGGAGGTGGAGGAAGTAGAGGAGGAGGAGTTGTATGCGGAAGGGCTAACATCTGCAAGGTCCAGACGGTCGGCAGCACCAAGGCGGCAGGCATGTGAGGGTGGGGGAGATGATTTTACCAGGGCGCATGGTAGCAGCCAAACTAGTGAGGAAGGTGCAGGAGCCCAGGAAGAAGTGGAGGACGAACTGATGGAAGACTCATCAGATGAGGGAGACCTTGATCACATTTCTGTTGTGCGAGGTTGGGGGGAGAGGACAGAGGAAGGAAGCATGATTGCTACCTCGCCACCAACACAACAGGGACTTGGTGCTCCTGGATGCGCAACACACATGAGTGCCTTCTTGCTGCACTACCTGCAACATGACCCTCGAATTGTGAGAATTAGAAATAATCCTGACTACTGGGTTGCCACACTGTTAGATCCCCGGTACAAAAGTAAATTTGCAGAAATTATTCCTGCCATAGAAAGGGATGCACGCATGCAGGAGTATCAGCAGAGACTGTTGCAGAATCTTACATGTGCTTTTCCACAAAATACCAGTGGTGCACGTAGTGAATCTCACAGTTCCAACTTGCCAACCGTGGGACCGTCAAGTGTTCAGCACTCAAACCGTAACAGAACCACAGTATCTGCTGGTAACATCAATTTTGCGGAATCATTTCACCACTTTTTTAGCCCATCCTTTGCAAGGCCACAGGAGACAAGAAGTCTGACACATAGTCAACGCCTAGAGACGATGGTACAGGAGTATCTCCAAGTAAACATTGAAGCCACGACTGTGTCACTGGACCCTTGCTCTTTTTGGGCTTCCAATCTGGATAAATGGCCGGAGCTAGCCACTTACGCCTTGGAGATCTTGTCATGCCCCGCAGCCAGCGTTCTGTCTGAACGTGTGTTCAGCGCTGCTGGTGGTGTGCTGACAGATAAGCGCACGCGGCTCTCCACTGATAATGTAGACAGACTCACGTTCATAAAGATGAACAAATCATGGATCCGAAACGACTTTTCTACCCCTGTGTCATCCTGGGGAGAGTAAAAGCTTGATGATTGGTTAAAATCACCCTACCAACCGTTTTAAGCTTTCAAATTACTAATCATGTTTATCTGTATCTTGACTGGAAAATAATTTGGGCTTTGTAGCAGTGTGCAGCACTGATCCTATTAGGCCATCTATAATAAACTTCACCAGATTTAAAATTAAAAATAATTTTTAGCTGCATCTAGCCCGGAAAATAATTTTGGGGCTCCGAGATGCGCAAGACACATAAGTGCCTTCTTGCTGCACTACCTGCAGCATGACCCTCATATTGTCAGAATTCGAAGTAATCATGACTACTGGGTTGCCACACTCTTAGATCCCCCAAACTTTTCGATCAACCTTTTCATTTTAATAAAGACCAAAAAAATTGTCATTTTTGAAATTATAAGCATTAGCAGGTTGTTAGAAACTGAAATCAAACAGTTTTCAACTCAAAACTTTATTCTAGGTGATGTTACATTTTCACATAGGACCCCTTGTTCGAAAGGAGCGTCTGAACTCTCTCGTCCATTGAATTTGTCAGGTTTTGGATGGTTTCTGCTTCAATTGTTTTGCATGAGGACAGAATACCCTCCCAGAGCTGTTGCTTAGATGTGAACTGCCTCCCGCCATCATAGACACTCCTTTTAATGATGCTCCAAAGGTTCTGAATGGGGTAGAGGTCAGGGGAGCATGGGGGTCACACCATAAGTTTGTCCCCTTTTATGCCCATATCAGCCAGAGATGCAGATGTTTTATGTGCAGCATGAGATGGTGCATTATCATGCAGAAAAATGATCTTGCTGTGAAATACACGGTTCTTCTTCTTGAACCATGGCAGGAAGTGCTGTTTGAGAAAATCCACATACATTATGGAGTTCATCTTTAGCGCCTTCAGGGATCCTAAAGGGGCCGACAATCTCTCTCCCCATGATTCCAGCCCAAAACATTACTCCACCTCCTCCTTGTTGGCGCTGTAGCCGTGTTTGCGTGGGGTGTCCATCAACCAGCCATCCTCCACTCCATTCATCTGGACCATCGAGCGCTGCACGGCACTCATCCGTGAACAAAACAGTTTTGAAATCAGTCTTCATGTAATGTTTGGCCCACTGGAGCCGTTTCTGCTTGTGTGAAGTGGATAGAGGAGGTCGACAGGATGGCATATGCACAGCTGCAAACCTCTGAAGGACCCTGCATCTTGTTGTTCGGGGGACGTTGGAGGCACAAGCAGCTTCAAAAACTTGTCTGCTGCTATGACAAGGCTTTTTTGCCGCTGCTGTTTCAACCTGACGTAATTGCCTGTAGGAAAGAGTCCTCAATTTGCCCTTATCAGCACGCACACGTGTGTACTGTGAATCAGCTACATACTTCTTGATTGCCAAGACACTTCATCCTGATCATCGCACAATGTTGATTGTAGTCATGCCTTGACCTAAACACTCCACAATTTGTTGCTTCTCAGCAGCCGACACATCCTTTTTCTTTCCCATTTTGGCAGAAAGTGTAGGCTGCTTAATAATGTGAGAGAGCCTGCTTAAGTAGTCTTGCCTTTCATTGGACACACCTGCCAAACTAATTAGCACAGGTGTCTGCAATTGCTTACAGTGATATAAAGAGCCCTGACACACATCACCATCAATGAGTTTAACTGACAAACAAACAAATTCTTCCCTTATCACTCCTAAACACTTTTTGCATAATAATTTGGAACGCGGTGTACATGTGCTTTTCCACAAAACACCAGTGGTTCACGTAGTGAATCTCACAGTTCTAACTTGCCAACCGTGGTCTGTATGGAATTGTTCAATAAAGGGCCCAAAATTAAGATAACATAGATGGGAGAGGTCTCTATGAATAGGAATTCCTAAGTATTTGATACCCTGTGAGGGCCAGGCAAAGGGAAAGTTGGACTGGATGGAATCCTATATGGATTTAGGGAGGGAGACATCGAGGGCCTCAGACTTCGCTGCATTGATTTTAAAATTTTACCATGTAACAAAGTGATCTATTTCAGCCATAACAGCAGGGATGGATATATGTGATTGAGTGATATATACTAGGACATCATCAGCAAATAGAGAGCACTTGTACTCGGTGCCTCCCACCTCAATCCACCTAATATTGGGGTTATGGCGAATTGATGAGAGCAGGTGCTCCGTCACTAGGATGTATAAGAGAGGGGACAGAGGACATCCCTGCCTTGTCCCATTGGTGATTGTGAAAGGTGATGAAAATGTTCTGACGCACCCCCTGGGCCTTGGGACACCCGGAGCCGGACCCTTTTTGGTGGATGCTGGTGGTTGTAGTCTTCGTGGCGGCGATCCGGTTCCGTGGCTCAGGGCGGTTAAACCAGTGGCGGAACTATTTATGTGGTTTTGATGTTTAAATGTCCGACTACGCCACCCGTGGATTGCGGTCAGAGTGAACCGCCGCTACAGGGCAGACCGCTAAGGCTGGTGTTGTGGGTGCAGCAGAGCATAGCATAACTCCCCACGGGAGGAGTATAGCCTCAGGGCAGTGTATGCGGAGGATGGGGGTGATGGTGCAGGGCAGCAGCAGTAACGACACGGAGTCAGTGATGCAGTCCAGGGCCTTTACTCACAGTTCTTATTATCCAGACCACGTCTGCAGGTAACGGCTGCCCACGTCGTACTGTGCTCACCAGGTGAGGGGCTCAGACAACTCCCAGATAACTTTGGAGCGCTTCACAGGACCCCCTTTGTGTGTCCTTTGTCTGGCCTTTCTTACCAACACTTCTGTCCGGCTGCCTCGGGCCTCCTCTTGGTAAACTTGACGCCAGTTTCCCTGACCCTATGTGGTGCCTTCCTAGCGGGTGGAGCAAGGGGCTGCGCCACATAAAATGTCAGAGCCTCCGGTTTCTAGCTGAGGGTCGTTTCCTGCCTCCACTAGTTCGGGGACCGGTCTCCCCCTTTGGCCTGACCCCTCCACGCAGGTGGATTCGGGCGTGCGGTGGCGACTCGCCGGTCCGCACCCCTGGGATCCCTTCATTCCTCGTTCCTGGAGCCTTCTCCGCTCCTCTTCCTTCCTTCTCCCTCTTGCAGGCCTGGGCCTCTGTTACTAGGCAAGCCTCCGGAGCAGAGCTCATGCAGAGCCCCTGCAACCTGCCACTTCTGCTCAGACTTCTCTGCACTGAACTAAGATGGTGCCCACCTTTTATACTCCCTTCTCAATGCACCCAGGAACTGCTTCCTCCCTGCTCCTGCACTGCAGGGTTCCCCTTCCTCAGTGTTCCCTCCCCCCACTCCAGCCAGGGACAGGGACTGTCGTGCCCATCTCAGGGGCATATTGGTCGCCCTGCCCCACGGCAATGTGGTGTAATGCATGCAGGTGTCGGGTCCTGATCCACACTCCATCCTTATCTGAGAGTGAGATATCACACCTCTGGGTGAGGTGCAATACGTCTGTAGCAACCGAGCCCTCGGTGCTACAGTTCCATTTATCTTCAGCCTAGGTGACGTATTGTGATACAGGGCCGTGATTTTGGCTATAAAAGGGTCCCCTAGACCCCTACCCCAAGCTTTTTAAGAGAATCATATATGGCGTGCCAGGAGACTCTATGGAATGCTTTCTCAGCATCCAACGAGAGTATCTACTTACAAATTTTTAACTGCATCTAGCCCAGGAAATACTTTGTGCCTAGTAGCAGTGTCTGCTAGTCAGCGGATTATCCCGGCTGTTAAGCAAGCTACACCACCTGTAGTTTGGACACTTAATTTTTTCAAAGGAAATGCTTCGGGACCACGGGATACTTAGTGAAGAGCATCAGGAGGCACCCCAAGGCATAGGGGCTGGGACTGGCACTAGGATGCCTTGCGGTGGACAGCCGAGCTCGATCCTTATAAAAGCTTTTTAACTGCAGCAGCTTTAGTGGACGCTACTGGAGCTGGAATTACGCGGCTGCTGGCATGAGACTTGCCCTCCAATAGATCCTTGTAAATGGATTTAAAGTGTATTCATTCAAATTAGAGGGACAATTTAAATTAAAAAGCTTAGAGCTGCCTCCACCACAGGGGGGCTCTCTCGACCCACCAGCGGACAGGCACCAGTATTGGGAGAGGGGGGCTGGCCGTCAGGGTTCACCGCGGCTCTGGCACAAACCCGGCGACACGGAGGTGGCACGGGCAGGAGCGGACTGGCCGTCTCGGCTTCTCACTTTTTGGATTTTAGAAGGGCATGACATGCCTATATCTGTGTCTCCCCCTCCTTTTACTCCTCCACCTCTTTTCTTTTCGCATGACTATATGTACTTGTCACTTTTCCATGTGTTAGTTGTGTCTTCTGAGCAGTTTGTCAGCTTTTGGACACCTTTGAAGGTGTTTTCTATGTGTTTCTATGTGTTTTTGTTTGCCTGCCATTGGTTTTAACGGTGTTCGAAGGTGTTCGACGAACAGTTCGACGAACAGTTCGGCGAACACACGGGTGTTCGACGAACCGAACCGACCTCGAACACTACGGGGGTGGCTCAACACTAGTCAGTATAGATGGACTAAGAGAGAAAGTCCCACACACTGCTAGAAGGCCAAATACTTTTTCAGAGCTAGATGCAGACAAAAAATTATTTTGAATTTGCAACCTGATGGAGGTCAGTATAGGTGGACTAATAGAACAAGTCCCACACACTGCTAGAAGGCCAAATATTTTTTCAGAGCTAGATGCAGAAAAAAATTATATTCAGTTTGCAACCTGATGGAGGTCAGTATAGATGGACTAATAGAACAAGTCCCACACACAGCTAGAAGTCCAAATATTTTTTCAGAGGTAGATGCAGAAAAAAATTATATTAAGTTTGCAACCTGATGGAGGTCTGTATAGATGGATTAATAGAACAAGTCTCACACACAGCTAGAAGCCCAATCTTTTTTCGGAGGTAGATGCAGAAAAAAAATATATTCAGTTTGCAACCTGATGGAGGTCAGTATAGATGGACTAATAGAGAAAGTCCCACACACTGCTAGAAAGCCAAATATTTTTTCAGAGCTAGATGCAGACAAAAAATTATTTTTAATTTGCAACCTGATGGAGGTCAGTATAGATGAACTAATAGAGAAAGTCCCACACACTGCTAGAAGTCCAAATATTTTTTCAGAGCTAGATGCAGATATAAATTATTTTTAATTTGCAACCTGATTCAGGTCAGTATAGATGGACTAATAGAACAAGTCCCACACACTGCTAGAAGGCCAAATATTTTTTCAGAGGTAGATGCACAAAAAAAATATATTCAGTTTGCAACCTGATGGAGGTCAGTATAGATGGACTAATAGAGAAAGTCCCACACACTGCTAGAAGGCCAAATATTTTTTCAGAGCTAGATGCACACAAAAAATTATTTTGAATTTGCAGCGTGATCGAGGTCAGTATAGATGGACTAATAGAACAAGTCCCACACACTGCTAGAAGGCCAAATATTTTTTCAGAGCTAGATGCAGAAAAAAATTATATTCAATTTGCAACCTGATGGAGGTCAGTATAGATGGACTAATAGAATGATGCTATGCCCAAAAATTTTACTTCACTAGGTGCAGTAAAAAAATTGGTATTCTATACACAGGTGGTATATCTTGCAACATAGATAGGCTACTCCACTGACTAACACACTCTGCAATAGGCCAAAAAGGATTAGCTTTGCTAGATTCAGCCAAATGCTGTGAAAAAAACTTGCACAGCACTGGCACAGACCTGCCTGGCAAAAACTGATAGGAACTGATGTAACCTAGTCCTGAAAAGGACTGCAATTACAATTAGTCTTTACTCCCACAATCTATCTATTTAAGAGCACAGACCTGCCTGATAAAAGTCGTAGGAAATGCTGTAACCTAGTCCTTAAAAGGACTGCAATCACAACTATTCCCTACTCCCAAGCTATCTGTAGATTTGTGCGAAAATTGGCTTGAAATTAACAAGGTATAGCGCACACAGCAACTGCGGTGCCGTCTAACACGCAGCTGCAGCAGTGAGAAAATGGTGGCGACGGGGAAAATGGCTCGGTCTTATAGGGCAAGGACATGTGACATACACTGCCAATGACACATGCCCTTGCTTGTGTGAAAAAAAGCACTTCGCTCCGTGTGTGCGCTGCTGATAGGCTGACAGATTGCACCTCCCCACTGCAAATGCGGGAAAGAGAAAAAAAAATGGAGATCTTCATTATTCCTGCAGAGATCCATCCCCTGCCCCTCCCCCCACCCCGATGTACACTCAAACTGCGTATTAACATTAATTTTCATCATTACTGAGAAAAAATCCAGTTATGATTTTGGTGCACGAACAGTTATCGAACATAACCTCGAACAGCCGAATTTTTCTCAAATCGTTCGTGTTCGCCGAACGGCTCGAACACCGCCCAAAACAGCTCGAATTTGAGATTGGCGAACAGTTCAAGTCGAACACCGCTCATCTCTACTTTCCACTTCCTGCCAACTCCAGCTCAAAAATATTTCCCAGACGCGCACATTCCTCAACCATGAATCTGCTAAAACCATAGTGCATGCCCTCATCACCTCTCGCCTCGAATACTGCAACCTCCTGCTCTGTGACCTTCCTGCTAACACTCTCACACCCCTCCAATCTATCCTAAACTCTGCTGCCGACTAATTCACCTGTCCCCACGGTATTTCCCAGCCTCTTACCTATGTCAATCCCTTCACTGGCTCCCCATTGCCCAGAGACTCCAGCTCAAAACCCTATAAAGTCATCCACAACCTGTCTCCTCCATACTTCTGTGACCTAGTCTCCCGGTACTGACCTGCACGCAACCTCCGAGCCTCACAAGATGTCCTTCTCTACTCCCCTCTTATCTCCTCTTCCTACAATCGCATACAAGATTTCTCCCGTGCATCCCCCCTAGTCTGGAACTCTCTACTCCAACATATCAGACTTTCGCCCACCGTGGAAACCTCCTAAAGAAACCTGAAGACCCACCTCTTCCGACAAGCCTACAACCTGCAGTAACCCTCGCTCCACAATGCCACGGCATGACCAGCTCTACCCTCACCTACTGTATCCTCACCCCTCCCTTGTAGATTGTGAGCCCTCGCGGGCAGGGTCCTCTCTCCTCCTGTACCAGTCGCCCACTCATTTTTGTTCAAATTATTGTACTTGTTGTTTGCTATGTATACCCCTTTTAAACATGTAAAGCGCCATGGAATTAATGGTGCTATAATAATTAATAATAATAATAATAATAATAAATGTGAACACTCCTGATTGAGTCTCAATCTACTGGGTTGGCTGTAGGGGAAGAGGTGTCGTTCCTAATTCTACCTTTTGAACTGTAGTGAAATTGATGCCACTTTGCTGATGGCTTCCAATTTCATTTTTGGAAATGTGGAGAATCCTGATTGGGTCTCCATCTGCTGGGTTGGCTGTAGTAGAAGAGGTTTTGGTCTCCTTTACAATAGTTATACTGTAGAGAAATTGATGCCACTTTGGTGGTGTTAGGCCCTAATTTAGGGAAATGTGAATAGTCCTGTTTAAGTCTCCATCTCCTTGGTTGGCTGTAGTGGAAGAGGTATTGGTTCTAATTACACTATTTCTACTGTAGTGAAATTGATGCCACTTCGCTGGTGTCTGCCATTATTTTTTGGAAATGTGGAGAATCCTGATTGGGTCTCCTTCTATAGGATTGGCTGTAGTGGAAGAGGTTTGACGCGAGCGTGGTTAGTGGTCCCACTTGGCCACGAACCGAGGAATGCCTGGAGTGGCGTAACTAAGGGCCTCGCCCAATTCGATCCCGGATGCACGGCGTTTCAGTCGACTCAGCGATCAGAGGAGGGAGGAACCTCGGTCGCACAGCTGTTGACCCACACCGGTGAATGCAGGAACGGATAGGCATGGCTTGTATACAGACAGGCGTGTACTGGTAGGCACGACTGGGATACAAAAGCCGAGCCGCAGGTGCGGACGGGAAGTGGAGCAGGGCAGAGGAGAGCAGAGCCACAGGTGAAGTCAGGTAGCGGAGCGGTGCGGGGCAGAGCAGAGCCACAGGTGCGGACGGGAAGCAGAGTGAAGCGGGACAGAGCAGAGCCGCAGGTGTGGACGGGAAGCGGAGTAGGGTAGAGCAGAGCCGCAGGTGCGGATGGGAAGCGGGGTGGAGCAGAGCAGAGCCACAGGTGCGGACAGGAAGCGGGGTGGCGCAGGGCAGAGACGAGCCGCAATTGCGGATGGGAAGCGGGGCGGGGCAGAGCAGAGCCACAGGTGTGAAGGAGAAGCGTTATGGGGCAGAGAAGAGCTACAGGTGTGGACAGGAAGCGCGGCGAGGCAGAGCAGAGCCGCAGGTGCGAACGGAAAGTGGGGTAGGGCAGAGCAGAGCCGCAGGTGTGTACGGGAAGCAGAGCAGAGCCACTGGTGCAGACGGGCAGCGGAGCAGGGTAGAGCAGAGCCACAGGTGCAGATGGGCAGCAGAGCAGGGCAGAGCAGAGCCACAGGTGCAGATGGAAAGCAGAGCAGGGCATAGCAGAGCCACACATGCGGATGGGCAGTGGAGCAGGGCAGAGCAGAGCCGCAGGTGCGGATGGGAAATGGAGCAGGGCAGAGGAGAGCAGAGCCACAGGTGAAGACAGGAAGCGGAGTGGTGTGGGGCAGAGCAGAGCCACAGGTGCGGATGGGAAGTGGAGTCAAGCGGGGCAGAGCAGAGCCGCAGGTGTGGACGAGAAGCGGAGCAGGGTAGAGCAGAGCCGCAGGTGCAGACGGGAAGTGGGGTGGAGCAGAGCAGAGCCGCAGGTGTGGACAGGAAGTGGGAAGGGGAAGGGCAGAGCAAAGCCACAGGTGCAGACAGGAAGCGGGGTGGCGCAGGGCAGAGCAGAGCCATAATTGGGGATGGGAAGCGGGGTGGGGCAGAGCAGAGCCACAGGTGTGAAGGAGAAGTGGAACGGGGCAGAGAAAAGCTTCAGGTGTGGATGGGAAGCGCGGCGAGGCAGAGCAGAGCCGCAGGTGCAAACGGGAAGTGGGGCAGGGCAGAGCAGAGCCGCAGGTGCATATGGGAAGCAGGGCAGAGCAGAGCCGCAGGTGCAGACGGGCAGCGGAGCAGGGTATAGCAGAGCCACAGGTGCGGACGGTCAACAGAGCAGGGTAGAGCAGAGCCACAGGTGCCGACAGGAAGCGGAGCAGAGCACAGCAGAGCCGCAGGTGCAGATGGGAAGTGGAGCAGGGCACAGCAGAGCCGCAGGTGTGGACGGGCAGTGGAGCAGGGCAGAGCAGAGCCGCAGGTGCAGAGGGGAAATGGAGCTGGGCACAGCAGAGCCGCAGGTGCAGATGAGAAGCGGAGCAGGGCGCATCAGAACCTGGGGTGCGGACGGGAAGCGGAGCAGGGCACAGCAGAGCCGCATGTGTGGACGGGAAGCAGAGCAGAGCAGAGCTGAGTAGAGAAGATCAGAGCCGAAGGTGCGGCAGGGAGTGGAGAAGAGTAGACGTGAATGCCACAGAGCACAGCCAGGCAGGAATGGTGCAGGAGTGACCAGACAGGACAGGACCCTGTTCACATAGAACTGACAGGGTCGGAAAATACAGGAAAATAGCTAAACACAGGAGGTAGATACAGGGGCATGGAAAACGGGACCAGCAGAGCCAGATACACACAAGGTACTTGCTATAAAGTAGCGAGTGGACACAGAACTCACAAACAGAAGTACAGAAACAACAAGGTGGAGTTAGGTACTGGTTCAGACAAGAGAAGGAACAGACAAAGAGGCTAGCAGGTAATAGGCTAGGACTTAGTTCAGACAGGAACAAGATACAGGTACGGGCCTAGGTACTCAGCCCCCAGGGTGGCAGAACAAGATAGCTGGACAGGACCTGACAACTTAACAGTTGCACATAGCACACTTAGAGACAGTGTTGCTCAGGCACCTCCCACTGAGTGGAGGTGGAGGTGGTTTAAGTATCCAGTGACTCACAGCAATAGGCTGGAGACGCTTTAGGAATGCGCACACTGTTCCTTTAAGAATCAGGAAGTTCCAGCGCCGCCGTCCTAAGCCAGCAGAAAAGAGACATGCACACAGCAAGTAGAGGAGCATAATATGCAGCCTGTACTGGTAGGTAAGTTGGCTGTTTTGCATGGTGGGAGATGGTAAGTTTGCACCTACTGCCACTCAGTGTCTTCAGTTCCTGTATAAGAAACTAATGTTAGGGCAGGCATTCAGTCTACCAAATAAAATTCCAGAGAAGAAAATTGTGAATAGCTTAACTTCTGGTACTGGGTGCACTGCTAATACCATGGCATGCCATAATTAACTGGAAATATTCCAGGCTGGTTGGAGACAAGATCATTCCCACAGAAACGTTCCAGCAGCAAGCTGAGGAGATGGTGGCCTCTGTCATCATAAAGGAGTTAGCTTGTTATCTAGGAGACCGACCACCATTGCTGTCTACCTTGTGAACATTGTGTTGAAGCTTGCAAGGTGTCACAGGTTTACTGTGACAGAGAGGAGTTAGAAGACCTCAGCATCTGATTCCTCCCACTTCTGCCCTCATTAGAAGCCTTTTGCCTTCATATTAATCAGTGCAGGGGTTAATCTGCTCAGTTGTGTGCTCCTGGTAGCTTCCCTTCAGTTAGGCTCTCAGCATATTTGTCCCATGCATCTCCGCTACTGTGTAACTCTGTAACCTCTGTAACTATCGCCTATCGTGGAAACCTTAAAAAGGAAACTGAATGAGGTGGGCCACTGGGGAGGCACCAGAAGTTGCAGAAGGGCCAGCTGATGTGATTAGTCTCACTGGCAGCAGATAATGATGTCACGGTAGCTTAAGTGTGTCACTGGACCCCTCAACACTTCCCTCATGTCCACAACACTTTCATAAACGGGAGGGGGCACTTGTGGATGGTATAGGACCCCCAGGGGCACTCCTGTAGTGGTGATGTCTGGGTGCAGGTTTTTTGAGTGCCCGTGATGTTTGTGCAATCTCAAGCAGCCAGACACACAGGTGAACTTGTAAACATAACAATTTTACTGAATGAGGTGACAGGGAACAGTCTCCCTTACAGGCAAAGTTCACAGTATATTGTGCAGATGGAAGTAATGTTTTTCTCTTCATGAGGCAAGCATTGTTATTGCCTCTCAGGGCGGCTGGAGAAAAGTTCTCTTTACTTGTTAGTACAGGAAATGCTATGCACAGTCCAGGAAATATTGCACTGATGGAGAGACATTCACAGATTGGCTCTCTGTGGAAAACACACTAAAGTGTGGATGTACGCACAGTTTTTAGCCCACCGTTCCCTCTTGCAGAGGGTAGGTTTACACAAAGTCAGTGGGGTGGCAGCCATGTGGATCTTGTCCTGGCTAGAAGCGATCAGGATAACCAGAGTGCAGGAGAGTCCATGTACAGTTTTCTCTCTCCTGACTAGAAGACACTTCCCTCTATTTGTGAAGGAGATTATGTAAGGAAAAATGTCCCCTCAGCATAGACTGGCATTGAAAACTCTTCTCTGAGAGAATAATGTCTCTCCTCAATCTTCCTGAGGCAGCTTTCTACCAATGTTCTAGTCAGAGTGAGAGCCCTGAGCTGGGAGACTCCTCCCAACCATTGCTATGGCTAGCACTTGCTGTGAGGAGAATAAAACATTACTTCATATACACACATTGGCCAGTAGATGGCAGGAAAGTACAATTTACAATGCAAGGAAGTACAATTTACTATGCAATGTATTATATCCCCTAATTCAGTGCACAAAATGGAACAAATCTAGTAACACACTACAACTGTCTCATTTAGCAGCAGTAGAATGGATACTGGGATGCCACATGAAAATCCATTTCTTCTGACAAGCATACAATCTGTGTAAACTCTCACTCCAGCATAACGCTGCACCACCAGCTGTACCCTGACCTACTATATCCTCAATCATCCCTTGTAAATTATTTGTGCACCATCGCAGGCAGGGTGCTCTCTCCTCTTGTACCAGACAGTGACCCCTTTTCACATGTAAAGCGCCACGGAATAAATGTCGCTGTAATAATAATAATAATAATAATAATTATAATATTTCTACTCTGGGTCAATTGATGGCACTTTCCTGGTGTCTACCCCTAATTTGATTTGTTTTGGCAGATTTTGGGCCCGTTTGAAGGTGTTGTATATGCTTTTGTTTTTGCCCCCATTGAACCCTATGGTGTTTGGTTATGTTTGGCTAATATTCGATTAATAAATTGGCGAATATTGCAGATTCGACGTTCATAATCCGAAACCGAATATTGAAACATTCGCTCATCTCTAATCCCAATACCCCTTTGAAGACACATAGATGAGGGCCTCAATAACAAAATGTTCCCATTATAGAGGAGCAATTCTGCTATTTGGTTATTGCATATGCAGTGACTGTAACGGCAACCTAAATTTTGGAAAAACAATACCAATTTGAAGACACGTAGAGGAGTTCCTCAGTAACAAAATATTCCCATTATGAAGTAGCTGTTCTGTTATACAATTATTGCATATGCAGTGACTGCAACGGCTGCCTAAATTTTGGATAAACCCAAATACCCCTTTGAAGACATGTAGTGAAGGGCCTCAGTAACAAAATGTTCCCATTATAGAGGAGCTATTCTGCTATACAGTTATTGCATATGCAGTGGTTGCAACAGCTGCCTAAATTTTGGAAAAGCCACAATACCAATTTGAAGACAAGTAGAGGAGGGCCTCAGTAACAAAATGTTCCCATTATAAAGGAACGGTCCTGTTATACTGTTATTGCCTATTCAGTGAATGAAAGGGCTGCCAAACATTTGGACGCATTCCAGTACCCATTGGAAGAGACATAGAGGAGGGCCTAAGTGAAATAATGTTCCCATTATAAAGGAGTGGGTCTCCTGTAGTGGTAATGCCCTTGCTGTGAATGCAAGGGCTACCAAAAAATTGGACGCACTCAAAATTGTTACCATTGTTAAGGAGTGGCTTTCCTATACTGGTAATGTCCATGCTCTAATGCATGGGCTGAAAAACATTTACCCATGGGGGTGTGCATGAACATACTGTATATCATACAAAATGTGAGAGGCCTCTAAAAAAATTTCTGCCGGCATCATAAACACTCTTAAAAAAATTATGTGGGTGTTACATCAAGGTCACCTTGGTGATATGGTGGTGGAGGATGAGGAGAAGGAGGAGGACAACAGAAAATAGCCAAAATCAGGAAGCGTATACCCATGTGTCTGGGTGTCAAGAGGTGCATGGGAATAGATCTCCCAAAAAAGCCACTGGATTTGACTTTATGTTCCACTGCTATCATCTGGTGGTGGGAAGTCTGGCCCAATCTAGCCCTTGATCATTTTTATAAGACTCTGCCTGTCAGCATTTTCAGTTGACAGGTGGGTGCACTTATCAGTTATAGTGCCCCCGGTGGCACTAAAAACCTTCTCTGACAAAATGCTAGCAGCAGGACAGGCCAGGATCTCCAAGGCGTAGAGAGCCAGTTCATGCCACAAGTCCTGCTTAGATACCCAATAATTATAAGGCACAGAGGAATCACAGAGGAAATTGTTACGGTCGGCAAGGTAATCCTTCAGCATCTTCCCAAACTTTTTCCTCCTTGTCAGAAGACCCTGTGCATCAGGGCCTGTGCGTTATGATTGTCTGAGAAAACAGTCCCACACATTTAACAGTGTTCCTCTGCCTCCATTGCGTCATTTTGTGTCTCCCTCGCCTGTACTCCTTGGTTGTCCAACGAATTGTGACCTCTGCCGCCAGCGTTTTAAGATGGGAATTTTTTTCATAATTTCACAACAAGGGCCTTCTGGTACTGCAACATTTTACTAGACCTCTCCACCACTGGAAGGAGAAATAGAAAGTTCTTCTTGTAGCGTGGGTCAAGAAGTGTGACCAGCGAATAATTACTGTTGGCCAAAATGGGCACAACGTGAGGGTCACAGGAAAGGCAGCAAAACAGAAAGTCAAACATGTGTGCCAGATTGCCAACAGCCAAGCCTTCTCTGTCCCGAGCAAGTTGACGATTGTCCATGCTCTCCTCCTCATCGTTCTCCACCTCCTCATTTTCCATTTCCTTGTGCCATCCATGAGGAACAGAAAATATGAATGTGGTGTGGGTAGTACCATCTGTAGCAAAGGAAACCAACTCTTGTCCGCATCCTCTTCCTCCTCATCCCCATTAGCACCCAATCCACATTGGTATGAGAGGCTGGGCTGTGTGGCATCACCCTGTATGGTTCCTTCCTCCATTTCATCATGCTGTGCCTGCAATGCTTCCCCTTTAATTGTGAGAAATGAGTGTTTCAAAAGGCAGAGAAGCAAAATGGTAACACTAATTATGGAGTGATCACCGCTCACCATCTTGGTAGAGTCCTCAAAGTTTTAGAGCAAGACACAGATGTTTGACATCAATGCCCGCTTCTCAGTTCTTATGTGCGGAGCCTGACCTAAATGCCGATGGGCATGTTCAACTTGGTATTCAACAACTGTTCTCTGCTACTCAAAAATTCTTCCCAACATCTGCAACTTTCAGTTCCAACGCGTGGTGCAATCGCACACCAGTCGGTGAGCTGTAAGCTGCAAACACTGCTGAAGCACGGAAAGGCCAGCAGAAGCTGTAGATGACTTTCTGAAATGGGCACACACATGGCATACTTTGACAAGCAGATCAGGCAGATCCGTGTTTCAGCCATTGTCACACATAACCATGCCAGGCTGTCGGTTCAGTGGTGACAGCCATAAATCTGTTTGCTCTGTTACAGCTGTCAACAACTCTTCAGAGGTGTACGGTTTATCCCCTAAGCATATTAGCTTCAGCAGTGCCTGTTTCCACTTGGCCGAGGCAGTGCTGCAGTGCTTCCAGCTTCCGACTGATGTGGTCATTTCAGAGATGGAAACTGAAGAGGAGGAGGTGCAGGAGCTGTAGAATGTGGGGCCAACCCTGATTGACCCAGGGCCCACAATCCTGGGAGTTGGGAGGATGTGTTCCATCCCAAGGTCTGACTGTGTCCCAGCTTCAACTACTATATATTAACCCAGTTTGCCGTCAGCGAGATGTATCTTCCCTGGCCACAAACACTTGTCCACGTGTCCGTGGTTAGGTGGACCTTCCCAGTAACTGCATTGCTAAGGGCATGGCTAATGTTCTGGAACACGTGCATGTGTAATGCGGGGATGGCACACTGGGAAAAATAGTGGCGGCTGGGGACCGAGTACCGTGGAATGGCCACCGCCATCAGGTTGCAGAATGCTTCCATCTCCAAGAGCCTAAAAGATAACATTTCGAGCACAGGCATTCGAGAAATGTGTGTGTTTAGTAGTATGGCCTGTGGGTGGCTGCGTATGTGCGCTTGCGTTGCAATGACTGGGGTAGAGACAACTGAACGCTGGGCTGGGACAAGGACGTAAACGTGGTTGCTGATTGTGTTAGTTGCGAGTGTGCAACTACAGGTGCAGGAGCATCTTTGCATGTGCCTTGGACAGGAGATTGGTATGCACAACAGTGGAACAAGCAATGTTGTCACCGGCAGACACTATTTCTGGACCTTGGCGTTTGGCCCAACTAGTCGGGTGCATTGCTGTCATGTGCCTGAGCATGCTGGTCGAGGCCAGGCTGGTTGTTTTGCTGCCCCTTCTGATGCTGGCCTGGCTGATGTTGCAAATGGCCTTCTAGGGGTTATCTGGACAGTCTTTAAAAAACAATCTGACTCGGGAAGACCTAAAGGTTGTACTTGCAACTTCTGTCATGTTGGTGTTCATGGGAACAGTCGCCCGCCTTGTGTCTATGGCCACCACACTGCCTTTTCCAGCCTGTTGTGGTGCTACACCTTCCTCCCCCTGTGTCCTGCTGTCCACACTCTGTATGTCACCTTGCCAGGTTGTTTCAATGACTTTATAGTCCATCATCTCGTCTTCCACGTACGCACCCTGGTTCTCCTCCTGACTTTCTTTTAATTGTGTCTTATCATCACCCAAATCTTGTGACAGTTTTGAACTGTAACTGTTTGGGCATCGCTACATGCGATCTCCTCTTGCCCCGCTTGAAGCTGGCCTGGCGAATCTATAAATGGAAAAGTTAACAGCTCTTCGGAGTGTCCAAGTGTGGGATCAGTTGTCTCTAGGCACTTGCCATGGTGGGAGGAAGGAGGATCAGGGTGAGGAATATGCGGTCCAGACTCACAACTACAGAGACTTGACCATGTGGAAGACAGGGTAGTGGTGGTGGTGGAAAGTGACTAATGAATTATTTGCTTTACAACCAACAACCTTTTGACTAGAGAAGAGCGGTGTTCGACTCGAACTGTTCGCCAATCTCAAATTCGAGCTGTTTTGGGCGATGTTCGAGCCGTTCGGCGAACACGAACAATTTGAAAAAAATTTGGCTGCTCGAGGTTATGTTCGATAACTGTCCGTGCACCAAAATCATAACTGGATTTTTTCTCAGTAATGCTGAAAATTAATGTTAATATGCAGTTTGAGTGTACAGCAGGGCGGGGGGAGGGGCAGGGGATGGATCTCTGCAGAAATAATGAAGATCTCCAATTTTTTTACTCTTTCCCGCATTTACAGTGGGGAGGTGCAATCTGTCAGCCTATCAGCAGTGCACACACGGAGTGAACTGCTTTTTTTCACACAAGCAAGGGCATGTGTCATTGGCAGTGTAGGTCACATGTCCTTGCCCTATAAGACCCAGCCATTTTCCCCATCGCCACCATTTTCTCACTGCTGCAGCTGCGGGTTAGACGGCACCGCTGTTGCTGTGTGCACTATACTTTGTTAATTTCAAGCCAATTTTCGCACAAATCTACAGATAGCTTGGGAGTAGGGAATAGTTGTTATTGCAGTCCTTTTAAGGACTAGGTTACATCATTTCCTACAACTTTTATCAGGCAGGTCTGTGCTCTTAAATAGATAGGTTGGGAGTAAAGACTAATTGTAATTGCAGTACTTTTCAGGGCTAGGTTACATCAGTTCCTATCACTTTTATCAGACAGGTCTGTGCTCTTAAATAGATAGGTTGGGAGTAAAGACTAATTGTATTTGCAGTCCTTTTCAGGGCTAGGTTACATCAGTTCCTATGACTTTTGCCGGTCAGGTCTGTGCCATTGCTGTGCAATTTTTTTTCACAGCATTTGGCTAAATCTAGCAAAGCAAATACTTTTTGTCCTCTTGCAGTGTGTGTTAGTCAGTGGAGAAGCCTATCTGTGTTGCAAGCTACACCACCTGTGTATAGAATACAAATTTTTTACTGCACCTAGTGAAGTAAAACCTTTTGGGCATAGCATCATTCTATTAGTCGATCTATACTAACCTCTACCAGGTTGCAAATTCAATATAATTTTTATCTGCATCTAGCTCTGAAAAAATATTTCGGCTTGAAGCAGTGTGTGGGACTTGTTCTATTAGTCCATCTATACTAACCTCCACCAGGTTGCAAATTCAATATAATTTTACCTGCATCTACCTCTGAAAAAATATTTCGGCTTGTAGCAGTGTGTGGGACTTGTTCTATTAGTCCATCTATACTAACCTCCACCAGGTTGCAAATGCAATATAATTTTTATCTGCATCTAGCTCTGAAAAAATATTTCGGCTTGTAGCATTGTGTGGGACTTGATCTATTAGTCCATCTATACTAACCTCCACCAGGTTGCAAATTCAATATAATTTTTATCTGCATCTATCTCTGAGAAAATATTTTGGCTTGTAGCAGTGTATGGACTTGTTCTATTAGTCCATCTATACTCACTTCCACCAGGTTGCAAATTCAATTTAATTTTTATCTGCATCTAGCTCTGAAAAAATATTTCAGCTTGTAGCAGTGTGTGGGACTTGTTCTCTTAGTCCATCTATACTAACCTCCACAAAGTTGCAAATTCAAAATAACTTTTATTCAATATAATTTTTATCTGCAGCTAACCCAGCCAATACTTTTGGGCTAATACCAAAGTTTGGCCACTCAGCTCTGCTCGGCTCACATCCATTGTTTTTTGTGCAAACAACTCCAGAGTTGTCAATTAGGTAACCACCAAAATGAGTGGAAAAAGGCCTGCTGCTGGTGGAAAGGGGAATAGGCATGTTGGGAAGGGAAAAAAAGGTTGTGTCCATGGGGTAGGTGATACAGCAACAGTAACATCTGCAGAAGAAAGACCATCTTCCAGCCAAACTAAGATGTCTACTTCTTTAAGCAGACAATGTGATAAGATCCCTTTATTACGGCCACGCCAATCGCTACAAATTCCATATGAGGCACAAAAACAGCAGGTGCTTCAACGGATATGATGTGATCCTTTAAGTGGGCTCTCCTCCACATCAACTTCAACATCACAAATTCTCCAGTCCTCAGAGGTGTCACCCCAATCGCACTTGCTTCCTCACAGCTCCCAAGTCTCCAGCTGCCCGTCTGAGTATGGGGTAGAATAGATTGTTGAGTCTGCAAAGCTGTTTACTCATACTATAGCCTGCGAATCAGAGGTCGGCTCCAGAGCTTCTGTGAATCCAGATGAGGAAATGATCTGCACTGATGCCTAGAATCTTTATGAGTCTGATCCAGGACCAGGCGCAGAAGGTTCTGACCATAATGTAGACCCTCGTTCCCAAACTGTAACTCCTGTTGGTGGAGACAATGAGGAAGACGATGATGAGACTCAAATACCTGATTGGAGCGACAACTTAAGTTTATTGTCAGGACAGTAAGAGGTTGGCTCTGAGGACGACGGGTGTGATAACGCACAGGGTGATGATGATGAGGTTGGAGATCCCACTTACTGTCAACCCACAGTCAGCCAAGAGATGAGGTCAGCAGAGGAGGTGGAGGAAGATGCTAGTGACGACGAGGTCAGGTTGCGCCTTCCTGGATAGAGACGTAGTACTGGAAGCACGTCAACAACTGCATCCTCAAACACAACTCTGCCTCTGACCACAAGTCGCTCTTAAGGTCGCATGGGTGCTAAGCCTTGCATAGCCTGGGCATTTTTTCAGATCGATAAAGATGACCCAACTCGTGTTATCTGTAACATTTGTCAGCAAAAGCTAAATAGAGGCCGAAAAATACATAGTTTGAGTATTTCATGCTTGAACCGGCACATGGATATGAAGCATAAGTTGCAGTGGGACCCTCACTGTGCTACAATGCGGCCTAGCCAGCCGGGTCAACCACCGTCTGCCACATCTTGTGCATCCGTGGCCTCTTCATCCTCTGTGACTGGGGGACAGCAGTCACACCTGTTTTGGGACGCAGACCTGCCACCTCTTTACCGGCAACAGCCAGAGTGATTGGCAGTTCATCATTTTCTTTGGAGGTGGAAACACCAGCTGGTGTTCAGCACTGTCCGACATCAACAGCACAACCTTTGGATCAAGGCAACATAACATGTCTGCCTGCATCTTCCTCACAGACCGGCAGTTTTCCAGGTACACCCTTCTCAACCCCGTCTAAGCACAACAGCAAGCCCTCGGTCCCTCAGATGTGGACAAGTAAAAGACCATTTCCTCCTAGCCATGAGAAAGCTAAGAGGTTGAATTTCACCATCTGCAAGCTCTTGGCTACAGAAATGCTGCCTTTCCGCCTGGTGGATACAGAGGATTTTCGAGACCTTATGTCCGTCGCAGTGCCCCAGTTCCAGATGCCCAGTCGGCACTACTTCTCAAAGAAAGGTGTGCCTGTGCTACACCAGCATGTCGCACACAACATCACCGCTTCTTTGATAAACTCTGTGTGTGACAGGGTGCATTTCACCACAGACACTTGGACGAGTAGGCATGGACAGGGGCGTTACATGTCGCTGACTGGGCACTGGGTAACTAAGGTGACAGTAGGACAAGGGGCTGCTGTCCAAGGCTTGCCGTCCCCACGAGTTGTGCGTCAATCCTCTTTATCTCAAAGTTCCTCCACTGCTTCTGCCTCCTCAACCTCCTCTCAGTCCCCCACCTGCACCCCAAGCCTGTCTGGTCATGCCACAAGCTTTCTAACTGCGCAGAAGGGATCCTGCACACCTCCTTACTATACTGGCAGCAGGGCTCAACGTCATCAGGCGGTTTTTACTTTTTGAAATGTCTGGGAAGTGTGAGTCACACAGCTGAGGAGTTGTGGTCAGCTCTGGAGAACCAGTTTCATGAATGGTTGTCTCCACTGGACCTGAAACCAGGGAAGGTTGTGTGCGACAATGCTGCAAACCTGGGTGCTGCCCTTCGCCGGGGCAATGTCACACACGTGCCTTGTATGCCTCACGTGTTGAACCTGGTTGTCCAGCAATTTTTACCCACTATCCCGGACTAGATGGCCTTCTGCAGAGGGCACAGTCGCTGTGTGCTCACTTCCACCGTTCGCATCCCATAGCTCAGCGACTTACATCTCTACAGAAGTCATTGGGCCTGCCACTTCACCGGCTAAAATGCGAAGTGCCTACCCATTGGAATTCAACTCTGCACATGTTGCAGAGACTGTGGCAGCACCGACAAGCCCTGGTGCAATACGTTGTGACATATAGCCTGGGCCAATGAGATCCAGAGGTGGGGCAAATCACGCTGGAGGAGTGGTCTCAGATCAGGGACCTATGCACCCTTCTGCACAGTTTTGAAATGGCGACGAAGATGTTCAGTGCTGACGATGCCATTATCAGCATGACTATTCCGGTGATTTACATGTTGGAGCACATGTTAAACAGAATTCGGAGTAAGGTGGTGGCACAAGAGGAGGTGGAGGAAGTAGAGGAGGAGGAGTTGTATGCGGAAGGGCTAACATCTGCAAGGTCCAGATGGTCGGCAGCACCAAGGTGGCAGGCATGTGAGGGTGGGGGAGATGGTTTTACCAGGGCACATGGTAGCATCCAAACTAGTGAGGAAGGGGCAGGAGCCCAGGAAGAAGTGGAGGATGAACTGATGGAAGACTCATCAGATGAGGGAGACCTTTATCACATTTCTGTTGTGCGAGGTTGGGGGGAGAGGGCAGAGGAAAGAAGCATGATTGTTACCTCGCCACCAACACAACAGGGACTTGGTGCTCCTGGATGCGCAAGACACATTAGTGCCTTGTTGCTGCACTACCTGCAACATGACCCTCGAATTGTGAGAATTAGAAATAATCCTGACTACTGGGTTGCCACACTATTAGATCCCCGGTAGAAAAGTAAATTTGCAGAAATTATACCTGCCATAGATAGAGATGCACGCATACAGGAGTATCAGCAGAGACTGTTGCAGAATCTTACATGTGCTTTTCCCCAAAACACTAGTGGTGCACGTAGTGAATCTCACAGTTCCAACTTGCCAAACTTGGGACTGTCGAGTGTTCAGCACTCAAAACATAACAGAAACACAGTATCTGCTGGTAACATCAATTTTGCGGAATCATTTCACCACTTTTTTAGTCTGACACATAGTCAACGCCTAGAGACGCTGGTACAGGAGTATCTCCAAGTAAACATTGAAGCCATGACTGTGTCACTGGACCCTTGCTCTTTTTGGGCTTCCAATCTGGATAAATGGCCGGAGCTCGCCACTTACGCCTTTGAGATCTTGTCATGCCCCGCAGCCAGTGTTCTGTCTGAACGTGTGTTCAGCACTGCTGGTGGTGTGCTGACAGATAAGCGCACGCGGCTCTCCACTGATAATGTAGACAGACTCACGTTCATAAAGATGAACAAATCATGGATCCGAAACGACTTTTCTACCTCTGTGTCATCCTGGGGAGAGTAAAAGCTTGATGATTTGTTAAAATCACCTCACCAACTGTTTTAAGCTTTCAAATTACTAATCATATTTATCTGTATCTTGGCTGGAAAATAATTTGGGCCTTGTAGCAGTGTGCAGTACTGATTATATTAGGCCATCTATATTAAACTCCACCAGATTTAAAAATTACTAATCATGTTTATCTGTATCTTGGCTGGAAAATAATTTGGGCCTTGTAGCAGTGTGCAGTACTGATTCTATTAGGCCATCTATACTAAGCTCCAGTAGATTAAAAATTACTAATCATGTTTATCTGTATCTTGGCTGGAAAATTATTTGGGCTTTGTAGCAGTTTGCATTACTGATTCTATTAGGCCATCTATACTAAGCTCCACCAGCTTTCAAATTAATAATAATTTTTAGCTGCATCTAGCCCAGAAAATAATTTTGGGGCTCCTAGATGCGTAAGACACATGAGTGCCTTCTTGCTGCACTACCTGCAACATTACCCTCAGATTGTCAGAATTCGAAATAATCCTGACTACTGGGTTACCACACTCTTAGATCCCCCACACTCTTCGATCAACCTTTTCATTTTAATAAAGAACGAAAAAATAGTCATTTTTGAAATTATAAGCATTAGCAGGTTATTACAAACTGAAATCAAACAGTTTTCAACTCAAAACTTTATTCTAGGTGATGTTACATTTGCACATAGGACCCCTTGTTCGAAAGGAGCTTCTGAACTCTCTCGTACATTGAATTTGTCAGGTTATGGATGGTTTCTGCTTCAATTGTTTTGCATGAGGACAGAATACCCTCCCAGAGCTGTTGCTTACATGTGAACTGCCACCCGCCATCATAGACACTCCTTTTGATGATGCTCCAGAGGTTCTCAATGGGGTTGAGGTCAGGGGAGCATGGGGGTCACACCATAAGTTTGTCCCTTTTATGCCCATATCAGCCAGACATGCAGATGTGTTATGTGCAGCATGAGACGGTGCATTATCATTCATGAAAATGATCTTGCTGCGGAATACACTGTTCTTCTTCTTGAACTATGGCAGGAATTGCTGTTTGAGAAACTCCACATACATTATGGAGTTCATCTTTACCCCTTCAGGGATCCTAAAGGGGCTGACAATCTCTCTCCCCATGATTCTAGCCCAAAACATTACTCCACCTCCTCCTTGTTGGCGCCGTAGCCATGTTTGCGTGGGGTGTCCATCAACCAGCCATTCTCCACTCTATTCATCTGGACCATCGAGTGTTGCACGGCACTCATAAGGTGAACAAAACAGTTTTAAAGTCAGTCTTCATGTATTGTTTGGCCCACTGGAGCCATTTCTGCTTGTGTACAGTGGATAGAGGAGGGCGACATGGTGGCTGACACACAGCTGCAAACCTCTGAAGGACCCTGCATCTTGATGTTCTGGGGACGTTGGAGGCACCAGCAGCTTCAAAAACTTGTCTGCCGCTATGAAAAGGCTTTTTTGCCGCTGCTCTATTAACCTAACGTAATTGCCTGTAGGAAAGAGTCCTCAATTTTCCCTTATCAGCACGCACACGTGTGTACTGTGAATCAGCTACATACTTCTTGATTGTGCGATGATCAGGATGAAGTGTCTTGGCAATGTTGATTGTAGTCATGCCTTGACCTAAACACTCCACAATTTGTTGCTTCTCAGCAGCCGACACATCCTTTTTCTTTCCCATTTTGGCAGAAAATGTAGACTGCTTAATAATGTGGGACAGCCTTCTTAAGTAGTCTTGCCTTTCATTGGACACACCTGCCAAACTAATTAGCACAGGTGTCTGCAATTGCTTACAGTGATATAAAGAGCCCTGACACACATCACCATCAATGAGTTTAACTGACAAACAAAAAAATTCTTACCTTATCACTCCTAAACACTTTTTGCATAATAATTTGGAACACAGTGTACATGTGCTTTTCCACAAAACACCAGGGGTTCACGTAGTGAATCTTACAGTTCTAACTTGCCAACCGTGGTCTGTATGGAGTTGTTCAATAAAGGGCCCAAAATTAAGATAACATAGATGGGAGAGGTCTCTATGAATAGGAATTCCTACGTATTTGATACCCTGTGAGGGCCAGGCAAAGGGAAAGTTGGACTGGATGGAATCCTGTATGGATTTGGGGAGGGAGACATCGAGGGCCTCAGACTTCGCTGCATTGATTTTAAAATTTGACCATGTAACAAAGTGATCTATTTCAGCCATAACAGCAGGGATGGATATATGTGATTGAGTGATATATACTAGGACATCATCAGCAAATGCAGAGCACTTGTACTCTGTGCCTCCCACCTCAATCCACCTAATATTGGGGTTATGGCGAATAGATGAGAGCAGGTGCTCCGTCACTAGGATGTATAAAAGAGGGGACAGAGGACATCCCTGCCTTATCCCATTGGTGATTATGAAAGGTGATGAAAATGTTCCATTTATCTTGAGCCTAAGTGATGTATTGCGATACAGGGCCGTGATTTTAGCCTATAAAAGGGTCCCCTAGACCCCTACCCCAAGCTTTTTAAGAGAATAATATATGGCATGCCATGAGACTCTATGGAATGCTTTCTCAGCATCCAACGAGAGCATCTAATTACAAATTTTTAACTGCATCTAGCCCAGGAAATAATTTGTGCCTAGTAGCAGTGTCTGCTAGTCAGCAGATTATCCCAGATTTTAAGCAAGCTACACCACCTGTAGTTTGGACACTTAATATTTTCAAAGGAAATGGTTCGGGCCCCCGGGATACTCAGTGAAGAGCATGGGGAGGCACCTCAAGGCACAGGGGCTGGGACTGGCGGTATGATTCCTTGGGGTGGACCGCCAAGCTTGATCCTCATAAAAGCTTTTTTACTGCAGCAGCTTTAGTGTACGCTACTGGAGCTGGAATTCCCGCATCTGCTCGCATCAGACTTGCCCTCCAATAGAACCTTGTAAAAGGATTTAAAGTGTACTCATTCAAATTAGAGAGTCAATTTAAATTAAAAAGCTTAGACCTGCCTCCACCACAGGGGGACTCGCTCGACCCACCAGCGGACAGGCACCAGTATTGAGAGAGGGGGGCTGCCCGTCACGGTCCACCGCAGCTCTGGCACAAACTCGGCGACATGGAGGTCGCACGGGCAGGAACGGACTGGCCGTGTTGGCTTCGCACTTTTTTGGTTTTAGAAGGGCATGACATGCCTATACCTGTGTCTCCCCCTCCTTTTACTCCTCCACCTCTTTTCTTTTCGCATGACTATATGTACTTGTCACTTTTCCATGTGTTAGTTGTGTCTTCTGAGCAGTTTGTCAGCTTTTGGACACCTTTGAAGATGTTTTCTATGTGTTTCTATGTGTTTTTGTTTGCCTGCCATTGGTTTTAAAGGTGTTCGAAGGTGTTCAAGAACAGTTCGACGAACAGTTCGGCGGACATGCGGGTGTTCGACGAACCGAACCGACCTCGAACACTACGGGGGTGGCTCAACACTGCTTTTGACACTGCTCTGGGTTCAATAGTGGTGTGCTGTGGTCCCTTAGTAATTGGGACAGGAAGATAGGGCGACATGATGTGAGTGCTTGTTGTGGCACAATTTCAGATTGCCCACAGTCTTGTCCTCTGCCTCTGGATGCACCATCGCCATCATGTGCACTTCCCCATCCATTGCCACGTTCCTTGCCTATTTTAAATGGAGGATAATATTTTGCATGGTCCCTACAAGTTGCTGGATATGTGATACGTCTGAGAGGCGCCCACGGTTTTAAATACCAGCCTTGTAGGTTACTATTATTTGCAGTGATCACTTGTGAATAGCTTCACAACCACACTGCTGCCAAACTGTAAATGAATGGTCACCAGGTCAGATATAGATCCGATGACGCTATGCGGCCAGCCAATCACTGTAATGCCACAACCAAGATGGCTACGACTTTACAGTGAGTGGCAGACAATCCCTGTATGTTCATTGGCTCTTTAAAGAGCTCCAAACATGCGGGGAGAGGACCCGAGCTCCCGCCTGAGCATCCCGGAAATACGAGAAAAGCAACGAGAATCTTGAGCAATGAGATGCTCATGTGAGTACCGTGCAGTGACGAGCAAGCTCGCTCATCACTACTAGTGACAGGTTTACTTTAAAAATATTTGTGAGAAACTAGTTATCCTCCCTAAACTATAAGGGAATATGCACATGTTGAGTATTTGGATGCAGAAGTTTCTACACCATTTTTGCATTCCTTGGCAGTAAAATCACAGCTGCAATAATGCACATTTTTACATACGTTTTTTCACGTGTTTTCCTAGTATTTTTGAACAGCAATGAATGCTATAGAGATAGATAATAGACATAGATAGATAGCGAGATAGATGTAGCCAGACAGACATATAGCTTTTTATGATTAAATAAATAAATAAATGAATGAATGAAAAAAACGACGTGGGGTCCACCCCATTTTTTGTAACCAGCCAAGGTAAAGCAGACAGCTGTGAGCTAATATTATCAGGTTGGGAAGGTCCCTGGTTAGTTCCCCTTCTTCAGCCTAAAAATACCAGCCAACAGCCCACAATCTAATAGGTTATTATAATCTATCTCTATAGCAACAAATTTACAATCATTTTTAGACCTGCGTTTTTATATAGCTTTTGACAGACTTAATTGACGTTAATCGGTGAAAAAAACTGGAAAAACTTCTGAAAGAAGTGACATGTTGTAGAGTTGAATCTGCACAAAATGTGCAGGACACTTCAGAGTTCTCATATACTTTGCTGGCATCAGGAATCCCTTCAGATTTTTGTGACAAAAACGCAGAAAAAACACAGCAAAAACGCAGTGTATGCACACAACCTAACAGTATCAATACATACAAGAATTATGTTGCTGTGTTTCCAAAATGTATCCACATGAGAATACAGAACAAGTATGGTACCCCTACTGAGCCTCATATGGAGATATACAGAAAAATGAGTATCAGGGGTGTAGATTTCTTCACTTTGTGTTACACTAAGTCTTTCCCGCACCTGGTGTGAGATTATCGCCGGATGAGCACATTTTGAAAAGGAAAACAAAAAAAAAACTGACATTTTCTCTGTGTGTTTTAGGGAGTGGACCTTTTTTTTTCCTTTCTCCCTTGGTAAGGTTCAGTTGCAGAGCTAGCAGAGCAGTTCCACCGTCTGTCTCTGGAAGTGAATGACCTCCGCTGTGAGGTTCAGCAGCAGCAGCAGCGATTACAGGTCGCCAATGTGGGGGTCTCTTCAGGTAGGCCGGTCCAGCCTGAAACCAAGGTTGCCTTCCTGGACAGGATTTTAGGAGATAGGGACAAGTTTTTTATATTTAAGGAGACATGCAAATTGTACTTTAAACTTCATCCTTACTCCTACGGTAATGAGGAGCAAAGGGTTGGGATTGTGATCTCTCTATTGCAGGGAGATCCTCAGTCATGGGCATTTCCGCTTTGTCCTGACAGAAGAGGTGGTGCTAGAGAGAAAAACAGAATAAATTTCTGTGTTTGTTGACAGTGGAGCTGGAGTCACCATGATGGATGCTGCGTTTGTGAAAACTCATGGTCTTGCTTGCTGTACTTTAGATAAACCTATTTTCATTTTCGCCATCGACTCGGCGCCACTTGCACAAAAAGGATTTACTCAGATTGTACATAATGTAAAACTGAGTGTAGCATCGGCGTCTCTGCCCCCTGCCAGTCAGAGACGCCGTCCCTCTCACCGCCGCGCTCCCTGCCCGGAGTCCTCCAGCGCTCCTCTTCCTGCTTCTGCTCCCTCCCTCTTAAAGTGGCCGCACGCGCCGCCTTAAGGAGTCCCCGGCCAATTGCCAAAGGCTCTCCCATATATAAGGCACCTCCTCCAAAATGGAGGTGCCCGAGCAATAGTTGATGCAGTGTTCTAACCTCTGCTTCAGCCCTCAGGTCCCGCTGCTAGCCTGACTACTAGTCCTGCCCGCCAGCCTGACTATCAGTCCAGTCTGCCAGCCTGACTACTATCCAGCCCGACAGTCTGTCTTCCATTGAGTCCGCCAGTCTGTCTATGGGCCTCAACCACCTGTTTACCTGGAAGCACCTGCCTGTTACCTGTCAGCCTACCTGGAGGTTCCTGCCCGTCACTTGCGGTGACCACCTGTCTGCCTACCTGGAGGCCCCTGCCCATCACTTGCCGTGACCACCTGACAGCCTACCTAGAGGCTCCCATCAGTCACTTGCAGTGACCACCTGTCAGCCTACCTGGAGGCTCCTACCCGTCACTTGCCATGACCACCTGACAGCCTACCTAGAGGCTCCCGCCTTTCGCCTGCTGTCTCTGCAAGTTCATCTACTGGGACCGTGGGAGTCACCTGCTCCCTTTCAAGGTCGTCCCCAGAGTAGCACCTGGTCCCTCTGCTCGGTCCCTCCCTGGTCACGGAGTCATTAGCAGCCGTATGACCTGGGTCGGTCCGAGTTGATACTTAGTTACGCTCCTCTGGGTCCCTCCTTGTACCGCAGCATAGAGGTTCCACCATCTTGATCTGTAACACTGAGGGTGGGGTCAGTTCATAGTGAAATAATCCCTTGATATGTCCTGGACAATGTTCCCACACTGATTGTCTTGGGTATCCCTTGGCTTGTTAAACATAATCCGTTGGTGGATTGGCAAGCCAGACAGATTATTGAATGGGGAGATTACTGCCATGAGAACTGTTTGGATATTTTCTTTGCTGTGGTTTCTACGGAAATATTACCTGCTTTTCTGTCCGGTTTTGAGAACATTTTTTCTGAGAGTGGGTGTCAGAATTTGCCTCCTCATTGTGCTTATTACTATCCTATTAACTTGACCCCTGGAGCTAAACTACCAAAGTCCAGACTGTATAATCTTTCTGGCCCTGAGAGTCAATGCATGAAGGATTTCATCGTGGAAGGTCTGGAGAACGGACATATCAGATCCTCATCTTCGCCAGTGGTGGCAGGGTTCTTCTTTGTGAACAAAAAAGATGGTGGTCTATGTCCCTGTTTAGATTTCCGGGGATTAAATCAAGTTACCATCCGTGGTCCATATCCTCTTCCTATGATTCCTGATTTGTTCTGCCAGGTTGTGGGAGCTAAGGTATTCTCCAAGTTGGATTTAAGCGGAGTCTACAACCTTGTTAGAATCAGAGAAGGGGACGAATGGAATACAGCGTTCAATACCCCGGAAGGACATTTCAAAAGTCTGGTTAATGCAACTGCGGTATTCCAGCATTTCATAAATGATATTTTCCATCATTTGGTGGGGAGGTTTGTGGTGGTCTATCTAGATGATATTTTGGTTTATTCACCTGATTTTAAGACTCATCGGGGGCATGTTGAGCAGGTGCTCCAGATATTAAGGGATAACAAACTTTATGCCAAACTAGAAAAATGTGTTTTCACTGTTCAGGAGGTGCAGTTTTTTGGGGTACTTTTTGTCATCTTTGGGTTTTTGAATGGATCCGGAGAAGATCCGTGCAGTCCTTGACTGGGAACGTCCCGAGAACCTGAAGGCTCTACAACGCTTTCTGGGCTTTACAAATTTTACCGGAAATTCATCCAAAATTAGTCTGTTATTGTAAATCCCTTACTGACATGACTAAGAAAGGGTCTGATTTTTCCAAATGGTCGGATGCTTCCTTCCAGGCTTTTCTTCATTAGAGAATAATTTCGCCACTGCACCTATACTCCGTCAACCCGATGTTTCTCAACCCTTTATTGTGGAGGTTGATGCGTCGAATGTCGGGGCTTGGGCTGTGTTGTCTCAGGGTTCTTCCCCTGTTAAATGGTGTCCATGCGTCTTCATTTCTAAAAAAATTGTCTTCAGCTGAGAGAAATTATGACGTGGGTAGCAGGTAACTTTTGGCGATCATATTGGAGTTCGAGGAATGGTGACATTGGTTGGAGGGGGCTGTACATCCTATTACTGTTAATACTGACCATTAGAACCTGTCAGCTAAACATCTCAACCCTAGGCAAGCCAGATGGTCCCTGTTTTTTACTAGGTTAAATTTTGTTATCACTTTTTATCCAGGGGTCAAAAATGTCACGGCTGATGCTTTGTCCCGGAGCTTCCCTGGTTTTGGTGACCATGAGAACCCTGCCCTGATATTACAGAAAGGGGTAGTCATTTCAGCACTTTATCCTGAATTGGAGGGTGAGGTGTTGGAGGCACAGGGGGACGCCCCTGCCTCCTGCCCTTCAGGAAAGTTATTTGTACCATCTAATCTGCCCTCAAATTAATTAAGGAACATCATAACTCCGTGCGTGCTGGGCATCCAGGTGGTAAAGCATCCGCAGACCTCCTCTCTCGTCGTTTTTGGTGGCTGCGGTTGTATCGGGATGTAATTGAACATGTAGCTGCTTGTAGTATTTGTGCGTTCTAAGGTTTCGCATACCCGTCTGTCTGGTACTCTTCTACCGCTACCTATCCCTAGTAGGCCATGGACACACTTGTCCATGGATTTTATTACTGACCTACTGGTTTGTGCAGGCAAAAGAGTAGGTGGTAGTAGATAGGTTCAGTAAAATGGTTCTTTTTTTCACATTGCCTGCACTTCCAAATGCCAAGACACATGCTCAGGTGTTCATAAATGAGATTGTGAAGCTTCACGGGGTTCCCTCCAATGTGGTGTCCGATCGTGGGACCCAGTTTGTTTCCAAATTCTGGAAGGAATTCTATTCTCGCCTACGGTGCAGCTGTCCTTTTCCTCTGCCTTACACCCTCAGTCAAATGGACAGACCTAGCGTGTCAATCAGAATTTGGAGACCTACCTCAGGTGTTTCGGTTCCGAAAATCAGGAGGATTGGGCATCCTACCTACCTCTGGTAAAATTTTCCATTAATAATCATCGCAAAGAATCCACTGGCAGGTCACCGTTCTTCGGTGCATACGGTTATCACCCAAAATTTGGTACCTTTATTGGGGGAGGAGCTTCAGGAGTTCCTGAGGAGGAGCAGTTTGCTCTGTCGCTCTCCTCGGTATGGCAGGGTGTGCTGAGTAATTTAACCCCTTTACCCCCCAAGGTGGTTTGCACGATAATAACCAGGCCAATTTTTACAATTCTGACCACAGTCATTTTATGAGGTAATAACTCTGGAACGCTTCATCTGATTCCACTGATTCTGAGATATTTTTTTCATGACATATTGTACTTCATGATAGTGGCAAAATTTCTTCAATATCACTTGCGTTTATTTGTGAAAAAAAACGGAAATTTTGTGAATATTTTGAAAATTTTGCAATTTTCAAAATTTGAATTTTCATGCCCTTAAATCAGAGAGATATGTCACACAAAATAGTTAATAAATAACATTTTGCACATGTCTACTTTACATCAGCACAATTTTGGAGCCAAAATTTTTTTTGTTAGGAAGCTATAAGGGTTAAAAGTTGACCAGCGATTTCTCATTTTCCAACAAAATTTACAAAACCATTTTATTAGGGACCACATCATATTTGAAGTGACTTTCAGGGGCCTTCATGACAGAAAATATCCAAAAGTGATAACATTCTTAAAACAGCACTTCTCAAGGTACTCAAAACCACATTCGAGAAGTTTATAAACCTTTCAGGTGCTTCACAGGAATTTTTGGAATGTGGAAGGAAAATTTCTCCTGAGTAAGTGGATACCCCATATTTGGGAGAAAACACTGTTTTGGTGCACGGCAGGGTTCAGAAGGGAAGGAGCGCCATTTGACTTTTTAAATGTAAAATTTGCTTCAATAAGCAGCCGATGCCATGTAGCATTTGGGGAGCCCCTGATGTGCCTAAACAGTGGAACCCCCCCCACAAGTGACACGATTTTAGAAACTAGATCCCTTAGGGAACTTATCTCGATGTGTGGTGACTACCCTGAACCCCCACGTGCTTCATAGAAGTTTATAATGTTGAGCCGTGAAAATAAAAAAATCAAACATTTTACACAAAAATGATCTTTTAGGCCAAAATTTTTTATTTTCACAAGGGTAAGAGGAGAAAATGGATCCCAGGAACTGTTTTGCAATTTTTCCTGAGTACGCCAATACCCCATATGTGAGGAAAATACACTGTTTGGGCACTTGGCAGGGTTCAGAAGGGAAGGAGCACTGTGTGACTTTTTGAACGCAAATTTGGCTGGAATAGAGAGCGGATGCCATGTCACATTTGGAGAGCCCCTAAAGCGCCTAAACAATGGAAACCCTCTACAAGTGACCCCATTTTGGAAACTATACCCCTCACGGATTTTATCAAGGGATATAGTGAACCCAGAAGTACGACACAGAATTTGATAACATTAGGTCATCATATTGAATAAGTTATCATTAGTCTCGAGCGCAAGTGCTCACTAATTGAGTATGTATTGGGTACTCGGGTATGCACCATGTATCGCTGATGCTCGAGTCACCGTCCCTCATGTTTCAGGGTTATTAGACACCCAAAGAAAAACATGCTGGGATCGCTCGTACATGGCTATTCCCACAAGTTATTTTGACTGTATAACAGTCAAAACACATGGGGTGGAGACTCGAGCATGTCACTCGAGCAAACGCAAAACTCTGTGCATACCCGAGCACCTGATGCAAACTCAAGTAGCGAGCATTTACGCTCAACACTAGTCGTCATATCGTCATCATTTTTTTTTCTTTACTTTTGAAAAAATTCCAACCCTAGCCCAACTCCAACCCTAGCCCAACCCTAACGCTAGCACAACCCTAACTCTAATCCTAGCACAACTCTAACCCTAGAGTTTATTTCTTACACCTTTCCTCATGTGGTGTAAGTGATTAGATGACTTTTTTCTTCGGGTCGGTGCGATTACAGCGATACCAGATTCATATCGGGTTTCTATGATTGACAGCTGTCACACACTAAAAAAAACCTTTTTTAGCAAAGACTAGTTTTTGCATCACCATATTTTGGGAGCTATAATTTTTTCATCTTTCAGCATCATATGACAGCTTATTTTTTGTTGTGGAACAAGTTGACATTTTTATTGGTACCATTTTCGGGCACGTGACATTTTTTGATCGCTTTCTATTCCGATTTTTAGGAGGCAGAATAAACAAAAACCAACAATTCATGAATTTCTTTTGTTTGTTTTTATGCCATTCTGCATGTGGTAAAATTGATAACACAGGTTTATTCTTTGTGTCAGTTCGTTTACAGCGATACCACATTTATATTGTTTTTTTATGCTTTGGCGCTTTTACACAAAAAAACTATGTTATAGAAAAAAAAATTTGTTGCATTTTGTTCTGAGAGCTATAACTTTTTTTATTTTTTTGCTGGTGGAGCTGTATGGCAGCTTTTTCTTTGAGGGACAAAATGATGTTTTCAGCGGTACCATTTTTATTTACATTCGTCTTTTTGATCACATTTTATTCCATTTTTTATTTGGCGGTATGATGATATAACATCGTTTTTTGCTTCCTTTTTTATTTTTATTTTTTTACCGTGTTCACTAAAGGGGTTAACTAGTGGGACATTTTTATAGGTCGTTCCGGATGCGGTGATACCAAATATGTGTACTTCTATTGTTTTTTTTTTGTTTTTTTAAATAATATGTATTTATTCGTACAGTATATTTTTATTTTTTGGGGGGATTATTTATTTATTTTTATATTTTTACAATTTCTTTTTTTTTTTTCACTTTCTGACACTTTTCTTACTTGTACACCATGTCTCACTATTGGACTTTCACTTTTTGCAGTCTGATCGCTTTTATAGCTCAGAGATGCAGCAACATCTCTATGGGATATACAGTCTGTCAGCGCTGCATGTAGAAGTTACTTTGGTCGAGCACTGACCAAAGTAACTTCTGGCCTTCTGGTGACCCGGATGTTGTCATGACGACATCGGGTCACCATGACAACATGCCCCCCCTTGCTCCCGGAATGCTGCGATCGACATAGATTGAAGCATTTCAGGGGCTAATGTGCTGGGAGCGGTGCGGAACATTCCCAGGACATAGCACGAGGTGTTAGCTGTGACAATTGACTGACACCCAGTGACGATCAGAGGCTGTGCGGGCGAAAACGCCTGGGCGTACTAATACATATATGGCCCATAAGGCCCAGGTCACAGCTACGTATTTGTACGCCTTGGGCCACAAAGGGGCTAAAGAACATGGAAGACAGGTATAAATGTGTGGCTGACAGAAAACCCTTGCCAGGTGTGGACCTGAATGTGAATGACTTTGTGTGGTTGTCTACCAGGAATATAAGATTGAAGGTTCCTATTGGAAGCTGGGACCTAGGTTTATTGGTCTCTGTAAAATAACCGCCGTCATTAACCCAGCAGCGTTTTGTCTTGAAATTTCTCAGGCCCTTAAAGTCGACAACTAGTTCCATAGGTTCTTACTTAAAAATTTGTGGAATCTCTTGAGCCTTCGCCTCAACCACTGCCCCCACTAATGGTTGATGGTAATTTGGAGTTCCAGATTACAAGGATTATAGATTTCCATCTCCAACGTCATTCTCTTCAATACTTAGTGCACTGGAAAGGCTATAATACAGAGGAGAGGATGTGGGTTTCAACGTCAGAGGCGAACGCTCCCTGATTGGTTCGCTCATTTCACAATAATTTTCCTGAGAAACCCGGTCCTGAGTGTCCAGAGGCCACTCGTAGAGGAGGGTACCGTCAAGGGTGTGTCAGAGGTGACAGACATTCGCCCTGCAGTTGGTTGCAGGAGATCTCTACATTTGGCATTATAAACATCTTAGAGGCAGGCAGTCTCTAGGACTAGTGTTGAGCCACCCCCGTAGTGTTCGAGTTCGGTTCGGTTCGTCGAACACCCATGTGTTCGCCGAACTGTTCGTCGAACTGTTCGTCGAAAACCTTCGAACACCGTTAAAACCAATGGCAGGCAAACAAAAACACATAGAAACACATAGAAAACACTTTCAAAGGTGTCCAAAAGCTGACAAACTGCTCAGAAGACATAACTAACACATAGAAAAGTGACAAGTACATATAGTCATGCGAAAAGAAAAGAGGTGGAGGAGTAAAAGGAGGGGGAGACACAGATATAGGCATGTCATGCCCTTCTAAAATCCAAAAAGTGAGAAGCTGACACGGCCAGTTCGTTCCTGCCCGGGCCACCTCCGTGTCGCCGGGTTTGTGCCAGAGCCGCGGTGGGCCCTGACGGCCAGCCCCCCTCTCCCAATACTGGTGCCTGTCCGCTGGTGGGTCGAGCCCCCCCGCGGTGGGTGGGGGGGGGACATCTGCAGAAAAAAGACCATCTTCCAGCCAAACTAAGATGTCGACTTCTTTTCGTGGACAATGTGATACGATCCCTTTCTTATGGACACGCCCATCGCTACAAATTCCAGATGAGGCACAAAAACAGCAGGTGCTTCAGCGGATATCAAGTGCTCCTTCAAGTGGGCTCTCCTCCACCTCAATTTCAACATCACAAATACTCCAGTCCTCAGAGGTGTCACCCCAATCGCACTTGCTTCCTCATAGCTCCCAAGTCTCCAGCTGCCCGTCTGAGTATGGGGTAACACAGATGGTTGAGTCTGCAGAGCTGTTTACTCATACTATAGCCTGGGAAATGGAGGTCTGCTCCAGAGCTTCTGTTAATCCAAACGAGGAAATGATCTGCACTGATACCCAGAATCTTTATAAGTCGGATCCAGGACCAGATGAAGAAGGTTCTGAGCATAATGTAGACCCTCGTTCCCAAACTGTCACTCCTGTTGGTGGAGACATTGATGAAGACCATGATGAGACTCAAATACCTGATTGGAGCGACAACTTGACTTTTCAGTCAGGGCAGGAAGAGGTTGGCTTTGAGGATGATGGGTGTGATAACACACAGGGTGATGATGACGAGGTTGGAGATCCCACTTACTGTCAACCCACAGTCAGCCAGTCGATGAGGTCAACGGAGGAGGTGGAGGAGGATGTGACTAGCCCAGGGGATGGGGATGACTCGGTACCCGGGCCTTTGCCTGGCCCTGGGGTCACTCTTTAAAAGAGGGGATAATTGTTAATTTTATAAGAGTTCGTGACGCCACCTGTGGTATCTGGTGAGAAGCACCAGCGCTGCAGCAGTCCACTGAGACCCGTGATAAGGCAGCTCGATGGTATAGCTCCCCACAGGTGGAGCTAGGTCTCAGGGCAACGTATGCAGGGGGAATTCAGGACAGGCGAGACCCAGCTGGGTCAGAGCAAGAACGGGAACGGACACGGTAGTCACTTCAGTACCTTTTACTGGAGGAAATTCAGGCACATCCCAGAGCACTGTAGGGTGAAGGGTGAATATCAGGATCCTCCCCAATGAGCGGATGTAGGGCCTCCTGTTTCTTGCCTCTGCGTAGTAAGTTTCTGACCTGCCTGGAGCTAGGCCTAACTTTGTCCCTGTCTTGCGCTGGCTGACCTTGTGGTAGGGCCTTCTCTTGGAGTTCACGCTCCCACTATGCGGGGCCTAAGCGTCTCTTGGCTCTGTAACATATCAGCACCTTAGCGATCCTGGGACTTGTAGTTCTCCAGGGATTCCGGTTATGCCTTACTGAATCTAGCTAGCAGGAGCCTCGTGCTCCACTGCTGAACTATTAACTGAGTTCTCTAGACTAGACTGAGCTCCACTGCAGACTGACCTCTCTTAGGCTTCACTACTGCAGGAACTCTTCAGAGGAACTGAACTGCCTAGCTCCACCTTCCCTATTTATATCCCTAACGGGCTCCCTCTGCTGGTCTGAGGTGGAAGGTGGAGATGTGTGAATGTTTATGGGGGCCTCTTGTGGAGGATTCCATCAATACACTCTTCTAGGATCTGTGATACCAAGCACAGCGGGGCGTCACAGATGCTATTGACGACGAGGTTAGGTTGAGCCTTCCTGGACAGAGACGGAGTACTGGAAGCACGTCAACAACTGCATCCTCAACCACAACTCTGCCTCTGACCACAAGTCGTAGTGGCTCATCAGGTCGCATCGGCTCTAAGCCTTGCATAGCCTGGGCATTTATTCAGATCGATAAGGATGACCCAACTCGTGTTATCTGTAATATTTGTCACCAAAAGCTAAGTAGAGGCCAAAAAATCCATAGTTTGAGTACTTCATGCATGAACCGTCACATGGATATGAAGCATAAGTTGCAGTGGGAAGCTCACTGTGCTACAATGCGGCCTAGCAGGCTGGGCCAACCACCGTCTGCCCCATCTTGTGCATCCGCGGCCTCTTCATCCTCTGTGACTGGGGGGACAGCAGTCACACATGTTTTTGGACGCAGACCTGCCACCTCTTTACCTGCAACAGCCAGTGTGATTGGCAGGTCGTCAGTTCATTGGGAAGTGGAAACACCTGCTGGTGTTGAGTAGAGATGAGCGTTGTTCGACTCGAACTGTTTGCCAATCTCAAATTCGAGCTGTTTTGGGCGGTGTTCAAGCCGTTCGGCGAACACGAACGATTTGAGAAAAATTCGGCTGTTCGAGGTTATGTTCGATAACTGTTCGTGCACCAAAATCATAACTGGATTTTTTCTCAGTAATGATGAAAATTAATGTTAATACGCAGTTTCAGTGTACAGCGGGGTGGGGGAGGGGCAGGGGATGGATCTCTGCAGGAATAATGAAGATCTTCATTTTTTTTTCTCTTTCCCGCATTTACAGTGGGGAGGTGCAATCTGTCAGCCTATCAGCAGCGCACACACGGAGCGAAGTGCTTTTTTCACACAAGCAAGGGCATGTGTCATTGGCAGTGTATGTCACATGTCCTTGCCCTATAAGACCAAGCCATTTTCCCCGTCGCCACCATTTTCTCACTGCTGCAGCTGCGTGTTAGACGGCACCGCTGTTGCTGTGTGCGCTATACCTTGTTAATTTCAAGCCAATTTTCGCACAAATCTACAGATAGCTTGGGAGTAGGGAATAGTTGTGATTGCAGTCCTTTTAAGGACTAGGTTACAGCATTTCCTACGACTTTTATCAGGCAAGTCTGTGATCTTAAATAGATAGATTGTGGGAGTAAAGACTAATTGTAATTGCAGTCCTTTTCAGGACTAGGTTACATCAGTTCCTATCAGTTTTTGCCAGGCAGGTCTGTGCCAGTGCTGTGCAAGTTTTTTTCACAGCATTTGGCTGAATCTAGCAAAGCTAATCCTTTTTGGCCTATTGCAGAGTGTGTTAGTCAGTGGAGTAGCCTATCTGTGTTGCAAGATATACCACCTGTGTATAGAATACCAATTTTTTTACTGCACCTAGTGAAGTAAAATCTTTTGGGCATAGCATCATTCTATTAGTCCATCTATACTGACCTCCATCAGGTTGCAAATTGAATATAATTTTTTTCTGCATCTAGCTCTGAAAAAATATTTGGGCTTCTAGCAGTGTGTGGGAATTGTTCTATTAGTCCATCTATACTGACCTCCATCAGGTTGCAAACTGAATATAATTTTTTTCTGCATCTAGCTCTGAAAAAATATTTGGCCTTCAAGCAGTGTGTGGGACTTTCTCTATTAGTCCATCTATACTGACCTCCATCAGGTTGCAAATTAAAAATAATTTTTTTCTGCATCTACCTCTGAAAAAATATTTGGACATCTAGCTGTGTGTGGGACTTGTTCTATTAGTCCATCTATACTGACCTCCATCACGCTGCAAATTCAAAATAATTTTTATCTGCATCTAGCTCTGAAAAAATATTTGGCCTTCTAGCAGTGTGTGGGACTTTCTCTATTAGTCCATCTATACTGACCTCCATCAGGTTGCAAATTAAAAATAATTTTTATCTGCATCAACCTCTGAAAAAATATTTGGGCTTCTAGCTGTGTGTGGGACTTGTTCTATTAGTCCATCTATACTGACCTCCATCACGCTGCAAATTCAAAATATTTTTTTGTCTGCATCTAGCTCAGAAAAAATATTTGGCCTTCTAGCAGTGTGTGGGACTTTCTCTATTAGTCCATCTATACTGACCTCCATCATTTTGCAAATTAAAAATAATTTTTTGTCTGCATCTAGCTCTGAAAAAATATTTGGCCTTCTAGCAGTGTGTGGGACTTTCTCTATTAGTCCATCTATACTGACCTCCATCAGGTTGCAAACTGAATATATTTTTTTCTGCATCTACCTCTGAAAAAATATTGGGCTTCTAGCTGTGTGTGGGACTTGTTCTATTAATCCATCTATACAGACCTCCATCAGGTTGCAAACTGAATATAACTTTTTTATGCATCTACCTCTGAAAAATTATTTGGGCTTCTAGCAGTGTGTGGGACTTGTTCTATTAGTCCATCTATACTGACCTCCATCAGGTTGCAAACTGAATATATGTTTTTTCTGCATCTACCTCTGAAAAATTTTTGGGCTTTTAGCTGTGTGTGGGACTTGTTCTATTAATCCATCTATACAGACCTCCATCAGGTTGCAAACTGAATATAATTTTTTTCTGCATCTACCTCTGAAAAAATATTTGGGCTTCTAGCTGTGTGTGGGACTTGTTCTATTAGTCCATCTATACTGACCTCCATCAGGTTGCAAACTGAATATAATTTTTTTCTGCATATAGCTCTGAAAAAATATTTTGCCTTCTAGCAGTGTGTGGGACTTTCTCTATTAGTCCATCTATACTGACCTCCATCAGGTTGCAAATTAAAAATAATTTTTATCTGCATCTAGCTCTGAAAAAATATTTGGCCTTCTAGCAGTGTGTGGGACTTTCTCTATTAGTCCATCTATACTGACCTCCATCAGGTTGCAAATTAAAAATTATTTTTATCTGCATCTAGCTCTGAAAAAATATTTGGGCTTCTAGCAGTGTGTGGGACTCATTGTATTAGGCCATCTATACCAAGCTCCACCAGCTTTGTAATTAATAATAATTTTTAGCTGCATCTAGCCCTGAAAATAATTTTTCCCAATAGTGGTTGCAATAGAAATATGGGGCGCGCGCCTGGCTAACAAAAATATACGCTTCATAACACAAAACACCAGCAGTTGCCCACCCTCCCTATGGGATCTAGTGGCGAATAGTTGATGCCATTAATCAGAGCGTCAGTTGCCCCGTCAACGTGGCAAGCATACGGTAAGGCATGGGAAGAGTGGACACGACTAGTAGCAGGCAGACGGGTTGACCAATGTGAACAAGCCATATCACAAGTCACCATAGAATTTCTCCACCATCTAATGATGAGTATCATATCAGGGGCGTCAGCGCAGCGGTGTCTGACCGGAATAGCATTTCACTTCCAACTACTGAATTGGGGAGATGTGACAAAGATTCATCATCAGACAATCCATAAAAGGGTGGAAAAGGGGTCAGCCAAGTCAGGAATGTAGACGTCCCGTCCCGTGTCACTAACACTGATTTCTCATATCTTATCCCTAACACCATTAACATGACACTCACAATTTGAAGCAACACTAATGTCTACTGCATTTGTGATCGCCTTCTTCGGGGCGCTATGTATAAGCTAATTAGTCCCTCAATCCAAAATTACCACCAGTGGAGGCTTATTACACCAGGACGTAGTCATAGCCAATAATGCAATACGTCTACGCATACACCAATCGAAAACGGTTCCAGCGGGCAGGGGCATTTGGGTACTTCTACAACCCACAAACGGTACACTGAGTCGGGTAACAATAGTAAAAACATATCTAACCATCAGATCACAAAGTAATTTCTTCCTATCACACATTGATGGAACGCCATTATCAAGATAACTGTTCCAAGCTATATTTAATAAATGCATAACATCGGCAGGGAACCACCCCAAAGATTACGGGACACACTCATTCCGCATAGGTGCGGCCACGGAAGCAGCAAGAGCAGGACTGTCAGAAACGGAAGTTCAGAGGATAGGGAGATGGCGATCCACGTGTTTGACGAGATACATAAGACCGGACTTGTTATCCTAACGTGGTTTGTTTCTTTTACAGGTGACGCTAAGCCAACAGTGTGAGTGATAGGCCACTCGTATATATATTGGGCACAAAAAAGGGCGAACGTCCGCCCAGGCGGGAGGAAATTAGAGTTTCATAACACATATTTCAACTGGAGAGGTATTAGAGGCCTGCTATGGCCACAGGTACTAATGGAGGTAATCAAGGTAGGGAGAGAGGCAAGAGGTCCGGTCATCTTAGTTATACAGGCCGGGGGAAACAACCTAGGTCATCACAAGAGCGCATAACTAATGGCAATAATGAAACTAGACACTGAGCGCTTCAGAGAATTTTTCACAAAATTAGCTATAGTATGGTCAGAGATTGTGCCGATAGCGGTATGGCAAGGTGCGCGAGACATCACGGCCATCGAATGGACAAGGCGGGTAATAAATATTCGGATGGCAAAATTTAGAAGAGACAGAGGCAGTGTAGTGATGCGACACCGACAACTGGAAGGAGATAAAGCAGGCCTCATACGGCCCGACGGTGTTCACTTAATAGATATTGGACTGGACATATTCCTGTCAGGACTCCAGGACGGAGTGGAACAAGCGTTAAGAGTGATGGGTGGGGGTCAGAGTCCTGCATACGAGTACGCTGGATCCTCCGTGGCCTGGAAATAGAAAGGACATGTTGGAGAGTTACACTTGTTGGCCAACTTGCCGGAGTGGGGACCCAGGGCATGCTGCACAAGCTGAATTATTTTAGAAATAAAATGCCTTTCTAATGGAATGAGTAAAAAGAGTTAATAAAGCTGTGACCGATCCTCACCCATCCAGTTGTAAGAGTTACATTATTGTATTGTCCATGAAAGGGGGGCGGTAGGGGGGCTGAGCGTCTGGGTTTGGTTGGGGGTCCCCACAGTCTGCCTAGGCTAGATTCATTTAAAAATTCTTATTACATACACAGGCGGTGCAGCTTGCTTCGCAGCTGGGCTACTACGCCCAAAGTATTGCCTAGGCTAGATGCAGTTAAAAATTCTACGCTGACTAGCAGACACTGAAGATTTGGAGCAGACCTCTGAGTAAACAGCTCTTCAGACTCAACCATCTGTGTTACCCCAAGCCATAGTGTATGTACTTTCTTACAGTTAAAAGGGGGGGGGTGCGACCCAACCCACCTGGAATTGACGATGCCAACGTCACGTAAGACACAGCAAGGGGACTCCCAAAATTGTGGCACAGACACCACTTAACCCTAGAACACATACCTGTGGCCTTGCAGGCCCGCCCAGTTAATTGTTTTCTATTTTCTGCAAGATTGCTTTAGTTAAAATTTTGAAACTCTAGGTATTCTTCATGTATATAGTTGTTTGTCATTTGAGTTTGAGTTATTCCATGTTATTTGCACACGGGCCTAAAGGGCCCCAGGTATGTGAAAGTGTAGATTTTTATGGTCATGCGTTCTAGGGTTAAGTGGCATCAATTGCCCCACTGTTGCTTAAAACGGTTGGTGAGGTGATTTTACCAAATCCCCAAGCTTTTAGTCTCCCAAGGATGACACAGGGGTAGAAATGTCCTTGCGAATGCATGATTTGTTCATCTTTATGAACGTGAGTCTGTCTACATTCTCAGTGGACAGCCGCGTGCGTTTATCTGTCAGCACACCACCAGCAGCGCTGAACACACGTTCAGAGAGAACGCTGGCTGCATGGCATGACAAGATCTCCAAGGCGTGTGGCGAGCTCCGGCGATTTTTCCAGATTGGAATACCAAAATGAGCAAGGGTCCAGTGACACAGTCATGGCTTCGATGTTCACTTGGAGATTCTCCTGTACCATCCTCTCTAGGCATTGACTATGTGTCAGACTTCTTGTCTCCTGTGGCCTTGCAAAGGATGGTCTAAAAAAGTGGTGAAACGATTCCACAAAATTGCTGTTACCAGCAGATACTGTGTTACTGTTACTGTTTGAGTGATGAAGACTCGACAGTCCCACCGTTGGCAAGTTAGAACTGTGAGATTCACTACGTGCACCACTGGTGTTTTGTGGAAAAGCACATGTAAGATTCTGCAACAGCGTCTGCAGATACTCCTGCATTCGTCAATACCTTTTTATGGCAGGAATTATTTCGGCAAATATACTTTTGTACCGGGGATCTAAGAGTGTGGCAACCCAGTAGTCGGGATTACTTCGAATTCTGACAATCCGGGGGTCATGTTGCAGGTAGTGCAGCAAGAAGGCACTCATGTGTCTTGCGCATCCAGAAGGACCAAGTCCTTGTTGTGTTGGTAGCGAGGTAAGAATCATGCTTCCTTGCTCTGCCCTCTCCCTCCAACCTCGCACAACAGAAATGTGATCAAGGTCTCCCTCATCTGATGAGTCTTCCATGCCCATTGCCAGTTCGTCCTCCACTTCTTCCTCGGCTCCTGCACCTTCCTCAACAGTTTGGCTGCTACCATGCGCCCTGGTTAATCCCTCTCCCCCACCATCCCATGCCTGCCGCCTTGGTGCTGCCAACCGTCTGGACCTTGGAGATGTTATCCCTTCCGCATACGACTCCTCCTCTACTTCCTCCACCTCCTCTTGTCCCACCACCTGACTCTGAATTCTGTTTAATGTGTGCTCCAGCATGTAAATCACCGGAATAGTCATGCTGATAATGGCATCGTCGTCAGCACTAAACATCTTCGTCGCCATTTCAAAACTGCGCAGAAGGGTGTGTGGCGCCCCTGAGGGTTCAGTCGCCACAGAGTTACTGCATCTCACCCAGAGGTGTGGTATCTCACCCTCAGGTAAGGAAGGCGTATGGCTCGGGACCCTAACTCCTGCATCCAACACATACCCGCAGTGGGGGTAGGGCGAGATTGCTCCTAAGGGAGAGCACAGTCCCAGGTCCCTAGCTGGTTTGAGGGTCCTATGTGGTGGGTGCTTAGGGGAGCAGCTTAGGGGAGCACATGACAAGGAGAGTATAAATAGGAAGCCATCTTAGAAAGAGCAAGCCAGACAGAGGAGGAAAAGTGACAGGAGCAGAGACTAGGCATGAGCTCTGCTCCGGAGGCGGGCTTAGCCTGGGAGGCCCAGGACTGAAGGAGAGAAGAGAGGAGTGGGAGCTGGCAGTCTCCAGGAACCGAAGGGACCCTACGGCTACGGGCCGTGCAGAAGGCCACCCGTACTCCCGCTGCTACCAGCAGGTAGAGGGGTCAGGCCAGATAAGGGAACCGGTCCCTCAACTAGCGGAGAAACAGCAAGGCTCAACTAGAAATCGGAAGCTGCTGCATTTCATGTACTGCAGGCCAAAGTCCACACCAGTCTCACTAAGAAGGTAGCCACATAGGACCCAGGGGACGGAACACACGTCACCCGCCAAGGCCCAAGGATACCGGATAGAAGTGTCACTGGGTGTGAGGTGCAGGGAGAAGGCCAGAGAAAGGACACACAGAAGGGGTTCCTGCTAAGTACTCCGGAGCTATCTGGGGGTGGACTGAGCCCCTCACTGAGTATGCACAGCACGACGGGGGAGATTGCTCTGGTACCTGTAATCTGGACTACAACAACTGTGAGTAATATCTTGAGACGGCATCACACGGACTCTATGTTCATTACTGACTCCCTGCAATACAACCATCATCATCCACCCACACTGCCCTGAAGCTACACTCTTCCTGTGGTGAGTAATAATACCGTTGCTGCAAAACCACCAGCTTCAGAGGACTGTTCCGCAGCGGCGGCCCCTTTGGCCGCACTCCACAGGTGGCGTAGTCAGTAGAGATGAGCGTTGTTCTACTCGAACTGTTCGCCAATCTCAAATTCGAGCTGTTTTGGGTGGTGTTCGAGCCGGTCGGCGAACACGAACAATTTGAGAAAAATTCGGCTGTTCGAGGTTATGTTCGATAACTGTTTGTGCACCAAAATCATAACTGGATTTTTTCTCAGTAATGATGAAAATTAATGTTAATACGCAGTTTGAGTGTACAGCGGGGCGGGGGGAGGGGCAGGGGATGGATCTCTGCAGGAACAATGAAGATCTCCATTTTTTTTTCTCTTTCCCGCATTTGCAGTGGGGAGGTGCAATCTGTCAGCCTATCAGCAGCGCACACACGGAGCGAAGTGCTTTTTTTCACACAAGCAAGGGCATGTGTGATTGGCAGTGTATGTCACATGTCCTTGCCCTATAAGACCAAGCCATTTTCCCCGTCGCCACCATTTTCTCACTGCTGCAGCTGCGTGTTAGACGGCACCGCTGTTGCTGTGTGCGCTATACCTTGTTAATTTCAAGCCAATTTTCGCACAAATATACAGATAGCTTGGGAGTAGGGAATAGTTGTGATTGCAGTCCTTTTAAGGACTAGGTTACAGCATTTCCTACGACTTTTATCAGGCAGGTCTGTGCTCTTAAATAGATAGATTGTGGGAGTAAAGACTAATTGTAATTGGAGTCCTTTTCAGGACTAGGTTACATCAGTTCCTATCAGTTTTTGCCAGGCAGGTCTGTGCCAGTGCTGTGCAAGTTTTTTTCACAGCATTTGGCTGAATCTAGCAAAGCTAATCCTTTTTGGCCTATTGCAGAGTGTGTTAGTCAGTGGAGTAGCCTATCTGTGTTGCAAGATATACCACCTGTGTATAGAATACCAATTTTTTTACTGCACCTAGTGAAGTAAAATCTTTTGGGCATAGCATCATTCTATTAGTCCATCTATACTGACCTCCATCAGGTTGCAAACTGAATATAATTTTTTTCTGCATCTAGCTCTGAAAAAATATTTGGGCTTCTAGCAGTGTGTGGGACTTGGTCTATTAGTCCATCTATACTGACCTCCATCAGGTTGCAAATTAAAAATATTTTTTTTCTTCATTTAGCTCTGAAAAAATATTTGGGCTTCTAGCAGTGTGTGGGACTTGTTCTATTAGTCCTTCTATACTGACCTCCAGCAGGTTGCAAATTGAATATAATTTTTTTCTGCATCTAGCTCTGAAAAAATATTTGGGCTTCTAGCGGTGTGTGGGACTTGGTCTATTAGTCCATCTATACTGACCTCCATCAGGTTGCAAATTAAAAATAATTTTTTTCTGCATCTAGCTCTGAAAAAATATTTGGGCTTCTAGCAGTGTGTGGGACTTGGTCTATTAGTCCATCTATACTGACCTCCATCAGGTTGCAAATTAAAAATAATTTTTTTCTTCATTTATCTCTGAAAAAATATTTGGGCTTCTAGCAGCGTGTGGGACTTGTTCTATTAGTCCATCTATACTGACCTCCATCAGGTTGCAAATTAAAAATAATTTTTTTCTGCATCTAGCTCTGAAAAAATATTTGGGCTTCTAGCAGTGTGTGGGACTTGGTCTATTAGTCCATCTATACTGACCTCCATCAGGTTGCAAATTAAAAATAATTTTTTTCTGCATCTAACTCTGAAAAAATATTTGGGCTTCTAGCAGTGTGTGGGACTTGGTCTATTAGTCCATCTATACTGACCTCCATCGGGTTGCAAATTGAATAAAAAAAATTTCTGCATCTAGCTCTGAAAAAATATTTGGGCTTCTAGCGGTGTGTGGGACTTGGTCTATTAGTCCATCTATACTGACCTCCATCAGGTTGCAAATTAAAAATAATTTTTTTCTGCATCTAGCTCTGAAAAAATATTTGGGCTTCCAGCAGTGTGTGGGACTTGGTCTATTAGTCCATCTATACTGACCTCCATCAGGTTGCAAATTAAAAATAATTTTTTTCTTCATTTAGCTCTGAAAAAATATTTGGGCTTCTAGCAGTGTGTGGGACTTGTTCTATTAGTCCTTCTATACTGACCTCCAGCAGGTTGCAAATTGAATATAATTTTTTTCTGCATCTAGCTCTGAAAAAATATTTGGGCTTCTAGCGGTGTGTGGGACTTGGTCTATTAGTCCATCTATACTGACCTCCATCAGGTTGCAAATTAAAAATAATTTTTTTCTGCATCTAGCTCTGAAAAAATATTTGGGCTTCTAGCGGTGTGTGGGACTTGGTCTATTAGTCCATCTATACTGACCTCCATCAGGTTGCAAATTAAAAATAATTTTTTTCTGCATCTAGCTCTGAAAAAATATTTGGGCTTCTAGCAGTGTGTGGGACTTGGTCTATTAGTCCATCTATACTGACCTCCATCAGGTTGCAAATTAAAAATAATTTTTTTCTTCATTTAGCTCTGAAAAAATATTTGGGCTTCTAGCAGTGTGTGGGACTTGTTCTATTAGTCCTTCTATACTGACCTCCAGCAGGTTGCAAATTGAATATAATTTTTTTCTGCATCTAGCTCTGAAAAAATATTTGGGCTTCTAGCGGTGTGTGGGACTTGGTCTATTAGTCCATCTATACTGACCTCCATCAGGTTGCAAATTAAAAATAATTTTTTTCTGCATCTAGCTCTGAAAAAATATTTGGGCTTCTAGCGGTGTGTGGGACTTGGTCTATTAGTCCATCTATACTGACCTCCATCAGGTTGCAAATTAAAAATAATTTTTTTCTGCATCTAGCTCTGAAAAAATATTTGGGCTTCTAGCAGTGTGTGGGACTTGGTCTATTAGTCCATCTATACTGACCTCCATCAGGTTGCAAATTGAATAAAAAAATTTTCTGCATCTAGCTCTGAAAAAATATTTGGGCTTCTAGCGGTGTGTGGGACTTGGTCTATTAGTCCATCTATACTGACCTCCATCAGGTTGCAAATTAAAAATAATTTTTTTCTGCATCTAACCCAGCCAATAGTTTTGGCCTAATACCACAGTTTGGCCACTCAGCTCTGCTCGGTTACCATCCATTGTTTTTTTGTGCAAACAACTCCAGAGTTGTGAATTAGTTAACCACCAAAATGAGTGGAAAAAGGCCTGCTGCTGGTGGAAAGGGGAATAGGCGTGTTGGGAAGGGGAAAAAAGGATGTGTCCGTGGGGTAGGTGCAGAAGAAAGACCATCTTCCAGCCAAACTAAAATGTCTACTTCTTTTAGCGGACAATGTGATAAGATCCCTTTCTTACGGCCACGCCAATCGCTACAAATTCCAGATGAGGCACAAAAACAGCAGGTGCTTCAACGGATATCAAGTGCTCCTTTAAGTGGGCTCTCCTCCACATCAACTTCAACATCACAAATACTCCAGGTGTCACCCAAATCGCACTTGCTTCCTCACAGCTCCCAAATCTCCAGCTGCCCGTCTGAGTATGAGGTAGAACAGATGGTTGAGTCTGCAGAGCTGTTTACTCATACTATAGCCTGGGAATCAGACGTCGACTCCAGCGCTTCTGTGAATCCAGACGAGGAAATGAACTGCACTGATGCCCAGAATCTTTATGAGTCGGATCCAGGACCAGACGCAGAAGGTTCTGACCATAATGTAGACCCTCATTCCCAAACTGTAACTCCTGTTGGTGGAGACAATGAGGAAGACGATGATAAGACTCAAATACCTGATTGGAGCGACAACTTTAGTTTTTTGTCAGGGCAGGAACAGGTTGGCTCTGAGGACGACGGGTGTGATAACGCACAGGGTGATGATGATGAGGTCGGAGATCCCACTTACTGTCAACCCACAGTCAGCCAAGAGATGAGGTCAGCAGAGGAGGTGGAGGAAGATGCTAGTGACGACGAGGTCAGGTTGCGCCTTCCTGGACAGAGACGTAGTACTGGAAGCACGTCAACAACTGCATCCTCAAACACAACTCTGCCTCTCACCACAAGTCGTGGTGGCTCTTCAGGTCGCATGGGTGCTAAGCCTTGCATAGCCTGGGCATTTTTTCAGATCGATAAAGATGACCCAACTCGTGTTATCTGTAATATTTGTCAGCAAAAGCTAAGTAGAGGCCAAAAAATACATAGTTTGAGTACTTCATGCATGAACCGGCACATGGACATGAAGCATAAGTTGCAGTGGGAAGCTCAGTGTGCTACAATGCGGTCTAGCCGGCCGGGCCAACCACCGTCTGCCATATCTTGTGCATCCGCGGCCTCTTCATCCTCTGTGACTGGGGGGACAGCAGTCACACCTGTTTTGGGGCGCAGACCTGCCACCTCTTTACCCGCAACAGCCAGCGTGATTGGCAGGTCATCATTTTCTTTGGAGGTGGTAACACCAGCTGGTCTTGAGCGCTGTCCGACATCGATAGCACCACCTTTGGATCAAGGCAACCTAACATGTCCGCCTGCATCTTCCTCACAGACCGGCAGTTTGCCGGGGACACCCTTATCAACCCCGTCTAAGCACAATAGCCAGCCCTCGGTCCCTCAGATGTGGACAAGTAAAAGACCATTTCCTCCTAGCCATGAGAAAGCTAAGAGGTTGAATTTCACCATCTGCAAGCTCTTGGCTACAGAAATGCTGCCTTTCCGCCTGGTGGACACAGAGGATTTTCGAGACCTTATGTCCGTCGCAGTGCCCCAGTACCAGATGCCCAGTCGGCACTACTTCTCAAAGAAAGGTGTGCCTGCGCTCCACCAGCATGTCGCACACAACATCACCGCTTCTTTGAGAAACTCTGTGTGTGACAGGGTGCATTTCACCACAGACACTTGGAAGAGTAGGCATGGACAGGGGCGTTACATGTCGCTGACTGGGCACTGGGTAACTATGGTGACAGCAGGACCAGGGGCTGCTGTCCAAGTCTTGCCGTCCCCACGAGTTGTGCGTCAATCCTCTTTATGTCATTTTTCCTCCACTGCTTCTGCCTCCTCAACCTCCTCCCGGTCTTCCACCTGCACCCAAAGCCTGTCTGGTCATGCCACAAGCTTTCTAACTGCGCAGAAGGGATCCTGCACACCTCCTTACTATGCTGGCAGTAGGGCTCAACGTCATCAGGCGGTTTTTACATTGAAATGTCTGGGAAATGTGAGTCACACAGCTGAGGAGTTGTGGTCAGCTCTGGAGAACCAATTTCATGAATGGTTGTCTCCACTGGACCTGAAACCAGGGAAGGCCGTGTGCGACAATGCTGCAAACCTGGGTGCGGCCCTTCGCCGGGGCAATGTCACACACGTGCCTTGTATGGCTCACGTGTTGAACCTGGTTGTCCAGCAATTTTTAGCCCACTATCCCAGACTAGATGGCCTTCTGCAGAGGGCACGGTCGCTGTGTGCTCACTTCCGCCGTTCACATCCCGCAGCTCAGCGACTTACATCTCTACAGAAGTCGTTTGGCCTGCCACTTCACCGGCTAAAATGCGATGTGCCTACCCGGTGGAATTCAACTCTGCACATGTTGCAGCGACTGTGGCAGCACCGACAAGCCCTGGTGCAATACGTTCTGACGTATAGCCTGGGCCAACGAGATTCAGAGGTGGGGCAAATCACGCTGGAGGAGTGGTCTCAGATCAGGGACCTATGCACCCTTCTGCACAGTTTTGAAATGGCGACGAAGATGTTTAGTGCTGACGATGCCATTATCAGCATGACTATTCCGGTGATTTACATGCTGGAGCACATGTTAAACAGAATTCGGAGTCAGGTGGTGGCACAAGAGGAGGTGGAGGAAGTAGAGGAGGAGGAGTTGTATGCGGAAGGGCTAACATCTGCAAGGTCCAGACGGTCGGCAGCACCAAGGCGGCAGGCATGTGAGGGTGGGGGAGATGATTTTACCAGGGCGCATGGTAGCAGCCAAACTAGTGAGGAAGGTGCAGGAGCCCAGGAAGAAGTGGAGGACGAACTGATGGAAGACTCATCAGATGAGGGAGACCTTGATCACATTTCTGTTGTGCGAGGTTGGGGGGAGAGGACAGAGGAAGGAAGCATGATTGTTACCTCGCCACCAACACAACAGGGACTTGGTGCTCCTGGATGCGCAACACACATGAGTGCCTTCTTGCTGCACTACCTGCAACATGACCCTCGAATTGTGAGAATTAGAAATAATCCTGACTACTGGGTTGCCACACTGTTAGATCCCCGGTACAAAAGTAAATTTGCAGAAATTATTCCTGCCATAGAAAGGGATGCACGCATGCAGGAGTATCAGCAGAGACTGTTGCAGAATCTTACATGTGCTTTTCCACAAAATACCAGTGGTGCACGTAGTGAATCTCACAGTTCCAACTTGCCAACCGTGGTCTGTATGGAATTGTTCAATAAAGGGCCCAAAATTAAGATAACATAGATGGGAGAGGTCTCTATGAATAGGAATTCCTAAGTATTTGATACCCTGTGAGGGCCAGGCAAAGGGAAAGTTGGACTGGATGGAATCCTATATGGATTTAGGGAGGGAGACATCGAGGGCCTCAGACTTCGCTGCATTTATTTTAAAATTTTACCATGTAACAAAGTGATCTATTTCAGCCATAACAGCAGGGATGGATATATGTGATTGAGTGATATATACTAGGACATCATCAGCAAATAGAGAGCACTTGTACTCGGTGCCTCCCACCTCAATCCACCTAATATTGGGGTTATGGCGAATTGATGAGAGCAGGTGCTCCGTCACTAGGATGTATAAGAGAGGGGACAGAGGACATCCCTGCCTTGTCCCATTGGTGATTGTGAAAGGTGATGAAAATGTTCTGACGCATCCCCTGGGCCTTGGGACACCCGGAGCCGGACCCTTTTTGGTGGATGCTGGTGGTTGTAGTCTTCGTGGCGGCGATCCGGTTCCGTGGCTCAGGGCGGTCAAACCAGTGGCGGAACTATTTATGTGGTTTTGATGTTTAAATGTCCGACTACGCCACCCGTGGATTGCGGTCAGAGTGAACCGCCGCTACAGGGCAGACCGCTAAGGCTGGTGTTGTGGGTGCAGCAGAGCGTAGCATAACTCCCCACGGGAGGAGTATAGCCTCAGGGCAGTGTATGCGGAGGATGGGGGTGATGGTGCAGGGCAGCAGCAGTAACGACACGGGGTCAGTGATGCAGTTCAGGGCCTTTACTCACAGTTCTTATTATCCAGACCACGTCTGCAGGTAACGGCTGCCCACGTCGTACTGTGCTCACCAGGTGAGGGGCTCAGACAACTCCCAGATAACTTTGGAGCGCTTCACAGGACCCCCTTTGTGTGTCCTTTGTCTGGCCTTTCTTACCAACACTTCTGTCCGGCTGCCTCGGGCCTCCTCTTGGTAAACTTGGCGCCAGTTTCCCTGACCCTATGTGGTGCCTTCCTAGCGGGTGGAGCAAGGGGCTGCGCCACATAAAATGTCAGAGCCTCCGGTTTCTAGCTGAGGGTCGTTTCCTGCCTCCACTAGTTCGGGGACCGGTCTCCCCCTTTGGCCTGACCCCTCCACGCAGTTGGATTCGGGCGTGCGGTGGCGACTCGCCCGTCCGCACCCCTGGGATCCCTTCATTCCTTGTTCCTGGAGCCTTCTCCGCTCCTCTTCCTTCCTTCTCCCTCTTGCAGGCCTGGGCCTCTGTTACTAGGCCCGCCTCCGGAGCAGAGCTCATGCAGAGCCCCTGCTCCCTGCCACTTCTGCTCAGACTTCTCTGCACTGAACTAAGATGGTGCCCACCTTTTATACTCCCTTCTCAATGCACCCAGGAACTGCTTCCTCCCTGCTCCTGCACTGCAGGGTTCCCCTTCCTCAGTGTTCCCTCCCCCCACTCCAGCCAGGGACAGGGACTGTCGTGCCCATCTCAGGGGCATATTGGTCGCCCTGCCCCACGGCAATGTGGTGTAATGCATGCAGGTGTCGGGTCCTGATCCACACTCCATCCTTATCTGAGAGTGAGATATCACACCTCTGGGTGAGGTGCAATACGTCTGTAGCAACCGAGCCCTCGGTGCTACAGTTCCATTTATCTTCAGCCTAGGTGACGTATTGTGATACAGGGCCGTGATTTTGGCTATAAAAGGGTCCACTAGACCCCTACCCCAAGCTTTTTAAGAGAATCATATATGGCGTGCCAGGAGACTCTATGGAATGCTTTCTCAGCATCCAACGAGAGTATCTACTTACAAATTTTTAACTGCATCTAGCCAAGGAAATACTTTGTGCCTAGTAGCAGTGTCTGCTAGTCAGCGGATTATCCCGGCTGTTAAGCAAGCTACACCACCTGTAGTTTGGACACTTAATTTTTTCAAAGGAAATGCTTCGGGACCACGGGATACTTAGTGAAGAGCATCAGGAGGCACCCCAAGGCATAGGGGCTGGGACTGGCACTAGGATGCCTTGCGGTGGACAGCCGAGCTCGATCCTTATAAAAGCTTTTTAACTGCAGCAGCTTTAGTGGACGCTACTGGAGCTGGAATTACGCGGCTGCTGGCATGAGACTTGCCCTCCAATAGATCCTTGTAAATGGATTTAAAGTGTATTCATTCAAATTAGAGGGACAATTTAAATTAAAAAGCTTAGAGCTGCCTCCACCACAGGGGGGCTCTCTCGACCCACCAGCGGACAGGCACCAGTATTGGGAGAGGGGGGCTGGCCGTCAGGGTTCACCGCGGCTCTGGCACAAACCCGGCGACACGGAGGTGGCACGGGCAGGAGCGGACTGGCCGTCTCGGCTTCTCACTTTTTGGATTTTAGAAGGGCATGACATGCCTATATCTGTGTCTCCCCCTCCTTTTACTCCTCCACCTCTTTTCTTTTCGCATGACTATATGTACTTGTCACTTTTCCATGTGTTAGTTGTGTCTTCTGAGCAGTTTGTCAGCTTTTGGACACCTTTGAAGGTGTTTTCTATGTGTTTCTATGTGTTTTTGTTTGCCTGCCATTGGTTTTAATGGTGTTCGAAGGTGTTCGACGAACAGTTCGACGAACAGTTCGGCGAACACACGGGTGTTCGACGAACCGAACCGAACTCGAACACTACGGGGGTGGCTCAACACTAGTAGTCAGACATTATAAAATCCATATATACAAATTACCCTTGGATTGACCGCCCTGGGTTACGGACTGGGTCACCGCCACAGTGACTACAACCCCCAGCGTCTACCAGCCCGGCTCAGGGTACCCCATGGCCCAGGGGGCGCGTCAACTTCATAGGTCCCTGATCTGAGACCACTCCTGCAGCGTGATTTGCCCCACCTCTGGATCTCGTTGGACCAGGCTATACGTCAGAACTTATTGCACCAGGGCTTGTCGGTGCTGCCACAGTCGCTGCAACATGTGCAGAGTTGAATTCCACCGTGTCGGCACATCGCATTTCAGCCGGTGAACTGGCAGGCCCAACGACTTCTGTAGAGATGTAAGTCGTTGAACTGCGGGATGCGAACGGCGGAAGTGAGCACACAGCGACCGTGCCCTCTGCAGAAGGCCATCTAGTCCGTGATAGTGGGCTAAAAATTGCTGGACAACCAGGTTCAACATGTGAGCCATACAAGGCACGTGTGTGACATTGCCCCGGCGAAGTGCCGCACCCAGGTTTGCAGCATTGTCGCACATGGCCTTCCCTGGTTGCAGGTCCAGTGGAGACAACCTTTCATGAAACTGGGTCTCCAGAGCTGACCACAGCTCCTCAGCTGTGTGACTCACATTTCCCAGACATTTCAAAGTAAACACTGATGCCGTTGAGCCCTGCTGCCAGCATAGTAAGGAGGTGTGCAGGATTCCTTCTGCGCAGTTAGAAAGCAGGTGGCATTACCAGACAGGCTTTGGGTGCAGGTGGAGGACCGAGAGGAGGTTGAGGAGGCAGAAGCAGTGGAGGAACTTCGAGATAAGGAGGATTGACGCACAACTCGTGGGGACGGTAAGACTTGGACAGCAGCCCCTTGTCCTGCTGTCACAATAGTTACCCAGTGCCCAGTCAGCGACATGTAACGCCCCTGTCCATGCCTTCTCGTCCAAGTGTCTGTGGTGAAGTGCACCCTGTCACACACAGAGTTTCTCAAAGAAGCGGTGATGTTGTGTGCGACATGCTGGTGTAGCACAGGCACACCTTTCTTTGAGAAGTAGTGCCGACTGGGCATCTGGTACTGGGGCACTGTGACGGACATAAGGTCTTGAAAATCCTCTGTGTCCTCCAGGTGGAAAGGCAGCATTTCTGTAGCCAACAGCTTGCAGATGGTGAAATTCAACCTCTTAGCTTTCTCATGGCTAGGAGGAAATGGTCTTTTACTTTTCCACATCTGAGGGACCGAGGGCTGGCTGTTGTGCTTAGACGGGGTTGATAAGGGTGTCCCCGGCAAACTGCCGGTCTGTGAGGAAGATGCAGGCGGACATGTTAGGTTGCCTTGATCCAAAGATGGTGCTCTCGATGTCGGAGAGCGCTCAACACTAGCAGGTGTTTCCACTTCCCAATGAACTGACGACCTGCCAATCACACTGGCTGTTGCGGGAAAAGAGGTGGCAGGTCTGCGTCCAAAAACATGTGTGACTGCTGTCCCCCCAGTCACAGAGGATGAAGAGGCTGCGGATGCACAAGATGGGGCAGACGGTGGTTGGCCCAGCCGGCTAGGCCGCATTGTAGCACAGTGAGCTTCCCACTGCAACTTATGCTTCATATCCATGTGACGGTACATGCATGAAGTACTCAAACTATGGATTTTTTGGCCTCTACTTAGCTTTTGCTGACAAATATTACAGATAACACGAGTTGGGTCATCCTTATCGATCTGAATAAATGCCCAGGCTATGCAAGGCTTAGAGCCCATGTGACCTGAAGAGCCACTACAACTTGTGGTCAGAGGCAGAGTTGTGGTTGAGGATGCAGTTGTTGACGTGCTTCCAGTACTCCGTCTCTGTTCAGGAAGGCGCAACCTAACCTCGTCGTCAATAGCATCTGTGATGCCCCGCTGCGCTTGGTATCACAGATCCTAGAAGAGTGCATTGATGGAATCCTCCACAAGAGGCCCCCATAAACATTCACACATCTCCACCTTCCACCTCAGACCAGCAGAGGGAGCCCGTTAGGGATATAAATAGGGAAGGTGGAGCTAGGCAGTTCAGTTCCTCTGAAGAGTTCCTGCAGTAGAGAAGCCTAAGAGAGGTCAGTCTGCAGTGGAGCTCAGTCTAGTCTAGAGAACGCAGTTAATAGTTCAGCAGTGGAGCACGAGGCTCCTGCTTGCTAGATTCAGGAAGCCCAGATAGAGCTTAAGGTGTGCCGGTGCCGTAAGATCAGTGAAGCGCGGCAAGCTGCCGTTAGTGTGTATAGCCTAGTGAGGGCCAGAGTAGGCCGAAGGCGAGTGGCGAGTTAGTACATAAGGGGCAGAGGAGCTTAACCAGCTCACCCCGAAGCATTTACCGGACACAGGATCCGAGCTTACCGGTATCTCTATGACCCAGTAAGGCATAACCGGAATCCCTGGAGAACTACAAGTCCCAGGATCGCTAAGGTGCTGATATGTAACAGAGCCAGGAGACGCTTAGGCCCCGCATACTGGGAGCGTGAACTCCAAGAGAAGGCCCTACCACAAGGTCAGCCAGCGCAGGACAGAGACAAAGTTAGGCCTAGCTCCAGGCAGGTCAGAAACTTACTACGCAGAGGAAAGAAACAGGAGGCCCTACACCCGCTCATTGGGGAGGATCCTGATATGCACCCTTCACCCTACAGTGCTCCGGGATGTGCCTGAATTTCCACCATTAAAATGTACTGAAGTGACTACCGTGTCCGTTCCCGTTCTTGCTCTGACCCAGCTGGGTCTCGCCTGTCCTGCATTCCCCCTGCATACGCTGCCCTGAGACCTAGCTCCACCTGTGGGGAGCTATACCATCGAGCTGCCTTATCACCGGCCTCAGTGGACTGCTGCAGCGCTGGTGCTTGTCACCAGATACCACAGGTGGCGTCATGAACTCTTATAAAATTAACAATTATCCACCCTTTTAAAGAGAGACCCCAGGGTACGGGCCATGGAGCCGACCACCGCGACATCCCCAAGGCCAGGCAAATGCCCGGGTACCGAGTCATCCCCATCCCCAGGGCTAGTCACATCCTCCTCCACCTCCTCTGCTGACCTCATCGACTGGCTGACTGTGGGTTGACAGTAAGTGGGATCTCCAACCTCGTCATCATCACCCTGTGTGTTATCACACCCGTGGTCCTCAGAGCCAACCTCTTCCTGCCCTGACCGAAAAGTCAAGTTGTCGCTCCAATCAGGTATTTGAGTCTCATCATCGTCTTCATCATTGTCTCCACCAACAGGAGTTACAGTTTGGGAACAAGGGTCTACATTATGCTCAGAACCTTCTTCATCTGGTCCTGGATCCGACTTATAAAGATTCTGGGCATCAGATCAGATCATTTCCTCATCTGGATTAACAGAAGCTCTGGAGCAGACCTCCGTTTCCCAGGCTATAGTATGAGTAAACAGCTGTGCAGACTCAACCATCTGTGTTACCCCATACTCAGACGGGCAGCTGGAGACTTGGGAGCTGTGAGGAAGCAAGTGCGATTGGGGTGACACCTCTGAGGACTGGAGTATTTGTGATGTTGAAATTGAGGTGATGGAGAGCCCACTTGAAGGAGCACTTGATATCCGTAGAAGCACCTGCTGTTTTTGTGCCTCATCTAGAATTTGTAGCGATGGGCATGTCAGTAAGAATGGGATCGTATCACATTGTCCACGAAAAGAAGTCGACATCTTAGTTTGGCTGGAAGATGGTCTTTCTTCTGCAGATGTTACTCCCCCCCACCGTGGGGGGCCTCGACGCACCGGCGGACAGGCACCAGTATTGGGATAGGGGGGCTGGCCGTCAGGGTCCACGGCGGCTCTGGCACAAACCCGGCGACACGGAGGTGGCACGGGCAGGAACGGACTGGCCGTGTCGGCTTCTCACTTTTTGGATTTTAGAAGGGCATGACATGCCTATATCTGTGTCTCCCCCTCCTTTTACTCCTCCACCTCTTTTCTTTTCGCATGACTATATGTACTTGTCACTTTTCCAAGTGTTAGTTGTGTCTTCTGAGCAGTTTCTCAGCTTTTGGACACCTTTGAAGGTGTTTTCTATGTGTTTCTATGTGTTTTTGTTTTAACGGTGTTCGAAGGTGTCCTAGCCATGAGAAAGCTAAGAGGTTGAATTTCACCATCTGCAAGCTCTTGGCTACAGAAATGCTGCCTTTCCGCCTGGAGGACACAGTGGATTTTCGAGACCTTATGTCCATCGCAGTGCCCCAGTACCAGATGCCCAGTCGGCACTACTTCTCAAAGAAAGGTGTGCCTGCGCTACACCAGCATGTCGCACACAACATCACCACTTCTTTGAGAAACTCTGTGTGTGACAGGGTGCATTTCAGCACAGACACTTGGACGAGTAGGCATGGACAGGGGCGTTACATGTCGCTGACTGGGCACTGGGTAACTATGGTGACAGCAGGACAAGGGGCTGCTGTCCAAGTCTTACCGTCCCCACGAGTTGTGCGTCAATCCTCTTTATCTCGAAGTTCCTCCACTGCTTCTGCCTCCTCAACCTCCTCTCGGTCCTCCACCTGCACCCAAAGCCTGTCTGGTAATGCCACCTGCTTTCTAACTGCGCAGAAGGAATCCTGCACACCTCCTTACTATGCTGGCAGCAGGGCTCAAGGCATCAGTGTTTATTTTGAAATGTCTGGGAAATGTGAGTCACACAGCTGAGGAGTTGTGGTGAGCTCTGGAGACCCAGTTTCATGAATAGTTGTCTCCACTGGACCTGCAACCAGGGAAGACCATGTGTGACAATGCTGCAAACCTGGGTGCAGCCCTTCGCCAGGGCAATGTCACACACGTGCCTTGTAAGGCTCACGTGTTGAACCTGGTTGTCCATAAATTGTTAGCCCACTATCCCGGACTAGATGGCCTTCTGCAGAGGGCACGGTCGCTGTGTGCTCACTTCCGACGTTCGCATCCCGCAGCTCAACGACTTACATCTCTACAGAAGTCGTTGGGCCTGCCAGTTCACCGGCTGAAATGCGATGTGCAGACACGGTGGAATACAACTCTGACCATGTTGCAGCAACTGTGGCAGAACCAACAAGCACTGGTGCAATACGTTCTGACGTATAGCCTGGGCCAACGAGATCCAGAGGTGGGGCAAATCACGCTGCAGGAGTGGTCTCAGATCAGGGACCTATGAAGTTGACGCGCCCCCTGGGCCATGGGGTACCCTGAGCCGGGTCGGTAGACGCTGGGGGTTGTAGTCACTGTGGCGGTGACCCCGTCCGTGATCCAGGGCGGTCATTCCAAGGGTAATTTGTATATATGGGTTTTATAATGTCCGACTACACCACCTCTGGAGTGGGGCAAAAGGGGCCGCCGCTGCGGAACAGTCTTCTGAAGCTGGTGGTTTTGCAGCAACGGTATTATTACTCACCACAAGAAGAGTGTAGCTTCAGGGCAGTGTGGGTGGATGATGGTGGTTGTAGTGCAGGGAGTCAGTAATGAACACAGAGTCCGTGTGATGCAGTCCCAAGATCTTTACTCACAGTTGTTGCAGTCCAGATTACAGGTACCAGAGCAATCTCACCCGTCGTGCTGTGCGTACTCAGTGAGGGGCTCAGTCCACCCCCAGATAGCTCTGGAGTACATAGCAGGACCCCCTCCTGTGTGTCCTTTCTCTGGCCTTCTCCCTGCACCTCACACCCAGTGACACTTCTATCCGGTATCCTTGGGCCTTGGCGGGCGATTTGTGTTCCGTCCCCTGGGTCCTATGTGGCTACCTTCTTAGTGAGACTGGTGTGGACTTTTACCTGCAGTACATGAAATGCTGCAGCCTCCGGTTTCTAGTTGAGCGTTGCTGTTTCTCCGCTAGTTGAGGGACCGGTTCCCCTTATCTGGCCTGACCCCTCTACCTCCTGGTAGCAGCAGGAGTAAGGGTGGCCTTCTGCACTACCGGTAGCCCTAGGGTCCCTTTGGTTCCTGGAGCCTTCCTGCTCCCACTCCTCTCTTCTCTCCTTGAGCCCTGGGCCTCCCAGGCTAGGCCCGCCTCTGGAGCAGAGCCCATGCCGAGCCTCTGCTCCTGTCAATTTTCCTCCTCTGACTGGCTTGCTCTTTCTAAGATGGCTTCCTATTTATACTCTCCCTGTCATGTGCTCCGCTAAGCTGCTCCCCTAAGCACCCGCTACATAGGACCCTCCCACCAGCTAGGGACCTGGGACTGTGCTCTCCCTTAGGAGCAATCTCGCCCTAACCCCCACTGCGGGTATGTGTTGGATGCAGGTGTTAGGGTCCCGAGCCATATGCCTTCCTTACCTGAGGGTGAGATACCACACCTCTGGGTGAGATGCAGTAACTCTGTGGCGACTGAACCCTCAGGGGCACCACACACCCTTCTGCACAGTTTTGAAATGGCGACGAAGATGTTTAGTGCTGACGATGATGCCATTATCAGCATGACTATTCCGGTGATTTACATGCTGGAGCACACATTAAACAGAGTTTAGAGTCAGGTGGTGGGACAAGAGGAGGTGGAGGAAGTAGAGGAGGAGGCGTATGCGGAAGGGATAACATCTCCAAGGTCCAGATGGTTGGCAACACCAAGGCGGCAGACATGGGAGGGTGGAGGAGAGGGATTAACCAGGGCGCATGGTAGCAGCCAAACTGTTGAGGAAGGTGCAGGAGCCGAGGAAGAAGTGGAGGACGAACTGGCGATGGGCATGGAAGACTCATCAGATGAGGGAGACCTTGATCACATTTCTGTTGTGTGAGGTTGGGGGGAAAGGGCAGAGGAAGGAAGCATGATTCTTACCTCGCTACCAACACAACAAGGACTTGGTCCTCATGGATGCGCAAGACACATGAGTGCCTTCTTGCTGCACTACCTGCAACATCACCCTCAGATTGTCAGAATTCGAAGTAATCCCGACTACTGGGTTGCCAGACTCTTAGATCCCCGGTACAAAAGTAAATTTGCCGAAATAATTCCTGCCATAAAAAGGGATTGACCCATGCAGGAGTATCTGCAGACGCTGTTGCGGAATCTTACATGTGCTTTTCCACAAAACACCAGTGGTGCACGAAGTGAATCTCACAGTTCTAATTTTCCAACCGTGGGACTGTCGAGTCTTCATCACTCAAACCGTAACAGTAACACAGTATCTGCTGGTAACAGCAATTTTGTGGAATCGTTTCACCACTTTTTTAGACCATCCTTTGCAAGGCCACAGGAGACAAGAAGTCTGACACATAGTCAACGCCTAGAGAGGATGGTGCAGGAGTATCTCAAAGTGAACATCGAAGCCATGACTGTGTCACTGGACCCTTGCTCATTTTGGTATTCCAATCTGGAAAAATGGCCGGAGCTCGCCACTCACGCCTTGGAGATCTTGTCATGCCCTGCAGCCAATGTTCTCTTTGAACGTGTGCTCAGCGCTGCTGGTGGTGTGCTGACAGATAAGCGCACGCGTCTGTCCACTGAGAATGTAGACAGACTCACGTTCATAAAGATGAACAAATCATGGATTTGCAAGGACTTTTCTACCCCTGTGTTATCCTTGGGAGACTAAAACCTTGAGGATTTGGTAAAATCACCTCACCAGCCGTTTTAAGCAACTGTGGGGCAACTGATGCCACTTAACCCTAGAACGCATGACCATAAAAATCTACACTTTCATATACCTGGGGCCTTTTAGGCCCGTGTGCAAACAACATGGAATAACTCAAACTCAAATGACAAACAACTATATACATGAAGAATACCTAGAGTTTCAAAATTCTAACTAAAGTAATCTTGCAGAAAATAGAAAACAATTAACAGGGCGGGCCCGCGGGGCCCCAGGTATGCGTTCTAGGGTTAAGTGGTGTTTGTGCCACAATTTTGGGAAAAAATTGAGACTCTTTTTGGAGTCCCCTTGCTGTGTCTTATATGACGTTGGCATCGTCAATTCCAGGTGGGTTGGGTCGCTCCCCCCCCCTTTTAACTGTAAGAAACTACATACACTATGGCTTGGGGTAACACAGATGGTTGAGTCCGAAGAGCTGTTTACTCTGAGGTCTGCTCCAAATCTTCAGTGTCTGCTAGTCAGCGTAGAATTTTTAACTGCATCTGGCCTAGGCAATACTTTGGGCGTAGTAGCCCAGCTGCGAAGCAAGCTGCACCGCCTGTGTATCTAATAAGAATTTTTAAATGCATCTAGCCTAGGCAGACTGTGGGGACCCCCAACCAAACCCAGACGCTCAGCCCCCCTACCGCCCCCCTTTCCTTGACAATACAATAATGTAACTCTTACAACTGGATGGGTGAGGATCGGTCACAGCTTTATTAACTCTTTATACTCATTCCATTAGAAAGGCATTTTATTTCTAAAATTATTCAGCTTGTTGCAGCATGCCCTGGGTCTCCACTCCGGCAAGTTGGCCAACAAGTGTAACTCTCCAACATGTCCTTTCTATTTCCAGGCCACGGAGGATTCTGCGTACTCGTATGCAGGACTCTGACCCCCACCCTTCACTCTTAACGCTTGTTCCACTCCGTCCTGGAGTCCTGACAGGAATATGTCCAGTACAATATCCATTAAGTGAACGTCGGGCCGTATGAGGCCTGCTTTATCTCCTTCCAGTTGTCGGTGTCGTACCATTACACCACCTCTGTCTCTTCTAAATTTTGCCTTCCGAATATTTATTACCCGCCTTGTCCGTTCGATGGCCGTGATGTCTCGCGCACCTTGCCATACCGCTATCGGCACAATCTCTGACCATACTATAGCTAGTTTTGTGAAAAATTCTCTGAAGCGCTCAGTGTCTAGTTTCATTATTGCCATTAGTTATGCGCTGTTGTGATGACCTAGGTTGTTTCCCCCGGCCTGTATAACAAAGATGACCGGACATCTTGCCTCTCTCCCTACCTTGATTACCTCCATTAGTACCTGTGGCCATAGCAGGCCTCTAATACCTCTCTAGTTGAAATATGTGTTATGAAACTCTAATTTCCTCCCGCCTGGGCAGACTTTCGCCCTTTTTTCTGCCCAATACATATACGAGTGGCCTATCACCCACACTGTTGGCTTAGCGTCACCTGTAAAAGAAACAAACCACATTAGGATAACAAGTCCTGTCTTATGTATCTTGCCAAACATTTGGATCACCATCTCCCTATCCTCTGAACTTCCGTTTCTGACAGTCCTGCTCTTGCTGCTTCCATGGCCGCGCCTATGCGGAATGAGTGTGTCCCGTAATCTTTGGGGTGGTTCCCTGCCGATGTTATGCATTTATTAAATATAGCTTGGAACTGGTATCTTGATAATGGCATTCCATCAATGTGTGATAGGAAGAAATTACTTTGTGATCTGATGGTTAGATATGTTTTTACTATTGTTACGAGACTCAGTGTACCGTTTGTGGGTTGTAGAAGTACCCAAGTGCCCCTGCCCGCTAGAACCGTTTTCGATTGGTGTATGCGTAGACGTATTGCATTATTGGCTATGACTACGTCCTGATGTAATAAGCCTCCACTGGTGGTAATTTTGGATTGAGGGACTAATTCGCTTATACATAGCGCCCCGAAGAAGGCGATCACAAATGCAGTAGACCATAGTGTTGCTTCAAATTGTGAGTGTCATGTTAATGGTGTTAGGGATATGATGTGAGAAATCAGTTTTAGTGACACGGGACGGGACGTCTACACTCCTGACTTGGCTGACTCCTTTTCCACCCTTTTATGGATTGTCTGATGATGAACCTTTGTCACATCTCCCCAATTCAGTAGTTGGAAGTGAAATGCTACTCCGGTCAGCCACCGCTGCGCTGATGCCCCTGATATGCCCCTCATAATTAGCTGGTGGAGAAATTCTATGGTGACTTGAGATCTGGCTTGTTCACATTGGTCAACCCGTCTGCCTGCTACTAGTCGTGTCCACTCGTCCCATGCCTTACCGTATGCTTGCCACGTCGACGGGACAACTGACGCTCTGATTAATGGCATCAACTATTCGCCACTAGATCCCATAGGGAAGGTGGCCAACTGTTGCCCGATGGGTGGGCGTTGTGGAAGAGCTCTGTGAAAATCTGCCAATTGAATTGTTATAAAGCGTTAGCAGCAGCTTTAGACCCCTTAGCATAGTGGCTAGCGCGGACCCATACATTGTGTTTTACGCACAGGATTGCTAGCCTGGGTAGTAGGCCTAGCACTGGGAGAGACGATGATGCCATCTTATTAAAGCAGTGTGCTAGACTGGTGTTTTTTGTTATGAAGCATATATTTTTGTAAGCCAGGCGCGCGCCCCATATTTCTATTGCTATCACTATTGGGAAGAAAAATTATTTTCAGGGCTAGATGCAGCTAAAAATTATTATTAATTTAAAAGCTGGTGGAGCTTGGTATAGATGGCCTAATACAATAAGCCCCACACACTGCTAGAAGTCCAAATATTTTTTCAGAGCTAGATGCAGATAAAAATTATTTTTCATTTGCAACCTGATGAAGGTCAGTATATATGGACTAATAGAGAAAGTCCCACACACTGCTAGAAGGCCAAATATTTTTTCAGAGCTAGATGCAGACAAAAAATTATATTCAATTTGCAACCTGATGGAGGTCAGTATAGATGGACTAATAGAACAAGTCCCACACACTGCTAGATGGCCAAATATTTTTTCAGAGCTAGATGCAGATAAAAATTATTTTTAATTTGCAACCTGATGGAGGTCAGTATAGATGAACTAATAGAGAAAGTCCCACACACTGCTAGAAGGCCAAATATTTTTTCAGAGCTAGATGCAGATAAAAATTATTTTTAATTTGCAACCTGATGGAGGTCAGTATAGATAGAGTAATAGAGAAAGTCCCACACACTGCTAGAATGACAAATATTTTTTCAGTGCTAGATGCAGATAAAAATTATTTTTAATTTGCAACCTGATGGAGGTCAGTATAGATGGACTAATAGAGAAAGTCCCACACACTGCTAGAAGGCCAACTATTTTTTCAGAGCTAGATGTAGATAAAAATTATTTTTAATTTGCAACCTGATGGAGGTCAGTATAGATGGACTAATAGAGAAAGTCCCACACACTGCTAGAAGGCCAAATATTTTTTCAGAGCTAGATGCAGATAAAAATTATTTTTAATTTGCAACCTGATGGAGGTCAGTATAGATGGACTAATAGAGAAAGTCCCACACACTGCTAGAAGGCCAAATATTTTTTCAGAGCTAGATGCAGATAAAAATTATTTTTAATTTGCAACCTGATGGAGGTCAGTATAGATGGACTAATAGAGAAAGTCCCACACACTGCTAGAAGGCCAACTATTTTTTCAGAGCTAGATGCAGATAAAAATTATATTCAATTTGCAACCTGATGGAGGTCAGTATAGATGGACTAATAGAACAAGTCCCACACACTGCTAGAAGGCCAAATATTTTTTCAGAGCTAGATGCAGAAAAAATTATATTCAATTTGCAACCTGATGGAGGTCAGTATAGATGGACTAATAGAACAAGTCCCACACACTGCTAGAAGGCCAAATATTTTTTCAGAGCTAGATGCAGATAAAAATATTTTTAATTTGCAACCTGATGGAGGTCATTATAGATGGACTAATAGAACAAGTCCCACACACTGCTAGAAGGCCAAATATTTTTTCAGAGATAGATGCAGAAAAAAATTATTTTTAATTTGTAACCTGATGGAGGTCAGTAAAGATGGACTAATAGAGAAAGTCCCACACACTGCTAGAAGGCCAAATATTTTTTCAGAGCTAGATGCAGATAAAAATTATTTTTAATTTGCAACCTGATGGAGGTCAGTATAGATGGACTAATAGAACAAGTCCCACACACTGCTAGAAGGCCAAATATTTTTTCAGAGATAGATGCAGATAAAAAATATTTTTAATTTGCAACCTGATGGAGGTCAGTATAGATGGACTAATAGAGAAAGTCCCACACACTGCTAGAAGGCCAAATATTTTTTCAGAGCCAAATGCAGAAAAAAATTATATTCAATTTGCAACCTGATGGAGGTCAGTATAGATGGACTAATAGAATGATGCTATGCCCAAAACGTTTTACTTCACTAGGTGCAGTAATAAAATTGGTATTCTATAAACAGGTGGTGTATCTTGCAACACAGATAGGCTACTCCACTGACTAACACACTCTGCAATAGGCCAAAAAGGATTAGCTTTGCTAGATTCAACCAAATGCTGTGAAATAAACTTGCACAGCACTGGCACAGACCTGCCTGGCAAAAAGTGATAAGTACTGATGTAACCTAGCCCTGTAAAGGACTGCAATTACAATTAGTCTTTACTCTCAACCTATCTATTTAAGAGCACAGACCTGCCTGATAAAAGTCGTATGAAATGATGTAACGTAGTCCTTAAAAGGACTGCAATCACAACTATTCCCTACTCCCAAGCTATCTGTAGATTTGTGCGAAAATTGGCTTGAAATTAACAAGGTATAGCACACACAGCAACAGCGGTGCCGTCTAACACGCAGCTGCAGCAGTGAGAAAATGGTGGTGACGGGGAACATGGCTGGGTCTTATAGGGCAAGGACATGTGACATACACTGCCAATGACACATGCCCTTGCTTGTGTGAAAAAAAGCACTTCGCTCCGTGTGCGCACTGCTGATAGGCTGACAGATTGCACCTCCCCACTGTAAATGCGGGAAAGAGAAAAAAAAATGGAGATCTTCATTATTGCTGCAGAGATCCATCCACTGACCCTCCCCCCGCCCCCCTGTACACTCAAACTGCGTATTAACATTAATTTTCATCATTACTGAGAAAAAATCCAGTTATTATTTTGTTGCACGAACAGTTATCGAACATAACCTCGAATTTTTCTCAAATCGTTCGTGTTCGCCGAACGGCTCTAACACCACCCAAAACAGCTCGAATTTGAGATTGGCGAACAGTTCGAGTCGAACAACGCTCATCTCTATCTAGGACCCAACAGGTATAAATACCTGTTGTGTCTGAGAGGCAGTTGCTGGCGATATTTATTACTAGTTGTGAGACTTTAGCAAGAGCAGCACTTCACCCTCTCTGGAGTTTAAGGCTGTGTGCGCATATATCTGGAGTTGTCTAAAGCTAAGCAATAGCCCCCTGTTTGTCTACCCTCATTGTTTATAGAGTTTAGTGGAGATCGACTAGTGCTCATCTCCTTCCGTCCCTAGCCTTAGCCATACGCCAGGGAAAGTCAGGACGAGGCACACGTGCGTCGATTGGTGAAGAGCCAATATAGTGACGGTAGTTGAGACAGGGTGACACTAGACCAGACTAGAAGGTCTCCCCTTTGCCCTTTCCCTAGAGTCTGGGCTCCATTTCCATTTTCCCTTTGTGTTGCACTAAGTCTTTCCCACACTTGGCATGACACTTACTGGCACAATAGTGTGTTGTTAAATATATTTACCACTTTTAAAAGATAGAAATAATAATCTTGTTTTAATTTATCCCTCAATTATGATCTGTTTACACTCTGGGTAATTTGGTACTTTGTTTTCTGCTAAAGAGGTTTTTTTTTAATCTTTCTGATCAATTTTTCCTCAACACCTTTTGCTTGCACATTTTAGACCAGTAACTATTTTTAAACTCTTGACATCTTTGGAAGCCTGAAACAGATAATGGAAGCTCATAAAGTTGAACATATGAACAGCAAATCAATTTCACATTAAAGTGCATATGTTCAGACTTTTTAGTGTTTACTTTTTTTTTCAGGCAGGTTATAGAGCATATCCACATCTGTTAACCACTTCATGGCTTTTGAAAATTGAAGAAATTAAAACAAGTTACATAAGGTCGAACCTATGAACAAAGAGTCATTTTGACATTGCTGCTCATAAATTAAACAAGTTCCAGGCGAGCGATGTTCACCAGATGAAGATGCTTTGTGCTCATGCCTTCAGTCTGACTTTCTAGTAGATGGCATGATAGAGAGTGCCTAGTGCAGAATGAATGCAAAATATGGCCTTGACTACACTTATTTTTTTTCTCAATATGGTCTTCAGTTTTTACCTTTTCTCATAAATGGGCTTATCTCTTGATCCATGAAACCAGGTGGCAAGAGAGTGAAATTAGCCATATTGTTCTGTTTCATTCTCTTAAAGGAAGCATTTTCCACCACAGAGTCCACTGCTTCGTCATCTAACTCCTTTCCAAGAAATTTGCAAATCTTAATCACGCTTCCTCGTAGGTCCTGTTGCCAATTAAGAAAATTCAATATTTAGCATAATAATATGCGGCATGAAATTAAATATTTACGCTTCTACTTTATGGTGAGACCACACACTGCGACTGGTCACATGAGGCCAAAACTCTGCTCATGCTGTTTGCCAATTGCTGCATAATTTTATTAAAAAATAGTGTAGTCATTGGCCACCCACGGCTGGTAGGAGCCTGAATGCACGAATAGCCATAGAGTGTAGCTGCATCCTAAGACTGCACTTGCATCTTACAAGTTACTTCCCTCATTACTACATGTCTAGATGTATTCTAGCTCTGCTCCATGAGGGAATGCAATGATGTAATACCTCAATTATTCAGATTATCTAACTGAATTCTGAAAACTATTTCCATCTTCATTAGGGATGAGTGGAACCATGGAAGTTCTGGTTCTGGTACCCAACCAAACATTAGTTCTCTCTCTTTATTTCTCTCTTTCACTCTCTCCAGACTCCCAAAATGTAAAATGGACTTCCAGGAGAAGTCTATGTTCAGAGTTCAGCATAGGAGACTAGATGTCCGGTATGAACTGCAAACTTTTCAGTTCGGGTTTGCTCATCTCTAATCTGCATCATCATAGGTTCATGCAACAGCTTTGTTTCTCATTTTTCAGATTGGTTGATGCACAATTCAAAGTTATATTGAGGTATTGTGTCAACCAGAGAAATTGAAATCTAAAAGTTTTTTTAATGAAATGTCATTTCAAGGACGACAGAAAGAGAAAAATCTGGGAATTTAAATTGATAGGAATGTTCAATTCCTTGACAACATGACTCAATGTAACACCTGGATTTATGACTCACTACATGGACACAATTCAATCCTCCAACAGATGGACTGCAGATAATTAAACATTCCCATGGCCTCTCCATTTGCAACAAAACCCCCTAATTTGATCTCCTTGATTTATCAGTAAGAGTCATCACCCCTTACACCTCATGAACAAATGTCTTGCTGTAACATCTCTTAAATGTTGTGCCTTTTGTTTTATCAATTCATTTGTAATATTGCCTGAAGAACGAGCCTGTGTGCTCTGAAAGCTTGCATATATATATATAAATATATATTTTTCTGGTTAGCCAATAAAGGTATCACTCCGAGAATACTTTTGTCATTTTTTGGGCATAAAAGTATTTACTTTAGATTGGTTGCAAATTTGCTAGGAATTAGATTTATGGAGATTTTGTTACATTGGGTATAGAATGAATACTAGTAGCAAGAGCCAAAATACCAGCAATAAAAATGCATAACTTGAGTTGCATTCACTTTTGAAAATTAATCAACACTTTTTTGTTTTGAGGATGGTGGCAGAGATCAATGATTATGATTATGGGACAACTTCTTAAATATGTTTTTTTTTTTTTTTTATTAAAACCACACTGAGTAAAAGGAGTCGCCCATGACTATTGATCATGATAAGACGGCCATCGGACTTTGACTCTTTTGATTAGCTGACGCCAAAGACTTAAAATGCAGGGAATCATAGGCATATAGAGAGAACCTGTTGGTATGATTTTGTAATGGAAAGTAAGAGGTGTAGTGGTGAAGAAATATGCTTTGTTGGCTTTTTCAGTGACTTCCGTCCTCTGTTTGAAATCTGTGTGTCACAATGCTGTTGCCTGACAACCCGGGACCAGGGGTCCTATCCTGTACTTAACACTAGGGGTGCCCTATCTATCCCTGTTCCCCAGATTACTTGAGATGGCAAAGAGGCTGGGGCCATGTACCTTGCTGTTCTCCTGAATCAGCCATTATCTGTCCTCTCCCTCACCCAAGGAAGTGGGGAGTAATAGTGTATGTGAATACACCAACATGACAAACAAGGGGCGACATAGAGAGATAAAAATGACATGCCAAACGCACAAAATATGCACTTACAGACAACAGCGGGAAACACCAAAGGAATTGGGAAGGTAAACAAAAATAGAAGAGGATGGGACTATACATACAGCCAAAACACTAAGCAACAGTCAAAGAACAACTCTCCTTAAATGCTTCTACCAAACACCGACACCTTCACTCCACCCCTCACCAGGCAGTAAAAGACTTAACACTGGCAATCCCAGATTGCCAGAGCAAAGACTATCTGGGAGAGAGGAGTAGCTGATACTGCTCAGCTGAGAACTTCTAGAAGGAAGTTGCAGAGACTCAAAACTGAGCAGATTAAGTCCTGCAATGCTGAAAGAAACTAGCACCGTTTAATAAGAAGGAGAAGTGCTCGTATTCAATGCAGGAGTGCGTGAACACAGACACTGTGGTCTTCTGATGCTCCTCTGTTGCAGTAAACCCTTAACACTCTACTTCAAAAAGAGGAAGCAGGCAAAGGGGCATGAGAATCACAGAGAGGGAGGAGGAAAAGACCCAGGGCACAGTCTGGCCCCTGTGCACAGAAATCTAATTATCAGAAAACTTCAAATGGTAATTAAAGAAGAACAATAAAAGTGGATTTCTTCACTAAAGCTATCAATTTTACAGAGCTATTACAGCCTTGTATTTCCTTTACATTACAAAATCTTGCTAATAGGTTCTCTTTAATCACCACTTGGATGATATAACATCCATTCTCCTGATATTTGGGTTTTGAAAAGGTAAGATTTAAATCTACTATATTTTAAACCTCTTCCATGATGTTTATTCCTGTACTTAAAATGGATATTTATAAGACTGTTTCCTCTACACATCAATAATTTCATATTAAAGATTTACCTTCTGAAGATCTTCATAGGTGTGAAACATAAAGTTATCTTTTCCCAGCATTTCCATCCATCCCTTGACATGATTAAACCAAGATCCATATGGCACTGTAATGGATAGAATATGAAAGCTGAGAGGATGCTTATAACCGACAATTTTGTACGCTTACATTAATTTTAATTACTTACCGTTATCAGTTAAGAATTCTTTTAGAAAACGGTCCATACTTTCTGGATGTTTGTAGACTGTACTCATTATTGAATAATAATAAAGGGACACTGCAGCATCTTTAGGATCTCTGATTGTATATATGACCTAAAACAAACATTTCAAAAGCAAGAAATGAAAAATGCATATTGTTATATGATTATTTATACAATTTTATGCTTGGCTATTTACTTTAAGGATGTGTTTCCTCTCTAAATGAAGGGATTGGATTTGATTCAAAATGGTGTCAAAATTAAATTAATCCACCCCAGAGGGTTGAAGATAGGGGTGATAAAATATATCTTTCTATAAATAAATGATTCCTAAATAATATAATGTGAGGTTTTCCTTTTGCAGAACCTACAGGCAACACTGGATCATGACAGTTTAAAAAAGAACAAAACAGGAACTGATGCCAGTTATAAAATAGATAGTTGAGTTGTGATATTTTGCACACCTTCATACTGTAATGATTCCATCCATTAGTATGTCTGTGCAGAGACGGACACCTCAGTTGTTCAGTCTGGTGCGGGGGCATGCTGAGCTGTCTGTGCTTTTATTGACAGCTTGCCTGTCCAATCTGAGACTGGGAGGTGCAGAGCTCTCACCAAATTCTGCCTGTTCTCTTGATTACTCAGCTATTTATCTTAGCTGGCAGTCCCAGATAATTGTCAGCCATAGCTTCAGCTCTGTCCGGATTCTTTTCCCAGTGCATAGTGCCTTGCTTATTGATCTATCGCTGCCTTGACCTTGGACCCTTTTCTGACCATCCATTTGTCTAATCCTTCTTCTCTGACCTACTATAATCCCGGCATTTTGACCTTGGATTGTTACTTGACTGCTCCTTTTTGTCTTCCATCTGTTTCATGGCTATTAACCTCAGACTATTTGACTATCCCAACTCACGTTTTGTCCATGAGAAGTGACTAGCATCACATTATGGCTGACCAATATGTTTTTCTTTTTTACCAGTATAATGCAGGCACTTCACTAAATAAGGGGAGTGCCTCTGACTGTGGTGCCTCTCCCCACAGGCCATGGCGTTTGGTGGTCCCCTCTGCTGCCGCTTACTGGCCAGAGAGAAATGGGAAGACCCCAAAGAGACCAATAAAGTAACAGGGACGGCTGGCACAAGCCATCCCATAGGTATATATACCTAGAGACTTCCCAACCTCCTTCTTTTTCCCTGTGGTCCCGGAATTGCCTGTCGGAAGCTCTGCTACATCGAGAATTCAGGTCAGCTAATGGAGGTCCTGTGGGCTGGGTTAACACAGGCAAGCGCTGTCTACAAGCCCTCATTTCTGGGTTCAGCGCTCATCCCCCTAGCCGCAGCGCTCAACCCTCGAGTTCCCTAGCCCCCCCCGCTACTCGTGCTCTCTACCGCCGCAACAACCTATCCATGCCGCATCCAAACACTATCGCCCCACACCCACACCACTCACAGTCCTGTCGTTCTCTCTCATCTTAACCGCTCCACACAGCTCCCAACTGTCCCCACATGCGGCCCTCCCGCCTCCCACGTGGGTCTCAGGCTCACCGCAGCCTCCCACACCCCCACCATCCGGCATCTCAAGCAGCTTCTTCTTACGCAGCGGCATCCCCAGCGACCAGCACGGTGGCCGCTCCAGGCCCACAGGCGCCGCATAAACGGGCAGAGGACACCACAACCCCCAACGCCGACCTCACCTCTCCTGCTCCTCAGCTGCGGTGGCACATCCTGGAGAGCAGTGGTCCAGCAGGCAGTCCCGCCCTCCACAGTGTTTCAGGCAGAGCACGCCACAGTCAGGAAGCCCTCCCATAAGCTGCCGCCTACACTGCACAAAATCTTCGCCCCCTCCATTGCAGCACATTACAGAGGCCTAGGCAGGGCAGAACGCTGGCTGGGAATGCTTGGCCAGGCACTGTGGCTTCCCTCCCGCTCAGCTATCCACCCTAACAAAAGCCACCAATAAAAATAAAAGTAAAAAGAAATGTCTCCAAATCAGCACACTCAACAACACCTCACCAGCCTGCATGGCAGGGGACGAATTTAACCCCATGCCCCCTGAAATGACAGCAGCCCTGCCCCATCCAATCACCTAAGCAGCAATGTGCCCTTTACACCCCCCAACTTGTGACAATTGGTACTCACATGCCCCGACAGGATACCCGCAAGTGAACCACCCCTGACGGAGAGGTACACGACAGGCACACTCGCCACATTTACTATAAAGAAACTTCCACATTCTCACAGATACGTCACAGGCGATCACCCCGGCGAGGGAAGCGGTCAGCACATTGACGGCAGAGATCAGCATCCCAACAGGAGGAGTCACAGATCTCAGTCCTCTAGGTGGCGCTCTCCATCTTCACCATCCGAGATGTCGAGCAGATCGGCGAGCCCTTACAACCGGTCGCATCGATCCTGTCTTTGGGGGGACAGAAGCGAGACAAGGGCACCCTCTAGAACTTCCAGCCTGCTCCAGTCACAGACATCACGCAGGACTTCAAGTCGAGGCACGCCACATACCTCAAATGATACTGGTGCCAGAGGTCCTCCATTAGTCGGAGTTCCTCCTCCAGCCGTAGGCACCGGTGAGTGCGGCATAACAGGAACGGGAAATAGCAACATTTACTTGATAGTGGTCCTTAAGGCCCTAGTGGACCAACTATTCATGCCACCAGGCACAGTAAATAATACTACGAAAGGGACACCGCCATTAGCAGGCGTGCACAAAGATGCATTAATTTGTGGGATTAGCCCTTTGGGATCACACATAGATGAGGAAACCAAAAAAAATTATGAAATAATGAGTACATCGACAGATGGTCACTCATATCAGCTGACCAGCATATTATCGACAAAGAGAGAAAGATAGCCAACAGACAAAAGGTTGCAAATACAGTGAGCAACTGGTTACAAGTGTTCTCTGTGATGGGTTGCATTATGGGCCAAAAGCATCTGGAACGTTGTTCGGAACTCTTCATATACCAAGATATGGTGTACAATTCATACAAAGCCCATGGCAGTTCTGCATGGTGTCACTACGACGAAGAGTTCCGGAGGCGGTTGACCCTGCAAACACAGCTGGGCTGGGGGGTAAAAGCAACCAACGTCTGGCTGCGAATGATGTTGTCACAAAAGCACCATCTCTTTCAAACAGCGGCTATGGGACAACAGACAACAGCAGACCAAAATTCAGTGGTTGTACATAGACCAGGGGCCTGGTGGCAGAATAACAAGGGACACTGTCATTTTTTTGGATTATGCAGAATCAAACACGAATGCTCAGCCTGTGGGGGAGCCCACCCCATGGCAAGATGTTCTCACCGGACAAGCTAAGTACCAACAAAACTCCCACAGTCAGAATCCAAGGACCCCGGTGAGTGTAACCGCGACGGGCCTCTGGTTTGACCGATATCCTAAAAAAGACTTTCTGCCAATTGGGTTTCATCATCATCATCATCCACCTCTTGCGACAGTAATTACACTTTCCTACCATCGCCTTCATGTGACCGTGGCTGCACAAATATTTTGCAATCATTACACGCGTTCTCCTCTTGACTCGCTTGAAGCTGGCCAGGCTAGATGACCGAATCTACAAATGGAAAAGTGAACAGCTCTTCTGAGTGTCCAACTGTGGGATCAGTTGTCTCCGGACACTTGTCATGGTGGGAGGAGGGAGGATTAGGGTGAGGAATATATGCGGTCCAGACTCAAGGCTACTGAGACTTGATCGGGAGGTGATGGCAAAGTGACTGGAAGCATTATCTGCTATCCAACCAACAACCTTTTGACACTGTTCTGGGTTCAATAGTGGTGTGATGTGGTCCCCTAGGAATTGGGACAGGAAGGTCAAGAGACAAGTTGTGGGTGTTTGTTGTGGGACAATTTCAGTTTGCTCACAGTCACATTCTCGGCCTCTGCATACACCATTACCATCAGGTCCACTTCTCCATTCCTTGCCATGCACCTTGCTCGTTTTAAATGGAGGACAATATTTTCCATGTTCACTAAAAATGGCTGATTTTGGAACGCAGTTATATGTGAGATATGTCTGACAGAGAACCATGGTTTTAAATAGCAGGCCTGTAGTTTACTAATACTATTCTTCACAGAGACCTAGTGTGAACAGCTTGATCAACACACTCCAAAAAAATGGAAATGGAGGCCAATATTTACCCCGTTCACTTCAAATTTCTGGATTTTTATCGCTATAATATGGAAAAGATCTGTCTGTATTCCGCAGTGCTAACAGGCAAATGGAGCATAAAAATGGTGTACTCTGGATTGCTTTTTAAGAAAAAAAACAGGATTAATATAAAAAAATATTTGCCCTGGCCCCTGATACCTGGGGCTATGTCTACAAATATTTGTCACAGCAGGATCAATCAGAAGTTGAACATGCAATTAACCCTCTTGTGCTGTATCATGCACTGCATGCCTTGGTTTTTAAGAAAATAACCAGGATCAAGATAATAAAAAAATTGTTCTGACCTGGCCCCTGATATCTGGGGCTATGTCTACAAATATTTGTAAGAACAGCAGCGGCAGACAGGACGTTTAATGTACCCTCTTGCATTGTATGCGCTGCAATCTGCCACATACCCTGCCTGCCTGCCTAACTCCTGATATCACCACTGAATATATGCAGCTGGATTTGTCCTCAGAAGAACTGTTAGTTCAGATGCATATATATATATATATATATATATATATATATATATATATATATATATATATATAATATATATACATATGTATATTGTGGAATACCTATACTAACTATAAACAAGCAAATCTCTCCCAGACCCAGCAGCAGCTCTCCCTACTCTGCCTGTTTCTGGGGTAAACTGTGACGAGCATAGCGGCGCCAGGTCTTCTATAGACCTGATGATGCTGTGTGGCCATCCAATCACTGTAACATGACTATGGCATTACAGTGCATGGTAAGCAATCTAAAGAGCGCCAAACATGCAGGGTGGGGACCCATGTTCCCGCCCAAGCAACCCGGAAATACTTGCCGAGCTCCAAGAATAGTGTTGAGCGAGCATGCTCGACACTGCTCGGTACTCGCCCGAGCATCTCACTACTCGGGATGTTCGGCGAGCACCAAGAATTTCCGGGTTACTCGGGCGGGAGCTCAGGTCTCTGCCCTGCACATTTGGCGCTCCTTACAGAACCAATGAAAATGCAGGGATTGCCAGTCAGTTACTGTAATGCCGCAGCCATGTTGTTTGTGGGCATTACAGTGATTTGATGTCCGCACAGCATCACCTTGAGTATTTAAAACCGGGCGCCGCCATCTTGGACACAGTCGCTCCGGATCAGACAGTGTAGGGAGAGTGCTGCTGAGCTAGGGAGAGATTTATACTGTGAAATAGTTAGTGTAGGGTCTCTAAAGCCTGCCAAATAAAACAAACAGTCCTTCTCAGGACTAATATCCATCCCAGATATCAGGCAGGCAGGCGACACAGTGGTTATACCAACAAACACTGCATTACAGTCCTGTGTGCTCCTGCTCATCAAATTGCTAGACTTATCCCCAGGTCTTAGGGGCCTGGAAAAATCCTTTTTTTTTCATCTAAATCCTGTTGTTTTTTTCCTCAGTCAGACTGTACAAATACGCGTCTTATTAACCTTTTGGTATCCCCCCCCCCCCAAAAAAAAAAATTGAGTGTCTGTAAATGTTCAGACACAAATATATCTGTTTAAAAGAGTCTGGTGTAGGCCAGATAACTAGAACTGTACTTTTCCTCTTCCACGGTTCAAATCTGGGAGTTATCAACCTGCTTGCCTTTTTTCCATAAAAAAAAGCAGTTTGAGTGTGTCGCTGATTGTTCAGACACAAATATATCTATTTTAACAAGTCTGGTATACACCAGGAAATTATAACTGTGGTTTTGCAGTTCCACGGTTCAAATCTCTGTATTATCCACTTTTTTGTCTTTTTTCCATAAAAAAAAAAAAACATTTTCAGTGTCTCGCTGACTGTTTAGACACCAATATATCTGTTTTAAAGAGTCTGGTGTAGGCCAGATAACCAGACCTGTGTTTTTCCTCTTCCACGGTTCATATCTGGGTGTTATCAACCTGCTTGCCTTTTTTCCATAAAAAAAAAACATTTTGAGTGTGTCGCTGATTGTTCAGACACAAATATAAATATTTTAACAAGTCTGGTATACACCAGGAAATTATAACTGTGGTTTTGCAGTTCCACGGTTCAAATCTCTGTATTATCCACTTTTTTGGCTTTTTTCCATAAAAAAAAAACATTTTCAGTGTCTTGCTGACTGTTCAGACACCAATATATCAGTTTAAAAGAGTCTGGAGTAGGCCAGATAACTGGCGTGAAGACGGAATCCTTCCGCAACCTTATGGCGGTGGCCATCCCTTGGTACTCGGTCCCCAGCTGACACTATTTTGCCTGGTGTGCCATCCCCGCACTACACAAGCATGTGTCCCAAAACATCTGCCATGCCCTCAACAACGCAGTTACTGGGAGAGTCCATCTGACAACGGACACGTGGACAAGTGCTTGTGGCCAGGGACCGTACATCTCCCTGACGGCACACTGAGTAAACATAGTGGAAGCCGAGACTCAGTCGGACCTTGGGACCGAACACATCCACCCCACACCGAGGATTGCGGGCCCTATGTCAGTCAGAGTTTCCCCCACAGTGTACAGCACGTGCGCATCATCCGCCTCCTCATGTTCAGCCTCCATCTCAGAATATCACCATAGCAGTTACAAGCTGGAAGCACTGCAGTACTGCCTCAGCCAAGCAGCAACAGGCTGTGCTGAAACTCAAAAGCTTAGGTGATAAGCCTCACACTGCTTGTGAGTTGTGGACAGCTGTGAAAGAGCAGGCAGATCTGTGTCTGAGACCGCTGAATCTACATCCAGGCATGGTCGTGTGTGACAATGGCCTTAACGTTTTGGTGGCTCTGAGGAGAGGCGAGATCACACACGTACCATGCCTGGCTCATGTGCTTAACCTCGTGGTTCAGCGGTTTCTTAAATCTTACCCCAAGTTGCCAGATCTGTTCATCAAATTACGCCACCTGAAAGCTCATTTTCGGAAGTCGGCTACAGCTTCCGCCGCTTTTGCTGTGTTGCAGCAGCGTTTGCAGCTTCCGGCACACCGACTGGTGTTTGATGTCCCCACACATTGGAACTCTACCCTCCACATGTTGCTAAGGATTTGTGAGCAGAAGAGAGCAGTTGTGGAGTACCAGATGCAACAAGGCCGTCTATATTGAGGTCAGACTCCACACATAAGACCTCAGGAGTGGACCTGGATGTCTGACATATGTACCATCCTGATAAACTTTGAGGAGTCCACCAAGATAGTGAGTGGCGATGACGTCATCATTAGCGTCAGCATCCCACTTGTCTGTCTTGCAACGCTCTCTGCAGAGAATTAAAGAGGAGGCATTGCAGCCAGAGTATAATGAGATGGATCAAGAAGCCATAGCAGGCGATTACACACAGCCCAGCCTCATCTCATCCCAACGTGCATTGGGGTACAATGAGGTAGAGGAGGAGGAGGAGGAGGAGGAAGACCAGGAGCTGGTATTATGCGCTGCAGATGGTAGTACCTGTACAACTGTCATACCGTCGGTTCAGCGTGGGTGGCCTGAGGACAGGGGGAGGAGGAGAAGGAAGAGAGCATGGTCAGTCATCATCTTGGTGAGGACACAGAAGTCTTGCCTGTTACCAGTCTGGCACGCATGGCTGACTTTATGTTACGCTGCCTTAACCGTGACCCTCGCGTTGTCAAAATGTTGGGTGACAGTCATTACTGGATGGTGACACTTTTAGACTCCTGCTACAAGGAGAACTTTCACTCTCTTATTCCTAAGGTGGAGAGGTCTACAAAAATGTGGTAGTACCAGTAGGCCCTTGCTGCAGAACTGTTAAACAAATTCCCATCTGAACACGCTAGTGGCAGAGGTCACAGTTCGTTGCCCAACCAAGGCGTACAGGCAAGAGAGACGCAACTCCAATCCAGCAGAGGCAGGAGAACACTGTCAACGTTCTAGGACAGTTTTCTGAGACCCGCCCAGCTTACAGGCCCTGAGGCGTCGGGTACTCTCACAAGGAGTGGAAATTCAAAAGATGGTGAGAGAGTACCTTGCCGACCGTACAAGCATCCTCTGTGATTCCTCTGTGCCTTTAAATTATTGGGTATCCAAGCTGGACGCTTGCAATGAACTTGCTCAATGCGCCTTGGAGGTCCTGGCCTGCCCTGCCGCTAGCGTGTTTTCAGAGCGTGTTTTTAGTGTCGCTGGGGGAATTATAACTGATAAGCGCACTCGCCTGTCAACTGACAATGCTGACAAGCTGACCCTTATCAAAATAAACAAGGTCTGGATTGGGCCAGACTTCTCATCACCACCAAATGACAGTAGTAACGTAAAGTCAAATCCACTGTGTTATTTCAGGAGGTGTATTCCCATGCACCGCTTCACACCCACAAATGAGTATACGCTTCCTCATTTCGGCTGTTTTTGCTCTTCTCCTTATCCTCAGCCTCCACAACCACTATACCACCAGGGTGACCGTGTTGCCAGCATTGCAAGTTCTTTCGTCCAACTTTTTGGCAGCATTTGCTTGGAAGGCATAGGCAAAGACTATGGGAGACCCACTCCCCAATAATGGAAATAATGTTTTTAATATGCTGTACTGCATGGTTTTTGTAAGGGGCATTAAAACCATCTTCTTAAGCTACTGTGACCTCCACTTCTCTACCACGGGGCATTGATATTGTCTTTTTATTCCATTGCGACCTTCACCACTCTTCCAATGGGCATTGATATTGTCTTTTCATTCCACTGTGACCTCCACCACTCTTTCAAGGGGCATTAAAATCGTCTTGTTAAGATGCTGTGACTCCCACGTCTCTTCCACGGGGCATTGATATTGTCTTTTTATTCTACTGCAACATCCACCACTCTTCCAAGGGGCATTAAAACCATCTTGTTAAGCTACTGTGACCTCCATGTCTCTTCCACGGGGCATTGATTTTGTCTTTTTATTCCATTGCGACCTCCACCACTCTTCCAAGGGGTATTGATATTGTCTTTTTATTCCACTGAGACCTCCACCACTCTTCCAAGAAGCATTAAAACCGTCTTGTTAAGCTACTGTGACCTGCACATCTCTTCCACGGGCATTGATATTGTCTTTTTATTCCACTGCGACCTCCACCACTCTTCCATAGGGCATTTATATTGTCTTTTTATTCCACTGCGACCTCCACCACTTTTCCAAGGGGCATTGATATTGTCTTTTTATTCCACTGCGTCTTCCACCACTCTTCCATGGGGCATTGATATTGTCTTTCAATTCCAGTACGACCTCCACCACTCTCCCAAGGGGCATTAAAACCGTCTTGTTAAGCTACTGTGACCTCCACATCTCTTCCACGGGGCATTGATATTGTCTTTTTATTCCACTGCAACCTCCACTACTCTTCCAAGGGGCATTGATATTGTCTTTTTTCTCCACTCCGACCTCCACCACTCTTCCAAGGGGCATTAAAACCATCTTGTTAAGCTACTGTGACCTTTACGTCTCTTCCACAGGGCATTGATATTGTCTTTTTATTCCACTGCGACCTCCCCCACTCTTCCATGGGGCATTGATATTGTCTTTTTATTCCACTGCGACCTCCACCACTATTCCAAGGGGCATTAAAACCATCTTGTTAAGCTACTGTGACCTCCATGACTCTTCCAACGGGCATTGCATTTCCTCCTAATTTTAGTCAGCTTTTTCTTTTCAATGCATAGGCGAACACTAACGGAGACCCACTACCCAATAATGAGCAGAAGGCTTTTAGTATTCTGTAATCCACGTCTATTTCAAGGGGCATTGCAGTTCCTCATAATTTTTGGAAAGCCTTCCATTCACTGCTTAGGCCAACAGTGTACAGGAGACCCAGTTGCTATAAATGGAAAAAAACAGTTTAGTTAAGTCCCTCCGACCTCCATGTCACTACCAAGGGGCATTGGAGTGCTTCGAAGTTTTTAGTAGGCATTGCACTCACTGTAAGCCCTATAACTGTGTAGCCAAACCGCTCCTTTTGGTACAGAAATATATCCTACAAGACATGTGTGGTTGACTTGCCTGATATTGATGTGAATAGTCCCTGTTCCTCCTGCTCTTTCTCCTTTGCCACCACCTCATCCATCATTCATCACCTGAAGCTTTGTTTTAACGGGAGTCATAGAACTGGGATAGTAGCAGGAAAACATCCAGCAATCCTCGGAGGAGGTAGGATATGCGCCAAAACGCTGACCACCTCAGGCCTAGCCGGTACTACATATACAGTGCCTACAAGTAGTATTCAACCCCCTGCAGATTTAGCTGGTTGACACATGCGGAATTAACTTGGCATTGTGACATTTGTACTGTAGATCAGCCTGGAAGTGGGAAATGCACTGCAGCAAATATTGTTTTTGTTTTTTTTTTTGTTTTTTTTTTAAAACGTTAAAAGTTAATTCAGAGTGTCATTTATTATTCAACCCCTCAAACCACAAGAATTCAGTTTGGTCCCCCTAAAGTATTAAGAAGCAGTTCAGGCACCAAGAATAATAAGCTTCACATGTGTGGATTAAAGATCTCTTTTGCCAGCCTTTTCTGACTATTTAAGACCCTCCCCAAACTTGTGAACAGCACTTAGACATGGTCAACATGGGAAAGACAAAGGAGCATTCCAAGGCCATCAGAGACAAGATCGTGGAGTGTCACAAGGCTGGCAAGGGGTACAAAACCCTTTCCAAGGAGTTGGGCCTACCTGTCTCCACTGTTGGGAGCATCATCCGTAAGTGGAAGGCTTATGGAACTACTGTTAGCCTTCCACGGCCTGGACAGCCTTTGAAAGTGTCCTCCCGTGCCGAGGCCAGGCTTGTCCGAAGAGTCAAGGCTAACACAAGGACAACAAGGAAGGAGCTCCGGGAAGATCTCATGGCAGTGGGGACATTGGTTTTGGTCAATACCATAAGTAACGTACTCCACCGCAATGGTCTCCGTTCCAGACGAGCCCGTAAGGTAGCTTTACTTTCAAAGCGTCATGTCAAGGCTCGTCTACAGTTTGCTCATGATCACTTGGGGGACTCTGAGACAGACTGGTTCAAGGTTCTATGGTCTGATGAGACCAAGATCGAGATCTTTGGTGCCAACCACACACGTGACGTTTGGAGACTGGATGGCACTGCATACGACCCCAAGAATACCATCCCTACAGTCAAGCATGGTGGTGGCAGCATCATGCTGTGGGGCTGTTTCTCAGCCAAGGGGCCTGGCCATCTGGTCCGCATCCATGGGAAGATGGATAGCACGGCCTACCTGGAGATTTTGGCCAAGAACCTCCGCTCCTCCATCAAGGATCTTAAGATGGGTCGTAATTTCATCTTCCAACAAGACAACGACCCAAAGCACACAGCCAAGAAAACCAAGGCCTGGTTCAAGAGGGAAAAAGTCAAGGTGTTGGAGTGGCCTAGTCAGTCTCCTGACCTTAACCCAATTGAAAACTTGTGGAAGGAGCTCAAGAATAAAGTCCACATGAGACACCCAAAGAACCTAGATAACTTGGAGAAGATCTGCATGGAGGAGTGGGCCAACATAACTCCACAGACCTGTGCCGGCCTGATCAGGTCTTATAAAAGATGATTATTAGCTGTAATTGCAAACAAGGGTTATTCCACAAAATATTAAACATAGGGGTTGAATAATAATTGACCCACACTTTTATGTTTAAAATTTAATAAAATTCAACTGAGCAACATAACTTTTGGGTTTGTAAGATTTATGCTTCTGTTCATAAATCCTACTCTCGTTTGCAGTTTGAAGGCTCTAACTTATTTGCATCTTATCAAACCAGCTAAATCTGCAGGGGGTTGAATACTACTTGTAGGCACTGTATGTGCTTGCATTCCAAGGAACAGAAAGCTAAGGAGATGGATGGCCTCATGATCATGAATAATTTACTCGTTGTGTAGGAGACCAACGACTGTTGCTGTCTACCTTCTGAACTTTGGGTTGAAGAATGATTGACCCAGGACCCACAATCCTCTATGTCTGGAGGATGTGTTCCATCCCAGTGTCCAACTGAGTCCCGGCTTCCACAATATTAACCCAGTGTTAAGGCGTCAGTGAGATGGACCATCCCTGGCCACATTCACTTGTCCACGTGTTTGTGGTTAGGCTGTCCTTCCCACTAAATGCACTGGGGAGGGCACAGGTAATGTTTTGGTATGCGCGTTTATGTATAAGGCGCACCGGGACAAATAGTAGTGGCTGGGGACCGTTTATGGACACCTGGTCACTCCCTGGCAGCTGGGGACCAAGTGTGGACACTAGGCCGCTGGGCGGCTGGGGACTGAGTATGGATATTAGGCCACCGACGCAGCCATGACATGGTGGCTGGCGTCTGCCTCCACAAGCCTAAAAGGCCTCATTTCAAATGCAAGTAAGCTAGCAGTATGGTATTGCAGCCTGGGGGTGGGTGCGTGGAAGGCTGCACACTTACGCTTGCATTCCAAGAAAACAAAGCAGATGCTGACTTATATCATCATCATCATACTCCTCACCTTGACACTCTCAACTCCCCTGATGGAGAAGCCAGGGCCCACCGGAGGAGTCTGGTTGTCTGGTGGGCTCGGCCAATGCTGCCCTAAAGCAGGCCAGGCTAAGAAAAGTATGGGAAAGTTACCGGGACACATAGGGGCATCTGGGGACTGAGTATGGACACCCAGCTGCCCCCTGGTGGCTGGGGACCAAGCGTGGACACCCGGCCGCCGGGAGCTGGGGACTGAGTATGGATACCAGGTTGCCGACGCAGCCATGACGTGGCGGCCAGATTCTGCCTCCACATGCCTAAAAGGCCCAATTTCAAGAGCAAGCAAGCAAGCAGTATGGTATTGCAGCCTGGGGGTGGGTGGGTGGCAGATAAGGTTGTAAAATGTTAAAATTACATTTCCCGGTGAATGCATTTGTCACGGTTGAAAGCAATACAAAAGTGCAAAAACTCATAAAAAATGCTACTTGTGAACATAGCCCAAGGTGTGGAGGAATATTTTTATTTTTGGTTATTTATTTTACCTTATACACAAGTCTTTACCCTGGAAAGGATGTTCCTTAACATATTTAACAGGAAAGCAGTTTCAGTTTCGTTTTTTAACGTTTTATTGTAAGCCTGTAAAAGTAGCTTAATACCTCTGACCACGTTGTTGGCAGCAGTGACCTGGTGGTCAGAAATGCTTCCTGGGGCGATCCCCATGCTTTCCCCATGTCATTTGAGCACTGTCACTATCGTTTTGGGCACTTTTTAGGCTTTCTACAGACTTACGAGGTTGCCGCTGCAAAAATGCTCGGGTCTCCCATAGACTAACAGTGGGCTCGTTGCTCGGGTCGAGTACCCGAGTATCACGGTGAGCTCAGCCTGAGATTTGAGCACCCGAGCATTTTAGTGCTCACTCAACACTAGTCGGGCGAGTTCTGAGTAGTGGCGAGCACGTTCGTTCATTACTGCTGCTGTCAATTACTGGATGACTCTGAACCTGCCATGTTATTTCTCCTGTGATGTCCAGTCGCAGACTGTTATTTATAGAAGAGACTGATTTTTATTTTTTTTTAACTATGTACAATAATACTGTAGTATTGATGTGCATATTATAAGTAATCAAATCAAGCAGTCATTGGTTCAAGTTCCCCAAAGGACTAAAAAATAAATTAAGTATTGCAGTGTACAAATAAAGTTTTTAAAAATATTAAAAAGGTGCTTGTCATGTCCCCAAATGCTCTTAACCTGCAGATATGGGGTTAATCTGCAGCTTAATAGTGTGATAAAGCTGCTCAGACACAGTAATAAAAGCCCTGCTATTAGAAGGAAACAAAATTTATTCCTCCTAGCAGCTACTGGCTTTCAGTCATAGAGAAGCGTCTGACACGGCTTCAGTCACTGTTCTCTACATACAGTTATGGCAGAAATTCTTGGCACCCTTGAAATTTTTCCTTGAAATGTCGGGTGGCATTTCTTTGGAGAGCCGCACAGCCCTCCATGTGCTCGCCAGACTGCCATTAGGTACCGAGATGAGATCCTCAGACCCCTTGTGAGGCCATATGCTGGTGCGGTTGGCCCTGGGTTACTACTAATGCAGGACAATACCAGTCCTCATGTGGCTGGAGTGTGTCAGCAGTTCCTGCAAGATGAAGGCATTGAAGCTATGGACTGGCCCGCCCGTTCTCCAGACCTGAATCCGATTAAGCACATCTGGGACATCATGTCTCGCTCCATCCACCAACGTCACGTTGCACCACAGACTGTCCAGGAGTTGGCGGATGCTTTAGTCCAGGTCTGAGAGGAGATCCCACAGGAGATCATCGGCAGGAGCATGCCCAGGCATTGTAGGGAGGTCTGGGAATACAGCCCCCAGGTTGGCAGACAGGCAAGAACAGAACAGGACCTGGCACATCTGAGGCAAGGAGCCCTCTGAAGGTAAGAGTTGCTCAGGCACCAGCTTCAGGGTGGAGCTGGTTTAAATATCCAGTGACAGACAGCAATAGGCTGGAGACGCATTAGAGGTGTGAACACAGCAGCTACAAGAAACAGGAAGTAACCGGGCCGCCGCCCTAAGCAGTCAGGACAGGGACAAGCAGACAGCAAGAACAGAAACCAGGCTGGCAGACTGGACTGAAGATTAAGTTTACAATCTTGCATAGTGGGAGATGGTGCACTATGCAAGTACGCCACCAGGTACCCCACGGCCCTGCGGGCGTGTCACTTCTCCCCGGCTCCTGTGGTGGCTGACGTGCAGACCCTAGATAATCACCCTTCTGCAGACCTACGCCTTCAGGTCCAGGAGCTGACCAAAAGTGTGGCTACACTAACCAAAACTGTGCAGGCCATGCAAGTGTCTCCAAAGGAAAGAATCTAACTGGCTTCCAGTCCAGATGACATCCCGTGGCGATGGCAGAGAAGAATTCCACCGACAAGAGGGAGAGACAGCGATTGTTACAGTCAGAACGGACAACCTATCTGCCGCCGCTGTCAAAAGCTGGGGCACCTCGCAAGATTCTGCAATTTAAACGAGCAACCCATGGGGCAGAGGGTCAACCCCAAGGAGCAAGACGACCAGGCCCACAAAGCTGGCAAGACAAGTATATGGGAGGACGACTGGTCCTACATGTCGTGCTTGATGACATCCCGATGAACGCGTTACTGGACACTGGTTCCCAGGTGACAACGATGCCATGTTTCCTTTTTAAACGATACTGGGCTGATTCAGACTTTACCCGCAGTCCGGATGAACACTTTAACATCTATGCCAGCAATGGTCAGCCCTTGCCTCAGGTGGGGTATAAAGAGGTGACCGTAAAGGTTGGCCGAGTAGAACTGCCATCACAAGGGATGATTATTGTAGATATTGATCGACGAGAAAGCCATCCTATGATAACCTTAGGTACCAATGTGATAGAGAATTGTCTTGGGGAAATTATTGTTTTGCTGCAACAGGTCGCAGAGACTGCCAGTTCTACTAAGCAGCGAGTTCTGCAGAAGGAGATCAAAGCCCTGATGCAGAGACAACAGGAAGAGTTGTCTGGTGGAGGAGTCGGCAGTGTCAGAGTGAGTGATGGTAATATGGTGTCAGGCTGCTATAGGTCTCAGTGGTCAAGATTATCAGGCCCTGGTAGAACTCGTCTACTCTGATAGTAGGCCCACCATCTTGATAGCCAGGGGGGTAGTCGATGTCTGCAAGGTGTGAGTACCGATGCGCATCCTGAATTGTGGGGAGAGGTCCAGTTACCGCGATATACCACCCTTGCTAAGCTGTTCACTGTCAGTAACAACGCAATAAAGGCAGTGGAATCCTTACCTTCGTCCGAACAGGCAGAAGACAATGGCTCCAAGGGGCAGACGGAGGATTGGTGTCAGAAGCTACAAGTGGGCACTGACTCCACCCCTTTGCACCAAAAGCATGGGGTGTACCGGTTGGTCCAAGAACATGAGCGAGTCTTTAGCAAACACCCACTAGACTTTGGGCAGGTAAAAGGGATCCAACATCATATCCCCACAGGAGACCATCTGCCCAATAAAGAGAGGTACCGGCCTGTACCCCCAGCTCACTATCAATGTGCCAAGGGAATGTTACGGGAGATGAATCAGATAATCAGAGATAGTTGTAGCCCTTGGGCAGCTCCATTAGTCCTCATTAGAAAAAAAGATGGTACAATGAGGATGTGTGTTGATTATCGGCAGATTAACCGCATTACACATAAGGACGCCTACCCTTACCCAGAATTGAGGAATCATTAGCTGCACTGAGATCCGATAACTATTTCTCCACTTTAGATCTCACCAGTGGGTACTGGCAGGTTCCCGTGGCAGAGGCGGACAGATAGAAGACCGCGTTTACGACACCAATGGGCCTCTGTGAGTTAAACTGCATGCCATTCGGGGTTTAAAACACCGCGGGAACATTCCAGCAGTTAATAAAGTGTTGCCTAGGACACAAAAACTTTGAAGCCGTTCTGCTGTACCTGGACGAACTAATTGTCTACTCAAAGACATACGAAGACCAACTGGAGCACCTTGCCGAGGTGTTCAAGGCCTTATCGGGTTTTGGCCTGAAAGTAAAAGACATCCAAGTGCCACCTGTTGAAGCCCAAGGTGCAGTATGTAGGCCATGTTATAAGCACCAAAGGTGTAGCACCAGCCCTGAAAAAGTCACCGTGATCAAGGACTGGCCAAGACACTCCCCATCAAAGAAGTAAACAGACGTCGGTCTTCATATCAAAGATCGGGTTGCCAGGCCACCAGTCAATACATTGTGCCTATCACCCATATGCCTACTCAAATTAGCATGAAAAAACCCAGAGGATTAACGAGTATATATGGCATAAAATATATTTTTATTTATAATTTATTAAGTTACATCTATAAACATTCATTAGATATTTAATCTCAAAATTTCAATCAAGGTAGGAAAAAGTGCAATGTGCTGGGAAAAGCCATTACATCACACTGGCAGTTCGTTTCAACTAAACTCAGGAATATGAGGCCAGTCAAAAGCTGAAGTGCCAATCATAAGATAGTATACATCAATTCTGCATTATATCGATCAAATAGATACTACTTACCACTAAATATAATGGGGGAACATGTAGGGGACCGCAATGAGTGGTATCCCGGCAGAAACAGAGCCCCAATGCGCGTTTTGACGCTAAAGCTTCAGGCTTTCTCAAGAGGCAGTACCGTGGTAACATTTCAGCGGTTAATGGAGTGTTGCCTAGGACACAAAAACTTTGAAACCGTTCTGCTGTACCTGGACGAAGTAATCATCTACTCAAAGACATACGAAGACCACCTGGAGCATCTGGCCTAGGTGTTCAAGGCCTTATCCGGTTTTGGCCTGAGAGTAAAGCCCTCCAAGTGCCACCTGTTGAAGCCCAAGGTGCAGTACGTAGGCCATGTGATAAGCGCCGAAGGTGTAGCACCAGACCCTGAAAAAGTCACCGTGATCAAGGACTGGCCAAGACCCTCCACTATCAAAGAAGTGTGGCAGTTCCTCGGGCTGGTAGGCTACTACAGGAGATTCATCAAGGGTTTCACCAAGATAGCAGCACCCATGTAGGACCTCTTAGTGGGCCAGTCCAAGAAGGCCAAGAACCTGAATCTTCCATTCAAGTGGAGTAAAAAAGAAGAAGAATCCTTCACTCATCTGAAGGTGGCTCTTACAGGAGACGAAGTCCTTGCTTACCCCGACTATGGCCAACCGTTTATACACTATACGGATGCCAGCAACGTGGGATTCGGAGCTGTGCTATCCCAGGTACAGCAGGGCAGAGAGAGAGTGATTGCCTATGCCAACAGGAAGCTCCTTTCCACAGAAAGGAACCCCGACAACTATAGTTCCTTAAATTTGGCGTTTTTAGCCATAATCTAGGCTGTAACAGAGCACTTTAAACACTACCTGGCTTCAGCGACATTTACAATTTTCACAGACAATAATCAGCTGACTCACCTTGAAACGGCAAAGCTAGGTGCGCTGGAGCAGTGATGGATGGCCTGGCTGTCCACCTACGGCTGTCCACCTATCAAGTATCGGGCGGGGCATAAAAACGCTAATGCTCATGCGCTGTCCAGGATGCCCAACTTACCAGATGGGGGAGAAGACCCGGAAGAGCCGGAGGAGATAGAGCTACCGGCTTTGCATCATCACGGGGTGACCCAGTGCTCCCACTGTGTGAGGAATAATAGTGTTGCCAACAGAGAGGCCACGTTTAACCCATTGCCCCACCATGGATGGACAGAGACGCAGGATAGCGACCCGGCTGTCCACCTAGTAAAGGAGTTGCTGACACAAGCTGACTCGCACCTTGTCCAGATGCTCCACAGCAGACCCAACAGTTGTGGAAGGAGAAGAGCAAGCTGTTCATCTATGAGGGAAAGCTGTGTCGGAGAAGCATCAACTCTCAGACACACGAACTGGTCTGGCAGGTGGTAGTCCCGAAGCGGGATGCGCCAATGGTCTTAGAGGCGTACCATGATGGAGCAGGACACTTTGGGTGGAAGTAGTTGGAAGTCCTGCTACGTGAGCGATTCTACTGGGCTGGCATGAGGAACGCAATCGAGAGACGGTGTCGAGAATGTGGTCCATGCAACCTGAGATGGAAAGACCATGATAGCAAGAGGGCTCCCCTGCAGCCCATAATCACCAAACAACCACTTGAATTGGTAGCCTTTGACCACATGAAGCTAGCCCCAAGCCGGTCAGGCTATGTCTACGCTCTCACCATAGTAGACCGCTACTCCCGGTTCCTGGTAGTAGTGGCAGTGAAGGATCAGACGGCTAAGACGGCAGCCAAAGCGTTTCAACAACACTTTTGTCGCCCACACGGTTACCCTGAATGAGTGCTTACCGACCAAGGCCCGGCCTTTGAGGCAGAAGTGTTTCAGGAATTCTGTAACTTGTACGGCTGCAAGAAAATAAGGACGCCGCCGTATCATCCCCAGACCAACGGGTTGTGCGAGAAAATGAAACTGGTGGTAATAGACCTGTTGAAGACATTGCCCCTTGAAGATCGTAGCCTGTGGCAAGAGAAGTTACCGGATTTGGTAGACCTAAATAACCACATCCCGGTGAACTCCACCATCTGTACACCCGCCTACCTGATGAGGGCAAGACCTGGCAAGTTACCCATTGACTTTGACATGGGAGTTTTAACATGGGAGACGACATCACCAGGTGCAGATTGGGATACGGAGCGGCAGCAGCAATACCGCAAGGTGCAAGAATGTGTAGAGAGAAGTTTGTCCCAGGCAAGAGAGACGCAGGAGAGAACTTATAATCAGCACGCACTTGCAGTTCCCTTATCACCTGGAGAACAGGTATTCAAAAGGAAGAGATGAGTTCACTAATTAGATGATCAGTGGGAGGTTGAGCCATACACAGTCTTACCTTCAAATTTCAACAACACCAAGGTATGCCTCATCAGTAAAGATGGAGGAGAGACTTCGGCGGCAGTCTCAAGAGACCACCTGAAGATATGCCCTGATCAATTGAGACACCAAGAGGAAGACCAAAACAGCCCCCAGCACACAGAAAAGGTGGAAGAGACGGTTCAAACCATCCTTGGAGAATTTCCCCGGTCTTGGACGAAGGAAACCAAGCAATCGTGGTACCTGTCCTGACCTTTCACCAAGTAGCCTTACCGGAAGCCACAGAGACACAAGATACAGCAGAGACCTTAGGTCCTCGTGGAGACCAGACGGCCTCAGAAATAGATGCCACAACCGTAGAGGAACAAGTGAATCCACCCCCTGCTAGTGGTGAATCTGTCGTGCCCATGGTGAGTCAAAGAGGTCGTAGAAGACTACCAAGCCTACCAGTGTTACGTCAGACTAACCGTAGTGTAGTCCATATTGCTCCCACCACACCAGCGGTAGATACTAGAGACCCGGGTAAGTCATTGGCAATAAATGTACTGTGTAGATCAACCCGTAGTACCAGAGGTCAGCTCCCTGCCCGTTATAGGGACAAAGGTGTAATAAGATAATAGTGTATAGTATATAATTGCAACCGTTAAGCATGAGAGCCTACAGTGACTTCCTATAAGAACTTTTAAGCAATCGTGAGTGTATATAGTTATTATATTTATGGACAAATGGACCACAGGACTAGATGTGGTCAGAACAATGTTGAGTTAGGTTAATTGTTGGCCTTGAAAATAAACCGCAGGCGTGGCCATAAACAAGGCCCACCGACAGAGTGCCCTGTAGCCACACCCCGGTACCATACACAAAGTGTGTTGAGGCAGTTCCCACCAACCAACCTTCAAGTACCTGGAAAAATACAATTCCTGGATAGTGGCGTAAAGACTAAGTGCCGCAATGACTGCTCCCAATTTTTGTTTGTTTTTTGTTGTTCTGCAATTTTTGCCTTTTTGAGACTTTGCACATTTTTTGGAATATAAATCGTTATTGTTTTTAATTGTTTAACTCTAAAGGTTGTCCTCAGTCAGTGAGTACTGAATTTAACTTGGGGGGAATGTGGCACCCCAGGAGTCCGGATGCCACATTGGCATTGCCTCCCTCACAGGGGGTGATGCCATGCCTAGAAGCAAGGAGGGGTCCACTTATCAGGTGACACCAGCATCCAACACATTTCCTGACCCCAGACCAGAAAGGGGAGCTCTAACCCTCTTTCAGGGAACTTTCCCCTTCAAACTGGAGCCTGAAGGCAGGGTTTTAGAAGAAGTCAGTTGGAGACAGGAGAGTGATGAGGAGAACCTGGGGAAGGGAGCTGTGACCAAGCTCTCCCCAGAGAAAAGCGCAAGAAACAGGACACTGGAGTCCTTGGTTGTTCGGGTACTAAAGTCCCGACACCTAAATCCGGAGCGCAGGAGATTGCAGGTCTCCTAGCCCCACCAAACGCCCGGCAGCTCAGTAGCATACTAGGGCCACGAAGGAGTTACACCTGCAAAGGGTTCGAGCTGCCTGCCATACGGGTGAGGATTTAATGATTGTTCAGGAATCAGGGCCGCAGCATAGCTTTAAGTAGTGGGCCAAAGAAGATAGCGCAGATGGAAGGCCTACAACTCCACCTGGCGAGGTGAATCCCCAAATTGCTCCTAAGCCACCTGAATCTCCATCACCAGCTATTACCAGTGCCCCGGTCTGCACCATCAAACCTCAAGTAAAGGTAGAGGAAACTGCCATTCTATTGTTGTCTGGTCATTATCTGGGCCCTCAGCCCTCCACTACACTGTCCATGCCGACAGCATCTACCTTTTCAAATCACCATATACTGCCCTGGAGTTTAGCTCTCCCCGTGGAGAGCTGAACTATCTTTGCTGCGTCACATCAGCCCCAGTGGATCTGCATCGCAGTGGTGGCCCCATATAGCCACATACCACGTGTGGCGTCACGAACATTATCCTTAAATCTTTATTTCCCCAGTTGACTGTTCTTTATTTTACTGCCCTGGGCCATGGACCAGGTCACTGCCACCTTGATTACCCCAATACAGGACCGGCCCGGCTACCGAGTACCCCACGGCCCAGGGGGCTCGTCACTACCTGCACAGCTGTCATACCGTCTGTTAAGCGTGGATGGTCTGAGGTCAGGGAGGAGGAGGAGATTATGGTCAGTCATCCTCTTGGTGAGGACACAGAAGTCTTGTCTGTTAGCAGTCTGGCAAACATGGCTGAGTTTATTTTACGCTGCATTTCCCATGACCCTCGTGTTCTCAAAATTTTGGGTGACAGTCATTACTTGTTGGTGACACTCCTAGACCCATGCTACAAGGAGAACTTTCTATCTCTTATTCCCGAGGTGGACAAGTCTACTAAAATGAGGAAGTACCAAAAGGCCCATGTTGCGGAATTATTTGAAAAAATTCCCATCTGAAAATGCTGGCGGAGGAGGTCACAGTTTGCTGGACAGCCAAGGAGTACAGGCGAGAGAGCCACAAATGCAATTCAGCAGAGGCAATGGAACACTGTCAAAGTTCTGGGACAGTTTTCTCCTACCCTCCCATCACTCAGGCCATGAGGCATCGGGTACTCTCACAAGGCGTTCAAAGTTTCGGAAGATGGTGAGGGAGTACTTTGCCGACCGTACCAACGTCCTCTGTGATTCCTCTGTGCCTTATAATTATTGTGTATCAAAGCAGGACACATGGCATGAATTGGCTCTCTACGCCTTGGAGGTCCTGGCCTGCCCTGCCGCTAGCATTTTGTTAGAGCGGCTTTTTAGCGCCACGGGTGGAATTATAACCGATAGGTGCATTCGCCTGTCAACTGAAAATGCTGACAGGCTGACTCTTATAAAAATGAACAAGGGCTAGATTGGGCCGGACTTCTCAACACCATCGAATTATAGTATCGTAACATAAACTCTAATGCAGCATCTTTTTTGGGGAGGTCTAACTCTATTCTCATGCACCTCTGTCTTCACACCAAGACATGGGTATACGCTTCCTGATTTTGTTTATTTGCACTAACATATCACAACCATATGTACCATATCAACATATCTGCGTATCTTGCAAGGGGCATTGGAGTCCCTTCAAATTTTTTGTCAGCTGTTGCTTCACTGCATAGGCAAATGTGAAGCCCAGCTGTGCTTGGTATCACAAATCCTAGAAGGGTGTATTGAAGGATTCCTCCACAAGAGGCCCCCATACCATTCACACATCTCCACCTTCCACCTCAGACCACCAGAGGGAGCTCCTTAGGGAGATACATAAGGGAATGTGGAGCCAGGCAGCCGTTAGTCTATTCTGGTATAGCAGTGAGTCCAGTGCAATCTGAGAAGAGTTACCTCAGAGGACAAAAGCCTGTTCCAGCTCCTGCATTCTATCCTGTAGTGGAGCTTTTCCAGATCAAGACTCGGTGTAGCTCAGTGAGGTGAGCTGTAGGTGTGCCGGCGCCATAAGATCGGTGAAGCACGGGCCGCTTCCATTAGTGTGAGTAGCCTATTGAGGGTCCGAGTAGACCGAAGGCGACATGTAGAGAGTTAGCTCATAGGGGGCAGAGGATCTTAACTAGCTCACCCCGAAGAAGAATTAGTTACCGCACACCGGGTCCGAAGCTTGCCGGGATCTCCACGACCCAGTAAGATAAACCAGAATCCCTGGAGGACTGCAGGTCCCAGGATCACTAAAGTGCTGATACGTACCAGAGCCAGGAGACACAAAGGCCCCGTAAGTCAGGAGCGTGCACTCCAAAAGAAGGCCCTACCACAAGGTCATCCAGCGCAGGACAGAGATAAAGTTAGGCCTAGCTCCAGGCAGGTCAGAAACTTACTACGCAGAAGTCAGAACCATGAGGCCCAAAACCTGCTCATTGGGGAGGATCTGGACATACACCCTTCACCCTACAGTGCTCCGGGGAGTGCCTGAATTTCCATCAGTAAAAGGTACTGAAGTGACTTTTGTGTCCATCCCTGTTCTTGCTCCGACTCGGCTGAGTCTCTTTGTCCTGCATCCCCGTTCCTATACTGCTATGAGGCCCAGCTCCACCTGTGGGGAGCTATACAATCAAGCTGCCTTATCATCGGCCTCAGTGGACTGCGCAGCGCTGGTGATCCTCACCAGAAGCCACAGGTGGCGTCACAAACTCTTTCTTTTATAAACTTTACAAATCATCAACCCCTTTTTTAAAAGAGCGGCCCAGGGTACGGGCCCGGGAGCCGACCACTGCGACATCCCTAAAGGCCAGGCTAAAGGCCCGGGTACCGAGTCATCCCCATTCCCCTGGGCTAGTCACAAACAATATGGGAGACCCACTTCCTAATAATGAGAACATTGTTTTTAGGAGGCTCTCTGACCTTTATGTCTCTTGCAAGGGGCATTGGAGTTCATCCAAATTTTTGGCAGCCACTGAGCGTGCACTGGCTGGGGCCAGTGATGTGGAGGAGGGTGAAAGAGGGGAAGATCAGGACCCAGAAGTAGGCACTTGGGTAACAGTTAGAAGAAGGGGTAGGGGGAAAAGTGCCCAAGAGCACAGTCCTGATCTGGCACAACCAAGTAAATATGTCTGTTTGGCTGATATTAGAAATGCTAGCCCAGGGCAGGGAACACTGTAGCAGGACATGTTTCCTAGCAACCAGGAAGACGACTGCTGTAGGAAGGAGGGTACCAGGAGTTCAGCAAAGGCCAGACAGATGTTGTTGGTAGGGGACTCTATAATTAGGTGGACAGACAGGGCCATCTGCCGCCGAGACCGTGAATGCTGAACAGTGTGTTGTCTGCCGGTGCTCGGGTTAGGCATATTGCGGAATGGATAGACAGATTGCTGGGTGGCGCTGGGGAAAACCCAGTGGTCATGGTACATATAGGTTCTAATGACAAAGTTAGAGGGAGGTGAAAGGACCATAACCCCTTTATAGCCTGGGGCGTAAAAGTACGTACCAGACTGTCACCCCCTGTTCAGCGCGGGCTCCGGCGCTGAGCCCACACTGAATCGGGCACATGTCAGCTGATTTAAACATCTGACATGTGCCCGCAACAGCCGTGGGTGGAATCGCGATCCACCCGCGGCTGTTAACATGTTAAATGCTGCTGTTAATCTCTGACAGCGGCATTTAAGAGCGCCGGGCCGGAAGCGCGTCACTTACCCCGCCCGTCGATGACCCCCGTCACGTGATCGCGGGTCACTGATGGGTGGGCATGACAACCCTGGGTCTGCAGCAGACCACAGTGGATGTAATGCACTGATTGCTATGAGCGACACCTAGTGGTCGGCGCTCATAGCACAGGAGCATTTCTGCTACATAGAGGTGATCTGCTCATCACCTCTATGTAGCATAGGCGATCAGACAGTTGCTGCTTCTAGTCTCCTATGGAGACTATTGAAGCAAGCAAAAAGTGTAAAAACAATTTTTAAAAAATATTAAAAAATTAAAAAATATAAAAGTTTAAATCACCCCCCTTTCACCCTATTCAAAATAAAATAATAATAAAAAAAAACACATACACACTTGGAATTTTTTACCTGTTTTTCCATATGCGATATGGTAAAACCAGTAATGTTGTTCAACAGTACAACTCGTCCCGCAAAAAATAAGCCCTCACACGGCCATATTGACCAATAAATAAAAATGCTACGGCTCTGGGAACCAGGGGAGCTAAAAATGAAGATGCAAAAACGGAAAATCCCATGGTCCTTAAGGGGTTAAAAATGATTACAGGGAACTAGGAGAAAAACTGAAGGCCAGGACCTCCAAGGATGTATTTTCAGAAATATTGCCAATGCCACGTGTGTCACTAGATAGACAGCGAGAGCTTATTGAGATAAATAAGTAGCTCCGAAATTGGTGCAAGAAGGAAGGGTTTGGGTTCATGGAGAACTGGGCCGACTTTGCTGTCGGCTACAGGCTCTACAGTAGGGCTGCATCTCAATGGGGAGGGTGCAGCTATGCTGGGGGAAAAATGGTCAGACCGATGGAGGAACTTTTAAACTAGGATCTGGGGGGAGGGAGGGTATTCATGATTATTAGGGGATAGATAGAGTAGACAGAGAGAGTGGGACAGCAGGAGTTATAGAGGATCTAGGGGGGCTGGGATACACAAGGAAGGTAGGGAGTTGAGTAGGAGTAGCAAATGTGCTAATTGTATTAAATGTCTGCTAGCTAATGCAAAAAGTCTGGCAAACAAAATGGCTGAACTGGAGACTCTTATGTTGGTCACAGAATACAATGTGGTGGGTATTACGGAAACCTGGCTGGATGGAAGCCATGACTGGGTGACAAGCATAAATGGTTACACTACATTTAAAAGGGGCAGGAAAGACAAGGTGGAGGGGTGTGTATTTTCAAAAGATTCAACTTAAAACATATGCTCAATGACAACATTGGGGGGAGCTGCGACAATGTAGAGTCCGTCTGGGTAAATGTACATGGGGATGGCCATAATGGAAAGCTGCTAAATGGAGTTTGTTACAAGCTGTTACTCTGGCGTGTCCTTTAATAAAATAAAATAAAATAAAGCTTAAAGGACACGTTGGGGTCCACTGGACTGCAGAGGAGCTGCAGCAGTTGAATGTTCAGCTAAGCACAGAGAAAGAAATGAACTAGTGTGTTAAGTGCACACACTAGTAGTAACTAAACAAGGTACAATGCTACAACACTCCAGAAACGAATCTGATAAACTTCTGCACTGCAAAACACCGCTGTGCAGAGCAGGAAGGATTTGGCAGCATGAAACGCCTGAGCACTAGATGGCGGCGTTTTGAGCTGCAGATAGCTGCAGGCCAGAAAAGACCTGGAACCTAAGTTCCTAAAGAGGAGGAGGATCTCTGCAGCACCCAACACACGGGTGTAAAAGTGGCAGTGGGACCACACATACAATGGCGGACCCTGGAATACTGGATCGGTAGCAAGGATTTCCTCCGTGGCGTGGACACCAACCGGTGAACCGACACGGTAGAGCGTGCTGCTCACAGCATTCCCCTAGCCATAATTGATGGCTAGGATGACTAGGAACCCTTGACAACGACTCACACACACTGCATTTACTGCCAGAGACCTCACCCAGGTTAGAAAAAGATAGACTAGGCACCGGGGCGGAGCCCACGGAGCCCCTAAATACACTAGAGACAGCCCCTGCCCCCCCCCCCAGGACAACCAACCACGTTGTACCAGACAGCAGGGGGCGTGGATTAGCGGCACATGACTGCAAGGGGGTGTGGCTTAGCGGCACATGACCACAAAGGGCGTGGCATAGCGGCACATGACTTCAAGGGGGCGTGGCTTAGCAGCACATGAGCAGAAACACAGAAACCACACTTAGAATCCCAAGAACGTAACCTAAATGCTGATAATTACTGACCAGCAGGAAAGGGCCTGGCAGGACTCCGCGAGAAAGTGACACGTCCCCTGGGCCGTGGGGTACCCGGTGCGGGGCCGGTAAATGCTGGGGGATGTTACAGTGGCGGTGACCCGGTCCGTGACCAAGGGCGGTCATTCAATAGGGAATTATTTACAGGGCAATTATGTACAATGTTCGTGACGCCACCTGTGGTATGCGGTTAAGGAAGCTGCCGCTGCGGAGCAGATCCTCTGGAGCTGATGTTACTGCAGCAGGGATGGTGTGGCTCTCCACAGGTAGAACTTAGCTCCAGGGCAGTGTAAATGTTATGGGTTATGTTGGGCGTTGAAGTTCAGGGCTTGCTGGTGCACAATAATCACAGAGACAATGAAGTGCAGTCCTCAGGGTCTTTACTCACGGTTGTTGCAGTCAAAGTTACAGGTACCACAGTAACTTCCCTCGTCGTGCTGCGCTTACTCAGGGAAGGGTTCAGTCCACCCTCAGATATCTCCGGAGTACTTAGCAGGACCCCTCTCTGTGTCTTCTCTCTGGCCGTCTCCCTGCACCTCATACCAAGTGTCCCAATCTAGTGCCTGCGGGCCTTGTCAGGCGACATCTGTTCCGTCCCCTGGGTCCTCTATAGCTACCTTTTTGGTGAGACTGATATGGACTGTTGGCCCCAGAACTTGAAATACTGCAGCCTCCGGTTTTTAGCTGAGTCATAAAGTTCTCTGCTAGTTGAGGGAACGGTCCCCTTTGTGTGGCCTGACCCTTTCACCTTCTGGTAGATTCAGGCATACGAGTGGCCTCCAGCTCTGCTCGTAACCCTGGGGTCCCTTCTTCCGTTCCTGGAGCCCTTCCTGCTCCCTCTCCTCTTTCTTCAGTCCTGGGCCTCTCCTCAGGCCCTCTGCCTGAGCAGTGCTCCTGCAGAGCCCTGCTCCACTCCTCTCACTGTAGACTGTTCGCTCTCTATCTCTCCTCAGACTGAACTGGCTTTCTAAGATGGCTTCCCTTTTTATATCTTCCTCTCATGTGCTCCCCTAAGCTACCTCCTCAACCCACACCCACTACATAGTGCCTGCCCCACAGCTAGGGACCCGGGACTGTGCTCTCCCTTAGGAGCAATCTCGCCCTACCCCCACTGCGGGTATGTGTTGGATGCAGGTGTTAGGGTCCTGAACTGTACTCCTTCCTTACCTGAGAGTGAGATACCACACCTCTGATTGAGATGCAGTACCTATGTAGAGACCGTACCCTCAGGGGTCCCACAAAAGCCCTTCTCCTGCGTACCGGCCTAACACAAGCCTCCTAATGTAGCTGAACAGGTAGAGGACAAAATGCTGGAACAAATTAAAAATGCAGCAAATAATAATAGGGTCCTTATTATGGGGGATTTTAACTATCCAGATATTCAATGGGAAATAGAATCTTCCAGTCGAGCTAAAAGATGCAAGTTCTTATCTTCAGTTCAGGACAATTACCTCTCTCAGCTGGTGGATGAACCAACCAAGAGAGGTAATTTGCTGGATCTGGTGCTGTCACATAGACCAGATACAATTTCAGATTTACAGGTCCGGGAGCATTTAGGAAACAGCGACCATAATATGGTAAGTTTCAATGTAATATTTAATAAACCATTTCAAAAAGGAAATGCAAAAACCTGGAACTTTAGGAAAGCTGATTTCAGTAAGTTAAGGGAAGAGCTTAATCGTCTACACTGGGGCTGTCATGTTAACTTGGGATACCGAACGTAAATGGGGCATGCTTAAGGAAATACTACTAGAATCCTGTAGAAAATGTATACCCTCTGGTAATAAAATGTCCAGGAATAAAAAGAAACCATTATGGATGAATACAAAGTTTAATAAGACAAAAACAAAGGGCATTCAAAATCTTTAAGGCCGAGAATACAGAAATAGCATTTCAGGAGTGTAAAGACCTACATAAGAAATTTAAAAAAGAAATCAAGCTAGCAAAAATATCTACAGATCGCCAGGGACATTAAATTAAATCCCCAAAAAATGTATACAAACATCAATGCCAAAAAGAGAAAATCAGATGGTATCTGCCCCTTAAAAGACGATAATAATAAGATAATTATAGAGAACAAAGAAAAGGCTGAGATATTAAAAAGACCCCTTTCATCCGTGTTCACCAACAAACAGTCTGTTCCAGGGATCTTTCAACAGGGCAAATATCAAAGTTCACCACCTGATATACCGTATTTTTCGGACCATAAGACGCACTTTTTTTCCACCAAATTTGGGAGGAAAATGGGGAGTGTGTCTTATGGTCCAAACACAACTTACCGGTGGTGGTGGAGCGGGATCGCTGGGTGGCGGCGGAAGAAGAGGTGAGGCGGGCCAGTATCTGGCTGGGGGCCGGGCCTGGCCGGGTACTGGGGCCGGTGTATTGCTGTGACCGGAGTGGCAGAGCAGAGTGAGTGGCTTCCAGTGGCTGTGGCCATGTTCCTGAAGCTGTGCTCTACAGAAAAATGACCGCTGAAGCCGGGGCACCGAGTCGGCGGCCATTTTCCGGTAGAGCACAGCTTCAGTAAGATGGCCGCAGCCACCGGAAGCAGCTCACTCTGCTCTGCCACTCTGCTCTTAGCAATACACCGGCCCCGGTACCCGGCCAGACCCAGCCTCCAGCCAGATACCGGCCAGCCACACATCTTCTTCCGCCGCCGCCCTGCGATCCCGCTCTACCACCACAGCAATACATTGGCCCCGGCAGCAGGCCACCAGCACCCCAGGTGCGAGGCCACCAGGACCATGGCACCAGACCACCAGCACCCCATTTACCAGGCCACCGGCCCCCAGCACCCCAGGTACCAGGCACAAGCACCTTAGGTACCAGGCCCCCAGCACCCCGGCCCCCAGCACCCAAGGTACCAGGCCACCAGCACCAAGCCACCAGTACCCCAGGCACCAGCACCCCAGGTACCAGTCCACCAGCACCCTTCCCCAAGGCACCAGCACCAGGCCACCAGCACCCTAGGTACCAGGCCACCAGCACCCTGGCCCCCAGCACCCCAGGTACCAGGCCACCAGCACCAGGCCACCAGTACCCATGGCACCAGCACCCCAGGTACCAGACAACCAGAACCCTGGCCCCCAGGCACCAGCACCAGGCCACCAGCACCCTAGGTACCAGGCCACCAGCACCCCAGTCCCCAGCACCCCATGTACCAGCACCCCAGGTGCCAGGCCCCCAGCACCCTAGGCCACCTGCACCAGGACACCAACACCCTGGCCCCCAGCACCCCAGGTACTAGGCTAAAAGCACCCCAGGTACCAAGCCCCCAGCACCCCAGGTACTAGGTGCCTGTTCATCAGCACCCCAGGTACCAGGCCACCAGCACCCCGGCCCCTAGCACCCCAGGTACCAGGCCCCAGCACCCCGGGTACCAGGCACCCAGCACTCCAGGTACAGGTACCTGGCCCCCAGCACCCCGGCCACCAGCACCAGTACACCAGCACCCCGGGCCCCAGCACCCCAGGTACCAGGCCACCAGCACCCCAGCTACTAGGCACCAGTCCACCAGCACCCCAGGTACCCGGCCACCAGCACCCAAGCCCCCAGCACCCCAGCACCAGGCCCCCAGCACCCCAGGTAACAGGGTACCAGGCCCCCAGGTACCAGGGCACCAAGCCCCTGGTGCCAGACCCCCAGTCACCAGGTACCAGTATGCCTCCACTTCCGCCGGCTTCCTGAAGGACACTGCCTCCTGTGACCCCAGCTCCACCGCCCCCCCAGGTAAGATACCTATTCAGATTATAAGACGGACTCGCATCTTATAAAAAATATTTTTTTTCCTATTTTCCACCCTAAAATTTTCGGTGCGTCTTATGGTCCGATGCGTCTTATAGTCTGAAAAATACGGTAACTAGTTTAACAAAAAAAGAAGTATGCCTGCATCTGAGCAAATTGAACATTGACAAATCCCCTGGACCAGATGGTATTCATCCGTGGATACTGAGGGAATTAGTTCAGTAATTGATTAACCACTGTATCTCGTATTCCTAGACTCTCTTATAACAGGGGTAGCGGCACAGGATTGGAGGATAGCCAATGTGGTACCGATTTTTAAGAAAGGTAAGACGGTGGATCCAGGTAACTACCATACGGTAAGTCTGAAGTCAGTAGAAGACGAAGTTTTTGAGGGCATCATAATGGATGACCTGCAGAGTTATATTGCAGAGAATAATATAATAAATGATAATCAGCATGGATTCATGAAGAATAGGTCGTATCTAACCAACATATTGGGGTTCTATGAGGAGGTAAGTGCAAATCTGGATGTTGGTAATGCGGCTGATGTGATTTATCTGGACTTGCAAAGGCATTTGATACTGTACCACATAACAGCCTTATACTGAAGCTATAGAAGCAAGGACTTGGGGAAACTACAACCCCTGGTAAAAATTAAGGAATCACCCAGCTCGGAGATTGTTCATTCAGTTGTTTAATGTTGTTGAAAAAAGCAGATCACAGACATGGCACAAAACTAAAGTCATTTCAAATGGCAACTTTAGGGCTTTAAGAAACACTAAAAGAAATCAAGATTAAAAATGTGGTACTCAGTAAGGGTAATTTTTTCAGACCAAGCAGAGGGTAGGAGGCAAGCACATTCCAACAGAAAAGTACCAGCAGTAATATTCAGGGACCCTTGCTTGTGGAAGGCGGAGTACTTATGCACTCTTTGGCAATGTCATGAACTGTTTTCCTTTTTATAATGTGCTTATGATATCTATACCTTTTGATATCTACTTACCTGTAACCATACTTAATATACTCTTGGTTTCTTGTCACCGTTCCCTTTATTATCTAACTGTGTGTTCTAGATACATATCTATGATGGACGCAGATGTGCACTTGCTTTACATATAATTGCTTGCCAGATCAAGACCTATGGCCGCATTGCACACATGCACTGACATTCAACTGCGTGGGGGGTTTCCACCTACATATGGTAACCTTGATCACGCTATAAGTGTTTGGCTGCATCCTATTGCACATGAGCCTTACTTTGTATCCCTCTTGGCAGTGATTCTCGCGACCCTCACTGCAATTTGTTACGCCGTGAATGATTGGTTCTTCACTATGTCGCATGCGCATTGTGCAGATTCTCATCTACATTGCTTTGGTATTCGCCATCTGATTGGCCTGCTCTGTCGCGCAGGCACATTGTTACTGTTTGTTTCGTCTCTTATTCTATTTGGCGCCGCTCCTATGCCTTGTACGAGGTAATTATATTTACTTGATAACACCTATGCAATATTCCTCTATATAAATGATTAACTGTGAACCTCCCCTTGAACTTCCTTCCCCTGATAAAGCCACACTGGAGGTGGCGATACATGTGGGGCTTTCCAGCTCCTCCACTCCTATCTACTGCACCTTGTTTCAGGTATTTTCCCTGGCTCTATAAGACCAGTTCCATCATGGTTTTGTGACCCTATCTGCATTTTTTGCATATTTTTTTACTCTCTTTTCCATTCATTATTTACCTATTACTTTAGTAGGCTTATGTCTGTTATATTGATTTATGGTCACTTTCTGATCCACCATTTACCTGCTAGTTATTAATACAAGGCCTGTGGTGTCTTTGGAGGAGAGGTGTCTTGTCCCATTATGGACTCACCTGTTGGATTGGAATTAACATTGCATGTTTTGCTTTTTAAATGTTTTTAAACTGTTCTTGTTCATTGTTTTGTTTCAATAAAATTTATAATATAATGTATTGTGGTGATCCCAGTGTTTTTTTCACACCATCTTCTTTTTCTTTTTCTCAGTTCTGGTGTCATCGGACCCTGCGGGGCCCCTGCTTTGCGTGGATACCTAACACCAGAGTCCTAGGGGCCCCCGCAAGGCTGTGTTGGGTATCTCCTCATCTGTAGGTACTGGAGTGTGCTGAAAGCTAGGGTGATATTCCCCATTCTCTTAGATAAAATAGATTTTTGGAAACCTATCACTCAGATGTATCATATTCCCATAACTTGTTGTTGAATCATAGTTTACATAAAGGAGGACATGGCGTGGGGGAAGGGACATCCTTTGCAGCTTTCAGCTACTGTGGGATTTGTCACCTACTTAATCCTCAGGCCCCTCCCTTCTGCTTGCTGCAAAAAGTATTTAAAAGAGTTGGATTACACTGTGCATTGAAGATCTCTATAAAACCCGCCAAACAATGCACAGTTATTGACATGGGATTATCTTGAATATTCTTCACACAAAGCTTCACAGACCCAAGAGGGGGAAAGCATGTGTAGCAATGCCCAAATGTTTTTTCAATTGTCCAGACCCAGACGAAGTAGCGTCTGAGCAGAATGCCAACCCTCGTCACAAGATGTTAATCCCTGGATGGGTTGGAGAAAGAAACAAATACATATCAGAACATGGAGAAGTAAATTAATATACAACAGGGGTTGGAAAACTAAACTACAAAACCGCTAGGGTTGGAGAACTAAACAACTAGACAGTTGTCTATTAGACACCAGAAGATGGAGAACCAAACTATTAGACAACAGGGGTTGGAGAACTAAACTACTAAACAGCTAAGGTTGGAGAATAAAACAAATACACAAGAAGATGGAGAATTAAACTAATAGAATACAGGAGTTTGAGAACTAAACTAATAGACAACAGGGGTTGGATAACTAAACTACTAAACAGCTAGGATTGGAGAAATAAACTACAACACACCAGGGGATGGAGAACTAAACCAGTAGACACCAAGGTGTCACTAGATAGCAAGTGTTGGAATCCCCAAAGCTTGCTCAACAAACCTCTGTGTCTAACACTTCCTCCAGTGCTTCTGCATCCTCCACCTCCTCTAGGGCCTCCATCTGCACCCTCAAACTCTGCCTTACTGAGACACACGTTCCAACAGTGCAGAGAGAATCCCCCCACTTCTGCACTGCGCAGCCAGGGCTCACTGCAATCAGTTAGTATTAAAAGGAATATGCCTTGCAGATTGCAGTCATACAACTGAACAGTTGTGTACAGCTCTCCAGGCCAAGTTTGAGAAATGGCTGTCTCCACTACCTGGGGCAAGGGATGGCAATGTGCGATCATGGTGCAAACCTATTGGAGGTCCTACGCTGGGGAAACCTCACACACGTGCCTTGCATGTCTCGCATCCTCAGCCTGATGGTTCAGCAATTTCTCCGCCACTATCCCAGCCTGGATGCGCTGCTGCAGAAACCACGGTCTTTGTGTGCTTACTTAAAACTATAAAAACAGCAGGATCTTTAGTATAAACACCAGACTCACCAATGTAACCTCTTAATCCTCGCAAGCTTCAACACAATGTTCACAAGGTAGAAAGCAGTGGTGGCCGATCCCCTAGACAATGAGCAAACTCATTCATGATTATAGAGGCCACCATCAACTTGCTGGTACTTTTCTGTGGGAATGAGCTTGTCTCCAACAAGTCAGGAGTCAGGACTATCCAGTGAATGGAACCCCAAGGTTTGGTATTATCATCCAGTACCAGAAGCAAAGCCATCCACAATTTCCATATCTTAGGAATTTTATTTGGTAGACTGGCTGCCCAAACATTGCTTTCTCACAAAGGAGCTGAATACAGTGAGTGGCAGTAGGAGCAAGTTTCTCTAGCATGATCTGTTTATTATTGTTAGATATCAGATGGAGAACAGAATTAGGCTTTACCAAGGTGCCAGATTGCATCTTAAGTCATATAGATCCTTCCCTTGCGGGCTTACATTCTACAGGATGATGGAGAAAGAGACAGTAGGTTATGTGGTTGCAGTAGCTCAAGTGGGGAAGAGGTGGCAGAGAGGTAATTGCAGGCTGTAGGCTGTCTTGAAGAGATGAGTTTTCAGGTTCCATATGCCCAGTAGATGGAGATACAATCAGGATTCTCCACATTTCCCTAAATTAGGGCCTAACAGCACCGAAGTGGTATAAATTTCACTAGAGCAGAAGTAATATAATGAATACCAAATCCTCTTCCACTACAGCTAACCCAGCAAATGTAAAACCAATCAGGATTCTCCACATTTCTAAAAATTAGTGCCAGACACCAGCGAAGTGGCATCAATTTCAGTACAGCAGAAATAGTAGAATTAGAACTGACACCTCTTCCACCACAGCCAACCCAGCAGATGGAGACTCAATCAGGATTCTCCACATTTCTAAAAATTAGTGCCAGACACCAGCGACGTGGCATCAATTTCAGTACATTAGAAATAATAGAATAAGGACCGACACCTCTTCTACTACAGCCAACCCAGCAAATGGAGACTCAGTTAGGAGTGCACAATCCTCTCCAGTTGTTCACCACATGTCAGACTCTGTTGTGTTCGAAAGGACTTACAGAAATTACTTCTGCCACTTACATTACTGCTGCTGCTAATATTTTGGCATTGACGAATTGATGTGCCAGAGGTTGGAAGTGTAGAGCTGCACACTGATGCACACTGTGTACATAACTGTTGTCTTGTGGAAAACATCTCCTAGGCTATGTGCACACAAAGCATTTTTGATACGTTTTCACGGCAGTTTTCCCGCCATGGAAACGCTGTGAAAATGCTTGTTATTAGGTCTGCCAGCTATAGCAATGGTAATCCTGATGTGCTGTGCACATGATGCATAAATTTCTGCTCAGGAATACCATTGTGGAAAAAAACGCAGCATGGCCATTGTTCGGGTATTTCCACCACAAATGAGCATTCATTCACTTGCATTGAACTGCAGCAAACTCGCAGGTATAAAATCTATACCTGCAGATTTGCTGCATTTCACTAAAAGCCAATGGGCACAAAATTGCCCCGGAAACGCGCTGCGGGTGGTACCCAGGTTGGGAGAGGAGGACTACTACTCCTTTCATCGGATCACCGCTCCCACTGATAACAGCAAGAGCGATGTGGCTGGGAGGGGTTCTGATGCGGCCAGCGGTACACTGCGGGAGCACACTCGCAACCAGCAGTGTACCGAGCTGCCAGAACCTGCGGCGACATCAGCGATCAGCTGATCGGCCATGTGACCGATCAGCTGATGCTCACGTGACCTCCCTGTGGAAACATTTAGTACACCGGGGCTCATCAGCTGATCTACAGTTGTTGAATCCCAATGACCTCCTGCACAGCAATGTACACTGACAGGAGTGATTTTACACTCCTTGTCATTGTACAATGCTGTCTTCTACAGCAGTGACATCCGTGATGGCTGATGTCACTGCTATAGAAGTGACCCGGATTGCCGTGGGACAATTGTTGGCGGTAAGTGGTGGGGAATATGGTTGTTTGTTTATTTACTTTTTTCAGGACATCGAGGGCTTCGTGGACCCAGTACAATAAAAAAAATGTAAAAACCATGTGTTTTTTATTTCATTAAATACTTTATTCTGGCAGTGTATTTATTGAAAAAGCAGTGACCATTTTACAACGCAGTTAGTATTGGGGGCGTCTTATAGACGCCCTCCATTACTAACCTGGGCTTCACGTCAGCCGCCAGTACAAGGCTAACATGAACCTCAACCCCACACACCTTCGCTACAGGGGAGTGGGAAGAGCGAGGCTAAGGGCCAGATATGGTGCATCTTATGGATGAGCCATTTCTGGGACTGCTGAGGGGTGATATTAATAGCTGCAGAAAGGGCTAGTATCCATGGCCCCTTCCCTTGCTATTAATTTCAGCCCGCAGCTGTCTAGTTTAGCCTTTGCTAGTTTGATTTCATAGGGGGACCCCATGTCAATTTTTTTTCTGGGGTCCCCCTGTAATCTAGCCAGTAAAGGCTAAACAAACAGCTGTGGGTTGATATTAATAGCCAGGGAACATTTTTGGCTAATGGCCCCTTCCCCGGTGTAATGCATACGCCCGGGCAGAGCGGCGTGTGCGTGTGATTCCACTGGACCGTGCCGGACAGTGAATGCCTGGAGGGACGTAACTAGGTATTCACCCGATCCGACCAGGGTCGCACGATGGCATACGATGCCAGTGCACCAAGGAGGAACCGAGCAGAGGGACCAGGTGCTACTCCAGGACAGACCCCGGACAGGGCTGTTTACCCACACCGGGGAACATAGGAACGGACAGACTAGGCTGACACACGGACTGGTGGGCATAGGCAGGCACGACTGGTATGCAGGCAGGCGGGTATGCAGGCAGGGAGGTACAGGCAAGCACAGCCAGAGTGCAGACAGGGAGGCACTAGCAGGTTGGAACACAGGCGAGATAGGACCCAGTACACACTGGGACTCAGGAACAGAACCACAGAAGTGGCGGACAAACACAGCAGAGTGAGGTCGCCCAGAGTGGTGAGCAAGAGCAGGGCAAGACGAGACCGCCTAGAGCGGTGAGCAAGAGTAGAGCAGGACGAGGCCGCCTGGAGCGGTGAGCAAGAGCAGAGCAGGACGAGGCCGCCTGGAGCAGTGAGCAAGGCAGAGCATGCTAGAACCGCCGGAGCGGTGAGCAAGGCAGAGCAGGCTAGAACCGCCGGAGCGGTGAGCAAGGCAGAGCAGGCTAGAACCGCCAGAGCGGTGAGCAAGGCAGAGCAGGCTAGAACCGCCGGAGCGGTGAGCAAGGCAGAGCAGGCTACAACCGCCGGAGCGGTGAGCAAGGAAGAGCAGGCTAGAACCGCCGGAGCGGTGAGCAAAGGCAGAGCAGGCTAGAACCGCCGGAGCGGTGAGCAAAGGCAGAGCAGGCTAGAACCGCCGGAGCAGTGAGCAAAGGCAGAGCAGGATAGAACCGCTAGAGCAGTGAGCAAAGGCAGAGCAGGCTAGAACCGCCGGAGTGGTGAGCAAGACAGAGCAAGCTAGAACAGCGGGAGCGGTGAGCAAGGCAGAGCAGGCTAGAACCGCTGGAGCGGTGAGCAAAGGCAGAGCAGGCTAGAACCGCCGGAGCGGTGAGAAAAGGCAGAGCAGGCTAGAACCGCCGGACCGGTGAGCAAAGGCAGAGCAGGCTAGAACCGCCAGAGCGGTTAGCAAAGGCAGAGAAGGGGGGACAGGGCTCTGTTCACACGGAACAGACAGGAAGGGAAAGGCAGAACCAGATACCCACAAGGTACTTGCAGTGAAGTAGCGAGTGGACCACAAACTCACAAACGGAAGTACAGTGACAACGAGCAGGAGTTAGGTACGAGTTCAGACTCTGCAGAAAAAGGGAAGGTACGGACATAGAGAAAAACAGGAAAACAGGCTAGGAGAGTATTCAGACAAGAACAGACACAGAAGCAAGATACAGGAGTGGGTCTAGGTATGCGGCCCCTAGAAGGCGGAAAGAACAGGCTAGGAGCGTGCTCAGACAGTACAGACAAGATACAGGAGCGGGTCTAGGAATGCAGCCCCTAGAAGGTGGAAGGAACAGGCAAGGAGACTGTTTAAACTGGCCTGGAAATACAGCCTCCAGGATAGGCAGAAGACAACAGGCTAGAGAGTGTGTACAGACTGCAGGTTAGAGTACACAGGTAGGACACAGTACAGACACGGAACAGATACTGCAAGACAGATAACATACACAGGACCTGGCATGTCAGAGACAAAAAGCCAACTGACAGGGCAAGATGCTCAGGCATATGTTAATTGGAGCAGCTGGTTTAAATACCAGGTGACAGACAGCAATAGGCTGAGGACGCACAAGGGGTGTGCCTGCAGCAGGTACAAAAATCAGGAAGTGATCGGGCGCCGCCCTTAAGCAGCAGAAGGCAAACAGACAGCATGGAGGGAAGCCGGAGAGACATTCTGGATTGGAGATCAAGTGCGCGCTCTTGCACAGTGGGAGATGAGCCACTATGCATGGACGCCGCCAGGTATGTTACACCCGGCTACTAATATCAGCCCCTAGCGGTTGGCTTTCCCTCTGCTGGTTGTAAAAATGACGCAGGAGCCCACGACATTTTTTTTTTACTTTAGGCTCTGTGCCCACAATCTGGACATAGCAGTGCTTTGGACGCATATTTTTTTTGCTGCGTCCAAAATATTGCATTCTATTGAACGCACGTAAATCCACATGTGTTCACTGAACCATGCGGATTTATTGCATTCAATACTTTCTAGTGGTCAAATTTCTGTGAGGACACTGTGTCCACTGATGATTCGCAACCTCTGATGCACACATAGTTGACATAGGATTTCTAGAGATCCCATCTACTATGCTGTAACATCTGGACTCTGTGGGTTTGGAGCTGTATAAACATGCAGCATCAAACCTGCAGCGGCTCCTGACCATAGCCATGTATCCAAACTCACCAGCAGCATGTCAATTTCTGTAGTGGACATGCTAGTCTCTGCTGCAGACTTTGACCGAGTGAAGTGTCATTGTATGCAGTGGATTCACATGTACTGACAACAAAAGTGTGGCATTACAACACCGCGTTTTGTATGCAACAAAAATATACTGTGTCCAAAGACCTGCTTATTGCTGTTTGTGGGGACATAGTGGCTAGCGAAACAGCTGTGAACTGTTAATAATGGCCAGGGACCATGTTTGCAAATGGCACCTTTCCAGGCTAAACATAGCAGCTCACAGCTGCCACATAAATTATGTGATTAGAAATGCTAATGAAGATTGGGTGAATGGGACTAGCTGACACCTAGCTCTTTTGTTTGGTGATGACAAGGTGTCAATCATATCTTTTGATGACTAAACCCAATTAAAGTAAAGTAAAGAATTAAATAAACATACAGACACAGAGCAAACACTTCATTTGAAATACAACAGACACATTCTTTAATAATTTAAATTAACCAATATACTTACCCCATTTCTGATGGTAATCTAAGGTTTAAAGCAATGTCCCACCAAATAACTTTATTTAGCTCCTATAATCATTCATTGATGTACAAAACAAAAAAACTTGAATAAACTGGATCAAAAACCGCATCAAAAGCGGCAAAACCATGCAGCATTTTTCCTGCCATAGCAATGCAGAAACGCTCAGGAAATTTCTTCTTAAAATCCTGATTGTGCGCACATAGCCTTAAGGTTGTGTAAAAGCATGTTTCGATACTCCAGCATTCACGGGTCCCTTTCCAGGGCGGGAATCATCTGGAAAAATTTACCCTTATAATATGGATCTAACAGAGTGGCAACACTGTAGTCAGCACTATTTCGAATCATAACTATACTGGGATCATGTTGCAGATAGTGCAGCAAGAAGTCACTCATATGTCAGGCACATCCATGAGGTTCAAGCCCATGCTGTGTTGGTTGTTGGTAACTCTGATGCTTGTTTCCTCCATCCCCTCCCACCAACCATGAACAACAGAGAGGGGATGATTATACTCTTCATCTTCTGACTGTTGCTCGCCCATCTCCTCTTCCTCCTCAATTTATTCCTCGCCTCTGTAACCTTCGCTAACAGTTTGTCTGGTATCACTAACCCCCCTCGATCGCAGTAATCCACCCTCCCTTCGCACGCCTAGATGTCCCCTACTGTATGATGTTAGTACCAGAAGAAATTATTTTTTTTAGTGTGGATGACACTTGTACAAGATAGCAGATATGCTCCAAACTATTTCAAAATGAGAAGTCCCCTGCTGTATAACGTTAGTAACAGAAGAAAGTCTTTTTTTATTCTGGATGACGCCTGTATAACATAGAATATATGCTGCAAGATATTTCAAACTCAGATCTAGCCTACTGTATCTTGTTAGTCATAGTAAAAAATACTCTGCATAAGCTCTGCATACAGCTGAATTTAACCGCCACAAAATGACTAGGTGACATATGATGTATTGTCTCACATTTGTAAAAAAAAACACATTTTTTTTACTCTTGTTAGTTACTCTGCCTAGCAACAGAAAAAAAAATATTTTTTTGCTCTGAGATCAGCTGAAATTCAACACCATAAAACGACTAGGTGGCTTATAGCAGATTATACCATGTTTGTGATAGAAAAAAATATATTTTTGTGCTCTGGCTAGCAAAAGAAAAAATATATTTTTTTTACTGTGAAAACAGCTGAAGTTCATCGCCATAAAAGAACTAGGTGGCAGAAAAAAAAATTTTTTTGACTCTGGCTAGCAACAGAATTTTTTTTTTTTAACTGTGCATACAGCTGAATTTCACCCCCCAAGAAATGACAAGGTGGGCTACTATAGCTTGCGCTATCGCATTGGCAAATGAAAAAAAATGATCTTTGTACTCTGCACTCAGGAGCTCTGCATACAGCTGAATTTCAACCCCACAAAATGAAAAGGTGGGCTAGTAGGGCTTGCTTGCTGTATCACATTATCAAGTGAAAAAATTGATTTAAAAAATACTCATGCATGGAGCACAATAGAAGCAGTGCACAACAGATTCTATCATATTGGCCCTGCTGTTTTTGTCTGAACCTCACAAATAACACATGAAAAAGAAAAATCTGCTGGAAGGTTGATTTCACAGACACACAGGACACTAGTTATCTAAACTATCTGACTTCCAAACAACAGCCTATCTAGCTAAAATCTAAGCCAAACTGTTAAAAACACTTTAGTTGCACCACAATAATTTTCCCGCACTTATTAGCCGAATGTTACCGATTTTTTTCGATCTTAAGAAAAAATTCTTGTGTTTCCGATCACAAATCCGAATATGCCATATTCATGTCGAATTTAACATTTGAGATCGGATTTTGAACATATTCGCTCATCACTAATCAAGATCTCTGGATATGTACTTGTAAACTTGAGATTGTTGATTTTTTTCAAAAATTTTGTTTTTTTTTCCAAGTGTGCAGATTGAGATTTTGGGAGACCTGGGTAAGCTCCAGTGGCCATTTTGCAAAAGCACATTGAAGGGCTATGGATGGGATAGGGAACCCTGCCTCCGCTCACCTCCGACTTTTGAGGATAGGGCCACTGAAGCATCGTCCCGCCACCGCCAGGGCCACAGAATCACCCCGCCACCGCTGCAGCCACCAAGCTCTTTTATCTGGGACCACATGCCGATGCCGCCCCCCAGGTAAAATCCATAAGTTCACATTATAAGACGCACCCCCTTTTTCCTTCCAAATTTGAGGAAAAAAGTGCGTCTTATAATTCGCAAAATACTGCACTTTGTTCGCAGGTAAAACCCCTTTAATAGCATTTGGGGAAAAAAAATTAAAATCACTCCTCTTTTACAGAGTGAAAAATAAAGAAAAGTAAAAAAAATATATACATATTTGGTGTTACAGAGATCTTTGAAGTCTGATCTATCAAACTATAAAATGAATTCACCCGATCAGTAAATAATGTAAAGAGGAAAAAGAAATCTTAATGACAGAATTCCATTATTTTGTTTACAACAACACTGCAAGTAATTCAAGAAGTGATTAAAACATAGATTGCACCTCAACACAGTATAAAAATAAAGACCAGCTCGCCATGGGAAAAAAATCCCTCGCAAAACTCCAGTGATGAAAAAATAAAAACATTATGTGTCTCGGAAAATGGCTGCACATCTAATTTGTTGTTGTTTTAACAAAGTTTAGATTTTTTTAAGCAGTGAAAATTGAAAAAAAGTTATATCCTCCATAATCTTATTGACCTGTAGAACTATGTTGTCCGGTCATTTTTATTGCACACGGAACAAGGTAAAAAGGAATTACCGTATGTTTTTTTCCCACCATTTCACTGCATTTGGACTTTTTATGACATTTTTCCATTACCCTGTATGGTGAAATGAATGGAGTCATTACAAACTACAACTCATTCTGCAATATAACAGCCCTCATGAGGTTTTGTTGGCAGAAAAATAAAAAAAGTTATGTCTGTTTGAAAGAGAAGAGAAAAAAAATTAAAATGCCAAGATGAAAAATGGCTGCGTCCTTAATTTGACTTTTTCAATGTTTGCTCACATCTTAGCGCTTACACTGTATTTCTGCAAGCTTTAGTATGTACTTTTATATTATATATATGATCTACATATTACATCCAGTTGTTATGTAGTTTTCATTTTGACACAATAATCGTATTGATAAATACAATAATAACAATACAAACGTGATTACATTATAGCATTACAGAATGATTTTCATTACTTTTGTGTAATAATTACCTTTGCCTTAGAACCATGAAATGATTTCATAAAAGTGTGTTTGGGTATGTGGCTGGTAATAAGGCGAGGGTGTTCCTCACTTTGTTGAAGCCTTTTAGCATTATCTATGGCTTCGATCCAAGGTGCTCTTTCATAGTTCAGTACAGTATTGCTCCATGTTGGGTCTCCATTTTTTTGGATAAGGCTTAAAATCTCAATCATCCACGTGGTACCTAATAATGTTAATAAAAACAAACAAAAAATATATATGTACTGTATATAAATTTAATTTTAACATTTAAGAAATTCTAGGTATTCAAGGTTATCTCTAAACAATTATACAAAACATTTAAATACATGGGGCCAGATCTCAATATATCTTATATGACACATGCGAAAAATATATTAACCCGTTAATGACCACCGTAACGCATTTTCACGGCCATCATTAAGGGTCTTTATTCCACTACGCCGTGAAAATGTGTCACTGCGGAATAATTGTATAGTGCCGTCCGGCGGTGATTTCTGCAGTTGTCAGCTGTGTGTGACCGCTGACACCCTGCAGTATCAGCACCGGTTGGTCACGATGCCGATCGGTGCCGATTATCCCCTTAAATACTGATTTCAATCATGACAACAGTGTTTAAGTTATTACAAGGGGGTCACAAGACCCCCTTAGTAACCATCGGACGCCCGCGATGAGAATCGTACTGCCGACGCAGAGGTACTGTTGAGTATGAGATCAGTGATCAAAGTGAAAATCACACATGTCCCTCAATGGGACATAGTGAAAAAGTAAAAAAAGTGAAATAAAATATGTAAAAAAGTAATAAAAAATACACAAAAAGTGCACACAAATCACTAAAATCCATTTCACCGCTCAAAACGCAGCGCTTGTGATAAAATAAAAATACACAAAAGACGTACACATAATTGATATCGCCGTGTCCGGAACGACCGGCTCTATAAAGCTTTTGCATTATTTAGTCTGTTTAGCGAATGCTGTAAAAAATAAAAATAAAAAACATGCTGAAAATTACACTTTTTCATCATACTGACTCACTGAAAAGTAAATAAAAAGCGATCAAAAAGTTGCACGTCAAAACAAAAAATACAAATATAAAAGCCAAACCATCCTTCAAAAAACAAGCCATAATATGGCTCATTCGGCAAAAACAAAAAACATTACATCTTTCAGAATGCGACTATGCAAAATCAAGTTCTTTTTTGTAAAATGCTGTTTTAGTGTGTAAAAATATCAAAGATTAAATAAAATATATAAATCTGGCATCGCTATAATCATGCCGACCGGTGGACAAATCGGTCTTATCACTTTTACTGCATGGTGAACGGCGCAAAAACTTTAAAATGAAAACAATAACTGAATTCCTGTTTTTTGCTCATTCTGTGCCAGAAAAATCTGAATAAACAGCAATCAACAATTACTATCTGCCCCAAAATGCTACCAAAAAATCTGCAACTCGTCCTGCAAAAAATAAGCCATCATACAGCACTGTTCGCCAAAGAATAAAATAGTTATAGCTCTCAGAATATGGTGACGAAAATAACTACGTTTTATAAAAAAAAGCATTTTTACTGTGTGATAGCAGCAAAAAACCCATATAAATCTGATATCACTGTAATCACACTGACCCAAAGAATAAATGCGCTTTATCACTTATTCCGCACAGTGAAAATTTTGTACCCCAAATGTTACCAATAAAACCCCTAATTTATCCCACACAAAAGCAGCCCCTCTCAGGTTTGTCATCTGTCACTGGGAATATAGAGGGTCCCAAATTACTGGTAGAACAAAGATTCTGGAAAAGTTACATGGCTCCCGCCCCCTCAGATAAAATCGAGTGAATTCTGCGCTCCCAAATTCAAATGCCTCCTCCTTAAGAGCCCCACTGTGCCTAAACAGATAAGCGGCCACAGGTTTGGCATTACTGTAGCAGGGGGAGTATTTAATTTACGGGGTGTGTGTCACCAGGAGAAATGTATGGGTGCACTGCACTTTATGGGGGCACAATGTATGGGCACTAAACTGGCATAAGAATAAAGTCTGGCGTGGATGTTACATAATAGTCACTGCAGCAGTAGATGAATTCATTGAGATGAGCAATTTCTACAATGGGGTCACTTTTGGGGGTTTTCTGCTTTTCTGCCACCTTAGGGGCTCCGCAAATGTCGCCCACAAACTGTTCTACCAAAATCTATGCTCCAAAAGCCAAATAGTGCTACTTCCTTCTTAGCACTGACGTGTGGCCTAACAGTAATTTCTGATGACATATGGGGCATCATCTCATTCGGGAGAAATTGCAAAACAAATTACGGGATCCGTTTTCTTCTATTATCCATTGCAAAAATTACAAATTTGGGGCTAAATCTACATTTTTGTGAAAAAAAATGAAAATTTTCTGCACGACCACCTAATGTTATCAAATTCTGTGTAGTACCTGTGGGTTCAAAATGCTCACTATACCCCTGACTAAAATCATTGAGGGGTGTAGTTTCCAAAATGGAGAAATTACACAACAAAAGGTATGGGGCAATTTTTCCTGTTACCCTTGTGAAAATGCAAAATTTGGGGCTGAAAAATATTTTTGTGGGAAAAATGTGAACATTTTATCTTTACGGCTCAATGTAATAAACTTCTGTGAATCCCCTGGGGGTTCAATTTATTCATCGCACATCTAGATAAGTTCCCTAAAAAGTATAGTTTCCAAAATGGTTTCACTTGTGGGGGATTTCCACTGTGTAGGCACATCAGGGACTCCCGAAACACGACATGGTGTCTACTAGTTATTCAAGCAAATTTTACTTTCAAAAAGTCTAATGGTGCTCCTTCCCTTCCAAACCCTACCGTGCCCCCATACAGTGTTTTTTCCCCACATATGGAGTATCGGCTTTCTCAGGAGGAATTGCACAACAAATGTTATAGCACAATTTCTCCTGTTACCCTTGTGAAAATGAAAAATTTGGGGGCTGAAAAACATTTTTGTGGGAAAAAAGTGAAAATTTATCTTTACAGCTCAATGTTATAAACTTCTGTGAAGCCCTTGGGGGTTCAAGGTGTTCACTACACATCTAGATAAGTTTCCTAAGGGGTCTAGTTTCCAAAATGGTGTCACTTGTGGGGGATTTCCACTGTTTAGGCACATCAGGGGATTCCCAAACACGACATGGCATCCGCTAATTATTCAAGCAAACTTTACATTCAAAAAGTCAAATGGCGCTCCTTCACTTCCAAACCCTGCCATATGACAAAAAAAAAGTTGTTTTCCCCCACATATGGGATATCAGCTTACTAGGGAGGAATTGCACAACTAATTTTGTGGTCCATTTTCTCTCGTTACCCTTATGAAAAAAAAAAAATTGGTTCTGAAGTAAACATTTTTGTGAAAAAAAGTTAAATGTTCATTTTTTCCTTCCACATTACTTCAGTTCTGGTGAAGCACGTGAAGAGTTAATAAACTTCTTGAATGTGGTTTTTAGCACCTTGAGGGATGCAGTTTTTAGAATGGTGTCACTTTTGGGTATTTTCTGTCATAAAGGCCCCTCAAATTCACTTCAAATGTGATGTGGTTCCTAAAAAATTGGTTTTGTAAATTTTGTTGGAAAAATGAGAAATCGCTGGTCAACTTTTAACCCTTGGAACTTCTGAACAAAATAAATGTTGGTTCCAAAATTGTTCTGATGTAAGGTAGACTTGTGGGAAATGTTGTTTATTAACTATTTTGTGTGACATATCTCTCTGATTTAAGGGCATGAAAATTAAAATTTTAAAATTGCAAAATTTTCGCCAAATTTCGGTGTTTTATAATTAAATTCAAGTGATATCGAAGAAATTTTACCACTATCACGAAGTACAACATATCATGAAAAAACTATCTCGAATCAGTGGGATCTGTTGAAGAGTTCCAGAGTAATTAACTCATAAAGTGGCAATGGTAAGAATTGTAAAAATTGGCTTGATCATTAAGTGCATAATTGGCTCCATCCTTAAGGAGTTAAATGACACAATAAGTCGCAATGAAACAGTACACAACTACAAAAAAGATACATGGAAGAAGCCAATTATAACTCAGAAATGCATTTTCTTACTTGTAAATCACCTGTGATAGATATTTTTGCAATGAGGATGTACAGAGAGTATTGACATCAATAGCTATATTTGGAATGAAATGACTGAAACGAAGAAAAACTCAAAACTTTATACAATGATCCTGACTGTTAGGGGTTGCTCACACTAGCGTATCAAAAAATTGGTCCCATTCTAATCCAGAAAAGTTGGACGAATGGAATCCGTACAGTTTACCTTTTGTCACGCGAAAGCAATGCGAGTTTGCAATTATTTTCTTGTCTTGTATATATAATATATAGATATTAAACATAATGGTTGCAGTGCCATGCAAAAGTATTCACTTCCTGGGTATTTTTCATGTTTTTCTACCTCACAACCTGGGATTCCACAGATTTTTTTGAGGGTTTGGATCAATTTGTGTAAATTTTTATTGTGAAGCAAACAAATAGGAAACATTATTAGAAAACTTCAGTGTGAATAACTATTCACCCCCATAAAGTCATTACTTTGTAGAGCCTCCTTTTGCAACAATTACAGCTGCAAGTTGCTTTGGATAAGTCTTCATGAGCTTTCCACACCTTGCAACTAGGATTTTTGTCCATTCCTCAAAACAGAACTGCTCCTGCTCCTTCAGGTTAGATAGTTTCCTCTGGTGAACAGCAATCTTCTAGTCTGACTACAGATTCTCAATTGGATTAAAGTCTTGCCTTTCACTAGACCAACCCCAAAACAATCACACATTTCCCCTTAAATCTCTGGAGTGTTGCTTTAGCAGTAGGCTTTTGGTCATTGTCTAGTTGGAAGGTGAACTTCCATCCCAGTCTCAAATCCCTGACAGACTGAAACAGGTTTTGCTCAAGAATATCCCTGTATTTTGCACCATCCATTTTCACTTTGACTTGGACCATTTTCCTTGTTCCTGCTGTTTAAAAAAATCCTCAAGGCTTGATGCTGCCACCACCATGTTTTTTCATTGTGAGGATGGTGTTCTTGGGGTGATGAGCTGGGTCTATTTTTTGTCCAACATAGTGTTTACCTTGGAGGCCAAAAACTTAAATTTCGGTCTCATCTGACCACAGCACCTTCCTCCATACATTTGGGGACTTTCCCACATGGGTTTTGGCAATCTCAAAATGAGCCTTACAATTTTTTTGTGCCAGTAAAGGGTTTTCTCTACCCACTTTTTCATAAAGGCCACCTTTATGGAGTATACAACTTATTGTGGTCATATGGACAGATACTCCAGTCTGTGCTTGGGAACTCTGCAGCTCCTTCAGGATTACTTTTGGTCTCTGCACTGCCTCTCTGATTAATGCTCTCCTTGCACAGACTGAATGTTTTGGTAGGTGGCCCTCTTTTGGTTGGTTTGTTGTGGTACCATATTCTTTCCATTTTATTATAATGGATTTGATGATGCTCCTGGTGATCATCAGAAATTGGAATCTTTTTTTAAAACTCAACCCCGACTTGTACAATTTTTCCCCTGACTTCTTTGGAGATCTCCTTGGTCTTCATGATATTGTTTGGTTAGTGGTGCCTCTTGCTTAATAATGTGGCAGCCTCTGTGGACTGTCAGATAATGTATGTACGTACACTGGCAAACTGACACTTAGATTGCACACAGGCGGACTTCCTTTCACTAAGCATGTGAATTTTGAAGGTAATTGCTTGCACCACAAAGTTTTAGTGGCTTTGTGGCAAAAGGGGTGAATACATATGCACATGACAATTTTTAGTTATTTGATCCCATAAATTTAATTTAAGCCTATATTTTTCTTACTTCACTTCACCAACTTAGACTGTTTAGTCTGATGCATCACACACAAATTGAATTGTTTTAAACACAGATTGTAATGTAACAAAATAGGTAAAAGCCAAGGGGGTGAATACCTTTGCAAGCCACTGTATATCTATTTAAAGAAAAGTTTTTTGTCCTGTCTTAAGAAACCACAAGTCACCTTTCAGAGATTTTATTAGTGACAGAAAAATATGAGTCGTAATCAGACTTCAATAAAAAGAAACAACTAAATGATTCTGAGAATATTTATCTCTCTGTGTATGGTGTGTTTAGCTGTGTGAAGTCAAGATGTCTTGGTTGTAATTAGATTCTCTAAGTGTTAATATTCCCATTATGGAGAGTGCCAAGTTAGTGTAGGCAGATTTATAGGTCATGCAATTTTCCTTGGAAATTTATATATGCAAATGGCCTCATCAGAAAGGAAGGAGACTGGAACTTAGAGTTCCTGATGTCTTTCTCTCTGAAGAGGCTATTTGCATTTCACTGTTATTACACCCACACAAAAACAGGTTTTAATCAGTTGTAAAACATGAATGCTACCCATTCAAAACAATTATAAATTTTGGGTCTGACGCCTTTATTAAATGATCCATTTGATGTTTTTAACTTTTGATCAACACTAATTGTCTTTGTCATTGGCCCGATAATTTTGCCATCTTTTTACCATTGTTTTTTATAATTGAGATAATTTTACCCACATAGCAGCACTGTTTTTCTCACTTTGCTGTCTCATCTTCATAATCTCTCCCATTGTCCAAGTTAGGCTGCAAGATTTATTCCCCAAGTCAATGATTTAAAACAGGCTTGAACTGGCCCTCAGAGGAATATAAGAATTCTCTGGTAGGCCCCTGAGGGGTAGTGCTGATGAGCAGTTTTATTGCACTTGATTAGCTATATGCAGAAAAATCATCCAATCATTCAGTAAAAAAGCTAGCCAAATTTATATCACATAGAAGCAAAAGTAAATTTTCATACTAGGGTCAAGTCATTTCTGCATGCAGCTGAACAATGGGCCCCAAGAGTCAATGTTAGTGGTCGGTCCTAAGAGTCAATGTTATTGGTGGGCCCCAAGAGTCAATGTTATCGGTGGACCCCAAGAGTCAATGTTATTGGTGGGCCCCAAGAGTCAATGTTATTGGTGGGCCCCAAGAGTCAATGTTATTGGTGGGCCTTTTCAGCCCAGTCTGACACTTATTTTACATATTTGTGGAACTGCTGCCAAAGGCAGAAACAAACCATTGGCTTGTAACTAAAATACAATACCTTACTTAGTGCATAAAATATAGTAAAAGGAAAAAATAAAATAGAAAACATAAGAGAAAGTGTGAAAAAAAACACTGACAATACAGAAGAACCATGCTTTCTAAAATGAAATGATTTGTATATAAACTTTGAGTTTAATAATCTTTTACCTGATTTTGGATACGTTATATTATAGATGTCATCATCTCTAACTTGAAATTCATTTTCCGCAAACTCCAGATCTTCCAAAGAAGTTTCTTTGTTAAGGAAAAGGACTCCCTTGTATTCAATGTAAGGATCCGACATGTCTTACTTTAAAAGAAATAAAAAATGAGAGCTTGTACATCACAATAAGGTAATATACAAATTCAGAAATGCTTATCAGTGGAATATTGAAAAGAGACACAAAGTTCAAAGATCCAGAGTTCCTTTAACTTTTTAGTGTTTAGAATAGAAACTGTCACTTATTGTACCCTAACTTAGGTGCTATCGTCAGTTACTGGGTGTAACATACAAATATGATCATCATTTATCTGATGCACAATTCACTTACTGAGCACAAGAGGCTGGACTCCTAAAGTGGCTTCATTGTCAGGCACCATGAAGATATCAGCTGTCGAACTTGTGTGTTTTACTGCCATAAACAATATGGAAGGTTAATTTTCAGTCATTGTTTAAAAGTTTTCAGTTGCATGCATTGTGACTGCAGAATGTATAAAGGCATCTGTTCCTGAGGCACTTTGGAAATATCTATAACAAGCAGTAATGGAGGAATCTCAGGCTGTGTTGGGGCTGAGAGGGAATAAATAGCGTGATGCGCATTGCAGCAGAGTGCTGAATATATCTGACGTGCCCCCTGGGCCATATTCTTTAGGGGGAATATCCGGAGCCGGATCAGATGGGAGTTGTAGTCTTCCGAGTGGCTGTGACCCGGTCCGTGCCCAGGGTGTCAAACTCAGTTGTATGTGGCAGTCCTACAGATGTTATTAAGTTCTTTATTGTCGACTACGCCACCCATTGTATTGCGGTCACTATGGCCGCCGCTGCAGCAGGGTCCGCTGAGGCTGATGGTGTAGGTGCAGCTTTTGATGGTGTAACCCCCAACGGGTGGGGTATAGCCTCAGGGGGTCAGGTGCAGAGGATGGGGGTTGTGGTGGTGCAGCATAGATGTTAAAGGAAGACAGAGTCGGGTTGTGCAGTTTAGGGTATTTACTCACTGCTGATGTTCCGGTCACTCCAGCTTCAAGTGACCACCCGAGCCGTGCTGCGTCCACCAGGTCCTGGATCCAGCCAACCCCCAAGCGAGTCCGGAGCGTGACCCTGAGCTCTCCTTCTGTCCTTTCTCTGGCCGTCCCCACTAGTGATCCACCCAGGTCCAGCTCCCTCGGGCCTTCTGTTGGGACACCCTTGGCCTTGGGTTCCCTGACCCTCCACGTGGTATGCCTTCGGGGTGGATGTGGTGGGTGGCCATGGCAGACGCTGCCCACGGCCTCCGGTCTCTGGCTAGGGTGTGTTTTTGCCCCCACCAGCTTGGGTTCCGGTACCCTGATGCCAACTCTTCACCCGCTGATGGACTTTGGGTTCTCAGAGTTCCTTTTCTGTTTCCCCCTCTGGGTCTTTCTGACTTTCTCCTCTCTCTCTCTCTGGGTCTGCTCTGCTCCTCTTCCTCTGACTTCTCTGACAGACTGACTGACTGACTGACCCTGTTCTTTGATGGTGCCCACCTTATATACACCATCTATGTGTGAGCTCAGGTGACCAGCACCCAATGAGCTCCTATCTTTACCCAGGCTGCTCCCCCTATCTGCCCCTACACTACTTGGGATGTTCCACCCCCCTCCCACTCCAGCCAGGAACAGACTCGGTCGTACCTGCACATTTCTAAGTGGGAGTACCGTCGGTCTGCTCCTCGGAAATGGGATGTATGTAGTGCATGCAGCCTACCGAGCTCAGATCCACACTCCATCCTTACCCGGGAGTGGAATATCACACCTCTGGGTTGAGGTGCAATACCCCTGTAGCAGCCGAATCCTCAGGGTGCTACATATCCAATCTATGTGAGCCATAGATTCCAACCAGTGATGAGCGAGTGTAGCACCCTGAGGATTCGGCTGCTACAGGGGTATTACACCTCAAGCCAGAGGTGTGGTATTCCACTCCCGGGTAAGGATGGAGTGTGGAACTGAGCTCAGTAGGCTGCATGCACTACATACATCCCATTTCCGGGGGACAGACCAATGGTACTCCCACTAGAGAAATGTGCAGGTACGACAGTGTCTGTCCCTGGCTGGAGTGGGAGGGGGTGGAACATCCCAGTAGTGTAGGGGCAGATAGGGGGAGCAGTCTGGGTAATGCTAGGAGCTCATTGGGTGCTGGTCACCTGAGCTCACACATAGAGGGAGTATATAAGGTGGGAACCATCTTAGATCAGGGTCAGTCTGTCAGAGTTGAGTCAGAGAAGCAGAGCAGCTCAGCCAGCTCCAAGGCCAAAAGAGAGAGAGAGGAGAAAGAAGGACCCAGAGGGGGAGAAGAGGGAACTCCAAGAACCCAAAATTAGACCAGAGGGTGAAGAGTTGGCACAAGGGTACCGGATCCCAAGCTGGTGGAGGGCCCTAATCCTTAGCCAGAGACCGGAGGTCATGGGCAGGATCTGCCACGACCACCCACTAAATCCACCCGGAAGGCAAACCAAGAATAGGGTCAGGGAACCCAGAGACAAGGGTTTTACCAACAAGAGGCCCGAGGGAGCCGGACTTAGGTGGATCCCTGGTGGGGAAGGCCAGAGAGAAGGACAAGTCAGAAAGGGAGCTCAGGACCACGCTCCAGAATCACCTGGGGGTTGGCCGAGTCCAGGACCTGGTGGACGCAGCACGGCTCGGGTGGTCACTCAAGGCCGGAGTGACCAACACAAAAGCAGTAAGTAAAACCCTGAACTGCACAGCCCGACTCGGAGTCTTATTACCACTCTCACTGCACCACCACAACCACCACCCTCTACAAACTGACCCCCTGAGGCTATACCCCTCCCGTTGGGGTTTATACTACCTGAGCTGCACACACACCACCAGCCTCAGCGGACCCTGCTGCAGCGGCGGCCGTAGTGACCGCAAATCAACGGGTGGCGTAGTCGACACTAAAGAACATCCAGTAACATCTGTAGGACTGCCACACACTGAGCTTGACACCCAGGGCACGGACCGGGTCACCGCCACTCGGAGACTACAACCCCCATCTGATCCGGCTCCGGGTATCCCCCAAACAACACTGGCCCAGGGGGCGCGTCAACTTTGGCGTAGTCGGCAGGATTACGTGCCCGCAACAACCGGGTACTGCGTGCCTGAAGAAAAGTTCACCGTTACCTTAAAAAGAAGTCTCCCGCCGGTTCCGGAGGGTCCCCGCCAACGGACCCCATCACAGGTCGTTTCCCGCCGGTTGTCTGCCATTTGCAGCTTTTTCCCGCCATCCATGGAGTTTCCCGCCACTGGGAGACGATTCCCGCCATTTCCAAAGATTTCCCGCCTTGGAAGAGCGGACGCCATTATGGGCGTGCCAGAGGGTGGCAAGAGGCCACCTCCCATCGTGGGCCAGGTCGAAGAATGGCGCCAAAAGCGGAAACCGCGCCCACCAACAGAGACTGTGATGCTGGAAGTGTCCATCAGCGTAAGAGAACTGCCCCTGGAACTGACAATCACAAAGTTGCCCCGGGACCACCCTCAATGTGGGCGGAGACAGAACAAGAGAGCAAAGATGGGTGTCGCCTGGAGCAGTCTGGAGAGAGCGCACCCGGAGACAAGAAGTCTGGAGAGGAGTCCAGAGAAAGCCTACCCGGAGATGGAGGGAGAGTCAGCCAGCACCGACCCAGTGGTCAGGAGCCTGCTGCAAGCAACAACCCCACTAGGCCTAGTGGAGGTCCTGGCACAGCTCCCCCGAGACCGGGAGTGTGCACAGACTGCGCTGGAGGGCCTCGCACGGAGGATGGCCCGGGTGCAGCGAGAGACGTTGGCGGAGTGGAGCTGAGAGATGGCCCAGCAGACCGGAACCCGTCAGCGGAGCACGCCACCCGAGACGAGGAGACAGACCGCCTCTGAGGATGGTGCAGGAGGACTCAAGGCCGGAGACGGCGCCGAGAAGGGAGCTGAACGAATGGAGGCAGGTAAAGGGGACGTCTCTACCCCGAGCCGGGAAACCGTGTACCTGCCCCAGCTCCCCGTCGCAGAGCCCGAAATTCCCCCTGCCGTGCCCGTCGCTGCATCGTCACCACCGCAGACTAGGCCTCAACCGGAACCCGCGGCCGCGACCCCTGTGACGTCACGCGCTTCGACCCTGAGCGCGGCAAAGCAGGAAATACCATCAGCCTGGTCGCAAGGCCTAGTACCCCCGGGCGCCGCCATTCCAACAGCGCCCCCTACCTCCGCGGAGCCACCAGCCTGGTCGCAGGGCCGAGTAACCACGGGCGCCGCCGTTCTTACGGTGCCCTTTTCCTTTAGCGTGCCCCAAGCCTGGTCGCAAGGCCTGGTCAACCCGGGCGCCGCTACCACCACAGCGCCCATAACACCTAAAGTACCGCACCTGGGTGAGGACCTGTTCGCCCAGCATATGTGCCCGGATGGGCAGCCCTTCATATGGCCACCGGAGTTTCACCATCCCCGACTCCGGAAAGAAAGACCCCTAGATGAACCCCTGATTCCGGTTCCGAAGCCCGTCAGGAGGACCCAGCCCCCGCTAGAGGAGGCACAGTTTGAGTGGGACCCCACCGGAGGAGACCTCATGGGGTTCACTCAGGAGACTCGGGCGGCCGCAGCGGAGCATGCAGAGTTCTGCCGCCAGCAGCTCGAGGTCTTCGAGAAGGAGCGGAGAGAGAGGCGCGTCCGGGAACAGCAAGCACAGATAAGGAGCGCGGAGCAGAAGAGCCGGACCAGGAGGAACCCCTGTGCAGCTCATGGTCCCCGTACCACCGGGACTGTGATTAAATTCAACCTGCAGCATGGGTGGGGCTTCATAAAAGACCATCATACCCCCGGCGACGTCTTTGTCACACGCAGAGACGTAGAAAGTCATCTGCCGGAGGGACACAGAGGTCGTGACCTGTACGTAGGGGACGAGGTCACCTTCACCCGGCACAAGTGTGCCAAAGGACCCTACGCCCTCCATGTACATCGCCTGACGGAGGAGGAGCTGCGGTGTGAGGAGGAGCAGGAGGACCCGGACGGGTCTAAATCCAAAGAAGGAGCAGGAGGACGCCGTCGTTAAAGTACGGTAAAGAGACTGTAAATAGTTACCCATCGGGGTACAGTGAACTGTTGCTGCTTTAAATAAGTCCCCGTTGGGAGAAGAGTGAACTGTTAACCCGTGTGTCCCTATTCCCATTACCTGGCCGAGGACTGAGAGCGGCCATATTTCCCTTGTATATAGTTGCGCTTCCTAAGGCGCCCCCTACCGGTTTTATAGTAAACTGTTGTTTTTCTTAAAGAGACTGTCGCGCTTTTCCCGGTCACAAGTTGCACCGTGGCCGGAGGAGCAAGAGTGTTTACAAGGACGTTATTTATGAAGAGTTTTTATGAAAAGTTTTATGTGATGTTTTATATGTTTATGTTTATGAAAAAAAAAATTGTATGTTTTGGATGTTTTTATATCTTACAGCCCGAGGACGTGCTGTGATTTACCAGGGGGGAATGTAGCACCCTGAGGATTCGGCTGCTACAGGGGTATTACACCTCAAGCCAGAGGTGTGGTATTCCACTCCCGGGTAAGGATGGAGTGTGGAACTGAGCTCAGTAGGCTGCATGCACTACATACATCCCATTTCCGGGGGACAGACCAATGGTACTCCCACTAGAGAAATGTGCAGGTACGACAGTGTCTGTCCCTGGCTGGAGTGGGAGGGGGGTGGAACATCCCAGTAGTGTAGGGGCAGATAGGGGGAGCAGTCTGGGTAATGCTAGGAGCTCATTGGGTGCTGGTCACCTGAGCTCACACATAGAGGGAGTATATAAGGTGGGAACCATCTTAGATCAGGGTCAGTCTGTCAGAGTTGAGTCAGAGAAGCAGAGCAGCTCAGCCAGCTCCAAGGCCAAAAGAGAGAGAGAGGAGAAAGAAGGACCCAGAGGGGGAGAAGAGGGAACTCCAAGAACCCAAAATTAGACCAGAGGGTGAAGAGTTGGCACAAGGGTACCGGATCCCAAGCTTGTGGAGGGCCCTAATCCTTAGCCAGAGACCGGAGGTCGTGGGCAGGATCTGCCACGACCACCCACTAAATCCACCCGGAAGGCAAACCAAGAATAGGGTCAGGGAACCCAGAGACAAGGGTTTTACCAACAAGAGGCCCGAGGGAGCCGGACTTAAGTGGATCCCTGGTGGGGAAGGCCAGAGAGAAGGACAAGTCAGAAAGGGAGCTCAGGACCACGCTCCAGAATCACCTGGGGGTTGGCCGAGTCCAGGACCTGGTGGACGCAGCACGGCTCGGGTGGTCACTCAAGGCCGGAGTGACCAACACAAAAGCAGTAAGTAAAACCCTGAACTGCACAGCCCGACTCGGAGTCTTATTACCACTCTCACTGCACCACCACAACCACCACCCTCTACAAACTGACCCCCTGAGGCTATACCCCTCCCGTTGGGGGTTATACTACCTGAGCTGCACACACACCACCAGCCTCAGCGGACCCTGCTGCAGCGGCGGCCGTAGTGACCGCAAATCAACGGGTGGCGTAGTCGACACTAAAGAACATCCAGTAACATCTGTAGGACTGCCACACACTGAGCTTGACACCCTGGGCACGGACCAGGTCACCGCCACTCGGAGACTACAACCCCCATCTGATCCGGCTCCGGGTATCCCCCAAACAACACTGGCCCAGGGGGCGCGTCACGAGCATACTTGCAAGTACTCGGTACTCGATCGAGCATCTCAGTACTCGAGATGCTCAGAGCTTGCCAAGTACTTGCGAGATGCTCGGGTGGGAGCTCGCATTACCTTCCTGCATGTTTGGTGCTCTTTACAGAGCCAATGAACATGCAGGGATTGCCTACCGCTCACTGTAATGCCACAGCCATGTTGGTTGTGACATTACAGTAATTGGCTGGCCACACAGCATCATCAGATCTATATCAGACCTGGCGTCACTGTGCTAGTCAGTCTACTCCTCAATCATACAGTGTAGGGAGAGGTGCTGCTGAGCTAGGGAGAGATTTGCTTGTTTATTAGGTAGTGTATGTAGAACAGAAGTATATTACACATATCCATCTCAACAAACACTCCTTCTGAGGACTAATCCATCTGCAGAGATATCAGGCAGGCAGGGTATATAGACAGGCAGGCAGTGTATTTAGCTGACTGCAGTGCATATAGCAAAAGAGGCTGCATTCCAGATCTGTCTGCTGCTGCTGTTAGACATTTCTAGACATATGCCCAGGTCTCATGGGCCAGGAATAATTTTTTTTTATCTTAATCCTCATTATTTGCTTAAAAAGCAATCCAGAAAACACCGTTTTTCTGCGCCATTTGCTTGTTGGCAGTGCAGAATACAGCCAGGTCCTTTCCATATGACAGTGCTAAAAATGCAGCTATTTAAAACTGTGTTTTCTTCGTCACACGGATCACATATACATTGTCAGAAAATACTGCCATTTCTGGCCTCCATTAAAAAAAAATTTCAGTGTGTCAGCAAAGTTTTTGACACTGGTTTGCTGTTCAAAATAGTTACCTACAGGCCAGATATTTAAAACTGTGGTTTCTCCGTCACATGGATCACATATAACTTTGCTCCAAATTCAGCCATTTGTAGTGAACGTGGAAGATATCGTCCTCCATTTAAAATGGGCAAGGCGCGTGGCAAGGAACTGGACGTGATGGTGAATGCAGAGGCAGAGGTTGTGGGTAAGCTGAAATTGTGCCACAGCACACATTTTCTTGCCTGACCTTCCCGTCAAAATTCCTAGGGGACCGCAGCACACCACTATTGAACCCAGAGCAGTATCAAAAGGTTGTTGGTTGGATAGCGGATAATGTTTCCAGTCACTTTGCCACCAACACCACCATCCTGTCTTCCACACGGTTAAGTTTCAGTAGCCGTGAGTCTGGACTGCATATTCCTGACCCTGATCCTCCTTCCTCCCACCGTGCCGAGTGCCCGGAAACAACTGATCCCACACTGGGACACTCCGAAGAGCTGTTCACTTTCCATTTATAGATTCGGGCCTCTTGCCCAGTCCATTTGAAGTTGGGCAAGAGGAGATCACATGTAGCGATGCCCAAATATTTCAGCAGCCATGATCACACGAACACGACAGTGGGAAAGTGTCACAAGATGTGGACGATGATGAGACACAATTGTCAGAGAGTCAGGAGGAGGACCAGGGTGCGGAAGTGGAGGACGAGGTGGTGGATGATATAGTAACTGACCCAACCTGGCACGAAGACATGCAGAGCGAGGAGAACAACACACAGGAGGAGGGAGGCAGAGCTCCCCACCAGGCAGGAAGAAGCAGTGTAGTGGCTGCAGCCAGAAGGCAAGCAACCATTCCCTGTACCACCATGAAGGAAGTTGCCAGTACTACTGTTAGGTCTTCCCGAGACTGGTTATTTTTTAAAGACTCTGCCAATAACCCCAAAAAGGCCATTTGCACCACCTGCAAGGCCAGCATCAGCAGGGGTGTCAAAACTACCAGCCTGACCACCACCAGCATGATCAGGCACATGGCAGCAAAGCACAAAGCACTTGACTTTGTGGGCCAAACCCCTGGGTCCAGGAACAGTGTCTGCGGGTGTCATAACTGCTTCTTCCGCTGTTGTGCAAGTAAGCGAATCCCCTGTCCATGGTGCATGCGAAGATACCTCCTGCCCTGCACCTGTCATTGCACACTCTCAAGTAACAGCATCAGTAAGCACGTCCTTGTCCCAGCGCAGCGTTAAGTTGTCCATACCCCAGTCCTTGGAACTCAAGCGCAAATACGCATCCAATGCCCCACAGGCCACATTACTAAATCCCACATTTCATGACTGCTTGTGCTCGAAATGTTGCCTTTTAGGCTAGTGGAGATGGCAGGATTCTGCAACCTGATGGTGGCGGTATTCGGTCCCCAGCCGCCACTATTTCTCCCAGTGGGCTGACCCCACATTACACAAAGACGTGACCCAAAACATTAGCCGTGTCCTCAACAACACATTTACAGGGAAAGTCCACATAACCACGGACGCATGGACAAGTGCTTGTGGGCAGGGATGGTACATCTTGCTGACGTCACACTGGGTTAACATAGTGGAAGCCGGGACCCAGTCGGACCTTGGGACGGAACACGTCCTCCCGATGCCAAGGATTGCGGGCCCTAGGTCAATCAGGGTTGACCCCACAGTCTAGAGCTCCTGCACCTGATCCTCCTCAGCCTCCTCCTCCTCTTCAACCTCCATCTCCGAAATGACCACATCAGTCACAAGTTGGAAGCACTGCAGCACTCCCTCAGCCAAGCGACAACAGGCTGGGCTGAAGCAAATATGCTTAGGTGACAAACCGCACAATGCTGAAGAGTTGTGAACAGCTCTGAAAGAGCAGGCAGATCTGTGGCTCACACCGCAGAACCTACAGCCAGGTATGGTCATGTGTGACAATGGCCGGAACCTGGTGGCGGCTCTGAGGCGAGGCGAGCTCACACATGTACCATGCCTGGCCCATGTGCTTAACATCATGGTTCAGCAGTTTGTTAAAGTACGCTGCTTGTGTGCCCATTTTAGAAAGTCACCTACAGCTTCCGCCGCCCTTGCCGTGTTTCAGCAGCATTTGCAGCTTCCGGCTCACAGACTGGTGTGTGATGTCCCCACGTGTTAGAACCCTACACTGCAGATGTTGGGAAGGATTTGTGAACAGAAGAGGGCAGTTGTTGAGTACCAGCATTAACAAGGCCATCGGTATTCAGTTCACACTCCACACATAAGACCTCAGGAGTGGACATTGATGTCAGGCATATGTACCATCCTCCAAAACTTTGAGGACTCCATCAAGATGGTGAGCGGTGATGACGCCAAAATTAGCATCACCATCCCACTTCTCTGTCTTCTGAAATGCTCTCTGCTCACAATCAAAGAGGATGCATTGCAGGTGGGGCACAATGAGATGGAGAAAGGAACCATACAGGGTGATTACACACAGCCCAGCCTCATCTCCTCCCAACGTGGATTGGGTGACAATGAGAAAGAGGAGGGGGAAGAACAGGAGCTAGTTTCATGCTCTATAAACTGTACTACCTGCATAACTGTCATTCCATCAGTTCAGCATGGATGGCCTGGTTACAGAGAGGAGGAGGAGGAGAGCAAAGTCAGTCATCCTCTTGGTGAGTACATGGAAGTCTTGCCTGTTAGTAGTCTGGCACGCAATGCTGAGTTTATGTTAAGCTGCCTTTTCCATGACCCTCACATTCTCAAAATTTTGGGTGACAGTCATTACTGGTTGGTGACATTTCTAGACCCATGTTATAAGGAGAACTTTCTATCTCTTATTCCTGAGGCGGAAAGGTCTACAAGAATGGGTCAGTACCAGAAGGCCCTTGTTGCGGAACTATTAAAAAAATTCCCATCTGAAAACGCTGGTGGCAGAGGTCATAGTTTGTTGGACAATCAAGGAGTACAGGCGAGAGAGACACAACTCCAATCCAGCAGAGGTAGGAGAACACTGTCAAAGTTCTGGGAGAATTTTCTTAGGCCCTCCCATCGCACAGACCCTGAGGCGCGAGGTACTCACAAGGAGTCCAAAGTTTGGGATACGTGGAATGAACTGGCTCTCTACGCCTTGGAGGTCCTGGATAGAGATGAGCGTTGTTCTACTCGAACTGTTCACCAATCTCAAATTCGAGCTGTTTTGGGCGGTGTTCGAGACGGTCGGCGAACACGAACAATTTGAGAAAAATTCGGCTGTTCGAGGTTATGTTCGATAACTGTTCATGCACCAAAATCATAACTGGATTTTTTCTCAGTAATGATGAAAATTAATGTTAATACGCAGTTTGAGTGTACAGCGGGGCGGGGGGAGGGGCAGGGGATGGATCTCTGCAGGAACAATGAAGATCTCCATTTTTTTTTCTCTTTCCCGCATTTGCAGTGGGGAGGTGCAATCTGTCAGCCTATCAGCAGCGCACACACGGAGCGAAGTGTTTTTTTTCACACAAGCAAGGGCATGTGTGATTGGCAGTGTATGTCACATGTCCTTGCCCTATAAGACCAAGCCATTTTCCCCGTCGCCACCATTTTCTCACTGCTGCAGCTGCGTGTTAGACGGCACCGCTGTTGCTGTGTGCGCTATACCTTGTTAATTTCAAGCCAATTTTCGCACAAATATACAGATAGCTTGGGAGTAGGGAATAGTTGTGATTGCAGTCCTTTTAAGGACTAGGTTACAGCATTTCCTACGACTTTTATCAGGCAGGTCTGTGCTCTTAAATAGATAGATTGTGGGAGTAAAGACTAATTGTAATTGGAGTCCTTTTCAGGACTAGGTTACATCAGTTCCTATCAGTTTTTGCCAGGCAGGTCTGTGCCAGTGCTGTGCAAGTTTTTTTCACAGCATTTGGCTGAATCTAGCAAAGCTAATCCTTTTTGGCCTATTGCAGAGTGTGTTAGTCAGTGGAGTAGCCTATCTGTGTTGCAAGATATACCACCTGTGTATAGAATACCAATTTTTTTACTGCACCTAGTGAAGTAAAATCTTTTGGGCATAGCATCATTCTATTAGTCCATCTATACTGACCTCCATCAGGTTGCAAACTGAATATAATTTTTTTCTGCATCTAGCTCTGAAAAAATATTTGGGCTTCTAGCAGTGTGTGGGACTAGGTCTATTAGTCCATCTATACTGACCTCCATCAGGTTGCAAATTAAAAATAATTTTTTTCTTCATTTAGCTCTGAAAAAATATTTGGGCTTCTAGCAGTGTGTGGGACTTGTTCTATTAGTCCTTCTATACTGACGTCCAGCAGGTTGCAAATTGAATATAATTTTTTTCTGCATCTAGCTCTGAAAAAATATTTGGGCTTCTAGCGGTGTGTGGGACTTGGTCTATTAGTCCATCTATACTGACCTCCATCAGGTTGCAAATTAAAAATAATTTTTTTCTGCATCTAGCTCTGAAAAAATATTTGGGCTTCTAGCAGTGTGTGGGACTTGGTCTATTAGTCCATCTATACTGACCTCCATCAGGTTGCAAATTAAAAATAATTTTTTTCTGCATCTAGCTCTGAAAAAATATTTGGGCTTCTAGCAGTGTGTGGGACTTGGTCTATTAGTCCATCTATACTGACCTCCATCAGGTTGCAAATTGAATAAAAAAATTTTCTGCATCTAGCTCTGAAAAAATGTTTGGGCTTCTAGCGGTGTGTGGGACTTGGTCTATTAGTCCATCTATACTGACCTCCATCAGGTTGCAAATTAAAAATAATTTTTTTCTGCATCTAGCTCTGAAAAAATATTTGGGCTTCTGGCAGTGTGTGGGACTTGGTCTATTAGTCCATCTATACTGACCTCCATCAGGTTGCAAATTAAAAATAATTTTTTTCTTCATTTAGCTCTGAAAAAATATTTGGGCTTCTAGCAGTGTGTGGGACTTGTTCTATTAGTCCTTCTATACTGACGTCCAGCAGGTTGCAAATTGAATATAATTTTTTTCTGCATCTAGCTCTGAAAAAATATTTGGGCTTCTAGCGGTGTGTGGGACTTGGTCTATTAGTCCATCTATACTGACCTCCATCAGGTTGCAAATTAAAAATAATTTTTTTCTGCATCTAGCTCTGAAAAAATATTTGGGCTTCTAGCAGTGTGTGGGACTTGGTCTATTAGTCCATCTATACTGACCTCCATCAGGTTGCAAATTAAAAATAATTTTTTTCTGCATCTAACCCAGCCAATAGTTTTGGCCTAATACCACAGTTTGGCCACTCAGCTCTGCTCGGTTACCATCCATTGTTTTTTTGTGCAAACAACTCCAGAGTTGTGAATTAGTTAACCACCAAAATGAGTGGAAAAAGGCCTGCTGCTGGTGGAAAGGGGAATAGGCGTGTTGGGAAGGGGAAAAAAGGTTGTGTCCGTGGGGTAGGTGCAGAAGAAAGACCATCTTCCAGCCAAACTAAAATGTCTACTTCTTTTAGCGGACAATGTGATAAGATCCCTTTCTTACGGCCACGCCAATCGCTACAAATTCCAGATGAGGCACAAAAACAGCAGGTGCTTCAACGGATATCAAGTGCTCCTTTAAGTGGGCTCTCCTCCACATCAACTTCAACATCACAAATACTCCAGTCCTCAAAGGTGTCACCCAAATCGCACTTGCTTCCTCACAGCTCCCAAATCTCCAGCTGCCTGTCTGAGTATGAGGTAGAACAGATGGTTGAGTCTGCAGAGTTGTTTACTCATACTATAGCCTGGGAATCAGAGGTCGACTCCAGCGCTTCTGTGAATCCAGACGAGTAAATGATCTGCACTGATGCCCAGAATCTTTATGAGTCGGATCCAGGACCAGACGCAGAAGGTTCTGACCATAATGTAGACCCTCATTCCCAAACTGTAACTCCTGTTGGTGGAGACAATGAGGAAGACGATGATAAGACTCAAATACCTGATTGGAGCGACAACTTTAGTTTTTTGTCAGGGCAGGAACAGGTTGGCTCTGAGGACGACGGGTGTGATAACGCACAGGGTGATGATGATGAGGTCGGAGATCCCACTTACTGTCAACCCACAGTCAGCCAAGAGATGAGGTCAGCAGAGGAGGTGGAGGAAGATGCTAGTGACGACGAGGTCAGGTTGCGCCTTCCTGGACAGAGACGTAGTACTGGAAGCACGTCAACAACTGCATCCTCAAACACAACTCTGCCTCTCACCACAAGTCGCGGTGGCTCTTCAGGTCGCATGGGTGCTAAGCCTTGCATAGCCTGGGCATTTTTTCAGATCGATAAAGATGACCCAACTCGTGCTATCTGTAACATTTGTCAGCAAAAGCTAAGTAGAGGCCAAAAAATACATAGTTTGAGTACTTCATGCATGAACCGGCACATGGACATGAAGCATAAGTTGCAGTGGGAAGCTCAGTGTGCTACAATGCGGTCTAGCCGGCCGGGCCAACCACCGTCTGCCATATCTTGTGCATCCGCGGCCTCTTCATCCTCTGTGACTGGGGGACAGCAGTCACACCTGTTTTGGGGCGCAGACCTGCCACCTCTTTACCCGCAACAGCCAGCGTGATTGGCAGGTCATCATTTTCTTTGGAGGTGGTAACACCAGCTGGTCTTGAGCGCTGTCCGACATCGATAGCACCACCTTTGGATCAAGGCAGCCTAACATGTCCGCCTGCATCTTCCTCACAGACCGGCAGTTTGCCGGGGACACCCTTATCAACCCCGTCTAAGCACAATAGCCAGCCCTCGGTCCCTCAGATGTGGACAAGTAAAAGACCATTTCCTCCTAGCCATGAGAAAGCTAAGAGGTTGAATTTCACCATCTGCAAGCTCTTGGCTACAGAAATGCTGCCTTTCCGCCTGGTGGACACAGAGGATTTTCGAGACCTTATGTCCGTCGCAGTGCCCCAGTACCAGATGCCCAGTCGGCACTACTTCTCAAAGAAAGGTGTGCCTGCGCTCCACCAGCATGTCGCACACAACATCACCGCTTCTTTGAGAAACTCTGTGTGTGACAGGGTGCATTTCACCACAGACACTTGGACGAGTAGGCATGGACAGGGGCGTTACATGTCGCTGACTGGGCACTGGGTAACTATGGTGACAGCAGGACAAGGGGCTGCTGTCCAAGTCTTGCCGTCCCCACGAGTTGTGCGTCAATCCTCTTTATGTCATTTTTCCTCCACTGCTTCTGCCTCCTCAACCTCCTCTCGGTCTTCCACCTGCACCCAAAGCCTGTCTGGTCATGCCACAAGCTTTCTAACTGCGCAGAAGGGATCCTGCACACCTCCTTACTATGCTGGCAGTAGGGCTCAACGTCATCAGGCGGTTTTTACATTGAAATGTCTGGGAAATGTGAGTCACACAGCTGAGGAGTTGTGGTCAGCTCTGGAGAACAAATTTCATGAATGGTTGTCTCCACTGGACCTGAAACCAGGGAAGGCCGTGTGCGACAATGCTGCAAACCTGGGTGCGGCCCTTCGCCGGGGCAATGTCACACACGTGCCTTGTATGGCTCACGTGTTGAACCTGGTTGTCCAGCAATTTTTAGCCCACTATCCCAGACTAGATGGTCTTCTGCAGAGGGCACGGTCGCTGTGTGCTCACTTCCGCCGTTCGCATCCCGCAGCTCAGCGACTTACATCTCTACAGAAGTCGTTGGGCCTGCCACTTCACCGGCTAAAATGCGATGTGCCTACCCAGTGGAATTCAACTCTGCACATGTTGCAGCGACTGTGGCAGCACTGACAAGCCCTGGTGCAATACGTTCTGACGTATAGCCTGGGCCAACGAGATTCAGAGGTGGGGCAAATCACGCTGGAGGAGTGGTCTCAGATCAGGGACCTATGCACCCTTCTGCACAGTTTTGAAATGGCGACGAAGATGTTTAGTGCTGACGATGCCATTATCAGCATGACTATTCCGGTGATTTACATGCTGGAGCACATGTTAAACAGAATTCGGAGTCAGGTGGTGGCACAAGAGGAGGTGGAGGAAGTAGAGGAGGAGGAGTTGTATGCGGAAGGGCTAACATCTGCAAGGTCCAGACGGTCGGCAGCACCAAGGCGGCAGGCATGTGAGGGTGGGGGAGATGATTTTACCAGGGCGCATGGTAGCAGCCAAACTAGTGAGGAAGGTGCAGGAGCCCAGGAAGAAGTGGAGGACGAACTGATGGAAGACTCATCAGATGAGGGAGACCTTGATCACATTTCTGTTGTGCGAGGTTGGGGGGAGAGGACAGAGGAAGGAAGCATGATTGCTACCTCGCCACCAACACAACAGGGACTTGGTGCTCCTGGATGCGCAACACACATGAGTGCCTTCTTGCTGCACTACCTGCAACATGATCCTCGAATTGTGAGAATTAGAAATAATCCTGACTACTGGGTTGCCACACTGTTAGATCCCCGGTACAAAAGTAAATTTGCAGAAATTATTCCTGCCATAGAAAGGGATGCACGCATGCAGGAGTATCAGCAGAGACTGTTGCAGAATCTTACATGTGCTTTTCCACAAAATACCAGTGGTGCATGTAGTGAATCTCACAGTTCCAACTTGCCAACCGTGGGACCGTCAAGTGTTCAGCACTCAAACCGTAACAGAACCACAGTATCTGCTGGTAACATCAATTTTGCGGAATCATTTCACCACTTTTTTAGCCCATCCTTTGCAAGGCCACAGGAGACAAGAAGTCTGACACATAGTCAACGCCTAGAGACGATGGTACAGGAGTATCTCCAAGTAAACATTGAAGCCACGACTGTGTCACTGGACCCTTGCTCTTTTTGGGCTTCCAATCTGGATAAATGGCCGGAGCTAGCCACTTACGCCTTGGAGATCTTGTCATGCCCCGCAGCCAGCGTTCTGTCTGAACATGTGTTCAGCGCTGCTGGTGGTGTGCTGACAGATAAGCGCACGCGGCTCTCCACTGATAATGTAGACAGACTCACGTTCATAAAGATGAACAAATCATGGATCCGAAACGACTTTTCTACCCCTGTGTCATCCTGGGGAGAGTAAAAGCTTGATGATTGGTTAAAATCACCCTACCAACCGTTTTAAGCTTTCAAATTACTAATCATGTTTATCTGTATCTTGACTGGAAAATAATTTGGGCTTTGTAGCAGTGTGCAGCACTGATCCTATTAGGCCATCTATAATAAGCTTCACCAGATTTAAAATTAAAAATAATTTTTAGCTGCATCTAGCCCGGAAAATAATTTTGGGGCTCCGAGATGCGCAAGACACATAAGTGCCTTCTTGCTGCACTACCTGCAGCATGACCCTCATATTGTCAGAATTCGAAGTAATCATGACTACTGGGTTGCCACACTCTTAGATCCCCCAAACTTTTCGATCAACCTTTTCATTTTAATAAAGACCAAAAAAATGGTCATTTTTGAAATTATAAGCATTAGCAGGTTGTTAGAAACTGAAATCAAACAGTTTTCAACTCAAAACTTTATTCTAGGTGATGTTACATTTTCACATAGGACCCCTTGTTCGAAAGGAGCTTCTGAACTCTCTCGTCCATTGAATTTGTCAGGTTTTGGATGGTTTCTGCTTCAATTGTTTTGCATGAGGACAGAATACCCTCCCAGAGCTGTTGCTTAGATGTGAACTGCTTCCCGCCATCATAGACACTCCTTTTAATGATGCTCCAAAGGTTCTGAATGGGGTAGAGGTCAGGGGAGCATGGGGGTCACACCATAAGTTTGTCCCCTTTTATGCCCATATCAGCCAGAGATGCAGATGTTTTATGTGCAGCATGAGATGGTGCATTATCATGCAGAAAAATGATCTTGCTGTGAAATACACGGTTCTTCTTCTTGAACCATGGCAGGAAGTGCTGTTTGAGAAAATCCACATACATTATGGAGTTCATCTTTAGCGCCTTCAGGGATCCTAAAGGGGCCGACAATCTCTCTCCCCATGATTCCAGCCCAAAACATTACTCCACCTCCTCCTTGTTGGCGCTGTAGCCGTGTTTGCGTGGGGTGTCCATCAACCAGCCATCCTCCACTCCATTCATCTGGACCATCGAGCGCTGCACGGCACTCATCCGTGAACAAAACAGTTTTGAAATCAGTCTTCATGTAATGTTTGGCCCACTGGAGCCGTTTCTGCTTGTGTGAAGTGGATAGAGGAGGTCGACAGGATGGCATATGCACAGCTGCAAACCTCTGAAGGACCCTGCATCTTGTTGTTCGGGGGACGTTGGAGGCACAAGCAGCTTCAAAAACTTGTCTGCTGCTATGACAAGGCTTTTTTGCCGCTGCTCTTTCAACCTGACGTAATTGCCTGTAGGAAAGAGTCCTCAATTTGCCCTTATCAGCACGCACACGTGTGTACTGTGAATCAGCTACATACTTCTTGATTGCCAAGACACTTCATCCTGATCATCGCACAATGTTGATTGTAGTCATGCCTTGACCTAAACACTCCACAATTTGTTGCTTCTCAGCAGCCGACACATCCTTTTTCTTTCCCATTTTGGCAGAAAATGTAGGCTGCTTAATAATGTGAGAGAGCCTTCTTAAGTAGTCTTGCCTTTCATTGGACACACCTGCCAAACTAATTAGCACAGGTGTCTGCAATTGCTTACAGTGATATAAAGAGCCCTGACACACATCACCATCAATGAGTTTAACTGACAAACAAACAAATTCTTCCCTTATCACTCCTAAACACTTTTTGCATAATAATTTGGAACGCGGTGTACATGTGCTTTTCCACAAAACACCAGTGGTTCACGTAGTGAATCTTACAGTTCTAACTTGCCAACCGTGGTCTGTATGGAATTGTTCAATAAAGGGCCCAAAATTAAGATAACATAGATGGGAGAGGTCTCTATGAATAGGAATTCCTAAGTATTTGATACCCTGTGAGGGCCAGGCAAAGGGAAAGTTGGACTGGATGGAATCCTATATGGATTTAGGGAGGGAGACATCGAGGGCCTCAGACTTCGCTGCATTGATTTTAAAATTTTACCATGTAACAAAGTGATCTATTTCAGCCATAACAGCAGGGATGGATATATGTGATTGAGTGATATATACTAGGACATCATCAGCAAATAGAGAGCACTTGTACTCGGTGCCTCCCACCTCAATCCACCTAATATTGGGGTTATGGCGAATTGATGAGAGCAGGTGCTCCGTCACTAGGATGTATAAGAGAGGGGACAGAGGACATCCCTGCCTTGTCCCATTGGTGATTGTGAAAGGTGATGAAAATGTTCTGACGCACCCCCTGGGCCTTGGGACACCCGGAGCCGGACCCTTTTTGGTGGATGCTGGTGGTTGTAGTCTTCGTGGCGGCGATCCGGTTCCGTGGTTCAGGGCGGTCAAACCAGTGGCGGAACTATTTATGTGGTTTTGATGTTTAAATGTCCGACTACGCCACCCGTGGATTGCGGTCAGAGTGAACCGCCGCTACAGGGCAGACCGCTAAGGCTGGTGTTGTGGGTGCAGCAGAGCGTAGCATAACTCCCCACGGGAGGAGTATAGCCTCAGGGCAGTGTATGCGGAGGATGGGGGTGATGGTGCAGGGCAGCAGCAGTAACGACACGGAGTCAGTGATGCAGTTCAGGGCCTTTACTCACAGTTCTTATTATCCAGACCACGTCTGCAGGTAACGGCTGCCCACGTCGTACTGTGCTCACCAGGTGAGGGGCTCAGACAACTCCCAGATAACTTTGGAGCGCTTCACAGGACCCCCTTTGTGTGTCCTTTGTCTGGCCTTTCTTACCAACACTTCTGTCCGGCTGCCTCGGGCCTCCTCTTGGTAAACTTGGCGCCAGTTTCCCTGACCCTATGTGGTGCCTTCCTAGCGGGTGGAGCAAGGGGCTGCGCCACATAAAATGTCAGAGCCTCCGGTTTCTAGCTGAGGGTCGTTTCCTGCCTCCACTAGTTCGGGGACCGGTCTCCCCCTTTGGCCTGACCCCTCCACGCAGGTGGATTCGGGCGTGCGGTGGCGACTCGCCCGTCCGCACCCCTGGGATCCCTTCATTCCTCGTTCCTGGAGCCTTCTCCGCTCCTCTTCCTTCCTTCTCCCTCTTGCAGGCCTGGGCCTCTGTTACTAGGCCCGCCTCCGGAGCAGAGCTCATGCAGAACCCCTGCTCCCTGCCACTTCTGCTCAGACTTCTCTGCACTGAACTAAGATGGTGCCCACCTTTTATACTCCCTTCTCAATGCACCCAGGAACTGCTTCCTCCCTGCTCCTGCACTGCAGGGTTCCCCTTCCTCAGTGTTCCCTCCCCCCACTCCAGCCAGGGACAGGGACTGTCGTGCCCATCTCAGAGGCATATTGGTCGCCCTGCCCCACGGCAATGTGGTGTAATGCATGCAGGTGTCGGGTCCTGATCCACACTCCATCCTTATCTGAGAGTGAGATATCACACCTCTGGGTGAGGTGCAATACGTCTGTAGCAACCGAGCCCTCGGTGCTACAGTTCCATTTATCTTCAGCCTAGGTGACGTATTGTGATACAGGGCCGTGATTTTGGCTATAAAACGGTCCCCTAGACCCCTACCCCAAGCATTTTAAGAGAATCATATATGGCGTGCCAGGAGACTCTATGGAATGCTTTCTCAGCATCCAACGAGAGTATCTACTTACAAATTTTTAACTGCATCTAGCCCAGGAAATACTTTGTGCCTAGTAGCAGTGTCTGCTAGTCAGCAGATTATCCCGGCTGTTAAGCAAGCTACACCACCTGTAGTTTGGACACTTAATTTTTTCAAAGGAAATGCTTCGGGACCACGGGATACTTAGTGAAGAGCATCAGGAGGCACCCCAAGGCATAGGGGCTGGGACTGGCACTAGGATGCCTTGCGGTGGACAGCCGAGCTCGATCCTTATAAAAGCTTTTTAACTGCAGCAGCTTTAGTGGACGCTACTGGAGCTGGAATTACGCGGCTGCTGGCATGAGACTTGCCCTCCAATAGATCCTTGTAAATGGATTTAAAGTGTATTCATTCAAATTAGAGGGACAATTTAAATTAAAAAGCTTAGAGCTGCCTCCACCACAGGGGGGCTCTCTCGACCCACCAGCGGACAGGCACCAGTATTGGGAGAGGGGGGCTGGCCGTCAGGGTTCACCGCGGCTCTGGCACAAACCCGGCGACACGGAGGTGGCACGGGCAGGAGCGGACTGGCCGTCTCGGCTTCTCACTTTTTGGATTTTAGAAGGGCATGACATGCCTATATCTGTGTCTCCCCCTCCTTTTACTCCTCCACCTCTTTTCTTTTCGCATGACTATATGTACTTGTCACTTTTCCATGTGTTAGTTGTGTCTTCTGAGCAGTTTGTCAGCTTTTGGACACCTTTGAAGGTGTTTTCTATGTGTTTCTATGTGTTTTTGTTTGCCTGCCATTGGTTTTAACGGTGTTCGAAGGTGTTCGACGAACAGTTCGACAAACAGTTCGGCGAACACACGGGTGTTCGACGAACCGAACCGAACTCGAACACTACGGGGGTGGCTCAACACTAGTCCTGGACTGCCCGGCCGTTATCGTTTTTAGTGCCGCTGGTGGAATTATAACTGATAAGCGCATCTGCCTGTCAACTGAATATGCTGACAGACTGACTCTCATAAAAATGAACAAGGGCTGGATTGGGCCAGACTTCTCAACACCACCAAATGATAGCACCGTAACATTAATTGAAATCCAGTGTCTTTTTTTGGGAGGTGTATTCCCATGCACCTTTTCACACCCACACATGGGTATACGCTTCCTGATTTTGGCTATTTGCTCTTGTCCTCCTCCTTCTCCTCATCCTCATCCTCCACCACCATATCACCAGGTTGACCGTGGTCCGTGATGCAACACCCACATAATTTTTTTAAAGGATATTTTTGATGCCCGTAAAAAAAAAATATATACAGTATGTTCATGTATACCCCCCAGGAGTAAATGTTTGTCAGCCCATATACGTAGTGCATGGGCAATACAAGTATAGGAGACCCGCTCCTTTCTAATGGGAACATTGTTTTATGAGGCCCTCCTCCACATCTCTTCCAAGGGGCATTGGAGTGCCTCCCAATATTTGGCAGCCCTTGCATTCACTGAATAGGCCAACACTATGGGAGGCCCACTTCCTAATAATGGGAACAATTTTTCATGAGGCCTTCTATGTCTCTTCCAAGGGGCATTGGAGAGGCTCCAAATATTTGGCAACCCTTGCATTCACTGCATAGGCAAACACAATAGGAGACCCATTTCCTAAAAATGGGAACATTGTTTTCAGGAGGCACTCTGACCTCCACGTCTCTTCCAAGGGGCATTGGAGTGCCTCCAAATTTTTGTCAACCCTTGCATTCACTGCATAGGCAAACACAATGGGAGACCCACTTCCTAAAAATGGGAACATTGTTTTCAGGAGGCACTCTGACCTCCACGTCTCTTCCAAGGGGCATTGGAGTGCCTCCAAATTTTTAGCAACCCTTGCATTCACTGCATAGGCATACACAATGGGAGACCCACTTCCTAATAATGGGAACATTGTTATTCAGGAGGCCCTCCTCTACATCTCTTTCAAGGGGCATTATTGAAGTAGGTCCAAATTTTTGGAAGCCCTTGCATTCACTGCATAGGCAAACAGTTTGGGAGACCCACTTCCTAAAAATGGGAACATTGTTTTCAGGAAGCCCTCCTCTAAGTCTCTTCAAAGGGGTATTGGGGTGCGTCCAAATTTTTAAAAGGGTATTGGGGTTCGTCCATATTTTGGGCAGCCCTGCCACTCACTGCATATGCAATAACAGTATAGGAGACCCACTCTAAAGTAATGGGAACAACAAAGGATAGCCAGCTGATGGCTCTCCAAGAATAGTGAGGGCCGACTGCTGGCCCTTTAAGAATAGTAAAGGCCACCTTATGGCCCTATAAAAATAGGCTTTAGAAGAAGAAAGAACAAGATGGTACATATGTAGAAATGCGCACACCTCAATACAATAATTAATAAAAATGACAAGGTTTATTGAACTCATTTAAAAGCACGAAAAAACAACAGTACACATGATTTCCAACACCCAAGATCCACAATACATGATTGGTCATGTTCAAAATACAACTCTAATAAATCGCTTAGGTCCTTATAATTATCATATACAATTTATTCCAAGGTAAGTACATAAAAGATCACACTAATAAATATATTCTCTGGCATACACCAGGATAATATCATAAATGCATGATTGTTGTGTGAAAGCCTCACTTCGTATGCTAATACACAACTTAATCTCAAAATATATTATGCACTCCTAATTAATGTCATCAATACATGATTATTATATCAAAACCTCCATGCAATTCATATGCTAATGCCCAGCTGAATCTCAATATATACTGTGCACTCCCTGTCAATAGCCGCCATTGTATACCAGCCTATGCCATGAACAAAACCTTGTATATGAAAAAATATCCTCCATAACCTAAGTAAACAATGCCGTAATCAAATCATTGCATACAAATAGCCATATCACCCCCTAAAGGTCATATGTGAATCAAATGGCAAACCCCACACGTATCGCTGTGAGAACACAGCTTCATCAGGGAAAATCTTATCTGCGGCCTTTCAGAGAGCTAAAAATAGTACACAAGCTCTCTCTTAACTCCAAGGGAACGGATTCAAGATGGGTCTACGCAATTTATAACGGACTACAATAACCAATTGGACGAGGTAAGGAGTATCCTTGGCAAGCATGGGGGCATCCTCAGGATTTATCCTCATACAAAAACGCTTATTGGACATCGCCCACTTATGACTGCCAAAAGGGCCCCTAATCTTGGAGATCGACTGACTAGAAGCCACTTTATGAGGCCTACCCACAGATTGCAACTTGGGATAAGATTAAAAGGCTCATTCCCCTGTGGCAATTGTAATGTCTGTCAATATATGTCACCTATGAGAGATGGCTTTATTAACCCATTAGATAGCCAGTATCATGTTCTATGCAGTTTCCATAACTGCAGATCTAAAAATGTGATATTATGCTATCATTTGCAGATGCAATGAAATCTATGTTTGTCAGACATTACAGGAGCTCAAAAAACGGGTGCAGAAGCATATCTCCACAATTCAACAGGCATGGACAGACCAAGACAGAGGGAAAAGCCTGACTTCAGTGGCATCACATTTTTTAGTTTACCATTAAGGTAAGCCTGAGGGCATGAGAGTTATACAGTGGTGGCCAAAAGTATTGGCACCCCTGCACTTCTGTCAGATAATATTCAGTTTCTCCCTGAAAATGATTGCAATCACAAATTCTTTGGTATTATTCTCTTCATTTAATTTGCTTGCAAGGAAAAAACACAAAAGAGAATGAAGCAAAAATGAAATCATTGATCATTTCACACAAAACTCCAAAAATGGGCCAGACAAAAGTATCGGCACCCTCAGCCTAATACTTGGTTGCACAACCTTTAGCCAAAATAACTGAACAACCGCTTCCAGTAACCATCAATGAGTTTCTTACAATGGTCTGCTGGAATTGTAGACCATTCTTCTTTGGCAAACTGCTCCAGGTCCCTGATATTTGAAGGGTGCCTTCTCCAAACTGCCATTTTGAGATCTTTCCACAGGTGTTCTATGGGATTCAGGTCTGGACTCATTGCTGGCCACCTTAGAAGTCTCCAGCGCTTTCTCTCAAACCATTTTATAGTGCTTTTGGAAGTGTGTTTTGGGTCATTGTCCTGCTGGAAGACCCATGACCTCTGAGGGAGGCCCAGCTTTCTCACACTGGGCCATACATTATGCTGTAAAATTTGTTGGTAGTCTTCAGACTTCATAATGCCATGCACACTGTCAAGCAGTCCAGTGCCAGAGGCAGGAAAGCAACCCCAAAACATCAGGGAACCTCCGCCATGTTTGACTGTAGGGACCGTGTTCTTTTCTTTGAATGCCTCTTTCTTTTCCTGTACACTCTATGTTGATGCTTTTTCCCAAAAGGCTCTACTTTTGTCTCATCTGACCAGAGAACATTCTTCCAAAACATTTTAGGCTTTCTTAGGTAAGTTTTGGCAAACTCCAGCATGGCTTTATCCACCATCCGCACAATCTTGCATTGAAATCTCTCGTCAATTTTTCTTTTCGGTCCACATCTAGGGAGGTTAGCCACAGTGCCATGGGCTTTAAACTTCTTGATGACACTGCACACAGAAGACACAGGAACATTCAGGTCTTTGGAGATGGACTTATAGCCTTGAGATTGCTCATGCTTCCTCACAATTTGGTTTCTCAAGTCCTCAGACAGTTCTTTCGTCTTCTTTCTTTTCTCCATGCTCAATGTGGTACACACAAGGACACAGGACAGAGGTTGAGTCAACGTTAATCCATGTTAACTGGCTGCAAGTGTGATTTAGTTATTGCCAACACCTGTTAGGTGCCACAGGTAAGTTACAGGTGCTGAGGTGCTGTTAATTACACGAATTAGAGAAGCATCACATGATTTTACAAACAGTGCCAATACTTTTGTCCACCCCCTTTTTAGGTTTGGTGTGAAATTATATCCAATTTGGCTTTAGGACAATTCTTTTTGTGTTTTTTCATTGAAGACAAATTAAATGAAGATAATAATGCCAAAGAATTTGTGATTGCAATCATTTTCAGGAAGAAACTGAGTATTATCTGACAGAATTGCTGGGGTGCCAATACTTTTGGCCACCACTGTAGGTCTACATGCTCTCAGTACCAACATAAGGGGAGGTAACCTTCGGGGGTATTTATTGCAGACAGAGTCAAGATGGATTTTCACTCTGAAATCAATGTCACCAGAAGGATTAAATGAAGAATTATTAAAAACTGGCTCCCTGGGTTGAGTGGAATAAGTCCTTGTTATGCCTTGTATGTTTAATTGAGAAGTAAGACCATGACTTTTTTTTTCATACCTAGGAGTTTTTGGCACTTCTGAGGAGGCATGCTGTCATTAAGGTTCATCATGCAGTACAGATTCTTGTAAATGGACTGTTCCTTGGAGACTTTATTGGGAGTCTAAATCTACCAGTATGGATTGGAAGGCTTGTGAATAGTGTTGAGCATTCCGATACTGTAATATCGGGTATCGGCCGATATTCGCGGTATCGGAATTCCGATGCTTAATTCCGATACTTTTACAATATCGGATACCGGAATCGGAAGTTCCCATAATGCCTGCGCTCTGCAGTGTCTGTGAAGGATGACAAGTTGGATGGCAGCGCGATCCAGCCTGTCATCAGAATGCCATCCCAGCGGGGGAGAATTCTCCTGATTGTTTAAAAGCCGGCGCGCGGTAAAAAGCCGCCGGCTTTTAAACAATCACACAGCCCCATACTGCTTCCCCGCAGCCTCCGACCCCGATCCTCCGCTCCCCTCGCCACCTCCCATCCCGATCGTAAGTTAGGACCGGGCGGGGAGCGCAGCACCAAGGAGCGGGGAGTGAAGGACCCGGGCGGGGAAGCCGGCAGTGAAAAGACTTCACCGCCGGCTTTCCCGTTCTGTGCTGCGCTTTCCCGCCGGTTATTTCAAATGAACAGCTGAGGTATCAGGTGATGCTGATCAGCTGTTCATTTGAAGTCGCCGCGTTGCCCTCAGAGGGTTCATGTGAGTTCATGCTTGACTGCATGAACTCACATGAACTTTCCCACAGCGGCACAGGTCAGCCTCACCTCCCAGACCCGTCATGATTAGTGTGTGTGCGGGGTGTGTGTGCGGGGTGTGTGTGCGGGTGTGCGCGGTGTCTGTGCGATGTGTGCAGGTGTGTGCGGTGTCTGTGCGGGTGTGTGCGTGCAGGCAGACATAGGCCGATGTGACACTACTACTCCCATCGGCCTATGTCTGTCCCCCGTCCACTCCTGCCAGCAGGATCAGCTCGATGGGAGCAGTAGTTCCCATCAGCCTGATCCTGCTATTTAAATTGCCCTACTGTGTCCCCAATAAATGTTAAATACACGTCATTGGTGGCCAGTGGTTACCTACAATAAATTAGTTCATACATTACCTGTCCCCGCCGATCGCCACCTAAAATAAAGTAAAAAATAAAAAACTACACCTATACTCACCTAGACACCTAATTCCCCGAAGCCATCGATCTCCTGTAATAAAATATAAAATAATAAACCACAACCTTATCCTTACCCCTCCGTAGTAGTCCACGAGTGTCCCACGAAGATCTCCAGTTCAGTGCAGCCACATAGAATGTGACCGCTCTGAACCGCTGCCGCCGCTAGAATGACGGGGCCGTAAGGGTTCACCGGAGTTCAGGCAGCGCTGCTCCGGTTAGCTGCTTTACGGCACTGTTGTATCGTGAGAAATTCCCACGGTACAGCAGTGCCGTAAAGGAGGTCTCCGGAGCTGCGCTGCATGAATGCACTCCGGTGACCTCAGTCAGTGGCTCCCGCTGCCGGGAGCGGACGTGTTCCCGGCAGCGTGAGCTTACTGCAGCCATGCACAGCTGTCACCATCTCCAGATGTGACAGCTGTGCATGGGAGATCAGCGCAGGAACGTGCACAGGTAACTATTATTTTTAGTAAACTAAGAATTAAATAAAATTGTGTGTTTTATTTCAAATAAATTATTTTTTTCTGGGTGTAGTGTGTTTTTTCTTTTTAACACTTTGTAGGTTAGTAATGGGGGTGTCTTATAGACGCCCATCATTACTAACCTGGGCTTCATGGCAGCTGGCGCTGACATGAACCCCACCACTTTTACCCCCTGCCACCGCACCAGGGCAGCGTGGAAGAGCGAGGCTAAGTGCCAGAGTTGGCGCATCCTATGGATGCGCCATTTCTGGGGTGGCTGACAACTGGTGTTTCTAGCCTGGGAGGGGGCCAATATTCATGGCACCCTTCCTGGGCTATTAATATCAGCCCCCAGCTGTCTGCCTAGCCTTTGCTAGCTATTAAAATAGGGGGGACCCCACGTCATTTTTTTTGGGGGGGTCCCCCATTTTAATAGCTAGTAAAGGCTAGGTATTCAGCTGGGGGCTGATATTAGTAGCCTGGGAAGCTCCGTGGGTTTTACCCCCTTCCCAGGCTTCAAACATCTGCCCCAGCCGTCTGCTTAACCTCCGCTAGAGACTAAAATTATGGGGGATCCCACGCCATTTTTTTTTTAAATAAATCCTTTATTTTAACACTAAATGACATTTGAGGAGTTAATAAAGATGCAGTCCCTAAATTATTATTTATTTTTTAATTAATTTTTCCCAAAACTTTTGACGTGGGCTTCGCCATATTTTTGTATGCCAGCCAGGTACAGCATCCAGCTTCTATGAACGCGCCATTTTCCGGGGCGGCTGCGGACTGCAATTTTCAGCGGGGGGGGGGGGGGCAGAAAGCTTGGGCCTCCCTGCGCTGCAGATTCCATCCCCCAGCTGCCTAGTTGTACCTGGCTGGACACAAAAATAGGGAGAAGCTCCACGTTTTTTTTTTTTTAATTATTTCATGAAATTCATGGAATAATTAAGAAAAAAAGGGCTTCCCTATATTGTTGTGTCCAACCAGGTACAAATAGGCAGCTGGTGGTTGGGGGCAGCCCGTTCCTGCCTGCTGTACCTGGCTGGACCCAAATATAGTGCAAAGCCCCACGTCAATTTTTTTTTAATTATTTCAGGAAATTCATGAAATAATTAAAAAAAAATTATGTGGGGCTTCGCCCTATATTTGTGTCCAGTCAGGTACAGCAGGCAGGAATGGGCTGCCCCCAACCACCAGCTGCCTATTTGTACCTAGCCGGACACAACAATATAGGGAAGCCCTTTTTTTCTTAATTATTCCATGAATTTCATGAAATAATTAAAAAAAAAAATACGTGGGGCTTCGCCCTATTTTTGTGTCCAGCCAGGTACAACAAGGCAGCTGGGGGCTGGAATCCGCAGCGCAGGGAGGCCCAAGCTTTCTGGGCCCCACCCGCTGCAAATTGCAGTCCGCAGCCGCCCCGGAAAATGGCGCGTTCATAGAAGCGCCATCTTCTGGCGCTGTACCCAACTCATCCAGGGCCCTGGTGCGGTGGCTCACTGGGTAATAAAGGGGTTAAGGCCAGCTTGGCATTATCAGCTGGCCCTAAGCCCGAAATTCATGGGGTCACGCCAATATTAGACATGACCACAATGAATTTCTAGTAAAGTATTTAAAAAAAACACAAACACCCAGAAAAAAGTCCTTTAATTGAAATAAAGACACAATTCTTTATTGTTCTAAATTAAACCATACTTACAGTCACGCCCATTCCAGCTGAAGCCAACGATCTCCTGCAATAAAAGTAAAATAATAAAGCAACCTCATCCTTACCTTTCCATGGTTCCCAGGACAGCTTCAGCTCTGCTACATTGAGATGACAGGCTGGACCGCAGCAGAACGCTGCCATCCAGCCTGTCATCCCGCAGACACTGAGAAGCGCAGGCATGCTTGCGCTCCTCAGTGTCTCGCTGTGACGGCATAAAGATGAGCCGAGGTCATGTCCAATGAACTCAGCTCACCTCATGCACGTCACTGACAGCGTGGGAAAATTCTCCTGCACTCAGCGCTTCAGCGTGAGAATTCTCCCACGCTGTCAGTGACGTGCATGAGGTGCGCCGAGTTCATTGGACATGACCTCACCTCATGCACGTCACTGACAGCGTGGGAAAATTCTCACGCTGAAGCGCTGAGTGCAGGAGAATTCTCCCAAGCTGTCAGTGACGTACATGAGGTGAGCCGAGTTCATTGTCGGCTCATCTGGATGCCGTCACAGCCAGACACTGAGGAGTGGAAGTATGCCTGCGCTTCTCAGTGTCTGCGGGATGACAGGCTGGATGGCAGCGTTCTGCTGCGGTCCAGCCTGTCATCTCGATGTAGCAGAGCTGGAGCCGTCGTGGGAGCCATGGAAAGGTAAGGATGAGGTTGCTTTATTATTTTTCTTTTATTGCAGGAGATCGTTGGCTTCAGCTGGAATGGGCGTGATGGTAAGTATGGTTTAATTTAGAACAATAAAGAATTGTGTGTTTATTTCAATTAAAGGACTTTTTTCTGGGTGTTTGTGTTTTTTTTAAATACTTTACTAGAAATTCATGGTGGTCATGTCTAATATTGGCGTGACCCCATGAATTTCGGGCTTAGGGCCAGCTGATAATGCCAAGCTGGCCTTAACCCCTTTATTACCCAGTGAGCCACCGCACCAGGGCCCTGGATGAGTTGAGTACAGCGCCAGAAGATGGCGCTTCTATGAACGCGCCATTTTCCGGGGCGACTGCGGACTGCAATTTGCAGCGGATGGGGCCCAGAAAGCTTGGGCCTCCCTGCGCTGCAGATTCCAGCCCCCAGCTGCCTAGTTGTACCTGGCTGGACACAAAAATAGGGCGAAGCTCCACGTTTTTTTTTTTAAATTCATGAAATTCATGGAATAATTAAGAAAAAAAGGGCTTCCCTATATTGTTGTGTCCGGCTAGGTACAAATAGGCAGCTGGTGGTTGGGGGCAGCCCATTCCTGCCTGCTGTACCTGACTGGACACAAATATAGGGCGAAGCCCCACGTCAATTTTTTTTAATTATTTCATGAATTTCCTGAAATGATTTAAAAAAAATTGACGTGGGGCTTCGCACTATATTTGTGTCCAGCCAGGTACAGCAGGCAGGAACGGGCTGCCCCCAACCACCAGCTGCCTATTTGTACCTGGTTGGACACAACAATATAGGGAAGCCCTTTTTTTCTTAATTATTTCATGAATTTCATGAAATAATTAAAAAAAAAAAATACGTGAAGCTTCTCCCTATTTTTGTGTCCAGCCAGGTACAACTAGGCAGCTGGGGGATGGAATCTGCAGCGCAGGGAGGCCCAAGCTTTCTGCCCCCCCCCCCCCGCTGAAAATTGCAGTCCGCAGCCACCCCGGAAAATGGCACGTTCATAGAAGCTGGATGCTGTACCTGGCTGGCATACAAAAATATGGCGAAGCCCACGTCAAAAGTTTTGGGAAAAATTAATTAAAAAATAAATAATAATTTAGGGACTGCATCTTTATTAACTCCTCAAATGTCATTTAGTGTTAAAATAAAGGATTTATTTAAAAAAAAATTGACGTGGGGCTTCGCCCTATATTTGTGTCCAGCCAGGTACAGCAGGCAGGAACAGGCTGCCCCCAACCACCAGCTGCCTATTTGTACCTGGCCGGACACAACAATATAGGGAAGCCCTTTTTTAAAAAAATTATTTCATGAAATAATTAAAAAAAAATTGACGTGGGGCTTCGCCCTATATTTGTGTCCAGCCAGGTACAGCAGGCAGGAACAGGCTGCCCCCAACCACCAGCTGCCTATTTGTACCTGGCCAGACACCACAATATAGGGAAGCCCTTTTTTAAAAAAATAATTTCATGAAATAATTAAAAAAAAATTGACGTGGGGCTTCGCACTATATTTGTGTCCAGCCAGGTACAGCAGGCAGGGACTGGCTGCCCCCAACCACCAGCTGCCTATTTGTACCTGGTTGGACACAACAATATAGGGAAGCCCTTTTTTTCTTAATTATTCCATGAATTTCATGAAATAATTAAAAAAAAAAATGCGTGGGGCTTCGCCCTATTTTTGTGCCCAGCCAGATACAACTAGGCAGCTGGGGGCTGGAATCCGCAGCGCAGGGAGACCCAAGCTTTCTGGGCCACCCCCGCTGCAAATTGAAGTCCGCAGCCGCCCCAGAAAATGGCGCGTTCATAGAAGCGCCATCTTCTGGCGCTGTACCCAACTCATCCAGGGCCCTGGTGCGGTGGCTCACTGGGTAATAAAGGGGTTAAGGCCAGCTTGGCATTATCAGCTGGCCCTAAGCCCAAAATTCATGGGGTCACGCCAATATTAGACATGACCACCATGAATTTCTAGTAAAGTATTTAAAAAAACACAACACCCAGAAAAAAGTCCTTTAATTGAAATAAACACACAATTCTTTATTGTTCTAAATTAAACCATACTTACAGTCACGCCCATTCCAGCTGAAGCCAACGATCTCCTGCAATAAAAGTAAAATAATAAAGCAACATCATCCTTACCTTTCCATGGCTCCCACGACACATCAGCTCTGCTACATCGAGATGACAGGCTGGACCGCAGCAGAACGCTGCAATCCGTCCTGTCATCCCGCAGACACTGAGAAGCGCAGGTATACTTCCACTCCTCAGTGTCTGGCTGTGACGGCATCCAGATGAGCCGAGGTCATGTCCAATGAACTCAGCTCACCTCATGTACGTCACTGACAGCGTGGGAAAATTCTCCTGCACTCAGCACTTCAGCGTGAGAATTTTCCCACGCTGTCAGTGACGTGCATGAGGTGAGCTGAGTTCATTGGACATGAACTCGGCTCATCTGGATGACGTCACAGAGAGACACTGAGGAGCGCAAGCATGCCTGCGCTTCTCAGTGTCTGCGGGATGACAGGCTGGATGGCAGCTTTCTGCTGTGGTCCAGCCTGTCATCTCGATGTAGCAGAGCTGAAGCTGTCCTGGGAACCATGGAAAGGTAAGGATGAGGTTGCTTTATTATTTTTCTTTTATTGCAGGAGATCGTTGGCTTCAGCTGGAATGGGCGTGATGGTAAGTATGGTTTAATTTAGAACAATAAAGAATTGTGTCTTTATTTCAATTAAAGGACTTTATTCTGGGTGTTTGTGTTTTTTTTAACTTTGACTATGGGGTTAGTAATGGGGGTGTCTTATAGACGCCTCTCCATTACTAACCTGGGCTTGATGTCAGCTGGCATTATAAGCTGACATCAACCTCAACCCTATTACCCCCTGCCACCACACCAGGGCAGCGTGGAAGAGCGAGGCTAAGTGCCAGAATTGGCGCATCCTATGGATGCGCCATTTCTGGGGCGGCTGACGGCTGGTGTTTCTAGCCTGGGAGGGGGCCAATATTCATGGCACCCTTCCTGGGCTATTAATATCAGCCCCCAGCTGTCTGCCTAGCCTGTGCTAGCTATTAAATTAGGGGGGACCCCACGTTATTTTTTTGGGGGGGTTCCCCCATTTTAATAGCTAGTAAAGGCTAGGTATTCAGCTGGGGGCTGATATTAGTAGCCTGGGAAGCTCCGTGGGTTTTACCCCCATCCCAGGCTTCAAACATTTGCCCCAGCTGTCTGCTTAACCTCCGCTAGAGCCTAAAATTAAGGGGAACCCCACGCCAATTTTTTTTAAAATAAATCCTTTATTTTAACACTAAATGACAAGTACAGTAATCAACACTGTCACTGTACTTCATATATATGTGACTGACATGTTTCTATCTATCTATGTGTGATTCTCTATTCTTTCTGTTATAAATTGTCGGGTACCGCTGCTGAATTGCCGGCCGGCTTTCTTAAAGAGACGGTGCATGAAAACACTATTATTTTTTTAAATAAATCCTTTACACTAAATGACAAGTACAGTAAGCAACACTGTCACTGTACTTCATATATATGTGACTGACATGTTTCTATCTATCTAATCTATGTGTGAAGCTCTATTCTTTCTGTTATAAATTGTCGGGTACCGCTGCTGAATTGCCAGCCGGCTTTTTTAAAGAGACGGTGCACGAAAACACTAATATTTTTTTAATAAATCCTTTACACTAAATGACAAGTACAGTAAGCAACACTGTCACTGTACTTCATATATATGTGACTGACATGTTTCTATCTATCTAATCTATGTGTGAAGCTCTATTCTGTCTGTTATAAACTGTCGGGTACAGATGCTGAATTGCCGGCCGGCTTTTTTAAAGAGACGGTGCACGAAAATACTAATATTTTTTTTAATAAATCCTTTACACTAAATGACAAGTTCTGTAAGCAACACTGTCACTGTACTTCTTATATATGTGACTGACATGTTTCTATCTGTCTAATCTATGTGTGAAGCTCTATTCTGTCTGTTATAAATTGTCGGGTACCGCTGCTGAATTGCCGGCCGGCTTTTTTAAAGAGACGGTGCACGAAAACACTAATATTTTTTTTAATAAATCCTTTACACTAAATGACAAGTACAGTAAGCAACGCTGTCACTGTACTTCATATATATGTGACTGACATGTTTCTATCTATCTAATCTATGTGTGAAGCTCTATTCTTTCTGTTGTAAATTGTCGGGTACCGGTGTATGCCGCTGATGAATTGCCGGCTTTTCATGTCATTCTACATTATTCTTAGTTGTTTTACTTCATGTAGAATTAACCTACAAGGAAAGAAAGGGTTTATTTTCATTCCGATATTTGTGTCCCATTGACTTGCATTGGTTTCCGGTATCGGAATCGGCGATATCCGATACTTTTTGGGTATCGGCCCGATCCAATCCAATACGATATTTCCTGATATCGGAAGGTATCGCTCAACACTACTTGTGAACCAATTGGATCATATTAAATTTGGAAGAGACAGGGGACAAGACTATGGGCAAACCCCCCCCAAAAATGGACTTTGATATTTTCTCTATATGGATATATGGACTCTTTATCTGCCTTTTGGGAAATAATGGATTTGGTGTTTTATGACAATAGTACTAGGGATGTTTTTCGTTTCCGGTCAACAATATATGCAATGAGCTATTGCCCACTTTCTTAGAACAATAGTAACTGACAATGTGTGATGTATATTATGATAGTGTTTGCTTATTTGTGTGGGGTATCTGGGAGAATTGGCTATACTTAATACAAGCGCATGCGTTTAGATTTATGTTGCAACATAAAGAATATTTAAATTTGGATGCATATTTTATACTCGGAGATCTATATACAAATCTCTTGGGGATAGAATGTTACATATAGGTATAGCACCTTATGATAACATATGTTATGGGTACAAAAAAAATACTTAATGATGTATATACTTATCCATGCAAAGTATATTAATCTTCTTCCCTTGCATTTATTATAATGCTGTGTAGCTGTAACTACTGGTCATCTATTAGAATATTAAGTCAAAGAGTTAAATCTAAACATATTTGCTCTATTGGAACCATTATTGGGCTTCCTTTAATAAACTTTTGAGCTATGGCTTATATAAGAATTGTTGTTTATAAGCATGATGAGATCGCATGTTCCCTGTATATTTATCTCACTAGCATAGACTAGCGTCCATTGTATATATTTCTTTCTGGGGATGTTAGTGTCTTATCTGCAGTGCGCCTGCGCACTGCGGACGGCGTTTCATTGTAAGAGATGCAGGGCTGGGGATCTTGCATCCTTGGTTATGGTCAGAGTTTGCTGTGACATCACTTCCCATGTGAAGTGCGCATGCCCGGGCATCCATCATGGCGCTGGATGAAAAGTATTACTTTAGATGAGTTCTCCTATGCCTGCAGCCTGTCGGCGTAACCACTGGTAAACAGTGTTGAGCATTCCGATACTGAAATATCGGGTATCGGCCGATATTCGCAGTATCGGAATTCCGATACTTAATTCCGATACTTTTGCAATATCGTATACCGGAATCGGAAGTTCCCATAATACAATGAGCCATTTTCATTTTATTCAGCCAATGAGGATCCTAAGAAGTGTGGGCACATCCTGTTAGGCATGTAGGCATCTTAACTAATGGCATGGCTGTGATTGGCTGCTGAAATGATGTCATGATGCACTATAAAAGCCGCCGCCGCCATTTTGAGCTCACTCTGCTGTGAATTCAGTTAGGGATAGGACGCTGTTGTTCTGAGGGACAGTTTTAGCTACCTATTTGGTCTATTCTGCTTTACCCAAGCTACTTTATAAATCGCTGTGCCTTGCAGTGCTAGTGCACAGTACTCTGTGCTGTTCACCGCTTTCTGCAAGGTCTCTGTGTGTGAGTGCAGCTCACCCTGTAGTGTGTGCTTCAACCACGTCTGGTTGTAGTGCACTCAGTGTGTGTCACTGCCTCATACATTGTCCTTTTTTGCCAATTCATAATTTTTCCTGTTATCTCCTATTATTGTGGTGGTTCCATCCGAATTCAGCTAAATTGGTTCCAAACACACTATATAGGAGTAGATAGAGAAATTTTTTTGGTCTTGCAGCGCTAGTGCACAGTGCTCTGCATCTGTACTGTTCACCGCTGTCTGCAAGGTCTGGTGTGTGAGTGCAGCTCACCCTGTAGTGTGTGCTTCAACCACGTCTGGTTGTAGTTCACTCAGTGTGTGTCACTGCCTCATACATTGTCCTTTTTTGCCAATTCATAATTTTTCCTGATTTCTCCTATTAGTGTGGTGGTTCCATCCGTATTCAGCTAAATTGGTTCCAAACACACTATATAGGAGTAGTTAGAGGAGTCTTTCTGCAGCATTGGGCCCTGCAGCCCCAGCCAGATTAGTATTAGCCTATTTTTTGCAGCCTCATCTATTGCATTGTAGGTTACCTTCCTACATTGTAATAGCTACAAAAAGTTTGTGATACTATCGTTATTACATCTTTAGGCACATCCAGTGTCTTTTTGTGACAAAAAAAACCTAAATAAAGTTCACCAAACACTCCACTTTACAGTTGTGTAGGCCACATTAGCTCATATTAAAGTCTAGTCCACACTTTATAAAATTAGTGTTTCTTATACCTGTTAGCAGCTGTTCAGGAATAAGCACACTAAGCCCTTAGTACTTTTCTGCCTATCTTTATCAGTCTACCAAGATGAAGAAGGCAGGGAGTAAGGCATGTGGTCGTGGGCGTGGGCGTGGGCATGGAGTTTCTGCAGGGAGAGGACGTGAGGATTCTGTGCCTGCAGGGAGAGGACGTGGGGATTCTGTGCCTGCTGCGGGCACCAGTGACTCAGCATCCCCCAGTTTTACCAGGGAACAGTCCTTTATGCGCAGCTTTGTAGGAGCTAGCCATACCCCACTGCTGCGCGAGGACCAAATTGAAGCCGTTGTCGGATGGATGGCAGCTAACCCATCGACTTCAATTAGTTCCAGATCCTCTCAGGTCCTGAGCACTGAATAGCACCCATCTGTCTCTTCACCACCTGCCAAATTGCCCAGGCAGTCAGAGAGCCCTGGACAGGAGCCATCTCTACTTCTGTTCTCTGAATCTCTTGGCTTGGAAAGAGGGGGCCAGCCAAGCAGAATTCTAGAATTTGAAGAAGAGGTAGTATGCAGTGATGCGCAACCGTTTTGTCTCTCTGAATCTGAAGAGGCGGGTGGGCCAGTGCCTATGGTCAGCAGCACACCTCAGTACGCATCTGATGATGAGACTCAGGTGCCACTTTCTGGTGCGTACTGTGCTGTCGAGACTACCCAGGAGAAGCAGTTGTTTGAAGAGGGTGGTGTAGATGATGAGGTCCTTGACCCATCATGGCATGAGGGACAGGAAGGTGGAGGGAGCAGCTCTGAGGAAGAGATTCCCCAAACGGCCCAAAAAGGAGGGAGAGGGAGGGGGCAGACTTGGTTGCCTGTAGCCTCCACTTCGGCACCCATTAGGAGCATGGCTCTTCCAAAATCCAAAGCGGGCGCTCCCAAGACTTGCAGTGCCTGGTCCTTTTTTGACACAGTTGCAGATGACATTTGCTTTGTCAAATGCAAGCTGTGTAATCAGAAGGTGAAAAGAGGGAAAAGTGTCAGCAACCTCAATACCACAAATATGTGGAAACATGTGCGGACCAAGCACGTGGTGGAGTTACAAAAACACACTGAAGACCTAGGCCAACCTACAGCGCCACCTACCACCTCTTCAGCTCGTGTTGTAGCCTGTTCCTCCAGCTCACACACAGCTGGTTCGGCTTCCTCACAGGATCGCCATGGAAGAATCTCTGGCACTGTTGTACAGAGACACAGTGTAATTCCACCCACAGCACCACTTTCCCAGTCATCCTCACACTCCCAGGCCAGTCTACAGCCATCGTTAGCACAGGCATGGGAGAAAAGGCGCCTATACTCGGCAAACCACCCCCGAGCACAGGCTCTGAATGCTGGCATTGCTAAACTACTGGCCCTTGAAATGCTATCATTCAGGCTGGTGGAGACTGACACATTCCGTAACTTTATGGCATTGGCAGTCCCACAATACAACGTGCCCAGCCACTTTTATTTCAGCAGGCAAGCCGTCCCTGCCCTGCAACATCATGTGGAGGGAAAAATTAAACATGCGCTACAAAACGTTGTCAGTAGCAAGGTCCACCTAACCACCGAAGCGTGGACCAGTAAGCATGGACAGGGACGATACCTTTCCCTCACTGCCCATTGGGTAAATGTTGTGGAGCCGGGTACAAATCTTGAGAGTGGCACTGTACGTGTTCTGCCAACTCCAAGGATTGCAGGAATCTAGTCTGTACACATTGACTCCTCCTCATACTCCAGTTCCTCTGAATCAGTGCTGCAGGAGCCGTCACGGTCTACCTCCACATCGACCCGTGAACGGTTACCTGTTATGGTGACCAATATGAGCACAGCCGTGGCCAAACGTCAACAGGCCGTATTAAAATTAATTTCTTTTGGGAATCGAAGCCACACAGCGCAGGAGCTCTGGAATGCCATCAAGCAGCAGAGCGACGTGTGGTTTGTGCCAGCGAATCTCCAGCCAGGCATGGTAGTGTGTGACAATGGCCAAAATCTGGTGGCAGCTCTGGGCCTAGGCAACCTCACTCACATCCCATATCTGGCACATGTGCTCAACTTGGTCGTGCAGAGTTTTTTGAGACACTATCCGGATCTTGATGCACTGCTTCACAAGGTCCGCATAGAGTGCGCTCACTTGCGGCGTTCCAGCAATGCAAGATCACGCATTGCAGCTCTGCAGCGCCGATTATGTCTTCCGGAACATTGCATCATATGTGACCTACCCACCAGGTGGAATTCAACGTTACATATGTTGGAGAGGTTGTGTGAGCAGCAGGCAGCAGTAATGGAGTACCAGCTGCAGCAGGCGCAAACAAGTCGCAGTGCGCGCCGTTCACACTTCACCACCACTGAGTGGGCCTCTATGAAGGACATTTGCCACGTTTTACGTGCCTTCAATTATTCCACGCGGATGGCGAGTGCAGATGATGCACTAGTCAGCATGACTATCCCCCTTATCTGCCTGCTTGAAAAAACACTGCAAGCACTAAGGGACGAGGTTTTGGAAGAGGTGGAGGATGAGGAGTCACAAATGCCATCTGCTTCTCTACAGTCTGCGCAACGTGGTTCCTCACAAAGGCCTAGGCAGGGGACACTTTGTGAGGAGGATGAGGAGGAGTCAATGGATGAGGAAGACATCTGTCCAGAGGAGGGAGGTACACAATGCTCTAGTAGTCAGTATCTAGAGCGAGGGTGGGGTGATGCAGAGCAGGCAGAGATCACGCCTCAAGCAGGGGACAGCGTTTCTTGGCCAGTTGGCAGTCTGCAGCACATGGTTGATTTCATGCTGCAGTGCCTGAGAAACGACCGCCGCATCGCCCACATTCTCAACACGGCTGATTATTGGGTGTCCACCCTCCTAGATCCTCGCTACCGGGACAACTTACAAAGCCTCATAACACCATTGAACCGGGAGCGTAAAATGCGGGAGTACCAAGACGCACTGGTGCATTCCATCATGTTCTCCATTCCAACCGAGAGCAGTGCTGCTAGTGCTTTACAAAGCAGCTCAGTGCGTCGAGGCAGTGGAGGAAGCTCTGCACAAAGAGGGAGCAGAAGCAGCGCCTCAGCACAAGGCAAGACCAGTATGGCCGAAATGTGGCAAAGTTTTGTGTCCCAGCCGCCACAAATGTCTACACCATCACAGACGGCTCCAGTCAGCAGGAGGCAACGTTTCCGTCAGATGGTGACAGACTACATGTCTTGCCCTCTTAGTGTACTCCCAGACGGCTCTTCTCCCTTCAAGTTTTGGGTCTGTAAGCTGGATACATGGCCAGAGCTTAGTCAGTATGCATTGGAGGTGCTAGCTTGCCCTGCTGCTAGTGTATTATCGGAACGCGTCTTTAGTGCCACAGGTGGTGTACTAACAGACCGTCGCATGCGACTATCCTCCGATAACGTTGACCGGCTTACTTTTCTCAAAATGAACAAGGCCTGGATCTCTCATGAATTTGCCAGTCCCCTTCCAGTATAAATAATTGGTTGGCAACAGTATCCAGGTCTCCTGTTCTGTTCATGTTTCTACCACCTGAACTGTAATCCCTGAGCTCCAACACCGCCAGTTGGCGCTCGGAAGTGCCGTCTGCACAGTCAACACTTGCTGCCGTGTTATTGGGGTTCAGTAACGTCAGCTGTTCCCCTGCTGTGCGGACGGCAATTTCTCCTGCTCTGTCCACATTCTCACTACTACAAATTTTAAAGTTGCTCCAATTACACCTCTGGCTCCTCTGTTTTCAGTATTATCCCTGAGCTCCAACACCGCCAGTTGGCGCTCGGAAGTGCCGTCTGCACAGTCAACACTTGCTGCCGTGTTTTTGGGGTTCAGTAACGTCAGCTGTTCCCCTGCTGTGCGGACGGCAATTTCTCCTGCTCTGTCCACATTCTCACTACTACAGATTTTAAAGTTTCTCCAATTACACCTCTGGCTCCTCTGTTTTCAGTATTATCCCTGAGCTCCAACACCGCCAGTTGGCGCTCGGAAGTGCCGTCTGCACAGTCAACACTTGCTGCCGTGTTATTGGGGTTCAGTAACGTCAGCTGTTCCCCTGCTGTGCGGACGGCAATTTCTCCTGCTCTGTCCACATTCTCACTACTACAGATTTTAAAGTTTCTCCAATTACACCTCTGGCTCCTCTGTTTTCAGTATTATCCCTGAGCTCCAACACCGCCAGTTGGCGCTCGGAAGTGCCGTCTGCACAGTCAACACTTGCTGCCGTGTTATTGGGGTTCAGTAACGTCAGCTGTTCCCCTGCTGTGCGGACGGCAATTTCTCCTGCTCTGTCCACATTCTCACTACTACAGATTTTAAAGTTTCTCCAATTACACCTCTGGCTCCTCTGTTTTCAGTATTATCCCTGAGCTCCAACACCGCCAGTTGGCGCAAGGAAGTGCCGTCTGCACAGTCAACACTTGCTGCCGTGTTATTGGGGTTCAGTAACGTCAGCTTTTCCCCTGCTGTGCGGACGGCAATTTCTCCTGCTCTGTCCACATTCTCACTACTACAGATTTTAAAGTTTCTCCAATTACACCTCTGGCTCCTCTGTTTTCAGTATTATCCCTGAGCTCCAACACCGCCAGTTGGAGCTCGGAAGTGCCGTCTGCACAGTCAACACTTGCTGCCGTGTTATTGGGGTTCAGTAACGTCAGCTGTTCCCCTGCTGTGCGGACGGTAATTTCTCCTGCTCTGTCCACATTCTCACTACTACAGATTTTAAAGTTTCTCCAATTACACCTCTGGCTCCTCTGTTTTCAGTATTATCCCTGAGCTCCAACACCGCCAGTTGGCGCTCGGAAGTGCCGTCTGCACAGTCAACACTTGCTGCCGTGTTATTGGGGTTCAGTAACGTCAGCTGTTCCCCTGCTGTGCGGACGGCAATTTCTCCTGCTCTGTCCACATTCTCACTACTACAGATTTTAAAGTTTCTCCAATTACACCTCTGGCTCCTCTGTTTTCAGTATTATCCCTGAGCTCCAACACCACCAGTTGGCGCTCGGAAGTGCCGTCTGCACAGTCAACACTTGCTGCCGTGTTATTGGGGTTCAGTAACATCAGCTGTTCCCCTGCTGTGCGGACGGCAATTTCTCCTGCTCTGTCCACATTCTCACTACTACAGATTTTAAAGTTTCTCCAATTACACCTCTGGCTACTCTGTTTTCAGTATTATCCCTGAGCTCCAACAACGCCAGTTGGCACAAGGAAGTGCCGTCTGCACAGTCAACACTTGCTGCCGTGTTATTGGGGTTCAGTAACGTCAGCTGATCCCCAGCTGTGTGTCCGGCAAATTCTCCTGCTTTGTCCACATCCACTGTACTACTGATATTAAACCTCCAAATACACCTCCGGCTCCTCCGTTTTTAGTATTTACCCTGGGCTCCAATACCGCTAGTTGCTGCTCAGAAGTGCTGTCTGCACAGTCAACGCTTGCTCCAGTGTTATTGGGGTTCAGTAACATCAGCTGATCCCCAGCTGTGTGTCCGGCAAATTCTCCTGCTTTGTCCACATCCACTGTAGTACGGATTTAAAACCTCCTCCAAATACACCTCTGGCTCCTCCGTTTTTAGTATTTACCCTGGGCTCCAATACCGCTAGTTGCTGCTCAGAAGTGCCGTCTGCACAGTCAACGCTTGCTCCAGTGTTATTGGGGTTCAGTAACGTCAGCTGATCCCCAGCTGTGTGTCCGGCAAATTCTCCTGCTTTGTCCACATCCACTGTACTACGGATTTAAAACCTCCTCCAAATACACCTCTGGCTCCTCCGTTTTTAGTATTTACCCTGGGCTCCAATACCGCTAGTTGCTGCTCAGAAGTGCTGTCTGCACAGTCAACGCTTGCTCCAGTGTTATTGGGGTTCAGTAACGTCAGCTGATACCCAGCTGTGTGTCCGGCAAATTCTCCTGCTTTGTCCACATCCACTGTACTACGGATTTAAAACCTCCTCCAAATACACCTCTGGCTCCTCCGTTTTTAGTATTTACCCTGGGCTCCAATACCGCTAGTTGCTGCTCAGAAGTGCTGTCTGCACAGTCAACGCTTGCTCCAGTGTTATTGGGGTTCAGTAACGTCAGCTGATCCCCAGCTGTGTGTTCGGCAAATTCTCTTGCTTTGTTCACATCCACTGTACTACAGATTTAAAACTTGCTCCAATTACACCTCTGGCTCCACTCTGTTTTTAGTATTTACCCTGGGTTCCAGCACCGCCAGCTGGTTCTCAGTAGTGACTTTGGCATGGGTACTCCCTCCTGCCCAGCCTGGTTCCAGCACGCCAGCTGTTTCCGGGTAGTGTCAACGTCACTTTGCCTCCAATGCGTTGTCCTGTCGTGTTGCGGTCGGGTTAGCCGACTCTATGGTGCCTGCAGTTTAGGTGACTCCTATGTGGGCTGCGGGATCTGGCAATGAAGGCTGGTTCCATAGTGCCAATAGGACAAGCACCCCCTGTAGGACTGTGGGTTTTGGTAACTGCGGCCAGCTCGCGGCCTTGAACTTTTTTTTACATGGGTACCTTCTGCTACCCATCCGGGTTCCAGTACCGTCAGCTGGTTCTCGGCAGTGCCTTTGGATTAGGTGCCTCCTTCTCGGTATCTAAGTTCCACCAACTTCTGCTGGTCCTTGGTAGTGCTTTCTGGCACAGGTACCTCCTGCTTAGTAACCGAGTTCCAGTACCGTCAGCTGGTCTTCGGCAGTTCCATTGGCTCTTGTACCTTCTGCTACCCATCCGGGTTCCAGTACCGTCAGCTGGTCCTCGGTAGTTCCATTTGCTCTTGTACATTCTACTACCCATCCGGGTTCCAGTACCGTCAGCTGGTTCTCGGCAGTGACTTTGGCACGGGTACTCCCTCCTGCCCAGCCTGGTTCCAGCACGGCAGCTGTTTCCGGGTAGTGTCAACGTCACTTTGCCTCCAATGCGTTGTCCTGTCATGTTGCGGTCGGGTTAGCCGACTCTATGGTGCCTGCAGTTTAGGTGACTCCTATGTGGGCTGCGGGATCTGGCAATGAAGGCTGGTTCCATAGTGCCAATAGGACAAGAACCCCCTGTAGGACTGTGGGTTTTGGTAACTGCGGCCGGCTCGCGGCCTTGAACTTTTTTTTACATGGGTACCTTCTGCTACCCATCCGGGTTCCAGTACCGTCAGCTGGTTCTCGGCAGTGCCTTTGGATTAAGTGCCTCCTTCTCGGTATCCAAGTTCCACCAACGTCTGCTGGTCCTTGGTAGTGCTTTCTGGCACAGGTACCTCCTGCTTAGTAACCGAGTTCCAGTACCGTCAGCTGGTCTTCGGCAGTTCCATTGGCTCTTGTACCTTCTGCTACCCATCCGGGTTCCAGTACCGTCAGCTGGTCCTTGGTAGTTCCATTTGCTCTTGTACCTTCTACTACCCATCCGGTTTCCAGTACCGTCAGCTTGTTCTCGGCAGTGACTTTGGCACGGGTACTCCCTCCTGCCCAGCCTGGTTCCAGCACTCCAGCTGTTTCCGGGTAGTGTCAACGTCACTTTGCCTCCAATGCGTTGTCCTGTCGTGTTGCGGTCGGGTTAGCCGACTCTATGGTGCCTGCAGTTTAGGTGACTCCTATGTGGGCTGCGGGATCTGGCAATGAAGGCTGGTTCCATAGTGCCAACAGGACAAGCACCCCCTGTAGGACTGTGTGTTTTGGTAACTGCAGCCGGCTCGCGGCCTTGAACTTTTTTTTACATGGGTACCTTCTGCTACCCATCCGGGTTCCAGTACCGTCAGCTGGTTCTCGGCAGTGCCTTTGGATTAGGTGCCTCCTTCTCGGTATCCAAGTTCCACCAACGTCTGCTGGTCCTTGGTAGTGCTTTCTGGCACAGGTACCTCCTGCTTAGTAACCGAGTTCCAGTACCGTCAGCTGGTCTTCGGCAGTTCCATTGGCTCTTGTACCTTCTGCTACCCATCCGGGTTCCAGTACCGTCAGCTGGTCCTCGGTAGTTCCTCAGCTTTCTTGTACCTTCTGCTACATTTCCAAGTTCAAGCTTTTTGAAATGGTTCTTGGTAATCACTCTAGATCTCCCTGACGAGGACCCTGAGGACGAGGACCCCGAAGACCAACCCTAAGAAGACGAGGACCCCGAAGACGACGACCCTGAATACGAGGACCCTGAAGACCACCCCGAAGAAGACGAGGACCCTGAAGACCACCCCAAAGAAGACGAGGACCCTGAAGACCACCTCGAAGAAGACGAGGACCCTGAAGACCACCCCGAAGAAGACGAGGACCCCGAAGACGACGACCCAGAAGAACAACCCGAAGAAGACGAGGACCCCGAAGACGAGGACCCCCGAAGACGACGACCCTAAAGACCACCCCGAAGAAGACCAAGAAGATGACCCTGAAGAAGTTGACCAAGAGGACAAAGAAGAGAAGACAAGCACCAAGATACAGAAGAACAAGAGACAGAAAGCCAAGAAGCAGAAATACAAGAAGCTGCAGAACAAAAAGCGGAAGAACATTAAGCATAAGACTAAAAATCAGAGCAAAAGATAATTTCTAAATTATAAGCAGAAGATGACTAAGCAGTGTATTGGCGTGAGTCCGTTCCTCCTCGTGGTGCCCCTGGAAAAGACCTGCTGCTGCAGGCCAAACTGAACGCGGACAAATCCTGTTGTAAATCTTTTGTGACGGGCAGAACGAAAGGTGTAATGTCCAACCTTTTATAGATAACAACTACAGGAATGCCTGCCACAAATAAGAATATGATGAAGAAGAAGAAGATGAAGAAGATGAAGAAGTAGAATATGAAGAATGTAAAAAAAAAGAATAATACGAAGAAGGTGAAGAAGAAGAAGATGAAGAAGGTGAAGATGAAGTGGATGAAAAAGATGCTGAAGATGATGAAAGAGAAAGTGTTGGAGAAGTAAAAAAGAAGGTGAAGAGCATGGAAGTAGTGAAACATAAATATCTGACAAAATCTAAAAATACTTAACATAGTCAATATTTCCGTAACTCAGAACGTCTTAAAAAAAAATATTAATTCCTGCTATTCCATTTGATTGGGCTAAACCTCTATGCCTTTATTGTCTCCCCCACCTCCCCCAATACATTCTACATTATTCTTAGTTGTTTTCCTTCATGTAGAATTAACCTACAAGGAAAGAAAGGGTTTATTTTCATTCCGATATTTCTGTCCCATTGACTTGCATTGGTTTCCGATATCGGAATCGGCGATATCCGATACTTTTTCGGTATCGGTCCGATCCAATCCGATCCGATATTTCCCGATATCGGAAGGTATCGCTCAACACTACTGGTAAATAATCTCTTCTAATTACATGGGCTTATATACACTGGTATATCTCTCATTTCACACATACCTTCCCTGATGAAGCTGTGTTCTCACAGCGATACGTGTGGGGTTTGCCATCTGATCCACACATGACCTCTAGGGGGTGATATGGCTATTTGTATGCAATGATTTGATTACGGCATTGTTTACTTAGGTTATGTAGGATATTTTTTCATATACAAGGTTTTGTTCTTGGCATAGGCTGGTATACAATGGCAGCTATTGACAGGGAGTGCACAGTATATATTGAGATTCAGCTGGGCATTAGCATATGAATTGCATGGAGGTTTTATAATAATAATCATGTATTGATGACATTAATTAGAAGTGCATAATATACTTTGAGATTTAGTTGTGTATTAGCATATGAAGTGAGGCTTTAACACAACAATCATGTATTGATGATATTATCCTGGGGAATGGCAGAGAATATATTTATTACTGTGATCTTTTATGTACTTACCTTGGAATAAATTGTATATCTATATATATAATCATCTAATTCTGTCTGTTTGTCTGTTACGGAAATCCCGCATCGCTGATTGGTCGCGCCAAACGCCGGCGAGCAATCAGCGACAGGCACAGTCCAGCCGCGAATTGACGCGGCATTTGAACCACGCTTAGCTGATTGGTTGTGCCCGACCAGCCACGACCAATCAGCGATATTGGCATGACTGCTTTAAATTAACCCCCCAATGTATCCCCCCGATGCCCCTAATGAATTTTGTAACTACCTCATGTTGCCAATACTGCCTGCGTGCGGCGCTATTGCTGACCGCGCACAGGCAGCATGTGAGGCCCCGGCTGCAGCCGGCTCTTGCTTCCGCTTACCTCACGACTATTTGCGGCTGCAGCCCGGTGCCTCCTGTTCCGCGTTCAATCGTGATTGTCGGGTTGTGGGCAGGGTTATCCTCCATCACGTCACACCCAGGATCCACTGCGCGCTCTCTCAATGAATGGGCACGCGGTCGATGCCAGGTGTGATGCGATGGGGATAACCCCACCCACAACCTGTGTCTCATCGTGGAACGCGGAACAGGAGACCCCTGGCTGCAGCTGCAAATAGTTGTGACACAAGTGGAAGCAAGAGCCGGCTGCAGCTGGGGGTCACGTGCTGCCTGTGCGCGGTCAGCAATAGCGCCGTGCACAGGCAGTATTGGCATCATGAGGTAGTTACAAAATTCATTAGAGGAACTGGGGGGATACATTGGGGGGTTAATTTAAAGTAGTGGACAACCCCTTTAAATCCCGCTTTGCTGATTGGTCGCGCCCGGCCGGCTGCGACGAATCAGAGATATTGGCATGGAATTTAACCCCCAGTCACAGTGCGACGTAGTTCACTCACATTTACTGAATAAGTTCTGTCAGTCACAGTGTGATATAGTTCAGTCACGTTTACTGGACAAGTTCTGTTTGTCACAGTGCCACGTAGTTCAGTCACGTTTACTGAACACGTTCTGTCAGTCACAGTGCGACATAGTTCACTCACGTTTACTGAACACGTTCTGTCAGTCACAACACTATGAACAGATACTTCTTTACTGTACTCTATCACGATTTACGCTTCCTGTCTTCCAATGGGTCATAAGCGAAAATACGCCAATGAGGATGACAAAAAAGCAGCAGCAGCAAGGCAACGGTGACGTCGAGAGCAAGAGACACTTCAACAAACTGCCGCCAGACAAGCCCAGGATGCGGAATCTCACAGATAATGTCGCCAACAGGAAGCACAACAACAAACTGCCACGTGACAGGTACAAGTAGCTGATTCACAGAGACAACGTCGGGAACAGAAGACACCACAACACACTGCCGCTAGCCAGGAACATGATGCGGAATCCCACAGACAACATCGGGTGAATGAATCTCCACAATCCAGGGCAAACAGACAACAACACGATCGCCAAATACATAAAAAATGAATGCTCTACATATCAGAAATATAAGAATATAAATATTAAAATATAAATTTCAGAAGCATCAATAGTTCTCATGCATTTGCTTCATTTAGTGCCAACATTGCACTGCCCCCTGGATTCGGACCGTATTGTTTTAAAATTCACTGCCAGATCTAAGACTGCACTGGAACACTTCACCCAAAAATAGGACAACCACCAGAATTTGCACAATTATGCATCCTTGATACAAATGAGGATACAGAACAAAGGATGAACCTGAAAGAAATGAAAAGTGTGATGCTGAACTGATGAACCAAATTGCCATACTTTTACAAAAATTCAGAACATTTGCTGCAGCATATCACATGCTAAAAGACGTCGAAGCTGAGGAGGAACAGAGGGCTATACAAAATGGGACTGAAATGCCTTCTATTGTCATGGCCATTAAACAAGAACGTAAACAGACTTTACAACAAACCACGTGTAAGTGAGGTCGCAGTTGTTTTTCCAAACGATGACGGAAAGCCTCCTTTTCAAAGGGATATATTAGTCCATCGTAAGCCAGACCAAAACAACCCTTTGATTCCTAAGACACAACGAATTAGCATTTTGCACAGCAACCTTGATTATCTTCTGTATCTGCTATTCTTTCCAAGAGGTGATCAAGGGTGGCATGAAAACGTACACCAGCAAGAAACTTCAAGAAGAATTACACAACTGCACTACTACAGTTTTCTTCTGTGTTTCCGAAAATACTTAAATCCTATTTTAAGCGGTGGGAAACTGACACAACTGTACTTAGTCGACGCATACATTAAAATTGAAGCTATTCATCTAAATTTCATATGAATGAACCAAAAACAACTTAAAGTTGAAGACTACTGCATTCTTCAAGAACATTTGCAAAAACAATCAATTTAAAAGGGAATTCCAATTGGAAAAACAGTAATTCTCCCTTCGTCGTTTGTAGGTAGCCCCCGCAACATGCAACAGCGTCACCAAGATGCATTGGCAATACTGTAATAACAAAGTATGGAAGACCTGACATTTTTGTGACAATGACTTGTAATCCTAAATGGCCGGGAATTACCGGAAATCTAGAACCCTGGCAACAAGTTGAACACAGGGGAGACTTAGTCGCCCACGTATTGTCACTGAAACTCAGCAGCCTTTTGAAAGACATCAAAAATGGGCTTTTTGGAACAGTCGTAGCAATGGTACACATCATAGAGTTTCAGAAACGAGGTCTCCCACATGCGCATATACTAATTATCTTAGACGCGGATTACAAGTTTCGCACGGAGGAAGAAATCGACAACATAGTGTGGGCTGAAATTCCAAACCAAGAAAAGTATCCTGAACTGTATAATATTGTAGTCTCTCATATGGTTCATGGCCCATGTGGTGTACCAAATCCAAAAAATCCATGCATGGAAAATGGAAAGTGTACAAAAGGGTTTACAAAGGACTTCAAACAGCACACTGTTAAAGACTTGGATGGCTACCCATCCTACCGGCGACAACACATTAATAACATTATTCGCAACAAAAAAAAAAATAAATCATGGATAGTTCCATACAACGCGTAGTTATCCAAACGCTACAACTGTCACATCAACGTAGAAATCTGTGCTTCAATAAAAAGTGTAAAATATCTTTTCAAGTACATCTACAAGGGGCATGACAAAGCTAACATCAAAATACAACAGAAAACAGTCAATCACGATAAATCATCAACTTTTGTTGACTCAAGATATGTGATTGCTCCAGAAGCTGCTTGGAGGATATTTGAGTTTCCAATGCATTTACAGTCCCATGCCATTATACGTTTAGCTATTCATTTACCGAATCAACAGCAGCTTTATTTCTTTGAAGATGCTCAAGTCAAAGATGTCTAAAAAAACTTTAAGTACAATGTCAACATTAATGGAATGGTTTTTGCTAAACCAACGTGATGAAAACGCAAGGCAGTATTTGTTTCGAAAGATTCCAGAGCATTACATTTGGAATAAAATCCAAGACAATGAGGACTTAGCAGAATAATTGGACTCATGTATACTGTTAGTGTCAAGGACTAAGAAAGATAATGCCTTCGGCTGTCACTACTACATGTGAAAGGAGCTACAAGTTATGATGATTTGAAAACAGTTTATTGCATGATACATTTAAAGCTGCAGCTTTGGCTTTAGGACTTCTATTGGATGATACTGTGTGGAGACTTACTTTAGAAGATGCAGTTACCTTACATATGCCTAAGCAACTTCGTGAATTGTTTGCATACATTTGCGTATTTGGACTGCCAACAAATCCGGCTCAACTTTGGACAAATTTCAAAGAACATATAATCGAGGATTACTTCTTACGTCTTCACAACAGAAGTGGAAATTGTAAAAATTGCGAATCTTATGAAATGCAAGATGTCCAAAATGTGTTACTACTGCATGGAAAAATGTTTTCAGACTTTAGCCACAGCCTGCAATTCAAGTTCCACAAGTTCCAGAGTATGATGAAGCTTATGATTTATTGTTGGCAACAGAGAAGAGAAACTCCTTAAATGAACAACAACAGATTTCATATGACAATATTTTGAGCGCTATAGAAAACCAAGCAGATGCAAGGCCACAATGTTTCTTTATTGACAGTCCGGGAGGAGGGGGTAAAACATAACTCTATGAAGTTTAAATGCATCACGTTAGAGGGTTGGGAAAAGTCGTATTGCCATCAGCTACAACAGGTATTGCAGCAAACCTTTTACGAGGAGGTCGCACTATGGATTCACTCTTTGGGATACCAGTTTCAGTCAATGAAATCTCGGTTTCCAGAATAAAACAAGACACATTTGCAGGAAGACAGTTAAACAATGCAAATTTTTTGATACATGACGAGTGCACCATGGCACCCAAATATGATTTGAGCTTAATTGACAGACTTCTGCGTAAAGTAATGACTACAAATGTTGCTGAAAAAAATGAAATTCTGTTTGATGGTAAAGTTTTTGTCATTGGCGGAGATTTTAGGCAATGCCTTCCAGTCATAATAATTGGAACACGAACAGATGTTATCGAGTCCAGCTTAAAAATGGCTGACCTTTGGAAAGAGTTTAATAAACTCCAACTGATTAACAACATACGATCTTCTGACCCAGAGTACAGCAAGTGGCTTCTTAAACTTGGTAATGGTGAACTTAGCAACGAATACAATCTTGGAGAAGACATTATTGAAATACCAGAAGACATGTTGTGCACTGACTGCATCGTAAGTTATGTTTTTGGAAAATGTGTTGAAATTGAAGTGAACGACCAAAGCAGTGTTGAGAGGGCCTCTTCCCATGTAATTCTCTGTCCCAAGAACGATGACGTGACTCTGCTAAATTCCCATGTGATGGATAGAATGCCTGGAGACTATAAGTTGTACAAAAGTGATGATTCAGTGGATGTAGACAATGAAGATGAATGAGAGCATTATCCAGTTGAATTATCAAATAGTCTTACGCCATCAGCAATGCCATCCCACAGACTACAACTCAAAGTTGGAACAATAGTAATGTCACTGCGGAATCTAAATACAAAAAATGGTCTATGTAATGGAACTTGCCTTATTGTTACTGGACTCCATTCCCACGTAATTCAAGCAAGAGTGATCACTGGATTAGCAAAAGGAGACAACGTATTCATTCCACGCATCGATTTATGTCCTTCGGACACCGGTCTTCATTTTAGGCTTTGGTGTCGACAGTTTCCAGTAAAACCAGATTTTTCCATGATAATAAACAATTCACAAGGTCAAACTCTACACCGTGTTGGCATATAGCTACCGGAGCCCGTTTTTGGTCATGGACAACTCTACGTTGCATTTTCAAGAGTTGAAATGATCCAACGTCAAGGTGCAAGTTCTTCATACCCCCTTACAAGGAAAGTTGCTTATAGATAGTCAAAACGTATTCACAAAAAATGTGGTGTACAAAAATATTTTGAGTTGATGTTGTTAACAAATATATTATAGTGTCAATGTATTTCTTTCATCCGATGATTTATTTAAATACAGTTATATATTCATGTAATGGTTTATATATTTTGATGATCTGTTTAATAATTTTGTTCCGTTGTATTAAGTTCTATGAGTAAAAAAATTTAATGATAATGTATATATTTTACCCGGAAAATCCTGTGTATTCATTGCATTATTCTTAAATCTTCATAAATAAACTAAATACATATTCTAGAGTACCTGATGCTCTAGAATGGGGCCACCATCTAGTGATAATTATAAGGACCTAAGCTATTTATTAAAGTTGTATTTTGAACATGGCCAATCATGTATTGTGGATCTTGGGTGTTGGAAATCATGTGTGTGTTGTTTTTAGTGCTTTTAAATGAGTTCAATAAAGCTTGTAATTTTTATTAATTATTGTATTGAGGTGTGCGCATTTCTACATATGTACCATCTTGTTCTTTCTTCTTCTGATATTGAAGTTTGGGTGCATTATGACGCACCCTAATTTATGATTGAGGTTGTGCATCCTTCTTTTGAGTTTTGACATAAAAATAGGGTTTGTGACTTTCAGAGTCCCTCCTTCATAAATGAAACAAGATGTGTCTGATGATGTGTTACACACCACATGGTCAGATAAGGTTGTAAAATGTTAAAATGACATTTCCCATTGAATGCATTTGTCATGGTTGAAAGCAATGCAAAAGTGCAAAAACGCATCAAAAACACTACGTGTGAACATAGCCCAAGCTGTGGAGGAGTATTTTTGTTTTTGGTTATTTATTTTGCCTTATATACAAGTCATTACTGTGGAAAGGATGTTCCTGAAGATATTTCCCAGGAAAATCTATTTTGATTTAGTTTTTGTATGTTTTATTGTGAGTCTGTAAAAGTGACGTAATACGTCTGACAACGTTGTTGGTAGCAGTGACCTGGGAGTCAGAAATGCTTCCAGGGGTCTTCCCCATGCTGTTCCCATGTCATTTGAGCAATGTTCCAGTCAATTTGGGCAATTTTTAGGCCCTCTGCTGACCGCAGGGGGGAGCCGCCTGAAAAATGCTCGAGTTTCCCATAGACTTACATTGGGCTCGTTGTTCGGGTCGAGCACCCGAGTATTCCAATGTGCTCAACCCAAGCATCAAGCACCCGAGCATTTTAGTGCTCGCCCTTCACTAATTATAACATTTGCTGTTCAGCTAATTGCAGTAACAGCTTCTTTTACTTAACAGTAAGTTAATGGCATCAACCAAGATGTAAAATCCCCACATTAGCCAGAAGTAGATGGATGGAGCGATGATCACTGACTGCTACAAACTTTATTGTCTCTGTTCTTGATTAACTGCAAACTACAGTAGCTCAATGCTGCTGATTTCCTACATTACAGATCCATCTCTTACATTTCTGCAGTACAAGGGAAAATAGTTATATGGTCTAAGTAAGGTGTGGGCAATTCATTTTCCAGAGTGGTCACATTTGAGACCGTGACTGTTGTGGCGAGCCGAACCAATAGGCTACAATTAATTCAGCTCAAAATTAGTATTAATATAGAAATTATAATTATTATTTTATAATGATGTTAATTGTATCACTTGACATATTTAATTCTGCTTAATATTAACACCCCCTATAAACCGTAAGAGCTTAAGAGCTTCTACACAGCCACCTATACACTGTATGAGCCCACACACAGCCCCTATGTACAGTATGAGCCCCCACATTGCCCCCTACATAAAGTTTGAGCCCCCACACAGCCCCCTAAAAACAATATAAGCCCTCACATAGCTCCTTATGTAGATTTTGAGTCTTCATGGACCCTCTATGTACAGTATGAGCCCACACACAGTCCTTTTATGTACAGTGTGAGCCCCCACATAGCCCCTATATACAGTGTGAACTCCATCTGGCCCCTATATACAGTCTGAGCCTCACAATGCCTTCCTATATACAGTATGAGCCCCCACATTGCTTCCGTATATACAGTATGAGCCCCCATAGTCTACTAACAGGGCAGTACGGTGGCTCAGTCGTTAGCACTACAGCCTTGCAGCACTGGGGTCCTGGGTTCAAATCCCACCAATGACAACATCTTCAACGAGTTTGTATGTTCTCCCCTTGTTTGCGTGGGTTTCCTCTGGGTTCTCCGGTTTCCTCCCACATTCCAAAGACATATTGATAGGGAATTTAGATTGTGAGACAGTGCCAATAATGTCTGTAAAGCACTGTGGAATTAATGGTGCTATATAAGTGAGTAAAATAAATAAATAAATATATAGTATGGGCCTCATACTTAGCCTCCTTGTATACAATATGAGTTCCCATATAGCCTACTGTATATATTATGGGCCTCGCATAACCCCTTTTTACTGTAGGAACTAGTGTTGAGCCACCCCCGTAGTGTTCGAGTTCGGTTCGGTTCGTCGAACACCCGTGTGTTCGCCGAACTGTTCGTCGAACACCTTCGAACACCGTTAAAACCAATGGCAGGCAAACAAAAACACATAGAAACACATAGAAAACACCTTCAAAGGTGTCCAAAAGCTGACAAACTGCTCAGAAGACACAACTAACACATGGAAAAGTGACAAGTACATATAGTCATGCGAAAAGAAAAGAGGTGGAGGAGTAAAAGGAGGGGGAGACACAGATATAGGCATGTCATGCCCTTCTAAAATCCAAAAAGTGAGAAGCCGACACGTTCAGTCCGCTCCTGCCCGTGCCACCTCCGTGTCGCCGGGTTTGTGCCAGAGCCGCGGTGAACCCTGACGGCCAGCCCCCCTCTCCCAATACTGGTGCCTGTCCGCTGGTGGGTCGAGCGAGCCCCCCTGTGGTGGAGGCAGCTCTAAGCTTTTTAATTTAAATTGTCTCTCTAATTTGAATGAATACACTTTAAATCCATTTACAAGTCTCATGCCAGCAGCCGAGTAATTCCAGCTCCAGTAGCGTCCACTAAAGCTGCTGCAGTTAAAAAGCTTTTATAAGGATCGAGCTCGGCTGTCCACCGCAAGGCATCCTACTGCCAGTCCCAGCCCCTATGCCTTGGGGTGCCTTCTGATGCTCTTCACTGAGTATCCCGTGGTCCCGAAGCATTTCCTTTGAAAAAATTAAGTGTCCAAACTACAGGTGGTGTAGCTTGCTTAACAGCCGGGATAATCCGCTGACTAGCAGACACTGCTACTAGGCACAAAGTATTTCCTGGGCTAGATGCAGTTAAAAATTTGTAATTAGATACTCTCGTTGGATGCTGAGAAAGCAATCCATAGAGACTCCTGGCACGCCATATATGATTCTCTTAAAAAGCTTGGGGTAGGGGTCTAGGGGACCCTTTTATAGCCAAAATCACGGCCCTGTATCACAATACGTCACCTAGGCTGAAGATAAATGGAACTGTAGCACCCTGAGGGCTCGGTTGCTACAGAGGTATTGCACCTCACTCAGAGGTGTGATATCTCACTCTCAGGTAAGGATGGAGTGTGGATCAGGACCCGACACCTGCATGCATTACACCACATTGCCGTGGGGCAGGGCGACCAATATGCCTCTGAGATGGGCACGACAGTCCCTGTCCCTGGCTGGAGTGGGCGGAGGGAACACTGAGGAAGGGGAAACCTGTAGTGCAGGAGCAGGGAGGAAGCAGTTCCTGACTGCATTGAGAAGGGAGTATAAAAGGTGGGCACCATCTTAGTTCAGTGCAGAGAAGTCTGAGCAGAAGTGGCAGGGAGCAGGGGCTCCACATGAGCTCTGCTCCGGAGGCGGGCCTAGTAACAGAGGCCCAGGCCTGGAAGAGGGAGAAGGAAGGAAGAGGAGCGGAGAAGGCTCCAGGAACGAGGAATGAAGGGATCCCAGGGGTGCGGACGGGCGAGTCGCCACCGCATGCCCGAATCCACCTGCGTGGAGGGGTCAGGCCAAAGGGGGAGACTGGTCCCCGAAACTAGTGGAGGCAGGAAACGACCCTCAGCTAGAAACCGGAGGCTGTGACATTTTATGTGGCGCAGCCCCTCGCTACACCCGCTAGGAAGGCACCACATAGGGTCAGGGAAACTGGCGCCAAGTTTACCAAGAGGAGGACCGAGGCAGCCGGACAGAAGGGTTGGTAAGAAAGGCCAGACAAAGGACACACAAAGGGGGTCCTGGGAAGCGCTCCAAAGTTATCTGGGAGTTGTCTGAGCCCCTCACCTGGTGAGCACAGTACGACGTGGGCAGCCGTTACCTGCAGACGTGGTCTGGATCATAAGAACTGTGAATAAAGGCCCTGGACTGCATCACTGACTCCGTGTCGTTACTGCTGCTGACCTGCACCATCAACCCCATCCTCCGCATACACTGCCCTGAGGCTATACTCCTCCCGTGGGGAGTTATGCTACGCTCTGCTGCACCCACAACACCAGCCTCAGCGGTCTGCCCTGCAGCGGCGGTTCACTCTGACCTCAATCCACGGGTGGCGTAGTCGGACATTTAAACATCAAAACCACATAAATAGTTCCGCCACTGGTTTGACCACCCTGAGCCACGGAACCGGGTCGCCGCCACAAAGACTACAACCACCAGCATCCACCAAAAAGGGTCCGGCTCCGGGTGTCCCAAGGCCCAGGGGGTGCATCAGAACATTTTCATCACCTTTCACAATCACCAATGGGACAAGGCAGGGATGTCCTCTGTCCCCTCTCTTATACATCCTAGTGATGGAGCACCTGCTCTCATCAATTCGCCATAACCCCAATATTAGGTGGATTGAGGTGGGAGGCACCGAGTACAAGTGCTCTCTATTTGCTGATGATGTCCTAGTATATATCACTCAATCACATATATCCATCCATGCTGTTATGGCTGAAATAGATCACTTTGTTACATAGTCAAATTTTAAAATCAATGCAGCGAAGTCTGAGGCCCTTGATGTCTCCCTCCCCAAATCCATATAGGATTCCATCCAGTCCAACTTTCCCTTTGCCTGGCCCTCACAGGGTATCAAATACTTAGGAATTCCTATTCATAGAGACCTCTCCCATCTATGTTATCTTAATTTTGGGCCCTTTATTGAACAACTCCATACAGACCACGGTTGGCAAGTTAGAACTGTAAGATTCACTACGTGAACCACTGGTGTTTTGTGGAAAAGCACATGTACACTGTGTTCCAAATTATTATGCAAAAAGTGTTTAGGAGTGATAAGGGAAGAATTTGTTTGTTTGTCAGTTAAACTCATTGATGGTGATGTGTGTCAGGGCTCTTTATATCACTGTAAGCAATTGCAGACACCTGTGCTAATTAATTTGGCAGGTGTGTCCAATGAAAGGCAAGACTACTTAAGAAGGCTGTCTCACATTATTAAGCAGCCTACATTTTCTGCCAAAATGGGAAAGAAAAAGGATGTGTCGGCTGATGAGAAGCAACAAATTGTGGAGTGTTTAGGTCAAGGCATGACTACAATCAACATTGTGCGATGATCAGGATGAAGTGTCTTGGCAATCAACAAGTATGCAGCTGATTCACAGTACACACGTGTGCGTGCTGATAAGGGCAAATTGAGGACTCTTTCCTACAGGCAATTACGTCAGGTTAAAAGAGCAGCGGCAAAAAAGCCTTGTCATAGCAGCAGACAAGTTTTTGAAGCTGCTGGTGCCTCCAACGTCCCCCGAACAACAAGATGCAGGGTCCTTGAGAGGTTTGCAGCTGTGCATACGCCATCCTGTCGACCTCCTCTATCCACTTCACACAAGCAGAAACGGCTCCAGTGGGCTAAACATTACATGAAGACTGATTTCAAAACTGTTTTGTTCACGGATGAGTGCCGTGCAGCGCTCGATGGTCCAGATGGATGGAGTGGAGGATGGCTGGTTGATGGACACCCCACACAAACACGGCTACAGCGCCAACAAGGAGGAGGTGGAGTAATGTTTTGGGCTGGAATCATGGGGAGATAGATTGTCGGCCCCTTTAGGATCCCTGAAGGCGCTAAAGATGAACTCCATAACGTATGTGGATTTTCTCAAACAGCACTTCCTGCCATGGTTCAAGAAGAAGAACCGTGAATTTCACAGCAAGATCATTTTTTTGCATGATAATGCACCATCTCATGCTGCACATAAAATATCTGCATCTCTGGCTAATATGGGCATATAAGGGGACAAACTTATGGTGTGACCCCCATGCTCCCCTGACCTCTACCCCATTCAGAACCTCTGGAGCATCATCAAAAGGAGTGTCTATGATGGCGGGAGGCAGTTCACATCTAAGCAACAGCTCTGGGAGGGTATTCTGTCCTCATGCAAAACAATTGAAGCAGAAACCATCCAAAACCTGACAAATTCAATGGACGAGAGAGTTCAGAAGCTCATTTCGAACAAGGGGTCCTATGTGAAAATGTAACATCACCTAGAATAATGTTTTGAGTTGAAAACTGTTTGATTTCAGTTTCTAATAACCTGCTAATGCTTATAATTTCAAAAATGACAATTTTTTTGGTCTTTATTAAAATGAAAAGGTTGATCGAAAAGTTTGGGGGATCTAAGAGTGTGGCAACCCAGTAGTCATGATTACTTCGAATTCTGACAATATGAGGGTCATGTTGCAGGTAGTGCAGCAAGAAGGCACTTATGTGTCTTGCGCATCTCGGAGCCCCAAAATTATTTTCCGGGCTAGATGCAGCTAAAAATTATTATTAATTTTAAATCTGGTGGAGCTTAGTATAGATGGCCTAATAGGATCAGTGCTGCACACTGCTACAAAGCCCAAATTATTTTCCAGCCAAGATACAGATAAACATGATGAGTAGAGATGAGCGTTGTTTTACTCGAACTGTACGCCAATCTCAAATTCGAGCTGTTTTGGGCGGTGTTCGAGCCGTTCGACGAACATGAACAATTTGAGAAAAATTCGGCTGTTCGAGGTTATGTTCGATAACTGTTCGTGCACCAAAATCATAACTGGATTTTTTCTCAGTAATGATGAAAATTAATGTTAATACGCAGTTTGAGTGTACAGCGGGGTGGGGGGAGGGGCAGGGGATGGATCTCTGCAGGAACAATGAAGATCTCCATTTTTTTTTCTCTTTCCCGCATTTGCAGTGGGGAGGTGCAATCTGTCAGCCTATCAGCAGCGCACACACGGAGCGAAGTGCTTTTTTTCACACAAGCAAGGGCATGTGTGATTGGCAGTGTATGTCACATGTCCTTGCCCTATAAGACCAAGCCATTTTCCCCGTCGCCACCATTTTCTCACTGCTACAGCTGCGTGTTAGACGGCACCGCTGTTGCTGTGTGCGCTATACCTTGTTAATTTCAAGCCAATTTTCGCACAAATCTACAGATAGCTTGGGAGTAGGGAATAGTTGTGATTGCAGTCCTTTTAAGGACTAGGTTACAGCATTTCCTACGACTTTTATCAGGCAGGTCTGTGCTCTTAAATAAATAGATTGTGGGAGTAAAGACTAATTGTAATTGGAGTCCTTTTCTGTTAGAACCTAGCTCTTAGGTTTTTTCCTTTGCTGGTCACATGACCTTGTTGGCCTATTTAATCCTGCTCCGCCCTTCTGGCTTTGCTGGACTTCATTGTATAACTACTTTCTAGCTAGCCTGTGCTCTGTATCTAACTCTGTTAGTTTGCTTGGTCTACGGACCTCTATGTTCTATATATTTTGTTTGTTCGTCTGTCTGCTACTATTTCTGTTAGGAGGTGTCCCATTTTCCTCCCAGTCCTTAGTACTTGTAGGGATTCCTTCCCCACATCTATAGGTCTCCGTACAGACTAGCTTAGGACTTTAGCAGGTCTGATCGCAGGATCAGGTTCCCTGTTACATCGTAGGGATTCAGCTGAGTTCTATCGTAGGGACAGATCTCCTCTCTTTCCTTAGCTCTGGTAGCAGAACATAACAGTAAGACCAGCCTGCAAATTCTCTAAGGAAAGATTTTTCTGTTCCATCATGGTGTCGGTTCAGGATTTGGCTCATCGCCTACAGGGACTCTCTCTGGAGGTGGCCGAGCTCCGTCAGCACGTGAGTCACTGTCCTGGAGCACATTTCTTGGAGCCTAAGGTATGGTTGCCGGATTTATTTTTTGGTGAACACCGAGAATTTTTTTCATTTAAAAATGCTTGCTTATTGTATTTTCGTTTGAGACCCAAGTCCTCTGGGGATGAATCCCAGCGCATAGGGTTCATAATGTCACTTTTGCGCAAAGAGTCTCAGGAGTGGGCCTTTTCTTTGCAACCTAGTGATACATGCTTCAGATCAGTGGATAGTTTTTTTTCTGCTTTGGGACTATTATATGATGATCCTGACCGTGTCGCATCAGCTGAGACTGAGTTGAGACGTTTGAAACAGGGATCAGGTAATGTGGAAAAATATTGTACTCATTTCCGTCGTTTGGGTCGTTCTCCAAGTTGGGATCTGCCGTGCCTGAGGAGGAGAATTTTTCCGGTGATTTGCAGAGAGTTTGGACGGATGTGCGTGGTAATCTTCAGGAGGCCAACAGAAAATCTAAAGACTACTTTGATAGGAAACGACAGGAGGTTTTGTTCGCTGTTGGTGACATGGTTTGGTTGTCCTCTAGGAATCTGCGGTTGAGGATTCCTTCTAAGAAATTGGGTCCCAAGTTTGTAGGGCCCTTTAAGGTGCTTCAGGTTGTCAACCAATCTGCTGTTAGGTTGGAGGTTCCTACCTCCTGGAGAATTAATCCGGTATTTCATGTCTCTCTGTTAAAAAAAGCTGTTGTGTCGGATGGTGACACCTCTGCCTCTGTTCCTCCGGTGGTGGAGGACGGAGAATATGAAATTTCTGGCATCCTTAACTCTAGACGGTATAGAGGTAGTTTGCAGTATCTTGTGGCCTGGAAAGGTTTCCGACCCGAGGATAACTCTTGGGTGAGGTCAGATGATGTTTCCGCGTCCAGACTTATCAGAGCGTTTCACAGGAGATTTCCTGATAAGCCTGGTCCTAGGGGATCCGGAGGATCCTCTTAGAAGGGGGGGTACTGTTAGAACCTTGCTCTTAGGTTTTTTCCTTTGCTGGTTACATGACCTTGTTGGCCTATTTAATCCTGCTCCGCCCTTCTGGCTTTGCTGGACTTCATTGTATAACTACTTTCTAGCTAGCCTGTGCTCTGTATCTAACTCTGTTAGTTTGCTTGGTCTACGGACCTCTATGTTCTATATATTTTGTTTGTTCGTCTGTCTGCTACTATTTCTGTTAGGAGGTGTCCCATTTTCCTCCCAGTCCTTAGTACTTGTAGGGATTCCTTCCCCACATCTATAGGTCTCCGTACAGACTAGCTTAGGACTTTAGCAGGTCTGATCGCAGGATCAGGTTCCCTGTTACATCGTAGGGATTCAGCTGAGTTCTATCGTAGGGACAGATCTCCTCTCTTTCCTTAGCTCTGGTAGCAGAACATAACATTTTCAGGACTAGGTTACATCAGTTCCTATCAGTTTTTGCCAGGCAGGTCTGTGCCAGTGCTGTGCAAGTTTTTTTCACAGCATTTGGCTGAATCTAGCAAAGCTAATCCTTTTTGGCCTATTGCAGAGTGTGTTAGTCAGTGGAGTAGCCTATCTGTGTTGCAAGATATACCACCTGTGTATAGAATACCAATTTTTTTACTGCACCTAGTGAAGTAAAATCTTTTGGGCATAGCATCATTCTATTAGTCCATCTATACTGACCTCCATCAGGTTGCAAATTGAATATAATTTTTTTCTGCATCTAGCTCTGAAAAAATATTGGGCTTCTAGCTGTGTGTGGGACTTGTTCTATTAATCCATCTATACTGACCTCCATCAGGTTGCAAACTGAATATATTTTTTTCTGCATCTACCTCTGAAAAAATATTGGGCTTCTAGCTGTGTGTGGGACTTGTTCTATTAATCCATCTATACAGACCTCCATCAGGTTGCAAACTGAATATATTTTTTTCTGCATCTACCTCTGAAAAAATATTGGGCTTCTAACTGTGTGTGGGACTTGTTCTATTAATCCATCTATACAGACCTCCATCAGGTTGCAAACTGAATATATTTTTTTCTGCATCTACCTCTGAAAAAATATTGGGCTTCTAGCTGTGTGTGGGACTTGTTCTATTAATCCATCTATACAGACCTCCATCAGGTTGCAAACTGAATATATTTTTTTCTGCATCTACCTCTGAAAAAAATATTGGGCTTCTAGCTGTGTGTGGGACTTGTTCTATTAATCCATCTATACAGACCTCCATCAGATTGCAAACTGAATATATTTTTTTCTGTATCTACCTCTGAAAAAATATTGGGCTTCTAGCTGTGTGTGGGACTTGTTCTATTAATCCATCTATACAGACCTCCATCAGGTTGCAAACTGAATATATTTTTTTCTGCATCTACCTCTGAAAAAATATTGGGCTTCTAGCTGTGTGTGGGACTTGTTCTATTAATCCATCTATACAGACCTCCATCAGGTTGCAAACTGAATATATTTTTTTCTGCATCTACCTCTGAAAAAATATTGGGCTTCTAGCTGTGTGTGGGACTTGTTCTATTAATCCATCTATACAGACCTCCATCAGGTTGCAAACTGAATATATTTTTTTCTGCATCTAGCTCTGAAAAAATATTGGGCTTCTAGCTGTGTGTGGGACTTGTTCTATTAATCCATCTATACAGACCTCCATCAGGTTGCAAACTGAATATATTTTTTTCTGTATCTACCTCTGAAAAAATATTATGCTTCTAGCTGTGTGTGGGACTTGTTCTATTAATCCATCTATACAGACCTCCATCAGGTTGCAAATTGAATATAATTTTTTTCTGCATCTAACCCAGCCAATAGTTTTGGCCTAATACCACAGTTTGGCCACTCAGCTCTGCTCGGTTCCCATCCATTGTTTTTTTGTGCAAACAACTCCAGAGTTGTGAATTAGTTAACCACCAAAATGAGTGGAAAAAGGCCTGCTGCTGGTGGAGAGGGGAATAGGCGTGTTGGGAAGGGGAAAAAAGGTTGTGTCCGTGGGGTAGGTGTTAAAGCAACAGTAACATCTGCAGAAGAAAGACCATCTTCCAGCCAAACTAAAATGTCTACTTCTTTTAGCGGACAATGTGATAAGATCCCTTTCTTACGGCCACGCCAATCGCTACAAATTACAGATGAGGCACAAAAACAGCAGGTGCTTCAACGGATATCAAGTGCTCCTTTAAGTGGGCTCACCTCCACATCAACTTCAACATCACAAATACTCCAGTCCTCAAAGGTGTCACCCCAATCGCACTTGCTTCCTCACAGCTCCCAAATCTCCAGCTGCCCGTCTGAGTATGAGGTAGAACAGATGGTTGAGTCTGCAGAGCTGTTTACTCATACTATAGCCTGGGAATCAGAGGTCGACTCCAGTGCTTCTGTGAATCCAGACGAGGAAATGATCTGCACTGATGCCCAGAATCTTTATGAGTCAGATCCAGGACCAGACGCAGAAGGTTCTGACCATAATGTAGACCCTCATTCCCAAACTGTAACTCCTGTTGGTGGAGACAATGAGGAAGACGATGATAAGACTCAAATACCTGATTGGAGCGACAACTTTAGTTTTTTGTCAGGGCAGGAACAGGTTGGCTCTGAGGATGTGTGATAACGCACAGGGTGATGATGATGAGGTTGGAGATCCCACTTACTGTCAACCCACAGTCAGCCAAGAGATGAGGTCAGCAGAGGAGGTGGAGGAAGATGCTAGTGACGACGAGGTCAGGTTGCGCCTTCCTGGACAGAGACGTAGTACTGGAAGCACGTCAACAACTGCATCCTCAAACACAACTCTGCCTCTCACCACAAGTCGTGGTGGCTCTTCAGGTCGCATGGGTGCTAAGCCTTGCATAGCCTGGGCATTTTTTCAGATCGATAAAGATGACCCAACTCGTGTTATCTGTAACATTTGTCAGCAAAAGCTAAGTAGAGGCCAAAAAATACATAGTTTGAGTACTTCATGCATGAACCGGCACATGGACATGAAGCATAAGTTGCAGTGGGAAGCTCAGTGTGCTACAATGCGGCCTAGCCGGCCGGGCCAACCACCGTCTGCCATATCTTGTGCATCCGCGGCCTCTTCATCCTTTGTGACTGGGGGAACAGCAGTCACACCTGTTTTGGGGCGCAGACCTGCCACCTCTTTACCCGCAACAGCCAGCGTGATTGGCAGGTCATCATTTTCTTTGGAGGTGGTAACACCAGCTGGTGTTGAGCGCTGTCCGACATCGATAGCACCACCTTTGGATCAAGGCAACCTAACATGTCCGCCTGCATCTTCCTCACAGACCGGCAGTTTGCCGGGGACACCCTTATCAACCCCGTCTAAGCACAATAGCCAGCCCTCGGTCCCTCAGATTTGGACAAGTAAAAGACCATTTCCTCCTAGCCATGAGAAAGCTAAGAGGTTGAATTTCACCATCTGCAAGCTCTTGGCTACAGAAATGCTGCCTTTCCGCCTGGTGGACACAGAGGATTTTCGAGACCTTATGTCCGTCGCAGTGCCCCAGTACCAGATGCCCAGTCGGCACTACTTCTCAAAGAAAGGTGTGCCTGCGCTCCACCAGCATGTCGCACACAACATCACCGCTTCTTTGAGAAACTCTGTGTGTGACAGGGTGCATTTCACCACAGACACTTGGACGAGTAGGCATGGACAGGGGCGTTACATGTCGCTGACTGGGCACTGGGTAACTATGGTGACAGCAGGACAAGGGGCTGCTGTCCAAGTCTTGCCGTCCCCACGAGTTGTGCGTCAATCCTCTTTATGTCAAAGTTCCTCCACTGCTTCTGCCTCCTCAACCTCCTCTCGGTCTTCCACCTGCACCCAAAGCCTGTCTGGTCATGCCACAAGCTTTCTAACTGCGCAGAAGGGATCCTGCACACCTCCTTACTATGCTGGCAGTAGGGCTCAACGTCATCAGGCGGTTTTTACATTGAAATGTCTGGGAAATGTGAGTCACACAGCTGAGGAGTTGTGGTCAGCTCTGGAGAACCAATTTCATGAATGGTTGTCTCCACTGGACCTGAAACCAGGGAAGGCCATGTGCGACAATGCTGCAAACCTGGGTGCGGCCCTTCGCCGGGGCAATGTCACACACGTGCCTTGTATGGCTCACGTGTTGAACCTGGTTGTCCAGCAATTTTTAGCCCACTATCCCAGACTAGATGGCCTTCTGCAGAGGGCACGGTCGCTGTGTGCTCACTTTCGCCGTTCGCATCCCGCAGCTCAGCGACTTACATCTCTACAGAAGTCGTTGGGCCTGCCACTTCACCGGCTAAAATGCGATGTGCCTACCGGGTGGAATTCAACTCTGCACATGTTGCAGCGACTGTGGCAGCACCGACAAGCCCTGGTGCAATACCTTCTGACGTATAGCCTGGGCCAACGAGATCCAGAGGTGGGGCAAATCACGCTGGAGGAGTGGTCTCAGATCAGGGACCTATGCACCCTTCTGCACCGTTTTGAAATGGCGACGAAGATGTTTAGTGCTGACGATGCCATTATCAGCATGACTATTCCGGTGATTTACATGCTGGAGCACATTTTAAACAGAATTCGGAGTCAGGTGGTGGCACAAGAGGAGGTGGAGGAAGTAGAGGAGGAGGAGTTGTATGCGGAAGGGCTAACATCTGCAAGGTCCAGACGGTCGGCAGCACCAAGGCGGCAGGCATGTGAGGGTGGGGGAGATGGTTTTACCAGGGCGCATGGTAGCAGCCAAACTAGTGATGAAGGTGCAGGAGCCCAGGAAGAAGTGGAGGACGAACTGATGGAAGACTCATCAGATGAGGGAGACCTTGATCACATTTCTGTTGTGCGAGGTTGGGGGGAGAGGACAGAGGAAGGAAGCATGATTGTTACCTCGCCACCAACACAACAGGGACTTGGTGCTCCTGGATGCGCAACACACATGAGTGCCTTCTTGCTGCACTACCTGCAACATGACCCTCGAATTGTGAGAATTAGAAATAATCCTGACTACTGGGTTGCCACACTGTTAGATCCCCGGTACAAAAGTAAATTTGCAGAAATTATTCCTGCCATAGAAAGGGATGCACGCATGCAGGAGTATCAGCAGAGACTGTTGCAGAATCTTACATGTGCTTTTCCACAAAATACCAGTGGTGCACGTAGTGAATCTCACAGTTCCAACTTGCCAACCGTGGGACCGTCAAGTGTTCAGCACTCAAACCGTAACAGAACCACAGTATCTGCTGGTAACATCAATTTTGCGGAATCATTTCACCACTTTTTTAGCCCATCCTTTGCAAGGCCACAGGAGACAAGAAGTCTGACACATAGTCAACGCCTAGAGACGATGGTACAGGAGTATCTCCAAGTAAACATTGAAGCCACGACTGTGTCACTGGACCCTTGCTCTTTTTGGGCTTCCAATCTGGATAAATGGCCGGAGCTAGCCACTTACGCCTTGGAGATCTTGTCATGCCCCGCAGCCAGCGTTCTGTCTGAACGTGTGTTCAGCGCTGCTGGTGGTGTGCTGACAGATAAGCGCACGCGGCTCTCCACTGATAATGTAGACAGACTCACGTTCATAAAGATGAACAAATCATGGATCCGAAACGACTTTTCTACCCCTGTGTCATCCTGGGGAGAGTAAAAGCTTGATGATTGGTTAAAATCACCCTACCAACCGTTTTAAGCTTTAAAATTACTAATCATGTTTATCTGTATCTTGGCTGTAAAATAATTTGGGCTTTGTAGCAGTGTGCAGCACTGATTCTATTAGGCCATCTATAATAAGCTCCACCAGATTTAAAATTACTAATCATGTTTATCTGTATCTTGACTGGAAAATAATTTGGGCTTTGTAGCAGTGTGCAGCACTGATCCTATTAGGCCATCTATACTAAGCTCCACCAGATTTAAAATTAATAATAATTTTTAGCTGCATCTAGCCCGGAAATTAATTTTGGGGCTCCGAGATGCGCAAGACACATAAGTGCCTTCTTGCTGCACTACCTGCAACATGACCCTCATATTGTCAGAATTCGAAGTAATCATGACTACTGGGTTGCCACACTCTTAGATCCCCCAAACTTTTCGATCAACCTTTTCATTTTAATAAAGACCAAAAAAATGGTCATTTTTGAAATTATAAGCATTAGCAGGTTGTTAGAAACTGAAATCAAACAGTTTTCAACTCAAAACTTTATTCTAGGTGATGTTACATTTTCACATAGGACCCCTTGTTCGAAATGAGCTTCTGAACACTCTCGTCCATTGAATTTGTCAGGTTTTGGATGGTTTCTGCTTCAATTGTTTTGCATGAGGACAGAATACCCTCCCAGAGCTGTTGCTTAGATGTGAACTGCCTCCCGCCATCATAGACACTCCTTTTAATGATGCTCCAAAGGTTCTGAATGGGGTAGAGGTCAGGGGAGCATGGGGGTCACACCATAAGTTTGTCCCCTTTTATGCCCATATCAGCCAGAGATGCAGATGTTTTATGTGCAGCATGAGATGGTGCATTATCATGCAGAAAAATGATCTTGCTGTGAAATACACGGTTCTTCTTCTTGAACCATGGCAGGAAGTGCTGTTTGAGAAAATCCACATACATTATGGAGTTCATCTTTAGCGCCTTCAGGGATCCTAAAGAGGCCGACAATCTTTCTCCCCATGATTCCAGCCCAAAACATTACTCCACCTCCTCCTTGTTGGCACTGTAGCCGTGTTTGCGTGGGGTGTCCATCAACCAGCCATCCTCCACTCCATCCATCTGGACCATCGAGCGCTGCACGGCACTCATCCGTGAACAAAACAGTTTTGAAATCAGTCTTCATGTAATGTTTGGCCCACTGGAGCCGTTTCTGCTTCTGTGAAGTGGATAGAGGAGGTCGACAGGATGGCGTATGCACAGCTGCAAACCTCTGAAGGACCCTGCATCATGTTGTTCGGGGGACGTTGGAGGCACAAGCAGCTTCAAAAACTTGTCTGCTGCTATGACAAGGCTTTTTTGCCGCTGCTCTTTCAACCTGACGTAATTGCCTGTAGGAAAGAGTCCTCAATTTGCCCTTATCAGCACGCACACGTGTGTACTGTGAATCAGCTACATACTTCTTGATTGCCAAGACACTTCATCCTGATCATCGCACAATGTTGATTGTAGTCATGCCTTGACCTAAACACTCCACAATTTGTTGCTTCTCAGCAGCCGACACATCCTTTTTCTTTCCCATTTTGGCAGAAAATGTAGGCTGCTTAATAATGTGAGACAACCTTCTTAAGTAGTCTTGCCTTTCATTGGACACACCTGCCAAACTAATTAGCACAGGTGTCTGCAATTGCTTACAGTGATATAAAGAGCCCTGACACACATCACCATCAATGAGTTTAACTGACAAACAAACAAATTCTTCCTTATCAATCCTAAACACTTTTTGCATAATAATTTGGAACGCAGTGTACATGTGCTTTTCCACAAAACACCAGTGGTTCACGTAGTGAATCTTACAGTTCTAACTTGCCAACCGTGGTCTGTATGGAGTTGTTCAATAAAGGGCCCAAAATTAAGATAACATAGATGGGAGAGGTCTCTATGAATAGGAATTCCTAAGTATTTGATACCCTGTGAGGGCCAGGCAAAGGGAAAGTTGGACTGGATGGAATCCTATATGGATTTGGGGAGGGAGACATCAAGGGCCTCAGACTTCGCTGCATTGATTTTAAAATTTGACCATGTAACAAAGTGATCTATTTCAGCCATAACAGCATGGATGGATATATGTGATTGAGTGATATATACTAGGACATCATCAGCAAATAGAGAGCACTTGTACTCGGTGCCTCCCACCTCAATCCACCTAATATTGGGGTTATGGCGAATTGATGAGAGCAGGTGCTCTGTCACTAGGATGTATAAGAGAGGGGACAGAGGACATCCCTGCCTTGTCCCATTGGTGATTGTGAAAGGTGATGAAAATGTTCTGATGCACCCCCTGGGCCTTGGGACACCCGGAGCAGGAACCCTTTTTGGTGGATGCTGGTGGTTGTAGTCTTCGTGGCGGCGACCCGGTTCCGTGGCTCAGGGTGGTCAAACCAGTGGCGGAACTATTTATGTGGTTTTGATGTTTAAATGTCCTACTACGCCACCCGTGGATTGCGGTCAGAGTGAACCGCCGCTGCAGGGCAGACCGCTGAGGCTGGTGTTGTGAGTGCAGCAGAGCGTAGCATAACTCCCCACGGGAGGAGTATAGCCTCAGGGCTAGTGTATGCGGAGTATGGGGGTGATGGTGCAGGGCAGCAGCAGTAACGACACGGAGTCAGTGATGCAGTCCAGGGCCTTTACTCACAGTTCTTATTATCCAGACCACGTCTGCAGGTAACGGCTGCCAACGTCGTACTGTGCTCACCAGGTGAGGGGCTCAGACAACTCCCAGATAACTTTGGAGCGCTTCACAGGACCCCCTTTGTGTGTCCTTTGTCTGGCCTTTCTTACCAACCCTTCTGTCCGGCTGCCTCGGGCCTCCTCTTGGTAAACTTGGCGCCAGTTTCCCTGACCCTATGTGGTGCCTTCCTAGCGGGTGTAGCGAGGGGCTGCGCCGCATAAAATGTCACAGCCTCCGGTTTCTAGCTGAGGGTCGTTTCCTGCCTCCACTAGTTTCGGGGACCGGTCTCCCCCTTTGGCCTGACCCCTCCACGCAGGTGGATTCGGGCGTGCGGTGGCGACTCGCCCGTCCGCACCCCTGGGATCCCTTCATTCCTCGTTCCTTGAGCCTTCTCCGCTCCTCTTCCTTCCTTCTCCCTCTTCCAGGCCTGGGCCTCTGTTACTAGGCCCGCCTCCGGAGCAGAGCTCATGCAGAGCCCCTGCTCCCTGCCACTTCTGCTCAGACTTCTCTGCACTGAACTAAGATGGTGCCCACCTTCTATACTCCCTTCTCAATGCACCCAGGAACTGCTTCCTCCCTGCTCCTGCACTACAGGGTTCCCCTTCCTCAGTGTTCCCTCCCCCCACTCCAGCCAGGGACAGGGACTGTCATGCCCATCTCAGAGGCATATTGGTCGCCCTGCCCCACGGCAATGTGGTGTAATGCATGCAGGTGTCGGGTCCTGATCCACACTCCATCCTTACCTGAGAGTGAGATATCACACCTCTGGGTGAAGTGCAATACCTCTGTAGCAACCGAGCCCTCAGGGTGCTACAGTTCCATTTATCTTCAGCCTAGGTGACGTATTGTGATACAGGGCCGTGATTTTGGCTATAAAAGGGTCCCCTAGACCCCTACCCCAAGCTTTTTAAGAGAATCATATATGGCGTGCCAGGAGACTCTATGGAATGCTTTCTCATAATCCAACGAGAGTACCTAATTACAAATTTTTAACTGCATCTAGCCCAGGAAATACTTTGTGCCTAGTAGCAGTGTCTGCTAGTCAGCGGATTATCCCGGCTGTTAAGCAAGCTACACCACCTGTAGTTTAGACACTTAATTTTTTCAATGGAAATGCTTCGGGACCATGGGATACTCAGTGAAGAGCATCAGGAGGCACCCCAAGGCATAGGGGCTGGGACTGGCAGTAGGATGCCTTGCGGTGGACAGCCGAGCTCGATCCTTATAAAAGCTTTTTAACTGCAGCAGCTTTAGTGGACGCTACTGGAGTTGGAATTATGCGGCTGCTGGCATGAGACTTGCCCTCCAATAGATCCTTGTAAATGGATTTAAAGTGTATTCATTCAAATTAGAGAGACAATTTAAATGAAAAAGCTTAGAGCTGCCTCCACCACAGGGGGGCTCGCTCGACCCACCAGCGGACAGGCACCAGTATTGGGAGAGGGGGGCTGGCCATCAGGGTTCACCGCGGCTCTGGCACAAACCCGGCGACACGGAGGTGGCACGGGCAGGAGCGGACTGGCCGTGTCGGCTTCTCACTTTTTGGTTTTTATAATTGCATGACATGCCTATATCTGTGTCTCCCCCTCCTTTTACTCCTCCACCTCTTTTATTTTCGCATGACTATATGTACTTGTCACTTTTCCATGTGTTAGTTATGTCTTCTGAGCAGTTTGTCAGCTTTTGGACACCTTTGAAGGTGTTTTCTATGTGTTTCTATGTGTTTTTGTTTGCCTGCCATTGGTTTTAACGGTGTTCGAAGGTGTTCGACGAACAGTTCGACGAACAGTTCGGCGAACACACGGGTGTTCGACGAACCGAACCGAACTCGAACACTACGGGGGTGGCTCAACACTAATGATTAGTAATTTTAAATCTGGTGGAGCTTATTATAGATGGCCTAATAGAATCAGTGCTGCACACTGCTACAAAGCCCAAATTATTTTCCAGCCAAGATACAGATAAACATGATTAGTAATTTGAAAGCTTAAAATGGTTGGTAGGGTGATTTTAACCAATCATCAAGCTTTTTCTCTCCCCAGGATGACACAGGGGTAGAAAAGTCGTTTCGGATCCATGATTTGTTCATCTTTATGAACGTGAGTCTGTCTACATTATCAGTGGAGAGCCGCGTGGGCTTATCTGTCAGCACGCCACCAGCAGCAATGAACACACGTTCAGACAGAACGCTGGCTGCGGGGCATGACAAGATCTACAAGGCGTAAGTGGCTAGCTCCGGCCATTTATCCAGATTGGAAGCCCAAAAAGAGCAAGGGTCCAGTGACACAGTCATGGCTTCAATGCTTACTTGGAGATACTCCTGTACCATCGTCTCTAGGCGTTGACTATGTGTCAGACTTCTTGTCTCCTGTGGCCTTGCAAAGGATGGGCTAAAAAAGTGGTGAAATGATTCCGCAAAATTGATGTTACCAGCAGATACTGTGGTTCTGTTACGGTTTGAGTGCTGAACACTTGACGGTCCCACGGTTGACAAGTTGGAACTGTGAGATTCACTACGTGCACCACTGGTGTTTTGTGGAAAAGCACATGTAAGATTCTGCAACAGTCTCTGCTGATACTCCTGCATGCGTGCATCCCTTTCTATGGCAGGAATAATTTCGGCAAATTTACTTTTGTACCGGGGATCTAACAGTGTTGCAACCCAGTAGTCAGGATTATTTCTAATTCTCACAATTCGAGGGTCATGTTGCAGGTAGTGCAGCAATAAGGCACTCATGTGTGTTGCGCATCCAGGAGCACCAAGTCCCTGTTGTGTTGGTGGCGAGGTAACAATCATGCTTCCTTCCTCTGTCCTCTCCCCCCAACCTCGCACAACAGAAATGTGATCAAGGTCTCCCTCATCTGATGAGTCTTCCATCAGTTCGTCCTCCACTTCTTCCTGGGCTCCTGCACCTTCCTAACTAGTTTGGCTGCTACCATGCGCCCTGGTAAAACCATCTCCCCCACCCTCACATGCCTGCCGCCTTGGTGCTGCCGACCGTCTGGACCTTGCAGATGTTAGCCCTTCCGCATACAACTCCTCCTCCTCTACTTCCTCCACCTCCTCTCGTGCCACCACCTGACTCCGAATTCTGTTTAACATGTGCTCCAGCATGTAAATCACCGGAATAGTCATGCTGATAATGGCATCGTCAGCACTAAACATCTTCGTCGCCATTTCAAAACTGTGCAGAAGGGTGCATAGGTCCCTGATCTGAGACCACTCCTCCAGCATAATTTGCCCCACCTCTGGATCTCGTTGGCCCAGGCTATATGTCAGAACGTATTGCACCAGGGCTTGTCGGTGCTGCCACAGTCGCTGCAACATGTGCAGAGTTGAATTCCACCGGGTAGGCACATCGCATTTTAGCCGGTGAAGTGGCAGGCCCAACGACTTCTGTAGAGATGTAAGTCGCTGAGCTGCGGGATGCGAACGGCGGAAGTGAGCACACAGCGACCGTGCCCTCTGCAGAAGGCCATCTAGTCTGGGATAGTGGGCTAAAAATTGCTGGACAACCAGGTTCAACACGTGAGCCATACAAGGCACGTGTGTGACATTGCCCCGGCGAAGGACCGCACCCAGGTTTGCAGCATTGTCGCACACGGCCTTCCCTGGTTTCAGGTCCAGTGGAGACAACCATTCATGAAATTGGTTCTCCAGAGCTGACCACAACTCCTCAGCTGTGTGACTCACATTTCCCAGACATTTCAAAGTAAAAACCGCCTGATGACGTTGAGCCCTACTGCCAGCTTAGTAAGGAGGTGTGCAGGATCCCTTCTGTGCAGTTAGAAAGCTTGTGGCATGACCAGACAGGCTTTGGGTGCAGGTGGAAGACCGAGAGGAGGTTGAGGAGGCAGAAGCAGTGGAGGAACTTTGACATAAAGAGGATTGACGCACAACTCGTGGGGACGGCAAGACTTGGACAGCAGCCCCTTGTCCTGCTGTCACCATAGTTACCCAATGCCCAGTCAGCGACATGTAACGCCCCTGTCCATGCCTACTCGTCCAAGTGTCTGTGGTGAAATGCACCCTGTCACACACAGAGTTTCTCAAAGAGGCGGTGATGTTGTGTGCGACATGCTGGTGGAGCGCAGGCACACCTTTCTTTGAGAAGTAGTGCCGACTGGGCATCTGGTACTGGGGCACTGCGATGGACATAAGGTCTTGAAAATCCTCTGTGTCCACCAGGCGGAAAGGCACCATTTCTGTAGCCAAGAGCTTGCAGATGGTGAAATTCAACCTCTTAGCTTTCTCATGGCTAGGAGGAAATGGTCTTTTACTTGTCCACATCTGAGGGACCGAGGGCTGGCTATTGTGCTTAGACGGGGTTGATAAGGGTGTCCCCGGCAAACTGCCGGTCTGTGAGGAAGATGCAGGCGGACATGTTAGGTTGCCTTGATCCAAAGGTGGTTCTATCGATGTCGGACAGCGCTCAACACCAGCTGGTGTTACCACCTCCAAAGAAAATGATGACCTGCCAATCAAGCTGGCTGTTGCGGGTAAAGAGGTGGCAGGTCTGCGCCCCAAAACAGGTGTGACTGCTGTCCCCCCAGTCACAGAGGATGAAGAGGCCGCGGATGCACAAGATATGGCAGATGGTGGTTGGCCCGGCCGGCTAGGCCGCATTGTAGCACACTGAGCTTCCCACTGCAACTTATGCTTCATGTCCATGTGCCGGTTCATGCATGAAGTACTCAAACTATGTATTTTTTGGCCTCTACTTAGATTTTGCTGACAAATGTTACAGATAACATGAGTTGGGTCATCTTTATCGATCTGAAAAAATGCCCAGGCTATGCAAGGCTTAGCACCCATGCGACCTGAAGAGCCACCACGACTTGTGGTGAGAGGCAGAGTTGTGTTTGAGGATGCAGTTGTTGACGTGCTTCCAGTACTACGTCTCTGTCCAGGAAGGCGCAACCTGACCTCGTCGTCACTAGCATCTTCCTCCACCTCCTCTGCTGACCTCATCTCTTGGCTGACTGTGGGTTGACAGTAAGTGGGATCTCCAACCTCATCATCATCACCCTGTGCGTTATCACACCCGTCGTCCTCAGAGCCAACCTGTTCCTGCCCTGACAAAAAACTAAAGTTGTCGCTCAAATCAGGTATTTGAGTCTCATCATCGTGTTCCTCATCGTCTCCACCAACAGGAGTTACAGTTTGGGAATGAGGGTCTACATTATGGTCAGAATCTTCTGCATCTGGTCCTGGATCCGACTCATAAAGATTCTGGGCATCAGTGCAGATCATTTCCTCGTCTGGATTCACAGAAGCGCTGGAGTCGACCTCTGATTCCCAAGCTATAGTATGAGTAAACAGATCTGCAGACTCAACCATCTGTTCTACCTCATACTCAGACGGGCAGCTGGAGATTTGGGAGCTGTGAGGAAGCAAGTGCGATTGGGGTGACACCTTTGAGGACTGGAGTATTTGTGATGTTTAAGTTGATGTGGAGGAGAGCCCACTTAAAGGAGCACTTGATATCCGTTGAAGCACCTGCTGTTTTTGTGCCTCATCTGGAATTTGTAGCGATTGGCGTGGCCGTAAGAAAGGGATCTTATCACATTGTCCGCTAAAAGAAGTAGACATTTTAGCTTGGCTGGAAGATGGTCTTTCTTCTGCAGCTGTTACTGTTGCTTTAACACCTACCCCACGGACACAACCTTTTTTCCCCTTCCCAACACGCCTATTCCCCCTTCCACCAGCAGCAGGCCTTTTTCCACTCATTTTGGTGGTTAACTAATTCACAACTCTGGAGTTGTTTGCACAAAAAAACAATGGATGGGAACCGAGCAGAGCTGAGTGGCCAAACTGTGGCATTAGGCCAAAACTATTGGCTGGGTTAGATGCAGAAAAAAAATTATATTCAATTTGCAACCTGATGGAGGTCAGTATAGATGGACAAATAGAACAAGTCCCACACACAGCTAGAAGCCCAAATATTTTTTCAGAGGTAGATGCAGATAAAAATTATTTTTAATTTGCAACCTGATGGAGGTCAGTATAGATGGACTAATAGAGAAAGTCCCACACACTGCTGGAAGGCCAAATATTTTTTCAGAGGCAGATGCAGAAAAAAATTATATTCAGTTTGCAACCTGATGGAGGTCTGTATAGATGGACTAATAGAGAAAGTCCCACACACTGCTAGAAACCCAAATATTTTTTCAGAGGTAGATGCAGAAAAAAATTATATTCAGTTTGCAACCTGATGGAGGTCTGTATAGATGGATTAATAGAACAAGTCCCACACACAGCTACAAGCCCAATATTTTTTCAGAGGTAGATGCCGAAAAAAAATATATTCAGTTTGCAACCTGATGGAGGTCAGTATAGATGGACTAATAGAGAAAGTCCCACACACTGCTAGAAGGCCAAATAGTTTTTCAGAGCTAGATGCAGACAAAAATTATTTTTAATTTGCAACCTGATGGAGGTCAGTATAGATGGACTAATAGAGAAAGTCCCACACACTGCTAGAAGGCCAAATATTTTTTCAGAGCTAGATGCAGAAAAAAATTATATTCAGTTTGCAACCTGATGGAGATCAGTATAGATGGACTAATAGAACAAGTCCCACACACAGCTAGAAGCCCAAATATTTTTTCAGAGGTAGATGCAGATAAAAATTATTTTTAATTTGCAACCTGATGGAGGTCAGTATAGATGGACTAATAGAGAAAGTCCCACACACTGCTAGAAGGCCAAATATTTTTTCAGAGCTAGATGCAGAAAAAAATTATATTCAATTTGCAACCTGATGAAGGTCAGTATAGATGGACTAATAGAACAAGTCCCACACACAGCTAGAAGCCCAATATTTTTTCAGAGGTAGATGCACAAAAAAAATATATTCAGTTTGCAACCTGATGGAGGTCAGTATAGATGGATTAATAGAACAAGTCCCACACACAGCTAGAAGCACAAATATTTTTTCAGAGGTAGATGCAGAAAAAAATTATATTCAGTTTGCAACCTGATGGAGGTCAGTATAGATGGACTAATAGAACAAGTCCCACACACTGCTAGAAGCACAAATATTTTTTCAGAGGTAGATGCAGATAAAAATTATTTTTAATTTGCAACCTGATGGAGGTCAGTATAGATGGACTAATAGACCAAGTCCCACACACTGCTAGAAGGCCAAATATTTTTTCAGAGCTAGATGCAGAAAAAAATTATATTCAATTTGCAACCTGATGGAGGTCAGTATAGATGGACTAATAGAATGATGCTATGCCCAAAAGATTTTACTTCACTAGGTGCAGTAAAAAAATTGGTATTCTATACACAGGTGGTATATCTTGCAACACAGATAGGCTACTCCACTGACTAACACACTCTGCAATAGGCCAAAAAGGATTAGCTTTGCTAGATTCAGCCAAATGCTGTGAAAAAAACTTGCACAGCACTGGCACAGACCTGCCTGGCAAAAACTGATAGGAACTGATGTAACCTAGTCCTGAAAAGGACTGCAATTACAATTAGTCTTTACTCCCACAATCTATCTATTTAAGAGCACAGACCTGCCTGATAAAAGTCGTAGGAAATGCTGTAACCTAGTCCTTAAAAGGACTGCAATCACAACTATTCCCTACTCCCAAGCTATCTGTAGATTTGTGCGAAAATTGGCTTGAAATTAACAAGGTATAGCGCACACAGCAACAGCGGTGCCGTCTAACACGCAGCTGCAGCAGTGAGAAAATGGTGGCGACAGGGAAAATGGCTTGGTCTTATAGGGCAAGGACATGTGACATACACTGCCAATGACACATGCCCTTGCTTGTGTGAAAAAAAGCACTTCGCTCCGTGTGTGCGCTGCTGATAGGCTGACAGATTGCACCTCCCCACTGTAAATGCGGGAAAGAGAAAAAAAAATGGAGATCTTCATTATTCCTGCAGAGATCCATCCCCTGCCCCTCCCCCCGCCCCGCTGTACACTCAAACTGCGTATTAACATTAATTTTCATCATTACTGAGAAAAAATCCAGTTATGATTTTGGTGCATGAACAGTTATCGAACATAACCTCGAACAGCCGAATTTTTCTCAAATCGTTCGTGTTCGCCGAACGGCTCGAACACCGCCCAAAACAGCTCGAATTTGAGATTGGCGAACAATTCGAGTCGAACAACGCTCATCTCTAGTAGGAACCCTCAACATAGCCTCTCTATATACAGAATGAGCCCCGAAATAGCCCCTATATACAGTGAGTCCCCGTATAGCCTTCCTATATACAGTATGAGCACTCCACATACCCTCTCTCTATACATTATGAGCCCCCACATAGCCTGTCTATATACAATATAATGAAAAATGGATAGGAGGAGCATAATCCCCAACAAATAATACGAAATAAGTCAGGTGACCTGTTTGTCATAAAATATAGAAATTTTATTAGAAAACTTATTTAAAGCCACGTTCACATAACAACCATTTTATAGAATGAACAAGTGATAAACGATCAGGCTAGTGACGGAACAGCTGTACAGACAACAACACCGGCAAAAATAGGTATAAGGACATTGCATCATATATTGTTTAATTACAATGAACAATATAGTATGGGCATACCCAGGGGGAAACAACATAGAGAAACGTTGCTAAAAATAATTAGAAGCGGTAACTTCAGGTAACAGGTGGCATAATAGAAGAGCGCAGATGGAGAAGCAGTGAATCCACATGTATCAGAGTTGGTATGTAGGTCACACTATGTGCCCCCTGAGCTCCCTAGTAGGTAATCAGAACAACAATCAATACTTTAAAGAAAGAAAAGTGCACACTCCTGCACTTTATGGGTAAGAAACAGTTTCATCCCTACTAGTGATGAGCGAATATGTTCGAAAAACGATAGTACGTTTCAAATTTGGCACGAATATGGCACATTCAGATTCGTGATAGGAAACATGAGCATTTTTTATCAAAATCAGCAAAAATCTGTAAAATTCTGTGAAAAACTGGGGTAAATTATTTTGTTGCAACTAAAGTATTTTTAAAACTTTGTCTAGCATAGTGAAGGTGTATGATGAGCGGGGGGACGTGTCTGATGAGGGGAGGGGCTGGGGAGAGCTAACAGGGGCTCAGAGCAGCACCGTGCTTGTAATCTTTTTTTCCCCCTAACTTTATGTGTGCAAATCCCGGCTACCTAATCAGGGCGCAGGAAGCATCCACTATGTCCAGACATAAGAGATTGTGACATTGGCGACGAAAATCACATGTTCTCTCTATATAAAGAGTGGACATCTTGTCTTAACAACAATCTTTGTTAGTTGGATAAAAAAATATTTTCCTGTACTATTTTGTTTGAAATTATCAGATAGGAACAGGATTTTATATTATAATTTTTGTTCTGATCCAACATTATATTGTCTTGCGAGCGATCAATTTGACATAAATCTATTTCGCATTATGATCTATCTGTTATAATTGAATATGTCATTTTGCAGGTATTTTGTACTTGTCAGCTATTCTATATGATTTATGATTGTTATACTCATGTGATAAGAAACATTCCATTTGATGAACTGTTGGCTGACACAAGTGTTTGTTTTGACATATCCATGTGTATCATTGTCTGAGGTCCTGTTTGATTTCATCAACTTTAGCAGGTTCTGATATATGCAGATTCTATTTGAGATACAATCATTATACTCATGTGACAAGAAACATTCCATGTGATGAACTGTCAGCTGGCATAAGCATTTGTTTTGATCTATCCATGTGTATTGCTATCTGAGGTCTTGTTGACCTCATTTAGCTTCATCAGATCTTGACGCACAGAGACGTACAGGTGCATTTTAATGGAAATAATAAAATTTGTGAATTTTTAAGGGTTTCTTCATATTCACAGATTCTTTTTCCTTTTTTCATTATTTTTTATTTGAATTTTTTGATTTTCGTTCTAAGGTTTCACATACCAGTCCGTCTAGTACTCTTCTTCCGCCACCTATCCCTAGAAGGCCTGGACACACTTGCCCATGGATTTTTTTACTGACCTACCGGTTTCTGCAGGCAAAATGGTGGTTTTGGTGGTTGTAGAGAGGTTCAGTAAAATGCTTCACTTTGTCGCATTACCTGCATTTCCAAATGCCAAGAGACATGCTCAAATGTTTATAAATGAGATTGTGTAGCTTCATGGGGTTCCCTCCAATGTGGGGTCAGATTGGGGGACCGAGTTTGTTTCCAAGTTCTGGAAAGCATTCTGTTCTCAACTGGGGATGCAGCTGTTCTTTTCCTCTGCCTTCCACCCTCAGTTGAATGGACAGACCAAGCGTGTCAATCAGAATTTGGAGATGGAGACCTACCTCAGGTGTTTCGTCTACAAAAATCAGAAGCATTGGGCATCCTACTTACCACTGGCAGAATTTGCCATTAATAATCATTGTCAAGAATCCACTGGCAGGTTACTGTTGTTTGGTGCATACGGTTACCATCCACAGTTTGGTATCTTTAGTGCGGGAGGAGCTTCGGGAGTTCCTGAGGAGGAACGTTTTGCTTTGTCACTCTTCTTGGTGTGGCGGGGGGTTTTGAGTAATTTAAAGATCATGGAAGACAGGTATAAACGTAAGGCTGACAAAAAACGCTTGCCAGCTCCAGACCTGAATGTGAATGACTTTGTGTGGTTGTCTACCAGGAATATCAAGTTGAAAGTCCCTTTTTGGAAGCTGGGACTTAGGTTTATTAGTCCCTATAAAATAACTGCCGTCATTAACCCAGGTCCACAATGTTTTCCACAGGTCCTAACTCAAGAAATATGTGGAACCTCTTGAGCCCTCACCACTACAGCCACCCCCAATGATGGTTGATGGTAATCTGGAGTTTCCTATTTTGAGGATTGCAGATTCTTGTCTCCAATGTAGTTCTCTACAATACTTGGTGCACTGGAAGGGTTATGGTCCAGAAGAGAGAATGTGGGTTTCAGCTAGTGATGAGCTAATATATTCAAAATCTGATTTCCAAACTTAAGTTCGACACAAATGTGGCACATTCGGATTCGGCAAACATTAAATAGGTGAAAATAGGCACCATATGGAGAATAAGTGTAGGGACGTGATTGTGGGGCAACTGCAGCGCTTTTAACAGTTTTCCTAGTGTAGTGCTTGTGCATGATGAGCGGGGGGATGTGATCGATGAGTGGGGGCTGGCGATAGGTCAGAACAGGTCAGATCAGCAGCGCGTTGGTAATTTTTTTTCCACTGTAACTTTAACGCGTGGCTAGCCAATCACAGCGCAGGAAGCATCCACACTGTCCAGACACAAGGGCTTCTGCCATTGGTTGCTGAAATCACATGTACTCTCTATAAAAAAAAGCAGCCATGTTCCCTCAGCGCCATTTTATCCATGTCACAGCTGGAGACAGACGCTGCTCAGTGTGCTCCTGTGTAATGAGAGATATTAAATAGATAGATGGGCGCTTGTTTGGGAGTCAGATACTGCAGATAAGTCCTGTGCTGTGTACCTGTTCAATCGACCTGGCAGCACATTTTTTTTTCTTGTGCAATTAGTGACAGTCAGACAGAAATAGATGGGTCTATAGCATAGAACAGTATTGTGCACTGGTTGTATTGTGTTCTATGCATGAATATACCTTCAATCTATTTTGCACTTGCTAATGTGATAAAGCGCCCTTGTAGGGCTTGAAATTCAACTGTCTGCTGACTGCAGAGCTTCTCAGTGCAGAGTACAAAAACTTTTTTTTTTCATTTGCTAATGTGGTAGTGCAAGCTGTATTAGCCCAGTTTGTCGTATTGTTGGTGGGTGAAATTCAGCTGTATGTGCACTAAAACAAATATATTTTTTTCAGTTGGCAGACAGAGTCCTCAAAATATGTTTTTGTGTCGGAAACGCGATACACTCTGCTAAAAGCCACCTACTACATTAGCGGCTTTAAAGTTCAGCTATTTTCAGAGTAAAAGAATTGACTTTTTCTGTTGCCAGCCAGAGTCCACAAAATATTATTTTCTGTCACAAACGTGTTACACTCTGCTATAAGCCACCTAGTGGCGGTGAAATATAGCTTTATGCAGAGTTTATGCAGAGTGAAAAAATATATTTTTTGCTATAAGTAACTTGATACAGTAGGCTAGATCTGAGTTAGAAATATCTAGGAGCATATTTTCTATGTTATACAGGCCTCATCCACTCTAAAAAAATACTTTCTTTGATTCCTAATGTTATACAGCAGGGGACATCTCAGTTTAAAATAGTTTGGAGAATATCTCATATTTCATACAGGCCTCATCCACACTAAAAAAATACTTTCTTCTGTTACCAACATAATACACTAGTGGAAATCTCAGGGTGCCAAGGGAGGGTGGTTCACTGCAATCGAGGGTGGTTGGTAATACCGGAAAAACTGTTAGTGAAGGTGCAAGAGGCGAGGAACAAATGGAAAAGGAAAAGGTGATGGTTGAGAAACAGTCAGAACATGAAGAGGATAATCAAAACAAGCATTAGAATTACCCAGCCACTAACAGAGCATGGGCTTGAACCTCATAGAAGAGCCTGACATATGAGTGCTTTCTTGCTGCACATGATCCCCGTATAGTTATGATTCGAAATAGTGCTGACTACTGGGTTGCCACTCTGTTAGATCCACGTTATAAGAGTAAATTTGAACAGATGCTTCCCTCCCTGGAAAGGAACCCGCAAATGCTGGAGTATCGAAACACGCTTTTACACAACCTTAAGATAGGGGTTTTCCCAGGCCAGCAGTGAGGCATACCGAGTTCATCGCAGCTCTACACTTCCAACCTCCGGCACGTCAATTCGTCAACGCCAAAATATTAGCAGCAGCAGTAGTGTAAGTGGTAGAAGCAATTTCTGTGAGTCCTTTCACACATTTTTAGACCAGCAAGGGCACCAGCACAACAGAGTACAAGTCTGACACGTGGTGAACGACTGGAGAGGATGGTGCACTCCTGATTGAGTCTCCATCTGCTGGGTTGGCTGTAGTGGAAGAGGTTTTGGTTCCTAATTGTACAATTACAACTGTACTGAAATTAGTACCACTTTGCTGGTGTCTGCCATTAATTTTTGGAAATGTGGAGAATCCTGATTGAGTCTCCATCTATTGGGTTTGGCTGTAGTGGAACAGATTTCTGTCTCCATTAAACTACTTCAACTGTGGTGAAATTGATGCCATTTTGCTGGTGTTTGCCACTAATTTTTGGAAATGTGGGGAATCTTGATTGAGTCTCCGTCTATTCGGGTTAGCTGTAGTGGAAGTGTTGTCAGTCACCATTATACTAGTTCTACTTTAGTTAAAATAATTCTTTGGTGCAGATATTTTTATCACAGGGGTACACAAGATATAATCAAAATTGGTTTTGTTAGTACCATGGTATATAAAGTGTTAGAACCTTGCTCTTAGGTTTTTTTTCCTTTGCTGGTCACATGACCTTGTTGGCCTATTTAATCCTGCTCCGCCCTTCTGGCTTTGCTGGACTTCATTGTATATCTACTTTCTAGCTAGCCTGTGCTCTGTGTCTTGCTCTGTTAGTTTGCTTGGTCTACTGACCTCTATGTTCTATATATTTTGTTTGTTCGTCTGTCTGCTACTATTTCTGTTAGGAGGTGTCCCATATTCCTCCCAGTCCTTAGTACTTGTAGGGATTCCTTCCCCACATCTATAGGTCTCCGTACAGACTAGCTTAGTACTTTAGCAGGTCTGATCGCAGGATCAGGTTCCCTGTTACATCGTAGGGATTAAGCTGAGTTCTATTGTAGGGACAGATCTCCTCTATTTCCTTAGCTCTGGTAGCAGAACATAACAGTAAGTCCAGCCTGCAAATTCTCTAAGGAAAGATTTTTCTGTTCCATCATGGTGTCGGTTCAGGATTTGGTTTATCGTCTGCAGGGACTCTCTCTGGAGGTGGCCGAGCTCCGTCAGCACGTGAGTAATTGTCCTGGAGCACATTTCTTGGAGCCTAAGGTATGTTTGCCGGATTTATTTTTTGGTGAACACCGAGAATTTTTTTCATTCAAAAATGCTTGCTTATTGTATTTTCGTTTGACACCTAAGTCCTCTGGGGATGAATCCCAGCGCGTAGGGTTCATAATGTCACTTTTGCGCAAAGAGCCTCAGGAGTGGGCCTTTTCTTTGCAACCTAGTGATACATGCTTCAGATCAGTGGATAGTTTTTTTTCTGCTTTGGGACTATTATATGATGATCCTGACCGTGTCGCATCAGCTGAGACTGAGTTGAGACGTTTAAAACAAGGATCAGGTAATGTGGAAAAATATTGTACTCATTTCCGTCGTTGGTCTACTCAAACAGGGTGGAACGATTCTGCTCTGAAAAGTCTATTTCTTGCTGGGCTCAGTGAAAGGGTTAAAGACCTGCTAATTACTTATCCTACACCTGAAGATTTGCAACAGGCTATGCAATTAGCTATACGGGTGGATAGAAGACTGCGTGCAAGGGTTAATGAGAGCAAATCCTCTGCTATGTCAGTTTCTGGTTATGAGAATGTGTGTACTAACAGTGGTGAACCGATGGAGATTGGATCGGTGGCACCTCGCTCTCAAGAAAAAGACCGTCGATTTTTTGAAGGCTTGTGTTTCTATTGCGGAAAATCTGGTCATTTGATTAAAGGCTGTGAGCTTCGTATGAAGAAAGAAAAAAAAATGGTCAGTCATGCCCGTATTGCCTGTTTAAATTCCAAGGGTGTATTTTTAGCTGCTTCCACGATTGCTCAGGAAAAATTAATGGAATTTCGGGTGTTTGTCGATTGTGGGTCTACTCTGAATGTTATTGATGGGGGATTCGTGGAAAGACTCAATTTAAAACCTGAACCTTTATCATCCCCCATTGCTGTGGTTTCTGTGGATGGTTCCCCTTTGAAGAATATTACTCTCAAGGTCTGTGAATTTCCTCTCACTATTAATGGTGTTCACCATGAGAAATTGGATTTGGTAGTGTTGAATAACTTGCCTTCTCCAGTAATATTGGGATTGCCCTGGTTAAAATTTCACAATCCTGTACTGGATTGGTCTACCAGTGAAATTAAATCCTGGAGCCATAAATGTTATGACAAGTGTTGTAATGGGCGTATTGCAGCTTTGGATAGGGTAGAATTGCCTGTTCCTATTCAGGATTTTTGGAGAGTTTTTTCTGAGAAGGAATCGCAGGTTTTGCCTCCCCATAGAGACTATGATTGTTCTATTGAATTTGTCCCTGGAGTGACTCTTCCTAAAAGTCGTTTATTTAACCTTACTATTCCTGAGAGGAAGGCTTTGGAGGAATACATACAGACAAGTTTGGCCGCCGGTCACATTAGGCCCTCTAAGTCTCCTGTGGCGGTTGGATTTTTTTTTGTAAAAAAAAAGGACGGCGGTTTACGTCCTTGTCTGGATTTTCGTGAGATTAACAAAATTACTGTACGCAATCCTTACCCACTGCCATTGATTCCTGATCTGTTTAACCAGTTAATGGGGGCCAAGTGGTTCTCTAAAATTGACCTTAAGGGGGCATACAATCTGTTGCGCATGAAGGAGGGTGACGAATGGAAGACTGCTTTTAACACTCCTGTGGGTCATTTTGAGAATCTGGTTATGCCTTTTGGTCTTACTAATGCTCCTGCATTTTTTCAGAATCTGATTAATGACATCCTTAGACCTTTGATCGGTAAAAATGTGGTTGTGTATTTGGATGACATTTTGATTTATTCGCCGGATCTGGAGTCTCATTGGCGGAGCGTGCGTGAGGTATTACAGTTATTAATGGACAATTCGCTTTTTGCTAAGCTGGAGAAATGTGAGTTCGCTGTACAGAGAATAAGTTTTTTGGGCTACATTATCTCCAGCAAAGGTTTTGAGATGGATCCGGTTAAGGTTCAGGCTGTGCAGGAATGGCCTAGGCCTATTGGTTTGAAATCGATACAGAGGTTTTTGGGTTTGGCCAATTACTATAGAAAATTCATAAAAAAATTTTCTAGTATTGTCAAACCTCTGACTGATCTCACCAGGAAAGGTGCTGATGCGGTTCAGTGGTCTTCTGAGGCCATTGAAGCTTTGGTGTATCTCAAGGAGAGGTTCACCTCTGCTCCCATCCTTATGCAGCCTGATGTTACTAGGCCGTTTTTGGTTGAGGTTGATGCTTCCTCTGTGGGGGTTGGCGCAGTATTGTCTCAGGATAACGGGGATGGATTACATCCCTGTGCCTTTTTTTCAAAAAAATTTTCGGAGACTGAACTGAATTGCGATATTGGTAATCGGGAATTATTGGCTATTAAACTCGCATTTGAACACTGGCGCCACTTCTTGGAAGGTGCGGAATTTCCCGTTCAGGTTCTTACGGATCATAAAAATCTGATATATCTTGATGCTGCCAAGCGCCTGAATGCCCGTCAGGCTAGGTGGGCACTGTTTTTCTCGCGGTTTAATTTCTCCGTTACTTACATCCCTGGTACTAAGAATGTTAAGGCGGATGCCTTGTCTCGCAGTTTTTCTCCCATAGTCGGTGCTGAGAAAGAGGAGAACATTTTACAAGAAGGTGTTGTGATAGCTGCTTTGGACTCCGTTTTGGAAAATGAGATTCTTAAAGCACAGGAGAATGCCCCTTCTAACACTTCTCATGGGAGGTTGTTTGTGCCTGGGACCTTTAGGAGAGATTTGTTTGTTGAGTGTCACGAATCTCGGTTGGCAGGTCATCCCGGAATCTCTGAGACCAAGAGACTGGTGGGTCGCAGTTTTTGGTGGCCTGGATGGCAGAAGGAAGTCATTAAGTGGGTGCGTCAATGTACTATATGTGCTAGATCTAAGTCCTCACATACTCCTACTGCGGGGTTGCTTTGTCCTTTGGAGGTTCCCAGTGCTCCTTGGACACATTTCGCTATGGACTTTATAACTGACCTTCCCCCCTCTGAGGGTTTTACTGTCATCTGGGTGGTTGTGGACCGTTTTAGCAAGATGTGTCACTTGGTTCCTTTCGTCAAACTGCCCTGCGCTAAAACTCTCGCTAAGGCCTTTGTCAAGGAAATTGTCAGACTTCATGGCGTTCCTACTGACATTGTTTCTGATAGGGGTCCTCAGTTCGTGGCTCGTTTTTGGCGTGCCTTTTGTGATAGGTTGGGAGTTCATTTGTCGTACTCGTCCGGATATCATCCTGAATCTAATGGCCAGACAGAAAGGAAAAACCAGGATGTTGAGCAGTTCTTGCGTTGTTTTGTGGCAGACAATCAAGAGGGGTGGTCTGAGTTTCTGCCACTTGCTGAATTTGCTCTGAACAATCAT